>NC_057358.1:3357500-3985000 GCF_016509475.1 Prionailurus bengalensis | reverse complement strand
GAAACTAAGCACAGGAACAAAGATAGGATTCTTGCTCCTGCCACTTTTGTTCAACAGTGTGCTGGCGTTCCTAGATTAGGCAAGAAAGAAAGAAAAAAAGGAACCAGATTGGAAACAAAGGCATCAAACTGTTCTTTCTTTATACATAACTCATGATCATCTACATAGAAAATCTTATGAAATCTGCAATGGATTTGGCAATGATTTCTTAGACATGACACGAAAGGCACACCCAACTAAAGAATAAATACACAAATTAGACTTCATGAAAATTAAAAACTTTAAAAAGAAATGGTTGTCAAGTTTTAGGAATTCTCCGTATATTCTGGATATTAATTCCTTATCAGATATATGGTTTGCAAATAGCTTCTCTGCCTTTTCATTCTTTGACAGCATCCTTTGGTGCATAAAAGTTTTTAGTTTTCATGAAGTCCAATTTGTGTATTTATTTTTTTGTTGTGTGTGCACCCCAAAATAATATCGCATTGTATGTTAATGAATTTAAATGAAAACTTAAAAAAAAATACCTCAACAACCAAAAGTAACCCAATTCAAAAGTTGGAAAAGGATCTGAATAGTCATTTCTCTAAAGAAGACACACAAATGGCCAATAAGGATGTGAAAAGATGCTCAATGTCACTAATCATTAGGGAAATGAAAATCAAACCTGCTCTGAGATACCCCTGCACACTCCTTAGGACAGCTACTATCAGAAACCCCAGAAAATCACAAGTGTTGATAAGGATGTGGAAAATCGGAACTCCTGTGCACTATTGGTGGGACTGTAAGGTGGTGCGGCCAATATGGAAATACTAGAGTGGTTCCCCAAAAAGTTAAAAGTAGAATTTTCCCCCCAGAAATTCTACTTCTGTGTACATAGACAAAAAAACCTAACAACAGGGTCTTGAAGAGATGTTTATACCCCCTTGTTCGCGGCAGCATTGTTCACAGTACTTAAAAGGTGGAAGCCACCCAAGTGTCCATCACACATGGATGGAGAAACACATGTGGTCTATCCATACAATCAGTATTCTTCAGCATTACACGGGAGGGAAATTCTGACTCGTGCTACAACATGAATGAACCTGGAGGACATGATATTAAAGGAAACGAAGCAGTCGCAAAAAAGACAAACACTGTTTGAATCCACTTAGACGAGGTAATTAAAGTAGTCAGAATTCTAGAGACAGAAAATAGAGTGGTGGATGCCAGGAGCTGTGGGGAGAGCACAACGGGGAGTTATTGTTCCATGGGTGTGGCGATTCAGTTTTACAAGACAAGAAGAGCTATGGAGCTGGCTGGTGGCGATGCTTGCGCAACGCACGAACGCACTTGGCACTAGGACTGCGAACTCAGAAGTGGCGAAGATGGTAAACTTTATGTTATGCCTATTTTACTGCAATAACGAATTGGAAAGAGATGGTTGCATTTTTGTGTACTAGGATGGAACATTCCAAAATAGGAACTTGGGGCACCTGGGGGGCTCGGTTGGTTAAGCATCTGACTCTCGATTTCAGCTCAGGTCGTGATCTCATGGTTTGTGAGTTCAAGCCCCGCATCAGGCTCTGCAGAGCCTGCTTGGGATTCTCTCTCTCTCTCTCTCTCTCTCTCTCTCTCTCTGCCCCCTCACACTCTCTCCCTCTCCTTCTCTCTCTCAAAATAAATGAATAAACTTAAAAAAATAGAACTTAAAAAAGCAATGCCACAGTCGAATAAAAAATATGAAACACTTAGAGATAAATCTAATAAAGTATATACAAGTGCTATACCCTGAAACAAAACATTACTGAAACAAATTAAAGAAGACCCAAATAGGGGCACCTGGGTGGCTCAGTCGGTTAAGCGTCCAACTTCGGCTCAGGTCATGATCTCATGGTTCGTGGGTTTGAGCTCCGCATCGGGCTCTGTGCTGACAGCTCGGAGCCCGGAGCCTGCTTCGGATTCTGTGTCTCCCTTTCTCTCTGCCACTCCCCTACTCATGCTCTGTCTCTCTGTCTCTCTCTCTCAAGAATAAATAAACATTAAAAAAATAATGATAAAAAGAAGACCCAAGTAAATGGAAAGATATACTCTGTTCACAGATTGAAAGATTCAGTGCTGTTAAAATAGCAATTTTCCACAAATTCATATTTCAACCAAAATCCCTGTAGTCTTTTGTTTTTGTTTTTAGAAACTGACAAGCTGATTTTAAAATGTATGTAAATTACAAAAACCTAGAATAGCCAAAACAACTTTGGAAAAGAAGAAGAAAAATGAAGGAATTATAATACCTGGCTTGGAAAATTATTCTGTGGCTACAGTAATCAAGAGAGTGTGGTTTTAGGAACAAGATAGGCTGATATAGATCAATTCATCAGAGCACAGAGTTCAAAAGAGACCCACACACGTATAGTCAGTCAAATTTTGACAAAGATACAAAGGCAATTCAGTAGAGAAAGGAGAATCTTTTTAACAAATGGTATTCTAGAAATTGGATATTCATAAGGGGAAGAGAAGAGAGAAAAAAGGCAAAGATTAATTCAAAATGTGCCATAGGTCTAAATGTAAACTTCAAACTTCAAAATTTCTAGACTAATGAAGTAGAAAATTTTTATTTCCTTGAGTTACGCAAAGATTTCTTAGGAAATCGAAACACAATACACACACACACAAATCAAAACTTGGTGTTAGAATTGAGCAAAATTAAGAGTTTATGGTTTTGGGGGCGCCTGGGTGGCTCAGTCAGTTAAGCGTCTGATTTCGGCTCATGATCTCGAGGTTTATGAGTTCAAGCCCCGCATCGGGCTCTGTGCTGAGAGCTCAGAGCCTGGCGCTTGCCTCAGGTTCTGCGTCTCCCTTTCTCTGTGCCCCTCCCCTGCTCACGCTCTCTCTCTCTCAAAAGTAAATAAACATACAAAAAAGAACTTACGGTTTTTGAAGGATGCTGTGAAGATGGGAAATAAGCACGTGAAAAGATGTTCAACATCAAATAGTCATTATAGATGTGAAAATTGAAACCACATTGATATGTATCTACATATATGTGTCTACATACACACACTAGCATGCCTAATGTCAGAAAGACCAACCATCCAAAGGTTTCCAGGGATGTGGGGCAACTAATAAGTTGCTGATGGAATGTACGATGGTATTGCTACTTTGGGTGACATTTTGGCAGTTTCTTAAAAAGTTAAACACATACCTACTCTATGACCACATTTATTTACTCAAAAGAAATAAAAGCATAAATTGAAAAAAAAGAGAGAGAGAGATTTGTACACGAATTGCTGGAGCACCTTTATTTGAAATAGGCAAAAACTGGAAACAACCAAAGGCCCTGAATAAGAGAATGGATATATCCTGTATCTTTTCAGTGAATATTATTCAGCAATAAAAACAAATGAACTGATAGACACCAAAATGAGTAAATCTCAATATAGTTTTTTTTTTAATTTTTTTTCAACGTTTTTTATTTATTTTTGGGACAGAGAGAGACAGAGCATGAACGGGGGAGGGGCAGAGAGAGAGGGAGACACAGAATCGGAAACAGGCTCCAGGCTCCGATCCATCAGCCCGGAGCCTGACGCGGGGCTCGAACTCACGGACCGCGAGATCGTGACCTGGCTGAAGTCGGACGCTTAACCGACTGCGCCACCCAGGCGCCCCTCAATATAGTTATTGAGAGGGAAGCACACCTTCTCCCCACCAGAGGAATATATACTCTGTGATTCCTTTTACACAAAATCATATCAAATTCTGATTAATGCAAAGTAGTCTTTACTGAAAGGAAACAGATCTGTTGCTGCCTGGGTATGAGGCATCGTGGGAGGGAAGGAGTGATTCCAAAGGGCACAGGAAATTATGGGGGTGATGGGTGTGTTTATTACTTGATTGTGATGATGGGTTCATGGATTTATTCTTATGTCAAAGCCCATCAAATTGCATACTTGAAACACGTGCAGTGTATTGTAGGTTAGTTATACTAACACATAACAAACAAGTTAGCAAATAAATTAGGTAAAACTACAAGAAAAAAGAGATTTGACATCCAGTTGTGTGTATATATATATGTATACATACATATATATATGGTGCATACATGGCTTACACACTCACTGCATCATTACACACTCACATACAAATATAGAGTTCTCTCTGCTGAGGGGCCCTTTTCGAATGAGCAAATAGCAGGAAGGAAGTGAGGAATCTTCTGGTTGCTTTTAGTTTTGCTTCTTTCTAGCTACTTGACTCAATTTAAGCATTCATAAAATTGGAAGGAGAGGTTAGTTGAGTTCCGAAGCCACTTCTAGACCTGAAGTCTCTGTGTCCCACTGCTGAACACAATCCCTGATTTTGGAAATATTGAGGAACGAGAGAGTGACAAACCATAGGCACCTTCGCGTTTATGCAGTTGCTTACTCAATACATAGGTCTGTTCCGTTCATGAGGGTGAATGACGTGTAGCTGTGATATCAAGGAATACATACGCCAGCTCAGGAGTTGATCTGTTGGATCATTCTAGCTACTCTAAAATATTAACTCACAATTTTAGTGGCTTCATGCGTTTGACTTTTGTTTCTTGCTCCCATTATAGCCCACTATGTGTGTCGGGTCGGTGTCTGCTGATTCAGAGACCTCGACGCCTCTAGATTCCTTCACTGATGTTCTCTCGACGTGAAGAGCCATGAAAGATTGTGTGAGGGAGATTTTTATACGAAGGAACTTTGTATCTTTAGCTTCAGTCTTGCAGTTCTGCTTTTGAATACCGGCTTTATGATTTCATATCCTTTATTTAAAGAGAATAGTATGGGGAGGTCGTCATTAGCTGCATGCTCATAGCCCACGTTCCCAGCAATTCACAGATGTTTTTGTGGGATGTAGTCCTACCTGCCACAGAGTCGGCTTTCACCACTCAACTCTGATTTCTCGTCAAGCATAGTCAGGAATTGCGATTGCCTTTATACCCGTCTTGCTGTATGTGCACAGCAAATGTGCACAGCATGTCAGAGGACTGCAGAGAAAATATTAGCGGTGGCGTTTTGGTTGAGAAAGGCAAACATGTTTGAAAATCAATTTGCTCATATTTTCACTCCTGCTTGGAATGTCCTAAATGCCCTAAGAGGAGATCCCCCCACAGGATCTGGCTGAGGCCCCAGCTTTCCCGAGAAGCCTACCTCCTGGCTGTCCCTACTCTGCTCTCCGTGTAAATGCCTATGGTTTACTGGGTTTATTGTCCTTGGTTTTTTGGGTTTGTTTTGTTTTGTTTTCTGAGACTTAATCATAGCTCCTATCACCATAGAAACCGCCTCGTAAATACTAATATTGATTCTTCCTGGGAATGTACTGCACACCAGGCCTTGATCTAAACACTTTGCATTACTTTATTTAATTCTTGGATTCTCACAATAACCTTGTTATTTTTCTTATTATTACCATCATTCTGTTTTTAATGTTTGAGAGAGAAAGAGTGTGGGCAGGGGTGGGGCTGAGAGAGCGGGAGACCCAGAATTTGAAGCAGGCTCCAGGCTCTGAGCTGTCAGCTCAGAGCCTGATGAGAGTCTCGAACTCACAAACTGTGAGATCATGACCTGAGCCGAAGTCGGATGCTTAACGGACTGAGCCCCCCGGGCACTCCTACCATCATTTCTAACTTATGGAAGAGACACTCTTTTTTAAAGAGTTGATTTAGTTGGGATTGTGCATGACCAGGATTTCAACATGTAAGATTACTTTTTAGAGTGAACAATACCAAGAGTTTGTAAGGACACAGAACAGTGGAAACTTTCCCCCACTACTGAGAGTAAAGCAAACTGGCCCAGGCTTTGGCAAGCAGTTGGATGTGATCTAGAACTGTCAAAGACTCCACACGGACCCAGGTCTTCCCCTTTCGTTATGAACCCTAGAGAGACTCTTGTCCTGTGCGGCCACAGAAAAGTTACACCAAGATTAATGCTAAGCAAAAAGAGAAGACAACTTAATAGGACAGAAGTTACTAAATGGATAAGTTCATTGTGGAATATTCCTGTAATGGAACACTATACAGAAATCAGGACTGAACAGGCAACAACAGGTTGTATATTCCACACATAATGTTGAGTGAAAGTCTGGATGTGGATGGAAGAATATGCACAGTATGATTTCTTGCATCTAAAGTTCGAAAACAAGCCATAGTAAGAATGCTTATGTAGGTGGTCACTAAAAGGTAAGCCGAGGTGAAGGAGACTCAAGGTCTTTCTGGGCTCCAGTCATGCTCTGTACCATGACCTGGCCACACAGGGGTTTGCTTAACACTTGCTACTGTGTCCACGCTGTGCACCTGTTCATGACATTATATTTCACAAAGAAAAAAATTGTAACTGGAACACATGCCCATCTAGTATATGGCACAATGCTAAACAGTCCTTCAACACCTGGTTGATTTAATTAAAGACAGATTGATGATGATCAGTGATTAATTGCAAAGGCAAAGTTGATTTTGAAGTAAAAACTACAGTTTTAGGGGCACCTGGTGGCTCAGTCGATTAAGGATCTTACCTTTGATTTTGGCTCAGGTCATGATCACACAGTCATGGGATCAATCCCTGCATTGGGCTTCATGCTGAGCATAGAGCCTGCTTGGGATTCTCTCTCTCTCTCTCTCTCTCTCTCTCTCTCTCTCTCTCTCTCTCCTCCTCTGTTCATGCTCGCCTCCCTCCCCCCCCCCCCAAAATAAATAAATAAGGTTAAAAAAAAACCCTACAGTTTTAGAATCTTGGACTGGAAGGGGACCTTTTCATCCCTGGTTGAATTCTCTATCTAGTCATGAATTCCCTCTACCATGTCTTTGACCAGAAATCATCTGACTTAGATAGGAAAATGACAAACTAATTTGCTAAATCAAGTTTGATTTTGGATCAGAGCTAATATTTAGAAGATATTCTTCTTTCTGTTAAATTAACTCATGTCTTGTAATTTCTTCACACTAATAGAAATTCTTCCTAAGATACAGGAAAACTGTTAAAAAAAATAAATAAAATGAAATTTTACCTATATATTATTCTTCTGCCTCAAATTTGGGAAAGAGGAGGGTTTAGAGTATGGAATGTTGTACTGCAAAACAAAGAAATCAGATTATGGTCCCAATGTTTTAATAGAGACCAATGGGAATATATATGTTGGCCAAACACTATGCTGTAGGCTGAATGTTTGTGCCTCTACCCCACCCAGCCCAGACTCATATGTTGAAAGCCTAATCCTCAATGTGATGGTATTTGGAGATGGCGCCTTTGGGAGGTTATCAGGTCATGAGGGGGGGGCCCTCATGAATGGGATTAGTGCCCTTGTAAGAGAGACCAAGAGAGATGATCTCTCTCTCTCTCTCTCTGTCTCTCCTTTTTGTGAGGATACAACAAGAAAGTCACTGTCTGCAAACCAGAAAGAAAGCTCTCACCAGGAACCCAGTGTGCTGGCACTTTGATCTGGTACTTTCTAGCCTTCTGAACTGTGAGAAATAAATGTTTGTTGCTTAAGCCGTGCAGTCTATGGTATTTTGTTAGAGCAGCTCGAGCCTACTAAGGCAATGAATGGCACAGTGTTAAAATGAATACACAGCTGACGTCAAGGTTAAAGGCGATTCTTCATCAGAATGAATCTCTGGTACACAAGTATAAATCTGAGCCTGCACAATCCCAAAATAATCACCATGGCAATTTTATTATAATTTTGTACCCAAATTTCCAAGTTAGATATTTTGATCAAGAATGGTAATACCCTATCCCGTCAGCTACAGATTTGTTCCTGCTGACATGCTTTTCATATTTGCAACACCAAATAGAGGCTCGCTTCCAACTGGAACATTTATTGATATTATGAGCCTTTTGGTGCACAGCTGAGTGTAATGCAAGGGGTTTTCAGAAGACTTTTTTCCAAAAGGAACTTTGTGCTAAGGAATTACTGCCTGGACAATTATAAAACATAGATTAACTACTGAAAGTGATTCGGTGTTCATAGCAATCATTTAAAATTCATTTCATTAACTACAAGTAATTTTCTTATTATAATGATTGAAATACCATATTTAGAAGATTAATTGGAAGAATAAATATATTCCTCTTTTTTCCCGTCATTTTGTTCTTTTTTTTTTTAAGTTTATTTTTTTATTTTGAGAGAGAGAGAGAGTGGGCGAGCAGGGGAGGGGCAGAGAATGAGGGAGAGAGAATCCCAAGAAGGCTCTGTGCTGTCAGCACAGAGCTTGATGAGGGGCTTGATCCCATGAACAGTGAGATCATGACCTATGGTGAAATCAAGAGTTGGACGCTCAACCAAATGAACCATCCGGGAGCCCCTGTTCTTTTTAATTTTTCTTTATAATTTTTATAAGATATGCTTGATACTTGTGTTATATTCTTGCTATGTCTTTCCCATGCTAAATTTATCATGTATGGCATAAATTTTGGAATTTTTCTTTATTGAGAAAATTTAATGTTGCATACTTGTCATGTTTTTAATTTATCCTCATAAGATGTAAAACATTCCCTAAAGGGGATTTTTCGTTTCCTTTTTTTTTCTTGGAGAGATACATGTCTAAATTAGTCAAATTCAGTATAATTTTTAAAGGTTACTTAATTTTCCGCTATAAATGCCAATACACCAAATACTTCTAAAGAGATTGGAATTGTAATTTAACCAAATCTCCATTACTCTACTTTGTATCATTATTTTAGGTATTTGATTTAAATATTGTAACTCAGAAAGTTATAATGGTCTTACTAAGGGAACATTCCAAAGGATTGTCCATTAATACTGCATTATTTTAATCTATTTTTCTACTCAACTATTCAAAAGTTCTTACAATTGTACCTATATATACAATTAATAGTTTTCACAAACATTATTACAGATACATGTTTTCAGGTAGCAATAACAAATACATATTTATGCCTTAAATTCTCAGTGCATATTTGGATATAAAACACATAGGAGATTTTTCCCTAGAGGTTACAGCTGCATTTGACAGTCAATATTCAAATACTAACAATAAATCAGAATGACGTACCTTGTCTAAACCACTGATGTGCTTACCCTGTTTGGGTAGGGTGGAAACCTACGGGCTCACAGACATTACTCAAGCTCAGAGACATGAGAAATGATGAAGTAAGAACTTACTCTATGGCCTGAACAGCCAACGAACAGTAGCAGATCTTGGCAGAGCTTTCAGACTGACGCTGGACTTTGGTATTTCTTTATTTTCACGTATTTTAAAATACCTACGGCTCAATGAGAAAAAATAGTTGTGAAAACTTACATACTATACTATGTAGACTTTGTTTTTAACCAAACCGAACCGATCCATAAAAACCTCACATTGAAACAATAATGAAATAGTGAACGTGGCCTGTGCTTGCCTTCAAAATGCTGCCAAGACTGCTGAACTAGAAGGAATGATTTTATGAAGATTTTACTCGTAATGGTCACTAAATACTTTTTAAATAGAATCAATACATATTAATTCATCCTAGCACTAGGCACTGCAGTTAGTCTGGAGGATGTAACAGTCACCAAAACTAAAACCCTTTTGCAATATTATCAATAGCCTGATCTCCAGGAACCCCTAGTGTCTTATTGCTAATGCTTTGCTAGAGGGAAAAACAACCTTAGCTTGACAATAGCTAGGCCTCCAGTGTCCTGGGAATCTTCTTTAGCCTATGAAAATCTCCCTGGAAACTTCCTCTTGACTTTACCTCCCCCAGTTCCATAGTGTATAACCACTCACTCTTCACAATCCCAGTGCAACTCTTTCTGCCCTCGGGTCCTGTCCCTGTGCTTTAATAAAATCACCTTTTTTGCACCCAAAAAAAACCCTAAATAAAACAAACAACAACAACAACAACAAAAAAACTCAAAAAAAAACCCCTCGAAACAAACAAAAAACCAAAAATACAAAAAATAAAAACAAACAAAAAAACTAAAGCCCTTTCTTCAAGGAATTTCAAAATGGCAAAGAAATTAAACACTGTTCTTAGTGTTTCATAAGCCATAACCCCAGCATTCCATTAGTTCTATAAACACATTTACGTAACATACAAAAGTAGAAGTTGCTTTCTGGATTTTTTTTTAAATGCAAATAAAGCTTTTTGTTGGCAGCCATAGACAAATCAATTTTCCCTAAAAATAAAGTAGATTTTTAGTACGTGATTTGGAACCCATGGTGTAAAATGACTCAAAATTGGGCATCCCATTCCATGGTTCTATGAAAACAAAGTAACGCAATGAAGAAAGAGAAAGGGACAGAGAAGCCACACAAGCACATGTTTCAGTCTCTAATCCTCCTTCAGATTCTTTGCTTTCTGTTTTGTTCTGTTCTATTTTACCTGGTTTGGATGTCTATCATCCCTGGATCTCCATATAAAGATAAATTCTAAATTCATTAGTACAGTGGGTGTGTACAAGCACAAACTTATGAATGAGTGACAGAAAAAAAGACAGCGAGAGACAGATGCTCAGTAATCTTAACTGTATTTCGAGAAGTATTTTCTCTTTTTAAAACGGATTGTTTCATGTATTAACTTCATATAGAAAAAAATCCATCCAGCTCCACATGTATGAATTTCCTAACGCTGCTATAACAAATTACCACGAACTGGATGTCTTAAAACAGCAAAAATGTGTTCTCCCACAGTTCTGGAGGCCCGATGTCTGCTATCAAAGTTCAACATGCTGGTTCCCTCTTGGGGGCTCAGAGGAAGGGTCTGTTCCTTGCCTCTCTCTCCTGGCTTCTGGTCTTCGCCAGCAATCCGTGGCGTTCCTTGGCTTATTGGTGCCTCCCTACAGTGTCTGTCTCCGTCTTCAGATGGCCTTCTCCCTGTGTGTCCATGTCTCTTCACACCTTATAAGGACATCGTCATACTCTAGTAGACCTCATCTTAACTTGACTATCTGCAAAGACCTTTCTTCCAAACAAAGTCACATTTACAGGTGCTGGGTGAGGATTTCAACGTATCTTTTGGGAAGCACAATTTGTCTTAGTCCCTTCAGACTGCTACAACAAAATACCGTAGACATCCTGTTTAGATTTTAAACAACAGAAATATGTTTCTCACTGTTCTAGAGGCTGGAATTCTGCAGATCTTGTATCTAGTAAGGACCCACTTCCTGGTTCCTAAACGGCATCCTCTCAGTGTGTCCCCACATGGTGGAAGGGGCAAGGGAGCTCCCTGGGGCTCCTTCTATAAGGATACTAATTCATTCATGAGGGTCCCTCTCATGACCTAATGACCTCGCTAAGGCCCTGCCTCCTAATACAATCACATCGTGGGTTAGGTTTCGACATGTGAACTGGGGGGTGGGGGGCACAAACGTTTAGACTATAGCACAATTCAGCTCACTCATTATAACTCAGTCAAGTCCCATATTCTTAAATGTGTGTTACTTGCTGAAGTATTCACTGAAACTCAGATAATTAAGACCAGAGCATAGCAGGGGAACCACCCAAGATCAAAGGCAACCACTGATCAGGCATGAAGCTTGATGTAGCCAACATTCTGTGAGAATACTCTGTGTGAAACACAAGCAATACTCAAAGATATCACCCATTCAGAGACATAGCCATACTTCCTATGATACGTGGACAAATGAAAGTCACCTTGTTTTGTCCTAATATTCCTACTCCAGAATTGATAAGATTAGTTCTTTGTCTGGGTGCTACTGATGAGATCATGATAAATAGCTTGAACTGTTTCAATAACCTGCCATAACCTAACGGTTTATGCATAGAGAATTATAAATGAATCATTTGTGCTACCACTTACCATGTGAAAACAATGATATTGAAGAATCAATTTCTCTTTGTTTGGGGACATAGTGAAGCATGGAACACCTTTCGTTGGCTAAATTAATCGTTGGACTCATTCAGAGTCGAGCTGTGGAGCAGCTTGGAAACCTTTTGTTCAAGGGAGGCATTAAATGTCACGGGAAATTGTTTTAGTTAACTAGCTGTCCTCTAGATGCATCTCCAGTGAAAGCAGTTTGTTTTTCCTTTTTTTTTTTTTTTGTCCTATTTTTCTTGCCAAATCCTGTGAAGACAACCATCCCAAACATTTTGAGAGATACAGTCACCTTTTTAAAATGGTGCTAGTATTTTAGTTTATTAATCTCCTTTCAGAAAAGCAATGATCATCTAGGAAATTAATGTCCCTTAAGACGAGAATAGCTTGTTGTACTTTCAAAGCTTAACCCATACTTTTTGTTAGTATTTTAGCTTCCACTGCTAACTACAGATATCCACCCCCTTACCTACTTGGGGATGTGTTCCAAGACCCCAGGGGATGCCTGAAACCATGGACCCTATGTATACCTATGCCTTTTTCCTATACATACCTACCGATGAAAAAATTGCATTTATAAATTACATTAAGAGATTAACAGTAACATCTGGTAATAAAGAAGAACAATTATAACAATATGCTGTAATAAAAGTTAGGTCTCCTTTAAGCGATCTTCTTGTGTGGTGGTCACCCTTCTGCCTGTGACGATGTGAGATGATAGCATGTCTATGTGGTGGGGCGGAGGAGTGAGGTGGGTGACCGGGCATCGTGATGGAGGGTTAGTTTGCTCTAGGATCGTCACTTCTGGAGCCTGGGTAAGTGTGGCTCACTGACACCACGGGAGGCAAACCTTCAGATGAGGGCGGTGGGGTACTAGTGCGTCTCCTTTTCTCTGAAGTCCCAGACCCAGTTCCCGAGAGGAGAATCTGTGTAGAAGTTGTAGGTCACAAACCAGCCTGTAGCTTGCTGGCCTTGGATCGGGTCCTCATCCTTAATCCCCAGACCGTATATAAGTGGTTACGTGTAGCAGGTATGACTGCCTTTGGGCTTCACTTCTTTTGAAAATGTTGTTTTAAATGTTTATTCATTTTTGAGAGAGAGAGTACAGCGGGGAAGGGGCAGAGAGAGAGAGAGGGTGACACAGAATCCGAAGCAGGAGCTGTCAGCACAGAGCCCAGCGCGGGGCTCGAACTCACGGACTGTGAGATCATGACCTGAGCCGAAGTCGGGCGCTTCACCGACGGAGCCCCCCAGGGGCCCCTGGGCTTCACTTTCAGTAGAACCATATAGGCACCTTGATGAACACATCTAGGACAGTTAGAGTTGGTGTTTTGTGTATGCTCTTAGAAGTGTGTTTTAAAAGATTTGTTCAACACGTAAATCCTCCGGGATGGGACATAGAGTTCTGCGTGTTGTATTCATGCAAAGTGTACGTAAGGGCTTCCAGGAATGGTAGATGCTTCATCAGCATATGGCGGTGAAGGCAGGGGCCATAGTGACAGCGGGACCTGAGAAATACATTTCGCGTGGTATGTGTGAGAAAACTCGGTAATAGGATCACCTCAGCTTTTTCCCCATGTTGGACTCTGATAAGAAAGAATTTTTTTCTTTTCTTTTCTTTTTTTTTCAGTAAGCTTAGGAGGAAAAAGTAGAAACAGGAAAGACAGCATTTGGAAGGGTGGCAATTGCACTTTGCCTATAAATCCGAGAGTTTATCGCCGCAGAGTAGCAGCCGGGCCCTAACAGTTAGGAAGATGCCCCAGCTGCCGGAGCAGGAATCTGAGGCTACAAGGAAGCCACGGTGCTGGGGGGGGGGGGGGGGGGGGGAGGAGTGAGGGGCCCTGTAGTTCTGTTGGCTGTGGGGGAAACCAGGAGCCCTCACGTCTCACATCTCACAGTCTCACGGAAAGAGAAAACCTTACCGTGCACGAGCACAGCTTACCTTTGACCCAGGAGACGTTTAAGAACGGTGACCTGATCACGCATGGGATGAAGAGGGAACAAGGTGGCAGTGTGGAGAGGTGCACGGCGTGGACATCCCAGGCCAGGTGCACGAGGACAGCCAGGGAGCCCCCCGTGGCCACCGCCCACCCAGAGATGGACAGTGCCTGACAAGAGCTCACATCACAAGGAATGATTACAGAGGGACATGTCCTCGGGGTCCCGAGAGTCTCCCGGTGATGAAGCAAGCCTACTGCCCAGGAGGCAAAACCGCGCCGAAAACCAAGGAAGGACAGAGCCAGCTGGCTACTGCTGGTGGCCGCGGGCACCCGTGAGCCCCGTAGGCTGTCCTCAAGCTGCCGGACGGACAATCTGATTTCCTTTCTTTTTCCTGCTCTTACTGTGCCCACTACCTCTTTGACCTTGCTGGCTTTGCTGGTGGTCCATGGTTTACAATCCTCTGTGCCGACTGTTAAATTGAGTGTTGGGGTGGGCGGGAGAAAACCCCTCCTGCGTTTATGATGAAAGGACTCATAGTCACGGTGGCATAAGTAAAACCATCATCTTCTCTTATTATGAAGTGTTTCTGTTTGTTTGTTTGTTTTACCCTTTTCAATGCTAATTCAATTCTAGCTCACAAGTTAAAATGCAACGCAAAATAGTAAAATGTATAATTTGGAGGTTTTAAGGAACTAAGGAAATCATCTAAAAGCAACTAGAAAATAAGATTCCTACCAGTGATAAGAGGATATTAAAACCTTGATTGTCCTTCCATTCCATTTAAAGAATTTTGTTAGCTGAGGGGAAAAAAAACAAAACAAAACCAGAATTCGTCCCATGGCACAAATCTCTTTTCTAAGGAGAGAGAACATCGTAATCATTTGCAGAGACATCTCTTGAATTACACTGAAGCAGGGAATTATTACAGACTCAAGACCATTATCACAGCATCACCATGGGCAAACTCAAAGGGGACACGGGGGTCGGCGTCCCCAGCTCTGCTCAGTGCCCCACGGAAGCCCACATTTCCCTCCGGCCACGTTTACGGAAGAAACCACGCGGTCGCCACGTGAACCCCAGCATCCCACAGCCCTTCTTTTCTTTGCAGTCACAAAGTACCTGTGACACAATACTGTTTATTACGAAGCATTTAAAATAAAGGTGTCACAACCCACTCGTGGTAACGATTCAACGTAGAACTGAGTTTACGTTCGCATCTGTTTAGACCCGGAGACATTTGAACAGATCCCTCACCACGTGTGGTGGCGCCCCAAGGAGATTTTCGCAGAAAGACAAGAGTCTTCTGGAGAATTATGAGGCACTCCATTTATCATGCTAATGAAAGGTAATTGTTCTGTGTTGATTGGTTCCCATCAAAGCAGTAGGCGTTGTTTAGATGTCCAGTGTTTGCTAAAAAGTTCATACATTCCCCTAGGAAGCAGGTTTGGGGCGAAGAAAATGCAGAAAATGGATTATGAACAGTGAAGCCTGAAAATTTTGTATTTTTTGGTGAACCTAATCCTGATTAGAAGGAGAAAATGGTAGAACGAGAAAGTATTATCTGGATTTTCAGGAAATTTATGTTTATTCTGAGGTTGTAACTTGAATAGTTGAGCACATTCTGTTTCCCTTGGGGACACTTCCACACGCTCGCCTCATACGAGAGCTGAGCAGCACCCAGTCTGTGAGGGCTCACTAGCAGCTGTGGGAAGGCTTCCATAGCTTTTTAAAAAATATTTACTTTTGAGAGAGAGAGAGGGAGAAGGAGGGGCAGAGGGAGAGGGAAACAGAGAATCCCAAGCAGGCTCCGTGCTGTCAGTGGAGAGCCCAACGTGGGGCTCGAACCCACGGAACCTGAGATCACAATCTCAGCCAAAACCAAGAGTCAGACACTTAACCGACTGAGCCACCCAGACCCCATTCCTAGATTCTGTATCTTAATTTGGTGATGCTTTTCTTGTGGACCGTCTCATCCTGGTTAATACACTTCCTGATGAACACCAGCTGTATGTGTAGTAGTAGACAATTCAGCCACCTCTAGAGTGTCCCCGTCATCAGCTCAGTGCTGGCCGTGCCTCGGTGCCATAGTTGCCCACCAGCCAGAGGAAACAGGAATGGCCACGTCGGAGTCTGTTGGTGATGGAGCCCTAACAGAATACAGTAATTACAAACACTTATTCCCTTGGTGCAGCGGGGGTCAAGGGCAGAGTTCTTGCAAGCTATTTATATTGCTGCAGGAATTCTCTGTTCTCGACATTACCAAGGTTTATATAAATGGTCATTAGGAAAAATTGACTACACTGAAGAAAAGTACATTCTGTACTTGGAAGTGTTTTGCACGTATTCCAGAAGGGTTGAGAGGAAGGAGGAGGAAAGGCAGGCGGGGTTGGGGGTGGGGAGTCTCACATTTTTGGAAAAATCTCTCAAACATAAGGCTTTCATTAATGTTAAAAAAAAAAAACCAAAAAACCACCAATCGTAATTAATATTTCACAGTTGTGAGCATCTCACACACTACACTGAGGGCCTCAGATCCAAGCATGAGAATGCGAAAATAATAAATTCCACAGGAAGAAATTCCCTCTATCTGGGATTTTAAGAAAGGATTCTTTCCACCACGCTGCCTCTCATGATGACCTTACGGTTATTTGTGTTAATGATCTTCTGTGCAGTTTTAGCAATATTTAAATCAAAATACAGGAAATATCCATTCCATAGTCCAAGGCCACAGTACACTGTTAATATACTGATGGCTTCAGTTCTGTACAAGTTAACCGTGTCATGTAATCTGCCCCAAACAGTGTATCTGCATTTCTAACTGCTCAGGAGGAGCTTCCTGGCTCTGTGTTCTCACAGTACCGTATTCCTAATGGAAGCTCCAGTGACAATAGTTGCTTTTTGTTTGTTCGTTTGTTTTAAATTTCTAGTAATTAAAGTTTAATTACCCTGAATAGCACTTTCAGGAAGCGTTCTTCTTTATACTAAATTCTACATGTAACTTGAAATATTTGGTGTTCCCGTGAGTGTTAATGATTTTAATAATGTTAACATACTACCTAATAATTACTTGCTTCCCTTAGAAAGTAATGAAAGAATAAATATGCCCGGGAAGCCTAAAAGGCATTGAAAAGAACCTTTGTGATATATATCGAAATACCGCTTTTAATTTTTTCAAGAGTGCTACGCAGCGTCAGGGCGCACGGGTCTCAGGATCAGAAGGGCCTGGTGCCTGGGGCTCAAGGTTGTGTCTCTTGCTTCAAAGTCCTGCTGATTGTGCCTTTGAAGTGGTCCCTCCCAGAGGACCGTCCGCCTACCCTGCGATTCGCTCCCACCTGCGCCCCTACCCAGTGCCCAGAGCGAGGAGCCCCGGTAGGGTGGGGGTCTTGATGCCAACGGGACCCATTCGGAGGGGTTCGCATCGTTGAGCTGCTTGGACGGGGCATAGGGACAGGGGCGTGTAAGTGCCTCACGTGGTCTCTGAGCCTCGGCTGCCTCAGTTGCTGATGGAGTCCCCTCCCCGCCACCCCACTCCCCGCCTCCCCGCCTCCTGGTGCTGTTGGGAGAAAGGGACGTCAGGTCTTCAGCACCAGGCCTGAGCCGGAGCAGTTGCTCAGTCACCATACCTGCCCGTGGCCTCTGTAGTCTCACTTCCACGGACCTGGCCACCTCCTCTTACCTGTTTAGTTCACTCCCCCCCCAGGTAACAGTTTGGGGAAAAGTAGTTCACATCTCTAACTCACAAGAATAATTAAAATTGTAATTTCAGTACTGAGCTGTGGAAGGATTGCCTGCTTGGTGACAAGAAATCAAAATATGAATTAATTCACTCATTAAACTTTTTTGGGTGACTGCTCTGTGCTAGGTACCATGCTAAGCTCTGACAGTCCCAAAATAATTGGGACTTGAAGTCTGCCTACGGGAATTCGTGATCCAACCAGGGGGACAAAGCTACAGACAGACTCTGGGGGAGGGCCCGGCTTGGCATGCAGACGGGACTGAATACACAGAGAAAACCGGTGCCCTGGACCCAGACTCAGCTTCTCTGAGGCCCAGTCACGTCCTGTGGATGCCCAAGGGCAGGACCAGATACTGTGCAACAGCCTGGCATTCACGGCTCAGATCTGCCCTCAGGAAGCCCCAATGTCACATTTGTGTTTGGAGAAAGAGGGCAGTGGTCAGATCAAAAGGGTCCTTTTACTAACACTGAGATATTGGGACCTGTGGAGGAAGAAAAATAATTCCTCTCTACTCTTTGGAGCTCTTGGCTCAGACTCCTGTAATAACAGAAAGATGAACAAGAAAAAAACAAACAGGTTCATTAATATGTACACCCCATGTATACATGAGAGAGACCCAGGAAAATGAGTAACTCTCCAAGTGCTTAGATTCAGGCTTAAATCCCATCCTAATGGGATGTGTGGGTATCTCAGGGGGGGAGTGAACAGGTTAGGGGGGATGGCTGGGTCCTCAGAGGAACAGATGGGAGGGTGACAGTTTGTGACAGTCTTCTGGGTATGGGACCCACTTCTGAGTTCCTGTCCTGTGACAAGAGTCCATCCTCCTGGTTGGTGGGGCTCCTGGGGAGGGGACCGAGGACCCCGAGGTCCTTCTGGAGGATGTGTCTTCAGGCACATGAGGGGAGTTCTCTCCCCGCACCTACTTTCTTTCAAGTGCCTTCCGCTCAAAGAAAGCCTTCAAAGGAGACAGAAGGAGGAGACCCAGGAGGGAAAATCAGACTAAAGCTAGACGAATGGAGAGTCATTGATCAGTGGTCCTTTTATGGAGCATTTCATGTGGATTTATGAGTCTGTCAGCCACTGAGAGGATCTAGATGGACTGACCTCTGGGAAAGCGTCAAAGATACTGAAAGGGGTTCAGACTAGGCCACCCCAAATTATGCCACTTTAGCAGAAGAGTTATTCTGAGCTGGGGATAATTGAGAAGAAGCAGATAGAAGGAAAGCTTTCTGCCTTCCCCTAATTTGCCTAAACACAGGACACAAATTTGTAACAGCGCCCCCCCCCCCCGCCACCGCCCAGGAAGGACAGAAGTTAATCACCAGAGACAGCTCTAGACCCTGATCAGTCCAGAGACTGCACCAGAGGAGTCTACACAGCAAACCTCACCAACTAGGCTTTATCTCCCACTAGCTCCGCAGATACTTGTTGCCCTATAATTTGCTGCCCCAGGAACTTAAAATTCTATTCCTTTGTCTTGTCGCCTCTCTACACACTTACTGTTCTTTGCTAAGATGCTCTATAAGGCCATGTTATAACCACCCCTTTGATTTACTCATCTCTGGTGTTCCTGTGTGTATGCATGATGCGGTGATCTGAGTCTTGAAGTTTAGCTGGGTGACCCAGCCGATGAGTGGTCTCCAATGCCACCTGTCTGCTCAGTACTGGATGAAGGTGGACTTCAAGTAGCAATGATAGCCAGCTCCCATGACACTCTTCTGAGAGGCCAACCTAAGTCGAGCATTTCAAGTTAATACTTACACTGGGGCCCTCAAGCCTCTGACTTCCCCTTTCATTCTCAGAGCCTATCAACAAAGTAGGATTCACTTTTAGCTTAGTATTATAGATGACAAAGTCGAGGCACAGGGATGCTAAGGAGGTTCTCGTGGCCTCAGAGCTACTTATTGCAGCAGATCCGGGATCCCACTGACTCCAGAGCTGGGATTCCTAACACCACCGCCTAGAAAACTAGACAGAGCACAATCACGGAGAGCAGTGAGCATTCACCCCAAATGCACTTGAGAACCACTGGTGATGTCAAGGAGTGGAAGGTCCAATTTTTGTTTTAGAAATGTCACTCTGGTTTGAGTTGGGAGATGGACACACCAGGGAGGCCAGTGAGCTGGTTACTGGAGTAACCCAAGAGAAAGTTCATGTCCTGAACCCAAGCAGATGGGGGAAAGGATGCCGGGTGAACGTCAGAATATAATGAGGTGATGCATGGAGCCATGAAACACTGTGGGTTTCAGAGCAACCAACGTATCTCAGAAGCCAGTCAGTAAATGTGTAGGTTTCATGTGTAAGAGTTGATTATGGTACCTCCCCCACCCAGCATCGTAGCTAACACTGTTGATGATGACCAGTGAAAAACTCCATCCCTTTTCTCGCAGACCCATTCATCTACCTTTCCCTCTCCCTGCTTCCCAGCTATCACTGATGGTTCTCCCATCTTTGAGAAGTACTTAGAGGAAATGCTTTTACAAGTCATGAGACTCCCAAGTTCCTCATTAGTGTTTAAGTGCCATGGACATTTATGGCTATGGCTATTCCTTTGTCATGAATATTATCCCATTACATTGAAATGCTTTATAGGCCTTAGTAGGAAGGCGCTACAGACTGAAAGTCCTAATTATTATTATTGCCATTATTACTATTACGATTTTTAAAGTATTTGCAGAATGGTCCCATTAAAGGACAGTTTATTACAAGTTTACTGTCTTGCATTTCTCTTTTCTAGTGTTTCCAGTGCTCTCGATCTCTCTTACAATGTTTTATTTGTTCTCACTAATGAAAAGAGAAACTATTAAAAGCATGCTCATAGAATACAGAGTCATATATTTATTTTGAGTAATCCCTTTATAATAAACCTATTTCTTGCAACAATGGAATAAGAACATCTTGTTGATTTTCTATCTAAATATCTATCTAAATCAAGTAATACGTAACAAGCATCCTCATCTGTTACAAAAATGGGCTTTTCAAAGAAAGAAAGAAAAGTACTCATAGATAATTGATAGTGATGATGTGTCTTTGGCATATTGTTATATCTAAGCTCCTTTCTACCAGCATATTCAGATATGTAGACACACTGGTAATGTCTATTAATTTTAGGCCAGTTAAATATTTTTAAAGATATGGATGTGTTCTCATATATTTTTTGACATACAATTTCAAGGAATTTCAAGACTCCTTGAAGACCATTCACGAAACTCCAAATATCCTTAGATTCCCTATCTCAGAACATCAGTTTTTAGCTGACCAACATCCATTTTCCTACCTTTGGTCACAAAAGAACCCAACATTTCTTTGAGGAAACCTCTCCTTTTTCCTGTCTTGGGGGAATAGACTCCATAACCAGCTCCCATCGTAGGATCAGTCAGCTTAAATTGATCCCATGCCCCTCGAATGTAACGACCGGTGAAGAGACAGACACCTAACATAGTGAGAGTCAAAACAATGAGAAAACGTGTGCTGATACTCGTGGTGTAGGGGATCTTTGGCTCTTTCTCTGGGTTTGACTGTGCGGCCAGGAGGCATGGGGCAGCCCCAGGCGCCTTCGGACCTTAGTAACACAGGTTGAGCCCTGAATCGAGTCAAATCGAAAATAGCTGTGCCCATAGACGCATCTGTTACATAAGCCGAGGTTTTCCCTTTTTTGTTAAGCCGGTTTAGGTTGGGTTTGTTGATGCATACATCACAAGTAGTCCTGAAAGATACGCACTAGGCTGGAGACAGTGACCCTGGTCTAAAAAGACGCTTCCTGGTTTTAAAACTTGCAACATGTTTGGTTTTGATCATGTCTTATCCAAATGTGGTGTTATTGAGGATTTTCATGAAATTTTTCGATTTTTAAAAAAATTTTTAAATTTTCTATGGTTCAGTGATAACTAAAAAGTTAAGAAGAGATTACAGCAAATTGGGCACATTGACTTTTAGAAAAATGTTGAGTCCTGGAAAGTGGAGAAATGAAGCAAAGCTAAAACCTAGCAGAAGTGAGATGTTAGAAAAGTATTGGGCCAGTTGATATTACACAGCCAAAGCAGTAGAAACATCTGGACAGTCTCTTCCTGTAGGAGCTGGACATGAACAGAATTTAGTTGAGGATTTTACGTGTAACCCTTCCTGCTTCCATGACACGCATGCAATTGAAAGGGACGAGGACACGTTTTAGGTAGGGTTAGATTTCCTGGACTAAATGCCGGGATGGAGAAACTGGTTCCTGAGGGCTTCGCACAAGATCTCTTTTAAGGAGAGAGAGCTCGGTCTTCCTGTTGGTGCGCTGCTCACCTCAGATGGGGGGGTCTGATGCAGATTCCAGAAGCACAGGGTAGGGAGAAAGAGCCACGACTCACCGTTTTAGTCCTGTTTCGCTTTTCATCCTGTTGATTGGGGTAGGAGGCATGTGAGTAAATTGTTTCAGTTGTCAGAATGACATCAAATCAAACAATACCCCAAGACTTTAAAGAATTAATAGACATTCTATATTAATATTTTGCAGACCACGTATGACCTAAGTTATTTTTTTCTCAATAGAGTGATGACCATTATTAATACATCAAGAAAGTAACCTGAGTCAATTCAAAAGCAATTATCACAGAAATTCTGATGTAGTATAGAAATGGTTAAAGTTTCGTTCTCTCAAGTAACCCGTTCTGATAATATTTAACAAATTCTATTATTCTAAATTGTTGATTTTTTTAATTAGAAAATGTCCTAATGGGTGCTCTTTGAAAAAGAGGCGGGAACTGGTTAATTAGTTTTAGAAATTGTTTAAGATATATATACATTTTTACAAGTCACACTTTCAAAGCAGTTTCCTGTTTTAAAAATTTTACTTCCTTTATTATAGGGTAAAAGCCTCTTATGTACAGAGATGAGTCAATATTTATTTTCTCATCTCAGCTTCTCTCCTTGGACGTTTTAAAAGCGCAGAGTCTGAATCTGGCTTCCTTTAGATATTAATATTAAATGACTCTTGGATTAGAGTTCTCTAGAGACACACACCCAATGGGCTACACTGGGCAAGATTTACGACCGGGCGCTGGCTCCTGCTATCATGCGGGCGGAAGTCCCACGGTCGGCCAAGCTGGAGACCCAGTCGAGCCGGTGGTGTAAGTGCCAATCTAAAGACCTGAGAGGCCTGATGTCCCAGCTCAACAGCCAGGCAGAAGGAGCCAATCCAACTTTCCTCTTCCTTCTGTCCCATCAGGCCCCGGAGAGATTGCATGAACCTCCCCTCCCTACACTGGGGGAAGCTGATCTGCTTTGCTCTGTCCACCCATGCACATGCCAGTGGCATCTGGAAACTCCCTCACAGACACACCCAGAGGTTTAGCTGGAAGCTGGGCAGAGCTAGGAGTCAGCTGAGTTCATCGCAAACTTAAGCATCTCCACGATTGTGGAGAAAGCATTTGTTCAGGCAAGCGGGTCCACCAATTCCCGTAGCTCTGTCAGGGATGCCTCCACGGTGACCCGTTCCCTGTGGACCACCTCTCGCCCCAGACTCCTTTGTCCGCTTACATGTAGCCTATGAAAAGCAGAAATGTCTTCAGAAGTGAATACTCGTGAAGAAACTTTGCTTCCAGTTTCACAGCAACAAACATGCACACATTGGGTTTTATGGTAATCAACAAAATACATGTCCAACAAGCTGCAAACAAAAAGCAAAACTGACAAAATCATTTTCTCCTATAAATTTCCCACAATAATTACCAAATATAATTTCTTCACTTTCTCAAGTTAAATTTTAACAGATATTAATATAGATAATGTAATAAACAAAAGCTCTCTCTCTCTCTCTCTCTCTCTATATATATATATGTGTGTGTGTGTGTGTATATATATATATATATATACACATGTATACACACAGAAATAGATGATTTAGACAATAAAAATGAAAATCATTTCATAATTGAATTGCCTGATAAAAATAGTACTCCATTTGGGTAATTAAGTGTTAGCCTTTAATGGAATACTTTTGGCATGTACATGCATGTCCATATGACTCAACAAGAGAATAATGATACATATGTTTCTGATTCGGTCCAAGTGAAAAATCTAGATAAAATTCAATCACATTTTATTTTAACATAACACAAATGCTTCTCTCATCTTTCAGAATTTACCACTGAAGATTTTTCTCAAGGAAATTGGATTGAATTCATCTTAATTAGTGCTAGTCTTTCAAATGAGTATACGTAGTCCTGCATAGATATTCTTTCATACAGCTGCCCTTTAGAAATGCCAATAAGCATGTTTCTGCTTTCCCATGAGAATATTTCACATTTTATAAGGACGGAAAGTGCCAGCATGTGTAGTTGGAATGAGTCTGTGGTAGCACAGGGCTTCCCCATTCATGTAACTGGATAAATAGATCTATGCAGAGTAGAAATAAGAGAATAAAAGATCTTTTGCTGAAACTCGTCATGCATTTCTTTTCAAAAGATCTAAAATGATGAATTCTATACACAAAAGCAAAAGAAAATCTGTTAATCCAACAGTATGCTCTGTTCGTATTGCTATATTAAAAAAGTGTGTGTGTGTGTGTGTGTGTGTGTATGCATATATATATATATATATATATATACATAAATTTTTATTTGAGTGAAAAAATCCCCCCCCAAGCAAAATATGTCTTATCCAAGAAAGACCAAAAGTATACATTAAAGGTCTAAAATTTTAAGCAGTCGAGGAGGAGACTCTTAATGCTAAGGTACATCAGTCAAGAATCCGATAAAACACAGGATGTTAAAGGGAGCTGTTAGCCAGGGCATTGAATGTCCGAGGCTCATTCCCTGAGCCATAAGGAAGTCAGCGTGAAGGCATGGCGGTGCCATGTTGTGTCCTGGTCCCTGCTGATGACCAGCCCCAGGGGGTGAGAGTGGTCACAGGGTGTCTCCTCTGCTTCTGACACTGACTTGGCACAGTCTCTTGGAGAACAGTTTCGCAGCATCCAGTAACATTGAAGATGGGCATTCAGTTTAACTGAGTAGTTACATTTGTAGGTATCTGAGGAAAGCCTCAAGCTTCCTCTAGAAAGAAAACAAACAGGCAAACTGTGTAAAAGGGTACGTCTGGCAACAGAGGCTTAAAAGAAACAGAAGAAATCGTGCTTACAAAAAATGTATAAATATCCATAAAAATACGATAAAATGTTGCCTTTCTGAAATGAGGACAGAACCCAATAAAAGATAAGAGGAACAATCAGATAAGAGAGCCTTTCTGAAATGAAATGTGAGAGCGGAAATTTTTCTATGTCTGAAGTGTTGGAAGGTGACTGGGGGGAAATAGCCCAGCAAGTAGCATGTGGGAAGCGGGGCGGGACCAGCGGAGAAGGGCGGGAACCGGGGGAGCAGGTAACCCACACGAGGACACAGGAGCCCGTCGGGTGTTTGGGGGGGGGGGGGAAGCCCAGGCCCAGAGCCAGAGCCTGGGTTGCAGCAGAAGGGCAGGGGGTGGCCCGAGGCCCCCAGTCCAGTGCGATTCTCATTGCCACGCTGCTGCAGCCAGCTTTGTGTTTCCCTCTGGGAGCATTTCATTCTTCCCTGAATGCTAACTGAACACATTAAAATATAATCAGCCAATATAATACACTGCTTTTAAAAAAAAAATCTTAACGGAGCATAAACTCAGTTGCTTGCTTAAAAAAAACCACACTTTTTGAGATTTCACAGGTACAAAACTATGGGCCATCCCTTCATTTTTGACTCCTTTGATCGGAAGCTGCCAGAGGATCACACCAACTCATGCTTGCGCGTGTTATGTGAGTTGTGCCGAGCTCCCTCTGGCTCCTCCTTCCAAGACCAAGGCTGCAGGGGCAAGTGTGCTCGGCCATGCTGCTGTCTTAGTGGAGTGGGGCTCAGCGTGCATTTGCCTGCTTTCTGAACTGGAAGGGAGGCTGCATACAAGTCAGCGAATTCTGGACACCTGCTCTTAAAAAAGGCTGGCCCGAGGAAGAAATCCTGTACTAGGAGCACTGTGATTGGAACCGGTCCACGTGAGCATAATAGGAGAACAGGCAAATAACTGGGGAAGATTCATACAGCAAAACACCTGTATGGTATTTTTAATGGTTGTATGGTTACCATTAAAAAGATTGCTCATGTTATAGAATAAATTCTCCAAAACTTGGTGACAAAAGCTATTAAGCAATGGAATATACAGCACACTAATGCTTAAATTTAAAAATAGAGAAAATAATTTTAACCCAATTAAAAGTGGGCAGAGAACCTGAATAGATATTCTTCCAAAGGAGACATCCAGATGGCCAATGGACACATGAAAAGATGCTCAGCATCACTTGTCATCAGGGACACGCAAATCAAAAGCGAAATGAGATACCACCTCATACCTGTCAGAATGGTTAAAATCAAAAGCAGAAGAAACAAGTGTTGCGAGGATGTGGAGAAAAAAGAACCCTCGTACATTGATGGTGGGAAAGCAAACTGATGCAGCCACCGCAGAAAGCAATAGGGAGATTCCTCAAAAAATGGAAAACAGAATTACCACATGATCCAGTAATTCTACTACTGGGTATTTACCAAAGAAAACAAAAATGCTCATTCAAAAAGATACATATGTCTGTGTTTACCGCAGCATTATTTACAATAGCCAAGATATGGAATCAACCCAAGTATCCATCGATAGATGAATGGGTAAAGAGATAGATATATGTGTAAATATATATACACATATATGTATGTGTGTATATATATATATACATATATGTACACATGCATATATATACATACATATATATACATATATACATACATATATATATATATATACACACACACATACACACACACAATGGAATATTCACCATGAAAAAGAATGAAATCTTGCCATTTGCAACAACATGGATGGATCTAGAGAGTATAATGCTAAATGAAGTCAATCAGTCAGAGAAAGACAAATACCATATGATTTCACTCATGTGTGGCATTTAAGAAACAAAAAAATGAATAAACAAGAAAAAAAGAGACAAAAAACAGACTCTTAACTCCAGAACACAAACTGGTGGTCACCAGAGGGGAGGTGGGCGAGGGTGTGGGTGACACAGATAAAGGGGATTCAGAGCACACTTATTTCTGTGGGCACTGAGAAGTGTATGGAACTGTTGAATCATATTTTATACCTGAAACTGATATAACACTGTCTGTTAATTATACTTGAATGAGAAAATAAATAAAAACAGACAAAACAACTCAATATAGTATTTATGAAAACAGTGCATAACCAGAGCATAAAATAGGAAGAGGATGACAAATTTAGGATGCTGGTTATCTCTAAGGGGGAGGAAAAGGCTTGACAAGGGACTTTAAACTCACCAGTAAATTATAATTTCTTCAAAACGTCTGAAACATGCATATCAAACTATAAAGACTTGAGAAATCTGGGACTTTGTTATATTATTTCCTATATCTTTCTCATACTTTATCATGAATACTGAAAACCCCAACCCTGTGTAAAATGTAAAGTGGCCCCATTATTGTCACCACCGGTGAAGTTTGTGCAGTTCTGGGCATGTGTGCCCTCTGAGTGCCTGAAAGAAAGGCCGATTTCCTCTTTCATCTGTGGGCACAAAATGCAATGGATGAACCTTTTTTTTTTTAATTGAATAAAACCCCTGACTTCAGCAAAACTGGAAACTAAAGTTCACATTGCTTCTTAGAATTATCATTGCCACCTAGAATTATCATTGCCATCCACATTGACAGGTCATTGTTCCCAGGATTTATATGAGTTCTTGCTGAGTGATAGTTTCCCACACAGAACTTTCTGTCTTTTGCGTGTTCTTGGTCTCTCTAATTCTCATGGCTGTGGACTGAATGTTTGTGTCTCCCCTCCACCCAAATTCCTCCATGGGGATCTACCTGCCCCCAGTGTGAAGTTAGGAGATGGGTCCTTTGAGATGTGATTACGTCATGAGGGTGGAGCCCCTGTGATGGGAGCAGTGCTCTTGTGACAGAGACCCAGAGAGCCCCCTAGCCCATCCCACCACTTGAGGACACACTTGAGGAGAAGGTGGTCATTGGCAAGCCAAATAGGCTTCAGAAGAAGCCAAACCCGCCAGCTCTCTGATCTTAGACTTCCAGCCTCCAGAGCCGTGAGAAATAAATATTTGTTGTTTAAGTCGCAGACTATGGTATTCTCTTATGGCAGCCAAGCACGTGAGACATTTGTCGTTTCCCAAGTGTTGGAGTCCTCTTGCTGTGACGGTCACTGGGGCCAAGCAGGTCCCAATCTGCAGTCCTGGGTGCAAATTATTGGTGCTAAACTCACACTCATTCAGCAAACATACAATGAAAGAAAGTTAAAGAAAATAGCAACATTATATAATCCTCACCCCTTTCCACCCACTCGTATCTTAGACATCACTAACAGTTTTACAAAATATAGCTGAAACAGGGAAACAGTAGGTGCCTTTTCCAGAGCTGGGGCTGGGGGGGGCACCATAAAATTCTCTGACGCCCATGGGAGAAGAAATACATCATACCTCCGTGTCTGAAATAATCCCAGAACCATCACAAATTGATTTGTTAAAAAGAAAAGCGACAGAGAATTTCATTTCAAAGAAATTCATACGCTCATTATAACCAGGGATCATTAGTAATCGCTAACAGAGAGTCAAATGTGTGTTTGCGATTTTTAGATATTTTATCACCTGAAAAAGAAGCATTAAAAGAACTGAATTTTCTAAAACTTCCTATGTGTTCACACAACGTCCATGAGCCCTCAGTCCCGTGGCAGTCCCAGCTTGCTGCGGGCGACTCCGAGAGGGCAGTGCACACATGGGTTGAGGAGGATGTGATAGTTTTGACATGGTCGGTCGCAGGTGCACTCATAAGTCTGATCATCTCAGGTCTAAATCTTGGGCCAGCCTTAGCCTGATCTCCGAGTGGTTTTCCTCCTCGCTTCCCGCCCCTGGGAGAAAGTTTACTGTAAAGCCGTGTGATCAGCATCCGTCCACAACACGCGTGTGTAGAGTTTCCCTGCTATACAATGATAGGAGTTACCTGGAAACAAAAGAGTGAAATCATTCATCGTTCATAAGATTTTTCTATATCCATTCTTTAAACCCAAGTTAGAATCTTATTCAACTAAGGAAATGGAATTCTCTACGCCGTCCTGTGCCCTAGAAGACGTGTTGGTTACGTATCTCCTAAATGTCCTCTTTGAACCCACCTTCCGGAGCAGCATGCTTGCATGAGGGGGGCAGGGCTCCGTGCCCCTCACACTTCCTTTCTCCAAGGGCAGCTGGTCCCCGGCCCTCTGCCTTTCCTGTGTCCTTCCTAGTGTCAGCCCTTACTGCAAAGGCAGCAGGTGGAAGTGGGTAATGTCAAGAAGAAGCAGATGGAGGGGTAGGTCCCATCCGGTTAGGTTGCCAGGTACCGATGGCTGGTCATCGTGTCATCGTCACAACGAGAACTAAATTTACCACCTTACCCTGAGCCCTGAGGACCCCATGACCCTCTTTCCATCTCAGCCTGTTGGATACAGCTGGGGTTCCCGGCCCCTGGGGTTGCTCTGAAATCCAAATGCCAGATCCTGCCATAGCATATATTTGTAACTTTCACTTACGACCACTTGTCTCGCACATACAGCTTTACCATTTGAACAACGAAGAACCAGGTTTCCGTCTGTTGCGACAAAGGTCTCCCCAGAGGAAATTCTGGTAAAACACTGGGATTTTAATCCTGCAAACTTAGTCTCCGTTGCATTGGGTCCCTTGTCTTCTTTTTGTTTTAGCTTGCTTCTTTCTTCTTCTTATCATTGTGCTCCAATCAGACATTTAACTGTCTGAAATCCCAGCTGATAGGTAACAGCAACTTTCTCTGAAAGTGGAATCTCACTGGGAACTGGGAACGTCCACATTCATTTCCTTCCTATTTAATACAGCTTTTTAGGAAAGACCTATCATCCACCCTTCACGGCACTGAACACACACTTCCTCTCTCTTGATTCTTACTCATTAGGGCACAAAATCCCAGTCTCATATTTATATTTCTTCAATTCCTTGAAACAGCCAAATGGAGTAGGTAGCACTTTTTATTTGAGTAGCCCAGAGAACAGAATATAACTCATTCCCAGGAGCTGCCGTCATAAACAGAGTTTGTAAAAGGGTGGCAAGATTCTTGGAAATGTTTCAAGCACTCAGCAGACATAAAGGAAACCTGGAGAGAGGCAAAGAGCTCAGATTCATATGCAGCTCTCCTCAGGTACTTACCAAGGACTTCTCCATTTCCTTTTTTTTTTTTTTTTTTTTTTTTTTTTTTTTTTTTTTTTTTTAATTTTTAAATCACATCCATTACAGCAAGATTTAGTGAGGGAGATTCTAGTCGGAGGCATGTGCTGAGTGCTGACCTGGGCATTTTTTTCAGAGGCATAGCACTGAGAAATTACAGAAAGATCCCGTAAAATGCACAGAAGGTACATCCAGAGCCCGTGCTCCACAGAGAGCACCTTGAAGCTTTTCCCTCTTTCTTCCGCCAAGTGACCACTTCCCGGAGGCAGTAGAATCCTAACACACACGCGTATCCCGGCAAGACTCGAATGGGTTCATTTTAATGCAGCCTTCATGGTTTAACTAAGTATATGACAGAACTCACTAATCCAGAAACACACAAAAAGAGCAAAACCCATTTTTAAAAAAAACCAAAGACAAAAAAAAACCCCAAAACTGGGCAACAATTCCAGAAAGTAATCAGTAAGCTCTTTCTACTCAACACCCAGATTTGTCATCGACCTAATCACCATTCTTGGCACACAAGTACCAAGTGGCCCCATCTGCAGGATGCTGCAACCAGACTCTCTCGGAAGAAAGTTACTCTGTCCCTCCAGGACGCAGGCTGGGAATGCACACGTGCCAGCGCGGGGGCATTCGGACTTCACAACATGCACACACACAGTCACACGCTTCACCCACACACGCACACGTGCACACAATCTAGTAATTGCATCCGTATCTTCCAGTCATCCCCGGGGTACCCTCCGCTTAATACCATTGAGAAAGGAATTTGATTGTACGCCATCGTATTGCACAATGCTTGTGAATTAAAACCAGACAGAATTTCGGTAGAGACGGCAGAGAACATCGAGCCACCACTCTGGTTTCCTCCGGAGAAGACACATCCGACTTTAACTGCTCCGGAGGAAAATCATTACGTGCAGTGCTCCTACACAGAATCTTTTTGTCACGCGGTGAATAGGTGTTTAATGTAAATCGTTACTCCTTAATTTATATGGTGAGAATGAGGTTTTCTCTCTTTCTATATTAGGTTTTATTATGAAGTGTCACCCTGGAATTCTACTGTCCTGTCAATCTCTGGAACCCAACATTCTGACATTCCCCCGGGCAGATCTGCAACTTTCTAAAAAGCCCCTGTTAGAATAACAGAAATTGTATTATTTGGTTGCCATTTACTTTTCTGCTAGTGAGGTGTGACGGCAACAGTAAGTCTTACCATTTCACCTCATGAGCAATCATCTGCGTGTGAAAATGGGCCCTCTCTCATTCTGTTGGCTGCTAAGGGAACGTACCTGGGGTGCTTTAGCCTTCAGCAAATGTGACCCCGTTAACACAGCTCCAGCATCTCGCTCTCCCACAGCCCCACCGTGACGACAGGGCTTTTGCACCTGCCATCATTGCTTCCCACGGATGTATGCAGGGACTGCCCCCTTGCTTTCCCTATGTCTGCTCAAAAGACGTCATAGTCCTGCTGCTGTCACTTTGCCCAGGGTGCCCAGGGCTTGCCCAGGCTGCCCAGGGCCTGCCTCCCCCCCATCCCCTCCTCCCCCAGGGAAGCGATGAGAACAGACGCCATGGTGTCTGATCTCCAGGACAATGAGCCTGGTCACCGGCCCCACCCCTGGCAAGTACCCAGGGCCCTGGGGCGGGGGGGGGGGGGGGGGGGCTCTCGGAGGTGCTTACCCAAGCTCACCAGTTCTGCTTGGGGAGAAAATCTCTGAGCTTGGCAGCAAATTCTTGCTGATTCTTCCACGATGGCTTATATCTGGGCACATGGAAAGGCAGCTGGGCACGTCTAACCGACGGCCGGAGGACATGTTTCCTGGCCTACTCATTCATTCCCTGGTGAGTGTGCACTGATCGCAGGAGCCAGGACCACTGCTCCCCTTTCTCCATTCTAGGGAGGAAGTGAGAGGCAAGGGGAGATGTGAGACCCTAGGTGGAGAGAGGTCAATCTTTTTCCACTTGTAGACCATCTCTCTACTCTACCGAGCGGCCACTGAGAACCTGCCATCTTGTGGGTCTTTTTAGGGACGTGAAGCACAGTAGAGAAGGGGAAGAAGTTACTGTTTTCACAGAGATGCCACATGGCAGGAGAACGCTGTTCCATTAAATGAGGCATAATCTTAGAGAGTATTAGGTGTCGTACAGTGAATAAATCCTGATGATATAAAGCATGCAGCTCCGAAGGCCCCATCCTCCTGGATTCCCTGGGGCACCCGGATGTGTGAGCTACAAAGTGCCTGAATGGGGCTTACAGTGGGGAGTAGGAGGTGGTATTGGAGATGCCCAGGCATTTTGTCTGAGCTCGTATTCCCCAGAGGTATGCCTGGAGGTGAGGATTATTTGATAGGATTATCCTTCATAGGAAATTCTCCTTGCAAGAGAATTCAGTCCAGGAGCCCTGGAGCGAAATCAGGAGCCAGAAGAAGTAAAGCTCGGGGGAGTCCCAGCTCCGGATTGTTTTCTCAGGGGGGGGTGGAGACCACGTTGCCCCCCAGAGTTGGCTCCATGGGAGGGAAGGAAGCTGGGCTTCCCACACTGGTTCCAGCCCCAGGCTGTCACCGAGCTTTCTGGGGAGTCCCAGTCGTCCACGACAGTACCCTGAGCAAAGCTGGTCTGCCAGGGCAGAGGCTCAGAGAGTGTGGGAAAGCCGCAGGGGGAGGGAGGGGTGTGGCCAAGGCTTTAGATTTGGGTCTGAGTCTGATGGGATGCCTTTGGAGGGCCAGGGACACTGGTATTTTATTAATTATATCAGAAACTAAAGGGAAAATGATTTGTAAGAAGGCAAAAGTGAAAGCTGGAAATACCACCCACAGACATAGCAGATTTAAAGTAGTTCAGACTCTCTACTTTCATATATTTCTGGATGTAAGTAAGAGCCCAAACTTGAAAATATATGACAATTGAGGTACTTTGAATGTCCATCTATCTGTCTATGTATCTACTAATCCACACGCACACACACAGATTATTTCATTGTGATAATTACTCACGGAATCCCACCTGATGCCAGACTGGATTTACGATTCAAATTACAGGATAAGCAAGATGGTCTATTTTTCTGAGATCCCAAACACCTCAGACATACTGTCACCAAAGATATGAAAGAACTTTTGTGAGTATTAGATCTAATATCTCTTGAAATAAACATGTTCAAGAGATTATAGAGTAAGATGTGTGTTCCTCAAATGACATATTCTCAAAAATTCTGGAAAATAACTCACTAAAGCTCTAAAAGATGAGGCTAAGTTACATTATTAAAAGCGGCTGGATGCCATGACAGTTTAATATTTGAAAGTCAAGAAATAGAGAACTACTCATTATCTGTGTCTTCTGAATGGAAAAGAAACGTGCGTCTGTGTTTTCATGGAAGCATGGATACCCTTGGGTTAAGCGTTCCGTTTCTCACCCACTGGACACCAGATCGCTTTGGTGTGAATCTCTGTCTTCCTCCGGAGCTGCTGGGATGCATTATTTGAGAAGTGTCAGAAGATATTTCTGTGGCCGTTACTATACAATAGTCATCCGTGACGTACTGGATTTCACTATTATTTTGTGATGTGTGTCTGTTATAAATAATATGAAACGTTAAACGTTCATAGCTAAGGAATACTTTATCGCCTTCATTAGTACCGGATGATATGTTATTTTTAACACAAGTGCACGTTATAACTTTCTCCTGATCCCTGTATTCTAAACCTTTCTCAGCAGCCTTCTGTCTTACCACCCGTGCCCCATTTTTTAGTTTCAACATAGTTAATATACTTAAAACCAGAGGCATCTGTATTAGCCTATTTTCTGAAGATGACAGTAAGGGGTTGATTTGCCTAAAGGATTGAATGGAAACACCATTTTCTATAGGGTTGATTAAAATAATATTTTAGCCTGTTTATGTCTTTAACCCCATATAATATGGGAATATTAACTAAACATAGTGACTAAACTAAAGATAATAAAGACAAAAAAACAAACAACAACAAGCCTTTGTTTCATCCATGCCTTTCAAGTGCCCCTTTATGCTGTCACGGATTTACAGCCTTCTGCTGGACTGGACGCATGCCTGTTGGAAATGAAAATCGAGCGCGTGCACGTAAACATTTAATGTCACGAGAGTGGCTCTGAGCACTTGCACTCTTATTATGCCCGCTAGTGCACTCCTGTGCAGACAAAAACAAAGCACCTTCCCAAGGCATGTGCGTCACCCCCAAAGTGAAGAAGGGGGCCTCGGTCCCGCATTCCAGTCACCACAACTGTTTCCATGCTTTGCCTTCCTCTGGTTTTTGACAGCGAATCTTCACAAAGTCTGTGCAAATTACAGTAGATTTAAATTTTCTATTTTTATTTCCTTAATTATCCCTTTCTTCCTAGATAGTTTAGATTTTAAAAGTCGAGTTTTGTTCAAAAAAAAAATGTTTAATTGAAACTTTTTAGAAAGCGTACTTGTCACCGAGAAATTAATCAGCAAAATCAGTGAGCTAATTTTAATGATGATTACTATTTTAATGGGTGAATATTTTTAGCTCTATCTGGAATGCAAAACTGCTCTCTGACTTGGTAGGATTTAAAGTGAGTACAAGCTGCGTTTTGCCACATCTAACAAGCACAGATAGCACATTATCTTAATTCAAATTAGAAAGGTATTTATAGACTAGCCTACAAAGCCGCAGTATAGGTAATGAATAAATGATGCCGGAGGAGACCAAATCCTGGTTAAGTGGGTAATGAGACAGTCCCTGCGGTGGCCGCGGCCAGCTAGCCGTCCTGCCGAGAGTCACGAAGATTTCCAACCTATCCCACTTTTCTCGTTTTATGAAGAAGAAAGCATATCTGCCAATTTAGGCCACGGCTGTAAACTACCGTATTATACATGTTGGGGTGTGTTTACGGCCTTCGTTAATCAAAAGTGAGTGCTGTATGTCTTGCGTTTAGTCTGAGCAGAGAAGGGAAATTTCCATGGAACGTCCTGCTACGAAATGCCAAGACTCATGATATGTTCCCGTAAATAAGCCCCCTACGAAAGTGCATTGTATCAGTCGCCGTGTGGAGTGTCTGCGCCGACAGATTCTGACCTCCTCTCTGTCTTGTGAACTACGCTTTCGGTCATCTGTTTGCACAGTTGGGGCATTAGGCGAAACCACAATATTTGCTGCTGTGCACTTGGTCCCTGCCGCGGTGACGTCTCGTGAGGCAGAGCCCTGCTCTGACGGCCGGGGGCAGGGGGCGCACAGGAGGGAGGGCCTCAGCGACCACTCAGCGTGGCACTTAACAAGGCAAACGCGTAACGCGTGTTTCAGCATGCCCGGGCGAGGGACATCGGCAGACTGAAAGAGTTTATTTTTAAAAGAGTGAAACCAGTGCTTCGGTGAGGAGCCTTCTTGACTCACAATCGTAATCGTAATCACAATGACGGGACAGCTGTGTCTTATCCGCACCCTGGCCACTCCATTGCTTCTGGGCGTCCCACACCTTCCTCGGGGACAGAAGGCCTCTCTCCACCAGTTCCGGCCTCGCATCACCCAGAGGACTGTGGATAAATGAACAATTAGGGCTTTTGGCTCCAGGAGCAACTGGCCTGAAACTAAAAATATTTCAGCTTTGGCAACTAGCATCCATCAGAGTGAAGGAGAGGCATCCACGATCGATTTCCCTACACTCAGCCCAGAGAGTGTCCCCAAAATGAACCTCCAGTGGCAGAAATGGAATACAATTAAGTGGGATGATTTTCCTTTCCCTGAGAGACATTCTTGTTAGCACTTTCTCTCACTGAAAGTATTTATTTAACCTTTTATAATAAAACAGCCGCCTTATTATTAGATAAATGCACACTTTTATTTTCAGTGCCATGATTTTAAATATTTCACAGCCCCTCATTATTTGCAGAAATATCACAGGGTCACTGCTCTTCGGGTTTCTGTTTGTTTGTTTGTAACATACCTCGGTTGCCACTGACTATACTTGCTGGATGTCAGAGATACCGCACGTAAGCGTGTCCTCAAATCCACCTGCCGGGACCTACTCCCCCCTCGCTTGAGAGATAAAACTTACCTTTTATACCACAGAAGGGAGATTTTGTTCTTTCTAGACCCATGCCTACGAGCGAATGGCTGTATTTGTATGTGTCAGAATCGAAGTGTGGTTTGAAATCAGAGGGTAGGTTTCAGTGCTTCTAAAAATAGAAGAAGGAAAGTAATGTCTTTGGTCACAGCTCAGCTCCTATAGACACACATTGTCTTCCAGCACACCAGGGAAGGGTTGTTACTCTATAAAAAGAGGTGCCCTGGCCGTTCTTAAGATCCTGTGATTTCAACTTGTCTTGTGCAGCGTGCATACGCAAGGGGTGCCGAGTGCAGAGGGATATAAATATTTATACAACAAAACATCCCCTTACCTTTGAAACGTCTGTTGGAAAACCAGAGGTAGCCAGCCCCACCCTGACATCAGGTAACGCTTTTCATCCGGGTTGCCCGTGCTGCCATGAGATTTTCACCTAGGAGCTCAACATTTGCCCGCACCCATTTGTGGTTCCCAACATCTGCCCGGAGGATCATTTCTTACCCTGTGGGACACTCTATATAACCAGCTCATGAGAATCCAGCTTCCACCCGCCACCCAGCTTCACACCCAGTACACCAAACGGGGGGGGGGGGGGGGGAGGAGACAGGAGTCCCGGAAGGACTTCTAGACTTTCATCTGCCTTCCTCGTGCGGACCCCTGCATTGTCCCTTCTTTTCACCTGCACTGATCTTGTGTGCCTCGACTTGCTTCTTCCCTTTTCCTCTCTTGCCAGAAGCAGCCCTTGGGATGAGGAGGGTTTAGGGCAAATACTTATTACAGAAATTCTTCTGGGAGAAACCGACCGGTGAGGGAGTGAGGGAGATGTGTAACAGCGGCGTCCACGTGACCCCACAGGGAGACCCAGCCCTGCAGACTGTGTTCCTGCTAGAGACAGAGGAGGGGCTTCTGTGCTCCGGGGATCAGTCCTGGAGGTGGGGCTGTGCAGAGAGAGAGGCCGTGGGGGCTGGACTCTGGGTTCTTCCAGGGCAGCCCTCGGAAGGAGGCCCCTGTGCAGCAGGGCAACAAGGCAGTGGGAAGCACACAGCCTGTTGGCGATGAGGACTGGGGGGCCTGGACGGGCAAAGACGACTTGCCATTGCGCTGCTGTTCGGGTCTCTTGAGCTGACCAATTAACACGTTCACTGCTGCTCCTTCCTGACTAAATCAGTGCCTTTTTGTGATGCTGCGTTTACCTCAGGCAGCAACGAAGGGCCAGAACCCAGTGTCCCCTACGTAACGCGTACCCTTCCTTAGTCATGCTTGTGTTGGGGGCACTTTTCAAATGATCGGCCTCCGGGAATGTGTAACAGAAGTTGGAAAATGAAACAAGACTGAAAAGTATCCTGTTTACATCAGCCCAGCCCCAGCACCAATTGAACAAGTCAGTGGCATAAATTAAGTTTGACGTTTAGGTTGGGTATTTTTCTTGAAAATAGAGAAACAGGGAAGATGAACAGAAATAGCAAGCCATAGGTTTTCCTGATTAGATATTTATGATAAACTTAAGAACTCTTCTTAAGGAGATGGAAGAAACAAGTAAGCACTTAACATATATTGAGAATCTCCTGAGTCAGTGCTTAGAACGGACCTCATTAATCTGCACAATATCATTATGGTTGAATTAAACTCTTTATTCTGTTGACGAATAAACCACGGCTTAAATGAAAGTACTTGTCCAAAGTCACATAGCTTGAATAAAGCTGAGATTCAAGTCTGGGTTTTCCTAACTCAAAAACGACTGTTGTGTTTTTTAATTTACACTATTTGCATAACAGAACTTACGTTATGCACACGTAAATATCTAATGGAGAGGAAAATAGATACCCGGTGACACAAAAATATTCTTCAGGAGACAAGTCCTTGAAACCTGTTCCTTTACCCAAACTAACAACATTAACCAGATACCTCAGAATATCTTCATTTTGTCAAATATTTAAGTGGTGTTAGACTGTACCCTATAGTCTTAAAACCATGTGTTTTTACTGTAAAAGATGGCAATCACTGAATCACGATCGAGAATCCTATCACACAGTTACACATTTATGCGTTCACTCAACAAAGAATTATTTAAGTGTTCACTATGTTTTCTGGGGAACAGGGATAAAGAGATGATTAAGCATAATCTCTACCATCAAAAGAGCTTCCCAGCTTGGGGATGAAGTCAGATTAGTTTACTGAAATGCTGTAGGACTCAACAGGAGATGTGCTTTGTATCACAAACAGCATGAACGAGAGAATGGTCAATTCTGTCAAAACAGGCTTCATAAAGAGGATTATGTTTAATAAAGTGTTTAAAATTAATAAGTATTTATTAGCCAGACGGGGAAAATAGAAATTGTAAGAAGAGGGGACATAAGGAGAAAATCAAGAGGATCCAAACATGGGACTCAGCATGCTTTGTAACCAGAATGACAAGCGACACGTCATGTGCCCCGGGATAGCTGTGGTACATGTTCGAAGTAATAACATATGTAATACTGTATATAACTGAAAATTTCAATTAGTTATAAAACATTTGAGAAACTGTCTGACATAAGGTGACTGGGTGTGTGTTTATTAACCTTTTTACTGAAGTAAAAATACCTACAGGAAAGTGAACGAGTTATGTACGAAGACCACCGGGTCAACCAAAGAAGCGTCACTGCCCCGCCACCCAGCTTGCGCATCCCACCGCAGCAGACGCACACACTTCTCGGCCTCCACCAGCTTGTGGAAATGTCAGCGTCCACCTCAACTCCCAACATCTCCATAGTCTTTATTTTTGATTACATAGATTGGCCTCATCTCAGTTTTCTTTACTTTTATAGGCTTGTAACACTCCACATTCACTGCGGCTGCTCAGACAAAAACCCTGGTTTACCTCTCTTTCTGGGGCAGATGGTCACACGATATCTCCCAGCCTCCCTTCAAGGGCAGGGTGGCCGTGTGATGGCTCTAACCAAGGCAATGGGGACCAACACGATATTTGTCACTTGGGCCACAGCCATACAGAGTGGGCCTGTCTTTCTATGTTTCTTTCTCAGTTTCACCAACAACATGCAGATGGGAGGGCAGAGCCAGAAGATGGAACGAAACGAGGTCCCTGAACGTCACATGGCTTCCTGACAACCAGGAATGCCAACCTGACGTCTTTATGAGGAAGAAAGAAACGTTTACCGTATTCAGCCACCGAACTATCAGTGTCTGTTTGTTACAGCAGCTGACGTGGCTCACATACCAACCAGGAGCTGACCCAACGAGCAGGAAAATGTTTCCCTTTGATGAATTTTGACTTGCTTGCGTGGCCAAACTTGAACTGCCTGTAGGGCCAAGGGCAGGGCGGACGATGGAGGCCCTGAGAAGTAAGAGAGAAGAGGGAAGCAGCTTGCAGAAACGTGATACCTCGTGTCTCCTTGGTCCTTGGAAAGCCTCTAGCTTTCTTTGGGGACAAGAGTCACACAACTGGAGATCCCTGAAGAGGAAAGAAACATGGGAACATTTCTGTATTGAGATGATTACCACATCTGCAACTGGGTCTGAAAGATAGAAGCAAGAGACAGAGCCTATAGTTTCCCATAAAGATGGGGGGGCGGAGTGAGGAGAGAGCATGAGCAAGACAGCAGCCCACAAGGAGGAGAGGATGGGAGGTCACGGAAGTGGAAGGAACAGGGTCCATTTGTCACTGAGAAAATGGAAAGCAAACTCTAGAGACAGGAGACAGAACAGTGGTTGCCTGGCTTGGGGGGATGTGGAGGAATAAACAGGTGAAGCATAGAGCATCTTCAGGACAGAGAAAATACACTGTAGATACTGCAGTGGTGAATACACTCCTCACGACCTATAGACTACACAACATAGAGTAAATCCTAATATAAACTATGGACTTCGGTTCATAGCAATGTATCATCAATAATACTGGCTCTCCTGGCACAAAATTAGACACATAGATCAATGGAACAGAACAGAGAGCCCAGAAATAAACCCATGCTTATGTGGTCAATTAATCTACGACAAAGGAAGCAAGACTATACAATGGGGAAAAGACAGTCTCTTCAGCAAATGATGCTGGAAAAACTGGACAGCTAGCTGCAAAAGGATGGAACTGAACCACCTTGTTAACACCACACACAAAAATAAACTCAAAATGGATTTAAGGCTTAAATGTAAGACCTGAAAGCATAACACCCTGAGAAGAAAACATAGGCAGTAAATTATTGGACATCATCCTTAGTAGTATTTCTCTAGGTACGTGTCCCGAGGCAAGGGAAACAAAGGCAGAAATAAGCCATTGGGACCACATCAAACTGGAAAACTTCTGCACAGTGAAACCATCAACAAAATGAAAAGGCAGCCTGCTTAATGGGAGAAGATATTTGCAAATAATATGTCCCATAAAGGGGTAATATCCAAAATATATAAAGAACTCATACAACTCAGTATCAAAAAGACAAATCATCAATCTAAAAATGGGCAGAAGACCTGAATAGACATTTCTCCCAACAAGAAATCCAGATGGCCAACAGACACATGAAAAGATGCTCAGCGTCATTTATCATCAGGGACATGCAAATCAAAATTACAATGAGACATCACCTTATACCTGTTAGAATGCCTACAATAAAGAAGACGAGGAATACAAGTGTTGGCGAGGATGAGGAAAGAAAGGAACCCTCCTGCACATGTTGAGAACATAAATCGGCGCAGCCACTCTGGAACACAGTAGAGAGGCTCCTCAAAATATTAAAAATGGAAATACCATGCGACCCAACAATCCCTCTTCTGGGTACTTACCTGAAAAAAACAAAAACACTAATTCAAAGAAATATGTGCACCCCTATGTTTCTCGTGGCATTATTTACAATAACAAAGGTATGGAAGCAGTTCAAGTGTCCACTGATAGATGAACACATAAAGAAGATGTGGTGTACATATAAAATGGAATATTACTCAGCCATAAAAAATACGAAAGCTTGAAATTTGTGGCAACATGAATGGAGCTAGAGAGTACAATGCTAAGTGAAATCAGTCATACAGAAAAGACAGATATTCTGTGATTTCACTTTCATGTGGACTCTAAAAAAAAAACAAAAGAAATGAAAAAACAAAAACCAAAATAAAACCCAGAAACAGACTCATAGATACAGAGAAGAGACTGCTGTTTACCAGAGCAGAGGGGTTGAAGGGATGGGCAGAATTGGTGAAGGGGATAAAGACGTACAAACTTCCACTTATAAAATAAATAAGTCACAGGAATTAAAAGTACAACATAGGAAATACAATAAATAATATTGTAATAACAGGGGCACCTGGGTGGCTCAGTCAGTTAGGCGTCCGACTTTGGCTCAGGTCACATTCTCCTGGTTCGTGAGTTCGAACCCTGCATCGGGCTCTGTGCTGACAACTCGGGGCCTGGAGCCTGCTTCGAATTCTGTGTCTCCCTCTCTCTCTGCCTCTCCTCCACTCATTTTCTGTCTCTCTCTCTCTCTCTCTCTCAAAAATAAATGCACATTAAAAATAATAAGAGCATTTGTAACATTTAGAATTACCACTGCTCTACACTTGAAATGAATATAATATTATATGACCACTGCGTCTCTATAACTATGCTCAGATTCTGTTAAAAATAATAATATTGACTCATCAGCTATTCCACGTTTACCACATTAATACAAGATGTTAATAACAGAGGGATTGTGGCAGGGAAAGAAGGGTCGAATGGGAACTCTGCAGTTTCCACTCAACTTTTCTGCAAACCTAAAACAGCTGTAAAACGTAATTATCAATTAAGAAAAAAAAAAGAAAATGGAGCACTTGCGTGTTACAATTACCATCTGTGTCTAAGACGCGGTTCTAGATTTCCACCCTGACTTACCGGTGCGGGTCCTAAGTCTTGCTTTCAACTTGTGCTGGCTCCTCTGCCATCGAGAGACGTGGAATGGGGTGTGGACAGAGTGGCTGTGTCACCTTGCTGTCCCATCTCACAGTATGAAAATCCACAGCCATAATGCAAACATTTGATCCCTCTACGCAGTGCCCACAAGTTCAGTTGGGGGAAAAAACCGGTTTTCGTATGTACAGTTACTACAACAAAGGAAAAGCAAGTGTGATGTCTTAACCACAGTCTCTTTCCAAGTATGTGGATGGATAAGCTGGCTATGAAATCGTCTCTAGGCTGCAGAATGTTCTCTGTGGCAGTCGAGCCAAGGTCCCTCTGCCAAGGAAAAGAACTCCCTGATTCGGGTTTGTGTGTGTCCCGCGCCGTTCCGGGCCGGCGTGAAGGCAAGCTGAGTGGAGCCGGCGAGCCAGCAGCCCTACAGATACAAACCACGAGACGGGTTTTTTCCCTTGGCTTTTCTGCGGCTCCTGACAGAGGAGAGCAGTGTCCCGCAGCACCTCCTGACCGTGCTCCTGGGGTAGGCCACTCCAGAAGCACAGCCACGGCTCCCAGTGCAGACAACTTTTCCCCTGCGTGGTCACCGCTCTGGTCCCAGAGCCAAGCAAGATGAAGCACAGGAACGTGACCGGCAGCCAAAAAAGTCACACGTTTAGAAATGGCTCCTCTGGGTTGTCACGTCGCCTCCACGTGTGTGTCTCGTGGCCGTCCCCAGCAGACTCAAGCACCGGGGATCATGAGACCCCAGAAGTGTTGCGAGTAGGTCACAGGCGACCTGCCCTTCCTCTGAACTGGGAGTCATAAGCCCCTGTTTTGTGTGTGGATGGAGCCCGTGCTGGGGTCGGGGACAATCTCTGTGGCAAGACGGAAGGCAGGTAACCGAGATTCGTCTCCTGCCTCCCGGGACACGAGGAACCTGTTAGAGTGCAGTGCGAGTTTGCTCAGCCTGTTCCGTTCGTACTTTTGGGCCTGATGGTGCCTCCTCTTGGGGAGCGGTCCTGGGCGCTGGAGAACGTTTAGCAGCGTCCCCAGCCCTCCCCCGATAGACGCCAGCAACGCGTGTCCCCAGGTGTGACAATCCAGAATGCTTCCAGACATTGCCCAGTGTACCCCGGGCAGGCGAGATCACCCCCTCGAGAAAGACTGGTGTAGTGGGAGAGGGATTTGTTTGGGACAGGAAAGTGTTTCCCGCATTCCGTTTTCACTTTGTAATTTGCGGCTGCCACGCAGAGCCCCAAGAAATCATCAACTGGATTCTTAACGTTGTGACTTCTCCCTCCCTTGGCCCGGCAAATGAGGGCTGAGAGCTGACTATTCATCTCTTCAGCACATCCAGCAGGTGAGCCTGAAGGATCTTCCCAAGTTCCTGAGCCCGACAACCGAGGGGCCGGTTCTAATATACTTTACATCTGTGTGGGGAAAATTGCATCAGAATAGTTCAAATAAAAAGGCCAAACTGCATGATTCATTTTGGAAGAGTAGTTCAAAAAGTGAGCCCTATTTTAAAAATTCACATTTTTATTTTTATCCAGGACTCTGATCGTTCCACGAGAGATAAATGATTCCTTCTCAGAGGGGAATAAGAAGCAGTCTCATCTTGGCCTTCCATCGCTTGAAACTATTCCACCTCTGTGAACTCATTTCATATTTTAAGCTCCCAAAAAAGGACGGAAGAATTTAGCAAACTTCCCATGTGAGCACATATTGTTAATAGAACAACTTGTCATTTGGAAAATTTCCACCTTTCTGGGAAGACACGCAGTATTATCTACCTTAGGATCAATTTCAGTGCAGTGTAGTCCCTGTTTTGATCTTGTCCAAAAGCACTAATATTCATCTATTCATTTACTGAAGGTACATCTATTAAGGTCACTTGTTTTTTTTCTTCCTAGCTATTAAGCACCGGGAATGATTCTTTGAACAAACGAAGGCATAGGTCCACATACAGCTGGTGGTTCCACGGAGTTCCCTGGGAACTGAGGCCTCATACCGCAAGGGTGGTCATGGAAAGTCAAGGTACCTCTACGTGATGGGCACGGGATGCGGGTTCAGAGCCGGGCAAAGCTCCAGGGGAAGCGACATCCAAGTTGAGGTGCGGGGGCGGGGAGAGGCCAACAGGATAAACCGGGGAGAAAGGTTCTAAGCACAGGCACGTGCACCCCCCAGAGGTGCCATCGTGAAAGTCTCCCTGCCACAAAGTCTCACGTCCAGCCCTCAGAGTTGAGAACTCAGGGACTGGCAGCCCAGATGGGTTAGCCTGGAAGTTTCTCTTCTTCCTGAAGAGACACAGAAGGGAGAGACACTTCAGGTGGAATATCTCTTCCCTCTCCCCTCTCCTGAGCCAGGTACAGTTTGGGTTCCCCAGCCTGTACACACTTACAGCTCTCCAGATTTGACTCAAGGTCCCTTCTCCCAGAAACCTTGTAAAGGCCACTCCAGCTTCTATCAGTCCCTTCTCCAAGCTGCTCTGACTTTCTAGAAGGTTCTGATTTGCTTTCCAATCAGGATTTTAGACCCTGTCAATATTATTCAAATAGGCTCTTGGTAATATACTTCATCACTTATGTGTTTCCTGTGCACATGATTTTGGTTTTCTCAACGAAAATATGGAATGTTTTGGTCTGTACTTTCCAGTGAGCTGTACCCAGTTCTACCAAAAAGTCATGTTTAGATCTGCAAAGTGACTTAAGCAAGCGTTAGATGAAAAGTAGAGAAGAATGCATGAGCAGGGTGAGGGGCAACCTGATATAACAACGTGCCCTCCAAATGCGATGATTCACACCAGATGGAGGTTTCTTTCCCTGTCAGGGGATGGCCCAGGGTGGGTAGACAGGCTCCACGCCAAGGATTCGCCTCCGGGACCAGGTGAGTCAGGCAGCGTGCCATCCTCAAGCATGTACCTCCCCGAGGCGCTCTAATCTTTGCAACTTATGTCCCGCCAGAAGGGAAGAGAGGTCCTTTTAAGTACAAGTTGAACATGTCCTCTCATATGTTTATATTTTACTGACTCATGTTCTACTGACAAGAACTTAATCACCAGGAAGTCTGGGAATTATAGTCCAACTGGACGCAGGGACCGGGAAGAATGAGAGATCCAGGCAAGGAGACAGGGAGACTCTTTTCTACCAAGGGCATCCCCTTGATACCCAAGTCTGTTTGCTCTCTCCCATCGACCCACTGTGAGCCCCTTCTTTTGCATCTGTACCCTAGATGGGGGGGTGGCGGGTGGGGTGGACAATATTTTAAGCAGGATGTGCCTTTTGAAACAGCCCCAAATGTTCACCCGGGATTTGTGCATCTGGAGTAGAACAAAGGATTGTCCCACCACCCCTCTTCCTGTGCCTCCACTGTAGGCCACAGAAGGACAGTTGGTTAGCTTTTGGGGCTAAAATGAAAGAATAAAAATGAAGTAGTCACTTATAAATACAATATCCTTTCCTCAGTGCTTCCAGATAGAAGGCATTTATCCACGATGGTGTATACAATCTGCAAAGGCAATTTATTGCTGAGAAAGGACAATGCCCATTAAGTTAATTTTTCATTTTAGGACTTTCAAAATATCACAGAAGATCAAAAACAGACAAAAAACAAACAAACTGCTTTGAAAATGGGCAAAGGACTTGAATAGACGTTTCTCTAAAGAAAATGTTTCTCCAAATATCCCAACAAGCCTATGGAAAGATATTCGACATCACTAATCATTAGGGAAATGCAAATAAAAAACACAAGGAGACACCACTTAACATCCATTAGGATGGCTACTAATAAAAAAAAAAAAACAGAAAATAATAAGTTTTGGCAAGGATGTGAGGAGATTATAACCCTTGTGCACTGTTGGGAGAAAGATAAAATGGGGTGTCCACTACAGAAAATAGTATGGCAGTTCCTCAGAGAGTTGAAAATATAATGACTGTATGACCCAGAAATTCTCCTTCTGGGTTTTTACCCACAAGAAGCAAGGATATGAAGAGATCTTTGTAGAGCCATAGTCACAGAAGCATTATTCACAAAAGCCAAAACGTGGAAGCCATCCAAGCGTCCACTGAGAGATGAATGGTTAAACAAAATGTCGAATATTATTCAGTCATCGAACGGAAAGAAATTCTAACCTATGCTAACACGGAAGCACTTTGAGGACATCATGCTAAGTGAGATAAGCTGGTCACAAAAATGCAAATGCTGTATGAGTCCACTTATGTGAGGTACCCAGAGCATCAGATTCATAGAGACAGAAGTAGATTGGCAGTCGCCAGGGCTGGGGGAAGGGAGAGAGGGAGCTCCTGTTTAGAGTTTCGGTTTCCCAAAATGAAAACAGTCTAGAGATGGGTTGTATAACGTTATACTTAACATGACTAAACTGTGCACTCATAAATGGCTAAGATGATAAATATTATGTTGTGTGTTTTTTCACTGCAATTAAAAGTGTTTATAATATATTACAAGGGAAATATACAAGAAGCAGAAATTACACTAGAGGGGGGAATGGAAATATTTGGTTGAGCTAACATACTTAAGATTTAGGTAAATTTATTACGTATTGGTCAGCAGATCATTTTATTTACTAGAGCAAATGATTTATAATTTACTTATTCTTTCTAATAATCATTCGATCAAGAGCTTATTTGTTGAACATCTGTCCTAGGAGACCGTACTACACTAGAGAGATATTGATACACCAAAATAGTCATGCTCCCAAGCCCAGTGGAGCTTATCTTCCTGTGGAGGGAAAAGGCATCAGGTGTAGGATCCCTTCAAAGCAGTGGTTTTCAGGGTATGGTCCCTGAGTCGCAGCATGAATGGGAGACTTGTTAGAAACGCAGATTCTCAGGCCTCACTCCCAACCTGCTGAACCAGAAACTCTTGGGATAGGTTTCAACATTCTGTTTACATTTTTTAAATTTTTATTTATTTTTGAGAGAGAGACAGTGCAAGTAGGGGAGGGGCAGAGAGAGAGAGAGGGAGACAGAATCCGAAGCAGGCTCCAGGCTCTGAGCTGTCAGCACAGACCCCGGCGCAGGGCCCGAACCCATGATCTGTGAGATCGTGACCTAAGCCGAAGTCAGATGCTCAACCTACTGAGCCACCCAGGCGCCCCTCAACATCATGTTGAAAGCAGCCTTCCAGAGGGTTGAAGGCATGCTGGCAGCTCTGGGGAAGGACAGCCAGAGACCGAGGCGAAAGGGTAAAACCCAGGTCAAGGAAGACAAGTAGCAGAGCTGGACGAGAGGGCGGCTGGTGTCCTCCTGGAGGGACTTGGGTCTGAGGGATGATTTGAGGTTAACCAGAAAAGGGGCCGTTGGGGGTCGGAGGCAGAGAGCTGATGTGCAGACACCTTCGGCGGGGTGAAAGCTGGCACATGGAAGGAACCGGAAAAGAGCAAAGTGTGTGAAACACAGAAGAGAAGGAGTAATGAGAAGGGCACAGCCATAGAAGACAAAAATCAGACCCTAGAGAGGCATCTGGGCCATAATCAGGCTCTTGGTTTTTAGAAGGATTTTAGAAGAATGGTCACATAATAACAACTTTCATCTTGAAAATCCTTCGGATTACAGCATGACGTTACTAAACGGTCATTAGATTGAGCGCAAGGACAACAGTTAGTAGCTTTTGGGCATTTGGGGAAAGAGATGATGGCAGGTTTGGACCAGGGTGGGAAGCTAATAGGGATAGAAAGTGACCCAAGGTGAAACATGGTGGAGGCTGTGGGTGTGCAGTGTGGATGGGTGCTTCCCAATCTCTAGAGAGTGGTTCCGGCTACTTTCACACATCAGACTCACTGATGTTCGGCTGACAATCGGAACCACCTGAGTGACTAGGGAGACGGCCTAGGATAAGAACAAAGACCTAGTCTAAGAAACCCCAGCACGAGACTGACTCCTGTTCACAGATGGGATGGAGAAGGAGGTTGAGAGACCAGATCGGTGATACGAGAAGATTAGATGGACAAGATGGAGTTTCCCAAAGTGAGAAGCCAGCAGCAGTGATAAATGCTCTTGAGTGGCCCAGGAAGCTGCATGGAGGTTGTCATCGCATTTGCTGACATGAGGGCCAGGCCGACCTTAGGATATGTCCGCGGAGTAATGGGGTTTTTGTTTTTTGATAAAAACATGTATTTCAAAGTGGGAACAGTTGTACGGTACAAAAGTCACTGTGAATCTTCAGCCAAGTAAATATGCAAACGTACAGCCTCAAAGATGCAGAATTTCATCTGTAGCTGAACGGTCACGTTTGACTTTGTTTCACTCGGGCTTTTAGAGTAAGTGGTGCCCTGCTCAGCAGACAGATGACTTCACCATTTTTCCCCCTTTCTTCTAATAAGGAGACCACATTCTGTCAAACACTCTAGCCATTCCTAGGACACCTTTGGAAATCAGGCGAAAGGGCGTTAACAAGTGGGAAAATGGGGCAGCACGCGGGTGGTTCAGTTGGTTAAGCATCCGACTCTTGACTTAGGCTCAGATCATGATCTCACGGTTTGTGAGTTCGAGCCCCACGTTGGAATTCTCTCACTCTCCTTCTCTCTATCCCTCCCCCCACCCCAAAAAATAAATAAATAAAACTTAAAAAAATAAGTGGGAAGATGGTAAGGGAATGGAAACAAGCCATATAATCAGTGTTTTTGAGAAATTTGCCTGGGACAGGAGACACATCAGTCAGTAGGTCAGGAAGGATTTTGTCTGTTGTTTCTTCAAAGGACATAACAAAGATATATTTGGAGACTCTTAAAGCAGAGGTTTCAATCACATGTTACAAAGATGCTGAATATCATAAAGTTTAGATATTTAATCCCAACTCCCCCCCGCCCCTCCTCCCAAATTATCTTCTAAGCAATTAGTTTGAGACTTTGTGTTTGGGTTCTTTTTTTCATGTTGACATTATGCCTTTTGCCTTTCCCTAAACAAACTCTCTAACTCTGATCCTGGAGCAGAGGGCCTGTCCTGTGTCTCAGCTGCCTGCAGAGTTTCTGTCAAGTGAACATCTGCTCCATAAACTTGTGCTTAAGCCTCATCTTCTTAGAGCACATTTTAAAATACCCTCCCTTCGTCAAAACCTGGCAGCAGGAAGTGACCCCGGTCCCGCTGTTTACCTGAAGGTCATTAGCAAGCAGCTCTGGGTTTGTACTCTGGCTCAACTTAGGCACGTGGTCTGTGGCCATTCACAGGCCATCACCTTCTTTTGGTGGCCAACCTCAACACAAGACCAGCACAAGGAGAGCGCGGAGCCCACGCGCAGGTCCTAGCTGGGCTCCTCCCCGCTGCCTGGGGTCTCTGCTCCCAGGTCCTCGGGCTACGCCCAGCTGCATGTGCTTCTTCTTCGAGTTCTGTTATTTCACTGCTCTCCCAACCGCAGCCCAGTACAGAAGTGACAACCCAGTTCCAACTGTGGCAATCCAGTGACTGGCCGCGTCATCGTCCGTTCCTCGCCTGTCAGATCAGGACACAGACAGGGATGCTTAAACTGTGCACCTGGCAGTGAAATGTTATCCATCATGGAAGGCCAGGAAGGGTTCTTACATGCGAAGCTAGCCCAAAGCCCATCCGTGCCATGTGCCGTGCACACGTCATTTTACAAATGTTATGTTGTTGCTGATGGACGATGTGACCAAGAAAGATCCGAAAATAACTTTCTGGAAGAACAGCCAAAATGTCACAGCTGTGGGCCGGTTTTTAAGAATGCTTCTAGATGACTTAAAAATAGCCATTAAGGGGCCCCTGGGTGACTCAGTCGGTTAAGTGTCTGACTTTAGCTCTGGTCATGATCCCGCAGTCTGTGCGTCCCAGCCCTGTGTTGGGCTCTGTGGTGACAGCTCGGAGCCTGGAGCCTGCTTCGGATTCTGTGTGTGTGTCTCTCTCTCTCTCTGCCCCTGCCTCTCTCACACTCTGTCTCTTTCTCTTTCTCAAAAATAAATAAACATGAAAAAAAAAAAAAAGCCATTAAGCAGTTTCCCTGAAGAAATTAGAAAACCCGAGGAGAAAGCCCTGGCCATCTGGTCAGCAATGCAGATAGAGTGCCATGTCTGCGGCTCCCCCATGCGACCATGCCCGGGGGCCAAGGCGACAAGAAGGATGTGGATTTCAGTCTGTGTTTATAATCATCTTCTTATTTCCTCCATCCCATTTCCATCTTCCTTCCCGCCTGCCCCTCTGTGGACAATAAGCTCCAACAACCATACAGAGATGGCCTGCCTCCCACCTCTGCAGATCGAACACTCGAACACAAGCCTACACAGTTGTTGTGCTTCCCTGACTTAAATTTGACTAATGCAGAATGTGGTATTGAGAGTGGTTGCAGAGGAACAGAATCTTAAGGATGAGCTCTCTGAGTTATCTCTGGGTTTTCTGGAACTCGTCTCTGGTCTGATTAGATGTAAAGGCACTAATGACCCTATTTCCAGTGGTAAAGGAGTGTGTAGAATATAGTGGCGAAATAGCTCCTCAAATTTTCACCTTTATGTACGTGCAAGTAAGTGCCTACTGAGGACCAGGCTCTGGGTGGCCAGGCATTTATTGAGAACATCGTGATGAGAACAAGGAGTATAATTGGATCGGTTGGTTACTTCTAACTATGCTAACTTAGGACAAGAAAACGATGAGCTCGGGGCTTTAAATTCCCAGATTAAGGTCTATATAAGGAATCCAAAAGCGCCTGGAATGGCCATGTAAGAAATCCTATCTCCTGTAGCCAGAGGGCCAAGATTTCTGAAAATTAAACCCAAAGTCTCATCCTGCAGGTGGATGGATTACAGCCCAATTTGAATTCCCAAATTCACAGGGTCTCTTTTATTAGAATTAGGACATTTATTGGAAAGAAATGGGATTTGGAAGTTTGGTTTATATGAGGAAATTCTGATGAAGCTAGGGATCTTGACTTCCTAATTCTGGCAGCCTCCTTGGCCTTCTTTGCCAGTGGAATCCTCAGGAAATTTGTCCCCTTCTCATGATAGAGCCCTAAGGCCCCCGGCTCCGAGAACTCACTGGTAATCCTTGTTAAGATCTGCTCTCACCATTCTCCTTCCATCGTGGCCTGTGAGTAGTCCCAAATCTGTGATGGGGTGTGGTACACACCAAAAGAGCTGCACGACGGACAATTTGTATCAGCAGCAATCTGGAGAATAAGAATGGCAATTACCTTAACATATGGGATTAAGACGGGACGAATTCGAAGTTTGGCTCATGGTGAATCTACTGAGAGTGGTTCACTGGCTCAGGGTTTCTGTTGAGGGGCTAGGAATGCCTCCAACAATTTGCTTGACAGATCGACTGAATGATGAACCCAGAGTGGATTTACCACATGAGGCCAGCCCCTCCCTGCCCCCCCACCCCCACCCCACCCCCACCCCGGGATGCCTTTCACCTCACGGGGCTGCAATAGATAATCTATACCTGATTCTGAGCCATCAAGTTACCAACCAGCCTAACAGGGTATCCTGACCTAGCTGTTGTCTGACCCACCAGCACTGTTTTGTTACTGTCTGAGGACTTTCAAATATGTTGTTACAAATCAGGAAGACAAAGAAGATGGATTCTATTCCTCTTTTTCTGAGTTGAGAAAAGTTGAGAAGTTCACTTAGCATTATGCATTTTTTATATTCATCCAACAGTACATATGTCTATACAGCCATCCCTCCAGATAGCCAAGCCATCAAGAGAAAAATAGATCAATAGTAAATTTTATTTGATTATAAGTCATGCATTTAATCACATCTATCAATAAATATTAAGTAAGAACAGCTCAAGTTACAAACTTAAAATACCCTAAGTAAGTAAGGTTATATGAGAGCACATTAAGAATATGTCTGTGGTAAAAATACATCACAGCCCACATTGCACAGAGTAAGTGAGATGTGTGGGAAATGACCTGCCCTTTTCTTCCATTAAAGGGCAGAGTTTTTTGAAAAAAGATGGTTCAATTTCCTCTCTCCAAGCTGCCTTTTTAAAATAACATAACATCACACATATCTTGACACAACTCCACATGATTCAGAGGCCCTTCTTAAAATACGACTGGACCACATTCACGGAGACTGAATCACCTCTAACCTTCCAAACTTGGTGAGGATTACTAATCAGGATGTGTTTTCGTTCCTCAGATAGTATGGGAAAGTTCTGATTTTGACAGTGAAGCTAACATTCAATCAGTTATCGCTGCAGCCCTAAACAAGTCCTGTGTTTCTTCTTCTCTCGTTGCCTCGCCAAGACTGAAAGACATCCCGTGTAAAACCGCGTGTTTGCCAGTGGAAATAAAAGCTGCCCGTCTCCGGAAAAATGAACGATTCCCGAGATGACATTTTAAAAAGGAATAAAGCAGCCTTATGAAAGTATGTGACATTCATCTACATCAGGACCTCCGTCAGGCCCTCTAGCTCCCAGAGACACGCACGTCTTCTGAGTTAATTATGCCGGAAGACAGCTCCCGCTCCAGTCCCGAGGAAACTTGTTGGTAAAAGTCAAACATGATTTGGCATTTTTCTTCTGACTAAAAATCGGGGACTCACGGCACCTGCTGCTAGCACGTACGGACGAGTCTGACCGCGTGGCACAGCATGACCAGTGCCTGGCCTGCGCTGGCATGACTCTGCGAGAAAGCTCACAGAGGCCCGCGTCTAAGCCAAAGAGCTCTAAGAGCAGAAGGAATGGCACTCGAACTTCGAAAGCCTCCATTGGAATCTTCCTTCCTGCCAGACTGAGGCTCTCGATTTCTTTGTTTGAAAAATGAGGCTGGGCTGTGTTTACCTCAAATGTGCATCAAAGCGAGCTCGTGCACACGGACTTGTGCTTAGGTCTGCAGGTCTGTCCACTTGGTAAATGCGGCCGCTATTAATAACAGCAAACACGAGCTGTCATGACTAACTAGCCTGAACTCCAAAGGGACTGATTTCTTTGGCTCACTCAGTCAGAATTTCCTTAGCGACTGGGGCCCAGAAGATAAAGAACTGTAATCACTTCCTGTGAGTGATGTCTTTCCCTCCGTTGTACCATGAGTAACATGTATATCATTCATGTTTAAGCGCCAGCCTATCTGAGAGCCAGATTTCCCCCTAGGCATTTGGTTAAATCAGCCCCAGAATAGTGATGGCTCACGGTTCTCCCTCCCCTCGCCCTCACCCCCAAGCACACTTAAAGACGGTCAGGCTTTTAGCGGCCGACATTCTCTCTCAGCCCCTCCCGGACAGCCCACTGAGGAAGCCACGGAGGAGAGGGGAAGAGTCTTGCCTGAAGTCGTCAGCTTCCACATCTCCCACATGTGCCCGCATTCAGGGCTGGTCCACAATGTCACATCCCGGTGGGAAGTGAGTGCGTGTGTTTTGTTTGTGTCCGTGGTCCTGCTGACAAAAGCCGGTGCTGCAGGTGTCCTCCAGAAATGATTACACGGTGATTCTCTTAGCTGAGAAGAAGCATAAATATTATTGACTCCCATCTCCCGGCGACCTCCGAAATCCCTACTTTCCAGAGACCTCGGGACTCTGCTTCTCTGATAGATTTTTTCCTGACATCAGTCTGCGGGGACAGAATTTGATGAGAGCAGTCATAACTGCATTCCTCTTCCTGTTGCCCACCTTCCCAGCCCCATCTCTTGGTATTTTCATAGCGGGGCACAGCATCCGACATGCCTCTCCCTCCCCCCTGCCTTCTCCCGAACCCCGAGTCTCCCTGGCCCCACATTTATGCACGTAAAATTCTCAGTAGGCACTCGAGCTCCCTCTTCCCAGAGGCAAACTTTCTTCACGGTGTAACTTACTCAGATGGCAAGAACAGAAAGTAGAAGCAAATCAAGAAGGCAGGGCACAAAAGCCCCCTGTGGCTGTGGGGCAGGACGCTGGAGAGCGACCTCAAGACCTCACGCAGCGCCCCCACCCCTGACAATGCCAGGCTGGACGGAGCACAGAGGCCACCCTGGGAGCCAGCGTGGTGTGTAGATGGGGGTGGGGGCCTCGCACACATCAGGCATCCACCCAGACTGTGTGCTCCATACGGAAGGACAGAAAACCTGTGTTTAGAATGTCACTAAGGAAACCCAGATGCATTATCTTTGCCAGAGGACAAAAGGCAGTGTGGTTAGTGCCTGACTCGAAGCGACTGGGCCAGAGAACATGTGATAAGGATGTTGATGAGGTGGGGGCGGGGGTTGAGGAAGAAAAGAGCGGCCACGGTTTTTATACAGTAGAAGAACCCTTCCAGAAGAGTTCCACGGCTCTGTATCATGCTGGTGGCTTTTTGCAGGCAACAAGCAGTCGAAATAAAGGCATTTCAGTCTTACCACTCGAGGATTTAGGCGGCCATAAATTCATCTTTCAAATACCAAGATTTTTAAGCACTGCTTTTTGTTCCTGCTTTGACACCTGTAACACATATTTTATTTCACTATGTCGTGCACAGTCGCAAGAGTATGTTTTGATCCCAGAATTATGTTTGACCTCAGGATTTTGAAAGCATATATGTATTTTTTCAACTTCCAGACTCTTACAGCAAGAGAGCGTATTGTGTGTGCACTGATGTGTGCGGGTGTGTGCGTGGTGGGTGTTATGTGTACTGTGCCCTAAATTTTATTCAGAAGCTTAGTTCCATTTTAATGCCAGTTAATTTTTAGCACTATTAACAACACAGAAAATTACTCTCTAAAAATAAGTTGAAATATGTTTAGATTTGTGACGTTTAGGCAATAATACTCTTCATGCATGATACCCTTTAACAGATTACCATCCATAAAAAGATAACAGGAGCCTTCATTTATCGTACCATAATAACTTCCCCGCTACTCCTGAGGCGCGTGCTGTGGACTTATTTCCACGTGGGTCAGCCCGGTTTCGACCTGTGTCAGACTGGCGTCTCTTCTCCGTGCGGTCACGCATTATTTTCTCTTCCACTGCTGCGTCTTGATTATAATGTTACGAATTCAGGCTATTAAAATATAAAGCTAGTAAATCATTTGAATTGAAGAGTCTACAGTCGGCATCCTGATCTTAGATCATCTAAGCGAGGACCCCACAGACCGGGGAAGGACCTCACACCTGCTAAACACAGTTGAAGTCATGGTGGATCTTTCTGTTGTTACTTAAAGCAACAACAACGATTTGGCAGTTTTTACACACACACGTACATGGGCACATCTTTACAGATTATGCTCATATTTTTTATTTGGGTATTATTTTGTTTTGTTTTGTTTTAGGCTGACAGCATGAAATAGATGCGGTTCTAGGAAACCAGTGTCTAACCCATGGGACTCAACACCAAGTAGATAATCCAAACCTCCAAAAACCATATTCAGTAGAAATATTTGGCTCTTGTGATGGACACACCTGGAATCTAATCTACATGACTGGCATGAGTCATCTATTGATAGAGTATGAAAGAAACCAGTGCCCAAAAGTTTGAAAACAGGCTAAAGAATGAATTAGTCATTTTTTTAAGAAAAAAATAGAAATGAGCCAGGACGATAAGACAAACTTTGTGGGTAACAACAATTGCAAATTACAGACTCCGAGATGCAGATTCAAAACCCTTTCACTAAAGGAACTGTCTCTATTTCCATTAACCCGTTTACTTTAAAGCACTTGTGCAGCATCTACACTGTTACAGCTCCCATACGATTGATACACAAACACAAGAGAACATTGTTCAGTGATTGGAATTGCAATAGATAATTCTGACTGCCTAGTTACAAGTCGGAATTCGATATAGCCAGAAGACAAATCCTAGAGATCTTTTTTAAAATGACACGTTTTGCTTGTAATCATACTGGGTGTAGTTGCATTATCTAAAGGGAGATCATTATATTGTGTGTATTAGAGAGAGAAGCAGCATGGTCTGACTTGGAGATAAACTTGAACATATAGCACAGAGAAGCACTTTTTTAACGGGCCTTTACGGTACTCAGTAATCACCGTCTAAATACGTTGAAATAAATTTCAAATAACGTACTTCAAATTCAAGACTGTGCAGAGTAAGGCATTTTATTACCAATATGCATCCATTTAACATCATATCATTACACAATTGCACATTTGTACAAAAACATTTAAAATAGCACTGGTTAAAACTGTACTCTCTCTGAAAATGCAAGACCTAGATACTTTCTTTTGAGAGAGAGAACATGTGAGTGTGCTTGCACGGGGGAGGGGCAGAGAGAGGATCTTAAGCAGGCTCTGTACCCAGTGTGGATCCTGGCTTGGGGCTCAAACCCATGACCCTGGGATCATGACTTGAGCCCACATCAACAGTCAGGTACTTAACCGACTGAGCCACGCAGGCGCCCCAGGAAAGATTCTCTCAGGATTCTTTAGCTCAGACCCTGATGATATTTTTTTTTCTCTATTAGAACACAAAAAACCCAGACGAGTACAAGCACTACAAAATAAAATATTAATAGATTTTTAAAAATCATATCTTGGGGCACCTGGATGGCTCAGTCGGTTAAGCATCCCACTTCGGTCAGGTCATGACCTCACAGTTCATGGGTTCAAGCCCTGTGTCAGGTTCTGTGCTGACAGCTTGGAGCCTGAAGCCTGCTTCGGATTCTGCATCTCTCTCTCTCTCTCTCTCTCTCTCAAAATAAATAAACATTAACAATCACATCTTGATTCTAATTATTCTCCTTGAGGCACAAGCAGCTCTCCGTAAATCACATCTCAGATAAAGATAAACTAACAGAGCAGACAGCCCCACGAATTAAATAGGCTTTTCCCATCCAGGCTTCCCACCTCCTATCCAGGTGTCTGAGGTCTTAAATGTATCTATTTTAATATCTGGGAAAGGGTGAATTTTGACGAGCATCTATTCATATAAAATAACAATAACGATCAGTAACATAATCCACCATAGTCAGTTTTGCATTTATGATACAAAACTGCTTGCAAAACACCTCTAACCAATACAGAAGTATGCCACCCAGTTGGTTCCTGCAATAAAGGCATTTTCTATAAGCTTGCAGGGCAACACGGGTCAACTCTGAGAATTCATTTGCTAGCCAGCTTTCACTAGGATGAAAGGAAAATGCATATCTGGTATTTTACAGCAAGCAAAGGACACAGGCAACTAATGGAGGGGTGGTTAATCTTGCCGATGATGTACAACTCGAGGTACATTTATATGTTTTAACAATATGAAGTTAATTTTTGCAGAATGGATAAACATAGAAACACAACTCACGATTTTCTCCATCCAACCTGGATCAATACACATCAGAGAACACGTACATTTGTCACTGTCGGTTAATTCCCGTCACATGTTGGCTATCCATTTAAAAGTCAGACAACATAGGGGTGCCTGGGGGGCTCAGTCAGTTAAGCGTCTGGTTTCGGCTCAGGTCATGATCTCACAGCTCGTGAGTTCGAGCCCCACGTCAGGCTCTGTGCTGACAGCTCGGAGCCTAGAGCCTGCTTCAGATTCTGTCTCTGTCTCTGTCTCTGTCTCTCTCTCTCCTCCTCCCCTGATTGCTCTCCATCTCTCAAAAACAAATAAATATTAAAAAAGATAATGAAAAAAGTCAGATGACGTGTCTAGAGTAATAGACCATGGTGGCCACGGCGGATCAGTCAGGAAAGACACCGGGAAGAACACCAGAAAGGACACATGGGCACAAACTGGCTGAATGCTAGCCCTGCCTCCTACCAGATTAGTTCTCAGACAACATCCCTTTCCGACTGCCATCCTCAGGAATGGGCACTGAGGAAGTCGGGTGCTGTGGCCAGGATGCCTGCAATCAAAACCCAATGCAGTTTCTCTCTGTTGTGCGATTCCGGACACACCCGGAGACTCACCTAGTAAATTTTATGGGGCTCCTAGAAAGTAGTATACCCTTCACGATGTGGCCAACAAATGAGTGATGGATTCATAGTTACATTGTCTTTAGGATATGTTTACCTGGACTGAGCAGTGGGAAGGCGATGCCAGCATAAACGAAACTAAGGACAAAAAGAGGAGTGAACACCCAGCACCCCCTGGCCGGTTCTCCTGCACCTGCCTTCACACCCCTTGGCCACAAACATATTCTTTGCAGTATGTCTCTTGGCAGGACTGACTGAGAGGGAGACAGGACCAGAGCTAGAGTGCACAAGGCTCAGTGTGGCAGACGTCTTCAAGGTCACTGCCGGCTGCTGAGCTGAACGTCCCCCAGTGTCCTCAAAGAAAGGAATTCCTGGATTCCTGGAATGCTAGGATAACACTAGTTCATACTCAGAACTGGCCACGAAGACGGAAATACATCTCAGTTTTATTGTAAATTCTGTCCAAAAACCTGTGTGAATGCTCTTACTTAGACAACTGTCATCAGCATGACCTAATTCATAGTATGAAACAGTAAGGGCCTCGGGGCTTATCCGAAGTCTAAGGTTTGCAATGTCACAGGAGCAGTCGGGACACCTGAGTACTCTGGTAATGAAGGGGACGGTCAGTGGGTCTGTGAGCAATGAAAGCAGTGATCACGGTAAAAACAATGGGTGTCTGCTGGGGCGCCTGGGTGGCTAGGATGGTTGAGTGTCCAACTCTTGTTTTTCTGACGTTTATATATTTTTGAGAGAGAGAGCACACGAGCTGGGGGAGGGACAGAGAGAGAGGGAGACAGAGAATCCAAAGCAGGCTCCATGCTGTCAACAGAGTCCGATGCGGGGCTCAAACTCACGACCCGTGGGATCAGCTGAAGTGACTGAGCCACTCAGTTGCCCCATGAACATCAGATTCTTGACCTCGGCTCAGGTCACGATCTCCTGGTTCGTGGGATCAAGCCCCTTGTCGGGCTCCACGCTGACTGTGGAGCCTGCCTGGGATTTTCTCTCTCTGTGCCCCTCCTGCACGTAAGCTCTCTCTGTGTCTCTCTCAAAATGCATAAATAAACTTTTAAAAAAGCGAGTATCTATTGACAATTTATTTCCTAACATTTAACGTCGCTACACAGCCATCTTTCGACCTCTACTGGGAATAAGCAATAAAGCTCTGCATTTTCGAAGCAACGCCTGACTGACCTCCTGGGTGAAAAGCATCTTCCTGGCAGAAAAGTCGTCAGCGTGATGATGGGCATAATCAGAAATACAGCAGCCAGTACGGGCAAAGGGCCCAACTCACCTGCTGTCCACGGAGGACACGCCTGTTTCCGGCATCCAGCAGCACAGGGCAGGAGCAAACGTTTTCCTTAAAGGATCCGTAGGAACTGTTTGCAGTGTTGTGGATCCTCCTGTCTCGGCTGTAACCCCTGGACCCTGCCACCTCAGTGTGCTGCCCTCTGTGTGCTGCCCTCTGCCAGCCGATCTAGCCAGGGATTCATCAGGAAACCTGTGACTCCGGAACCTACCCAGCCCCCCTCCCGCCCCGGGGCGCTTCCAGAAGTCACTGCGTTAACATAAGACACCTTGAAGCTCTTTTCGCTTAGAAGTTCCCCAGGGTTTTAGGAAATCTGTGCTAGGAACAGGGTGAAGACCAAATGCATATTTCTTGTAGCTCAGCACTCGGCCGTGGCTTTGGCGTCCTGTAGCCTCCCGGCGTGGCCGTGAAGGCAGCTCTGCTCACGGAACACATGCATTTTTCCCTGCAGGCCCAGAATGCGGCTAGGCCTGGGCGCCCCCTCCCCTGCTGTGTGTATCCCGGAGACGCCAACCTTGCAGCTGACAAGAATATCCCAGGATCGCGGTTCTTAAGGTACAGTTCTCTGGAATAGCCTGTGAGGAGTGCGCGTTCTCTGGCCCTCCCTCGGGCTGGCTGGAGGAGAAATTCCGGGGTGGCCCAGCAGCCTCCGGCCTAACAAGCCTTGCAGGGGGGGCGGGTCCCTGGTACGTGAGAGGGAAATAACGCACCTGCCTTCCGTTCCCAGAGTATTGGGGTTCTCGGTCAGGGTCTTGTCGGGTTTTCCTCGGACCGAGACACCTCCCGATTTCGGTTTCCTCGCGAAGCTCCGTGCGCTGTTGGCACAGGGGGTGAAGCCTCTCCCGGATCCGCGTCAGGTTTCTGCAGAGGCAGAACGTCGGTTTGCACACATTTCTCGGTGCCGCCGTGAGCGTGGAAGGTGCCGGTCTGCCTCCGGGCACGGGCTTTCAGGGCCCACGGGAGTCCTGGCCCCCAGCCGCCCCTGTCCCCTGCTGCACCTGGTGTTTGTTTGGTAGGTGTGTCCCACACGTGTTTGTTGAACAGATAAAGAAAATGTTGTCCCGTGTGTTTTCAACTCGAGACCCTTCCGAGACAACAGCTTGGGTTAACGGGCTTGGCCAAGTGCGTTCGTGCATCTAAGCGTGCGTCCTAGCCACTGTGTCACAAAGCGAGAAGTGTGTTTTTGTTTTTGTTTTTGAGAGACGGAGAGAGCAAGCAGGGGAGGGGCAGAGAGAGAGAGGGAGAGAGAGAGAGAGAGAGAGGATCCCAAGCAGGCTCAGCACAGAGCCTAGGCTCAGCACAGAGCCTGATGTGGGGCTTGAACCCACAAACCGTGAGATCATGACCTGAGCCGAAACCAAGAGTCGGATGCTTAACCGACTGAGCCCCCCAGGCGCCCCGAGAAGTGTGTTTTTGGATTTTCTGTCAGTAGTTGGTGTATTCCCGGTGCTCAGCCTGGAGGTGGGGAAGTGGTGTTGGGCTCTGGGAACAGTGACATCGATGGAAAGCCCTGTGGGGTGACCCCAAATCTGCCCGAGAAACAGCGCCACACATCAGAGGTCTGTGTGACATGAGCCCCTGTGCTCAGGGCCGTGTGAGTGGCCTGGGCCTTCTGTGTCCTCCTCAGGCTCCCCGCCGTGACGCCAGCCCCCAAGGCATGGTCATGGCAGGAGGGCGTCCCTGACCAGGCACAGACACCTTGTCCTCACCCCCACTCTGGCCTCCACCCTCCCAGTGCAGCTGCCCCCCCCCCAAACCTCGCAAAACACCCACATGTCACGACAGGGAATGGGTTAGCTCAGCGCCCAGCAGCACCCACGGCGTCCATTGCTGACCGCAGCTGCAACGGTCACCTCGGGCCATCTGGACACCACTCAGGCCGGTCCCCAGCCTACATGCCCTCCACGCCTCCCCCTGCAAGTCCCCCTCACTCTGCCTCCTCTTCCCCCCCAAGGAGGCTCCACTCTTCACCAAGTCAGGCCAGTCCTCGGAGCTTCAGAAGGGGGCTAGACATCTCATTTGACCTCTCGGAGACACTTCAAACCCCTAAGTCCTAAACCCCCTCGCTCCCCAGACAGAACCTGCTTCACCCTTGGACCTGGTCCCCACCCCCCAGGGTATCGCGGCTACCCCCCCCCATGCCCCTCCCAGGTGCCGTGGCCTCCAGAAGCTTCTCCAAGCCCCCTCCCCACCCTCCCGCCGGGCACACTCCTCCTCTGCCCTCAGACTTGTGTCTGGCTTGGAGCTGCGTGTTCCCTCCGGCGCCCGTCTCAGCCTTGACCGCGACTCTGAGGAAACCGGGATCTGCTTTGCTCTTGTTCTCACCACTGTATCCACATAAAGTAAATACTGGTTAACAAAACTGGAAATGTAGATCATAGTGGGGTTTTTTTCCACACTGATATGCTTTTACAGTAAAAGCATATATATTCAGTGTGAGGAACAAAAACTCTACACACACACACACACACACACACACACAGAAATATAAATCCACACATAACCTGCCCACCACCCCAAAACATGCCACTTTCCAGAAATCATAACCTCAGACTATTTGACTTTTGTTCTCCGCAACTCAGATATGTTTGATGTTCACAAATGTTTCTTTCTTTAAAAAAAAAGAGAGAGAGATCACAGCACAATACTGTTTTGAAGCCTGTTTTGTTTTCTACTAGACCATGGTGATAGTAACACGAAGTGTACATATAGGTCTTAACACATCATAGTTTGTACATTAATTGTGTTCACCTTCTGTAGACCCGTCATACCTCCATGAAGCTGGAAAATAGTGAAAACACAACACGACACACATCACATAGCAATTCGATGCCGACATACGCGGACCCAGTCCACACTGCAGCGGCCACACGCCGCTAGTCTGTACTTTGGCCGAATGAGTTTCTTGTGTCTTGGTTTCTCCATCGACTCAGATAACGCACGTATTTATACGTTGCATCATGTTTGACATCAGGATGCGTCTTGTAATCCATAGCCGCTTAGATGTAGCTCAGTGCAATACTCCCCCTCCTTAAACCATCAGTAAATAGCTGTAGCTGCCAATATGAGGGTCTCCTGGAGAGACATAGACATATGCTCACAGAAAACTAAGACACCTCGATGGACCCAGGCATCCTGTCCACCCCCCTCAGGTGACTAGATGCATACACATCTACTCCATAGCAAGACAGTGATCACCAGGCAGTGAGATACTGTGCAGACAGAGGGGAAACAATCAGGGATTCCAGCGAAGTGAACGCGGAAGAGAATCCAGAGGCCACGGGGAGGGCCAGGATCGCACTGTGCCAGCTGGTGGGAGACCTACCTCCAGTCTCCCCTGTCGTCGGGCTTCTTTTTCTGTTCCAATTGGATTGGGCACAGTAATCCCTCCTGCGTGGTGCCATGGCACCAGGTCAACCCACGTCATCTTCTTGGGTTTGATTTGCATTTTAAGACTAACAGAGTTGATCAGCCTGGTTCCAAAGGACAGGCTACAAGGTCCCTGGAAATAATATTTACCAGACGTCACCTCTAATTCGAACCGTACGTCAAGATCCAAGAGGTGTGTTGTAGAACCAGCTTCTCTTAGAAACATTACATAGGGCAGAGCAGCAAAGAGCATGCTATGGGAGAGTGGGATTCAATGTTCATTAGTGAAATTACAGTTTTGGTGGTTGTACTTGGATGGTGCCGCCCGGCTTCTAGAAGATGTTCCTCATCGAGGGTTATGGTAGTCAAACCGCTGTTCACCTGTCCTCTGTCACTGTGCAGAGGGTGGCCTCTCCGACCCTCGGCCACCCTTGCCTTTTCCAGGCTGGATGCCCATGGGGCTGATGGGGAGGCTCCCTGCCCACTGTTTCTGGTGGGATGGAGTAACGCCAGGACAGAGGGTGATTGTCAGCCATATCCCTTGCTTATTCCTCCTTTTTACACCTTTCAAAATCATCATTTCCTTCCATTTCCAGAGCAAAGCTTCAGGGTACTTGCTACTGATTAAAAGAAAACCCCTTTCCTACACTTTTACATCACTTAACTCATTTTTCCCCAATTTTCCCCCTCGTGGTTCTCAAACCTTTCTGGAGTAAGACTCCTTGCAACCCCTAGCGGAAAAATGCAAAACCCGGAAAATGCGACATAAAATTACATAGAGTTGGAGATTCTTTAAAGCTGGGTCAGCAGCCCATCTGTTGGAGCTGCTCGAATCCAAGCTCAGGAACATTCAGGCTGTTGAATTAACCATGCATCAAATATGTGATACGGTCAGAGGGTAATACGTTTAAAAAGGTAGGTATGTTCTAAGGGACCACTTTTCTTGTCTGCTCACTCTGAGCACCGCTGTTTTACCTGTAATTTTCAAGTTGAATTCTGCCCGAGGCAGCACAATAGAAAAGAAAGTTCTTGAATTTGAGGTTTTAAAAGGACATTGAAAGAAGAATCATTGAAAGTTCCCTGAACTCACACTGCAGAAGGACTTCACCAAATGCTTAATGTAATCATGTGTTTTATAAAGACAATGATTGCAGTGACACATGGGGAGTGTTTGGTACTGACTTTGATCTCTTCTGATTAAAGAATTGACGGAGCAAAAGTGTCGACGTGGCTAATGGAAATGTCCCTAACCTCATTCAGTCTGGCTTCTCCTATTCTTTGATTTTGTTTCTGTGTCATTTAATGATCCTAATTTGCACCCAAAAAGGCGTTTCATTGTATCAGAGACTCTGGTATTGTGTGATATCATGCAATCTGCAGCGGACCCTAATCGGATAATGCGTAGCATTTCCATTAGCTCCACACACTTTAATTAATTCAATTCAGGAATATAAGGTTCCTTTTCTCCTTCTGTGGGCTTCTGAAGCCACCTGTTCCCCCTTTTCCAAGAACTGTCCTTTTACCTGGCCTGTATTTGACATTTTCTTGGCCAGCTTTGACATCTAGATTGTGGGGATGTAATGGTTAATTTTACGTGTCAGCTCAACTGGGGTCCTGCCAAAGCATTATTTCCGGGCGTGTGTTTTTGGGGGAAGTTAACAGTAACGAAGATGGTCCTCTGCAGTGTGGGGGCCTCATCCAATGCCATGGGGGCCTGGATAGCACATAAAGGCATATGAAGGGGGAACCTGTTTTCTCTGCCTGAACTGGGACATAGATCTTCTCTTGCCCTTGGACCGGGGCTTACACCATCGGCTCCCCTGCCTCTCGGGCCTCCGGGCGTGACCGGAACTGCTCCAGCGGCCTCCCTGAGCCTCCAGCTTGGCAGACATCCACTTTTCTTAAAAAGAACAGAAGACCAAGGAACCTATGACTCACAAAAATGAGCAAATAATCCAGATATTTGAAAAACAACTACAGTATCTAAAATGAAGGACCAAGATGAGCCAATAAAAGTATGAATCTGGAGAAAAACAAAGCTAACTTAAGGAACAGAAAAGAATTATTAAAAAAGAAAAAAAGAAAGAAAAGAAAACAGAGATAATGTAGTAAATAGTTTATTCATAAACAGGTTGCTGTGAAAACGAGCAAGTAAGTGTATTGAAAATTTCAAAACACAGTTGTGAAAAGGAAAAACATTCAGTAGCAGGGTTTCCAACCACTCTTGTGCTTCCTGAAATAAAGGAGGAAATATCTCAAAACGTATCCAAAACACGAAGAAAGATGATGGGTAGCAAGAGTGAAATATTAAGACGTATGAAAGATCAATTAAAGAGTTTATGAATGTGAGAACAAAACAAATGAGAAGACTTGAATTATTAAAGAAGCAACAGAAGCAGTGTTGCCATGCCTGCAAATGGGCAGCCGAGTCCAGAAGACAGAGCATCTAAGTTGGAATCATCTACAAGGAATCCCAAAGAATATGAATGCTAACAGAGTCCCACCCAGGGTACCCTTCTTACAAGTTTAAAAGACTAAGTATGGAGGGAAAAGCCCAAAAGGTACCAGAAGGAAAGAACAGGTCAGCTTCAAGTCAGAATTAGATCTTCGTCAGACTTTCCATCAGCAACCTTAGGAAGAAGAAAAAAAACAGGCAGAAATGTCCACAGGAGTCTAGGGGCAGGGAAGAAATCATTTTGAACTTAAAGTCCTAGACCCAACCAAAATACCATTCAAGTGTGATAAATACTTTTTCGGAAACGCCATGACTTGGGAAGTCTATCTGTCACCTGTTGCCTTTGAAGAATTTGCTGACCGATGTTCAGATAGGAAACAGGACCCAAGAAACAGTGATCTGTTGGGCTAAATTGGCATTGAGACCAGCAAGGATGAGGGATTTAAAGGAATCCCAGGTGGATGGCTTCATAGGAGATCTAATCTCCAGGAGTGGGGGAGGGTAAATGTTTTAGACAAAAGCAAATTCTCTGTAAAACAATAGGGTAGCTTATAAACCAGAATCTCATTATTTATGATAATTATTACAAGTTGTTAATAATAATAACTGCCTTGTACAAAAGGAATGTGTGAGACACATAGTAACTTAAACTGAGGAGTCAGGAAATAGATGTTAAAGTGTATTTTTTAATAACATAATAATGACCAATGAAGAATTATAAATGAAAATAGGACTGGCAGGAATTATTAGAATAAGTAGAAGGAAGCCAAGTACTTCAACTGAGATATTTCTAATCTGTTCATGCAGAGGAGCCAGTAGATACTGTTTACATTTAATAAATAAAACAAAATACCAAGTTATCGCCTCTGACCATGGTTAAAAAAAAATCAGTGGGGTATTTAAACCTCCAACTCAAGAACTTCTGGGCCAGATGGAGAGCCCAGAATTCTCCTATTTTTTTTAATTGTTTAATGTTTATTTATTTTTAAGAGAGAGACAGAGTGCAAGTGGGGGATGGGCAGAGAGAGAGGGAGACACAGAACCCGAGGCAGGCTCCAGGCTCCGAGCTGTCAGCACAGAGCCCGATGCGGGACTAGAACCCACGAGGCGTGAGATCATGACCTGAGCCAGAGTCGGACGCTTAACTGACTGAGCCACCCAGGCGCCCTGATTAGTCCCTCCTTAAATACAAGATAACATTTAACTCACTGAAGATTTACCTGCTTGAGGGTAGGGGTGATATAAAGTACTTACCATTGGATGCCTGCAAAAGAGCATGGATTCCATGTTGGTTTGTTACATGAGTTTCACAAACCATTGCTGCTGGCAGTCATCTGCGGTCCGCCAGATTAACCGACAACTGCTTGTCGTCTAAGCCATGCTGGAGACCTGTAAGGATCTGCCCCTGATTGTTTAGAAATCTCACTGTACATTATGCAAAAAGACATTGATACATTTCTTCAGATGGAAAAACCATGGAGCAGGTCTAATCTAATGGTCTACTTAGAAGAAGTTCCAGGGTCTTGCCTTCTCGGTCTGAGGGCCCCTTTCTTCCAGCTCTTCTCCCAGAGCATGGTCTCCAGTCGCCATTACACCCTGTTGCTGGCATCCTGTGCCATCCCCTGGGGGAAGCTGGTTTGCAAGAAGACACCACTCACCAGGCCTGTCCCTTGGGAAGTGTCTTCCTGTTCTCTTAGCATTCACACCTTTTGATAGACGTGGCCTATACATCCACAGCCATCATGTTCCCAGCAGGCACTTGGAAACCATAGTCTCCCTTGCCTGATACAATCGATATCCTTTCACGGCCGTCTCAGAAGTTTGCCACAAAGTAAATATGTATTTATAGTATTTATTCACCAAGCATAGGTATTAAGAAATACCACACATTAGTTAGTTTAAAAAAAATTATAAATAATAACTGACAAGAATTGAGCCATACACTGCCAGAAACCCTTATATTCTTCTCAAGATAAGTTTATTTTTTTTTAATTTGGAATAAACAGAGAATATCCTGAAATGCTAAAATTGGAGAGGCAAAGGTTGCTATTCTATACCTCGGACAATAAGTTTCTTGGTAAAAACCCTGCGGTTTTTCCTTAATGGACACATAAAAATGCTTTGTCATTAGTGCACGAAATGCTTTCTTGAAAATGCTTTCTTTAAAATCAGTTTTTTTCTTAAGTAGTATTAGAACTTTTCTCTCAATTCTGTTTTCTTTGTCATACAACCATTTTTTTGCATATAGAAAAAAATCTGTAAGTATACTTAAATATAAATATAAAATGGCGCATCTGACATCCGTGGACTGCTAAGAACATATCACAACGCACGAAAATTCTTTCTTTTTTTTTTTTTTAATTTTTTTTTCAACGTTTATTTATTTTTGGGACAGAGAGAGACAGAGCATGAACGGGCGAGGGGCAGAGAGAGAGGGAGACACAGAATCGGAAACAGACTCCAGGCTCTGAGCCATCAGCCCAGAGCCTGACGCGGGGCTCAAACTCACGGACCGCGAGATCGTGACCTGGCTGAAGTCGGACGCTTAACCGACTGCGCCACCCAGGCGCCCCGAAAATTCTTTCTTAAATACAATATGCTTCTTGGTAGAATGCAGCTGTAATGTGGATAAGTTAGAATAATCGCTTATGATTTTATAATCAAAACATAGATTTAGTGTTATTGTTAAATTTTAAATCTGAAAACATTCTGATATAACTGTGTATTTTCTGGTTTTATTTTTTGAGGCTCGAATGAACATATTACTATGAGTAGATTATAGATAGAGATATCATCTCAGAAATTAAGAAATACTCCGCAGACACTGACATGGGCCCTGGTCTCTAGGTCAATTGGAAATATTTAAGAGCTGAGAATCAATCTCACCACCCTGTCCGGGAATGAAAACCGTCAAAATCGGTAAAGCTCACTGATACTCTCTTTAGAGCCCATCAATGTTGTAAAACCTTCAATGACCTTCTGTTCACTTATTTCTTCTCCAGAAACTTTGACACTCTCTGCCTCCCTCCCACCCCGCCTCAAGAGGCCCTCATTTACAAACATCAGTTTTTAAACAGGCTTTATGAAAGTAAATGAGGCCGTTACATTTAGAAATTCGATTTTAGAGCACACCCTTCGCTTGAAGTTGGACACAGCTTCTAATTTTCGATACTGCTGGTTAATTATCTAAGTACCCTCCTAGAGCGCGAAGTCTCTTGGGTTCTGTCGTCAGCTTCCAGCTGGATGACACAGAACGACGGTTTACGTGCATTCTCATTTGTACTATTGCAGTTATTGTTATTATTATTTATTCAGAGCATTTTTACGCCTGATTAGTGACGGGTCCTGAGAGGATTTGACATGACATGCCGTCAGGAAGACAAAAGCCGCTGCCGTAGGGATGTGTTACAGGCTCGCTGAGGCAATTTGGAAGAATAAGGACTGTCAAAAGCAATCAGACCCACACCAGAGTCTCTATTAACTCTGGGGGAAGACACTTGGCAGAGCTGAGCGCAGTGGCCGCCCTGACGGGTGACAGCAGCGGGGACCCGGCCGGCACAGGCTAACCTTTCAGATCACGATGTGGACCAGAAGACTCTGCCCACCTGCAGAGATCCCGAGATCCCCTTTTCCCACCAAGTAGCGGCCGTTCATGCAAAACCCAGGGCCCGGTTGGCTCACCCACTTTTAAGGGAATGGTCAAGTCTGAGGGAAGAGCAGACCAAAAAAGACTTTGCGAAACTCCCACTTGCTCCATCAATCTGTGTAGAGAGAGTTCTCCTCTCGAACATGTTTTTGTTTCCTGGGGCGGAACGTTGCCACGTGCCCAAACCGTCGTTATCCAGCCGCACCTTGAGCACTGTGCTCTCCGACCGATGTGACATGATCGATGGTGGAGGTTAAGAGGGCGGCCGTCTGGAAGACGGCCCAAGTCTAAGAACAGACGGCGGTGGAGCTGGGGTTGCAACCTGGTCAGATGCCCTTGAATGTGAGGAAGGTGGCAGCAGTGGCACCCGGTGTTTGGGATCAACAGAAGGTAAGGTGTTGGGTTCCCCGCGTCCTCTGCTCTATCTCCACTACTCACGGAGCCTCACCAGCCGGGAGGGGGTCACGTGTGCGTGAGCTTGTGGATAAGCAGAACCAGCATGACATTAGATTTATGCAGCCATACAGCCACCGTAGGGAATAATAATAACATCATTTTGAAGAGCATTACATTTTTAAAGTCGATAAAAGAATTCCTTTGAAAACATAAAATTGTATTTCTCACTTGCTAATACAATTCCAACACACAATTTGCTTCATCAGAAGCATAGGCTAAATTACACCAAGGGGTTTCTACTTGTAGTCATTCACATATTATTTATAATTTACTCTACATAAGGCTCTTTCATGTACAATTTGAATGCTTCTTTTTAGCTAAAGAACATAAAACCATTTACTATTGCTATTTCGCATTTACCCCCTTTTCCAAAATTGGACGACATATTTTTCTTGGGGCACAGTGTTTCGCATAGGAATAAAAGGTTTAGCTAGCGACGGTAAACCAGAGAACAGATTAATAAATTGTTTGGAAGGGTCGAGAAAACCCACGTCCTCCATGAGGTTTCCATGAGCTCTTGAGGCTCTCCGTGAGCGCTCCACGAAGAGAGCTGCGGACGCTGGCTTCCCTTCGGTTTATGACCAGATGATGGACCGCACACCTCCCGTATCAGCAGGCCCGGCTCACGCACCCCTTCCAGGGGAGACACAGGCGGGGAGCAACTCCCCCCAGCAGGCCCCAGACAGACTGGGTCTCCCCATGTGAAAAAGCCCAAACGTTGACCGTATTGAAATAGTTTTGTTTTTAAGTGTGGGATGCACATTGAAAACATTGGGGGGTGAACCGAGGCACTAATACGTGGCGTCCAGTCTGCTGATACACTTTGTGGGTCAGCGGTAAGGGAAGAGTCACAGCTTGAAATGCTTTCCGCGTCTTCCCACACTCGAGTGTGTCTCATTTGATAACGAAAATTCGTGCTGACAAGCGGCGTAATATTTTAACAAAACAATACTTTTAGACCTATATTCTACCGCCCCCTCCCTTTTTGTGAAGTTTTAAACGAATGCTAAAGACCCCGGGCTTCTTGAACTTCGGGCATTTTCTTCTCCGGTTCTCATATCAAGTTAAATAAAATGAGAGCAGCCAGGGGCACCTGGGTGGCTCAGTCGGTTGACAATGTCCAACTCTGGATTTCAGCTCCGGTCTCGATCTCGGGGTGGCGAGTTCAGGCCCCACGCCAGGCGTGGAGCCTACTTAAAAAAAAAAAATTAAAGGGGCTCACTATTTAAAACAAAATCATTCTCTTCATTAAAAAAACTGTACATTTTTAACTTTTATTTTGGATGTATGAAGCGTTTAGTGAAACGTCTTTAAACATTCCATAAAAACCTCTTAATCAAAGGATGAAAGCTCTTTTTTTTATTATACCTTTAGCTTTTTCAAGGTGCATTCACGGTCGTAAACTTCATAGGTGGACCATCACTGTGGAAATGAGAGAAAAACAGGATTGTAGGACAAAGAGAAAGAGCTTTCTTGTAAAGAGAGGAGAAATTCATGCACAGTCTTGCCCCTGATAAATCAACATATGATCATCTGAAAGGCAATTACATCATATTGGGAGCTTCTCTACAGCCCCAGCCAAAATACCAGAGCTGCTTCGAAGGCAGCAGTGTTTATGTAGTAAACATGCAATTGAAAGTAAAACTCATCTGTAGTCAAAGGAACTTTTTATTAAGAAAGAAAAGAATCACTCAAAAATAACGTCCTGTTCTAAACCAGTAGGATGTCACTGGGGTTCTAAGGAGGCTTTGTAGGGTAATGTATAATGCAACATGGACAGTTTCTCAAATGCAACAGGACAGGAGCTAATTATATAATTAGTCTTTGTTCATTATACATGTGTGATATAATCAGATTTAGGGATAATATGAAACTATGAAACCGCAGGTCTTGTCACGTTAAATTGATGAGAAAAATTATTGCTTAAAGAGACCTTATGACATATTAATAAATGGGTATAGTCTGTAAGGAATATTAACAAAACCTGTCTGAACGAGATTATAAATCTCCAGTGAGTTTTTAAATTACTCATGCCTCCAGGACACAGAAACACCAACTACTGGATTGTAGCCATGTCAGATTTGCAGCTACAAGGCTTTAAAAAAAAATAGCAAGATAAAAGGCAATGCTTAATTAAATGTGTCCACAGATAAATCCCAGGTTAGGTTAATTTTGTGCCTGTGCAACGAAAGTGCGCCTGCGGGCATTGCAAAATGGCACCGGCTCGATCTCAAACCGTAAGGAAGGCCCTCCAAGAGCAAACTCGAAGCACAAATACATCCAGTATTTATTTAATATCTTACTAGACATATTTCTTGCAGGAAGAACAAACTTACGTGGATGATTTACAGTTTCAGTTAGAAACTGTTTTCTCAGGCACTTTGTTGATTTCTGCAAACGCCAATCACGGGGGACGTATTTACAGCAAATAGTAGAGATTTGGTTTATTTCCCCATGCTTTAGATTTCTGAATTCGGTTTGTCTTTACAAATGGTGAAGCTCAAGCCTGCCCGGATGAAGTCCCTTGGACCAAGTCATGAATCTGGTGAATTCTTCCTGTACCATGGGTTTGAACCCAGGCGGGAAACTGGCTGTAACTCAGTTTTACAAGTGCAAGCATACGGTTATTTACGGCCTCTAATGGTCTCTAAGAAAAGTAGCTCCGTTGAATAAAAAGCAGTTTGGGTAAACATAAGCATAGCAATGAGAACTTCAGCAAATCATCAAAGAACGTGAGAGGTGACTTAGCACCTACTTATTTTAAATACCCACCCTTATCATTTTCCTTGGCCCTGCTGAGAAGTAGAAGTCTACATTCATGAATGAGATCTGTGAGAAAGCACGCAGTTCTCGGCTTCTGTCACGTGAGGGTGACGTTAAGAGGAAGTGTGATTGGCCACTATGTAGAAGAGGAGCGTTCACTGCTGTGTGAAGTGGTATTTCCAGAAACTTCTACCAATGCCTAAGAATCCATTCTTCTTAGGGAAGGTGATGCCGCTTTACCTTTCACGGTTCTGGCTTGGGTATTCCGAGTGACCTTGGATGGCGTTTCGTGGGCGTGGTTGGTGAGGAACAGTGGCACTGATCTAGCTCCTGTCTCCTAGTAAAAAGCTGTGAACTCCCCTGGGCGGAAGCTGGGCTGTACCACCCGGCCTTCCGCAGAATGCTCACGGCATTCAATCCACCCTGCAGACCAGACTGCTGACTGCTGATTTAGAAAACCTTCTTGAAAGCCTCATGACCTATAGCTTGGAGATAGAATTGGCAACTCAGATTTCCTTTCAGATGGATTTGTTGACTGTCCCAAGGAAGATACTAGCAAGATTCCTCTCATTCGTTCATTCCTTCATTCACTCTAAATTTGCACTATGTGGAGAAAGCTTTCATACGCTTCTTCCAAAATGTGCAGCCAGTTAGAGGCATTCCAGGGTAATTGATTGTCTTAGAATCGGTGGGCAGGGCTCTGAATCTCCATCCAGAGCTCCTATGTCCATTTTAACCCATGTTTTATATCATGGCACGGCTTGAAGAAGCAAGGACAGGACCCCTTCGCTTAAATAAAAGTTTTTGCTTTTATGTTTTAAACAATGACCCAGATTTTTCCAACCTTAAATCCAAGTTTAAGCGTGGCGCTACCCAATTGGTATCATTAAGCACACAGCTGCCAATACTATTAAAAGCGCTGGCATACATTTTTTTTTTTTGCGCAGAAGTATATTTCTTTGAATATTATTTACAGTTATTCGCTTTGTTGTTATTTTTCTTCCATACCTATTATGCTATATTTTGTCATATCTAATCAGTGCTATTATATGTGCATCTTAATTGACGATATAATAGTCAAAATCGTAGCAATTCAAAGTTTTTAAGGTCACTAGTTAGTTTTATTATTTAAAGAAACTGCTAATATTTTTGTCCCGGGTATGTCAGGGGCAAGAATTGGTGAAGGAGCAGAGGACTGTGGTATAGGGCTGAGGGTGGCTGAAAAGAGCAACGGGAAAGAACTAGTTCATGCTTCAAAAACGTGGCTAGCACTACTCAGGTTCAACGCAGGTAGAAGTTACCTCCTTGGTTCAATAAATATTTGGAATATTGTCCATCATGTTATTTTGAACTTCTCACTCCACATTTAACTTCACCCTCCTCCCTCACATGTAGCTTCCTCACTTTGAGTAGTTTTTCATGGACCAGCTGTGGAACATCATCAAGATCTCACGGCCAAGAGTGAGGAAGAAGGAATAAATTATCTAGATGCCCTATATGACTAGAAAAAACAAATTCAGTTATTTAGACCTTAGTCACTCCCTTATAAACATATTCTCTTAAATACATCCACTACCTATATCAATGTTCTTTTCTTCATGAAGAAATCTACATATTTTTCTAAATATTCCTTTGGCTAACCCAGTTTTGACACTTGCTTTCCCTTGTGCTGAGAAGTTGCAGGAGAACATGTCCCTACACTCTGACACTGGGATTCTCTGCACCTAAGCTGTTAGAAGAGTGAGGACCCTGCCTACCTGATGGAGACTGAATTTCTTTGGTCCAAGAAATTAATTGACCACAAATCACTGCCTACAGTAGTTTACAACCAAAGCAAGTAAATGTGTACTTACTTGTGCACCTGTTTATTGTCTATCTTTCCTCATAGAAGATAAAGCCCAAGATAGCAGAGCCTTTGTTACTTCATTCACTAACACGTAGGACAGAATGGAGCATAGTTCCTGGCATGTAGTAACTGCTAATAAACATTTGTAGGAATAACCACTGGATGGCTAGAGGCACACGTGGAGAGATAGATGGGTGGGTAGATGAGTAGATGGACAGATGGATGGATGGATGGGTGGATGGGAGGGCAGGTGGATGATGGCATTCCCTGCATCACTTTCTTGGAACTTTGGTTTGAGAAATTACATTGACTGTCTTTGAAGACTATTTTGATGAGAGAGCCGCCTCGTACACAAAACTAGATGTGATTCTTCTAAAACTGTACTCTGCCTAATATGGGAAGAATGATGCACCAATATATTGGTCCTAAAATGATCTTACTTTTCAATAAAACAGCTTTTATGCGAGTTTTTGCAATGTAAAAGAGATTGTCGTTTAAATAGCACTGCTGATAGACTTTTGAGCTAAAATAGCTCAACATGCTTGTCATTATATCTTCAGGTCATTTAAAATTAACGTTCAGCTGGGGCGCCTGAGTGGCTCAGGCAGTTAAGTGTCCAACTTCAGCTCAGGTCGTGCTCTCGCAGTTCATGAGTTTGAGCCCCGCGTGGGGCTCTGTGCTGACAGCTTGGAGCCAGGAGCCTGCTTCGGATTCTGTGTCTCCCTTCCTTACTCATGTTCTGCCTCTCTCTCTCAAAAATAAATAAACATTAAAAAAATTTTTTTTAATTAACATTCAGCCTAATGATCTATCATAGAGGTCTCAAGCTGTTACCCTAATGTTTTCATGATTTTATTTTCCAACCATTTTCCTGGAAGTCATCCTAATTCAGAGATCTTCATAATGCTTACTTGAAAATCACTCTCTGAGGTGCCTGGGTGGCTCAGTCGGTTTGGCGTTTGACTTCGGCTCAGGTCATGATCTCGCGGTTCATGAGTTCGAGCCCCACATTGGGCTCTATGCTGACAGCTCAGAGCCTGGAGCCTGTTTTGGATTCTGTGTCTCCTCTCTCTGCCCCTCCCCTACTCATGCGTGGGCTCTCTCTCTCTCTCTCTCTCTCTCTCTCTCTCTCTCTGTCAAAAATAAACATTAGAAAAGAAAAAAAGAAAAGAAAATCACTGCCTAATCAAGTTAGTGCTTGCCTCTACTCTGTAACATAATTGCAAATTGTCTTATGAGATGTCTTTGGACAACTGGACCGTGAAAATCATGTCCACAGCAGCTGCAAAAAAGACCCTCACTTTTGCATTTGGACCGTGATGGAAGATACATTTAAATTACTCTCTTTAGTTAGTGATACTTTACTTCTGTACCATGAAGTATTATATGCTGAGAGAAAGTAAGAGAAGGAGCCAAAGAGAGAAAGTGAAAAAGCAAGTCTTGGATGTTAAACTCAAATCAAATCTATATATTTTGTTAAAGCCTTTGTTGAAGTGGTCCTGTTTTTAAATTTTTTATTTAAATTCCAGTTGGTTAACATACAACCAACAATGATATTAGTTTCAAGTGTACAATATAGTGATTTAACACTTCCATCCATCCCCCAGTGCTCATCATGACAAGTCATCCTTAATCCCCATCACCTATTTCCCCCAACCCTGCCCACCTCCCTTCTGGTAAACATCAGATTGTTCTCTACAGTTAAGAGTCTGTTTCAAGGGGCACTGGGAGGCTCCGTCAAGAGTCTGTTTCAAGGGGCGCTGGGGGGCTCAGTCAGTTAAACATCCGACTTCGACTCAGGTCATGATCTCATGGTCCATGAGTTGGAGCCCCGCGTCGGGCTGTGTGCTGACAGCTCAGAGCCTGGAGCCTGCTTCAGATGCCATGTCTCCCACTCTCTGCTCGCCACCCCCCCCCCCCCCCGCTCACTCTCTGTTTCTCTCTCTCAAAAATAAACATTAAAAAAAAAGAGCCTGTTTCTTGGTTTGTCCCTCTTCTTTATTCCCCTTTGCTTGTTTGTTTTGTTTCTTGAATTCTACATATGAGTGAAATCGTATGGTATTTCTCTTTCTCTGACTCACTTACTTCATTTAGCATAAAACCCTCTAGCTCCATTTGTGTCATTGTAAATGGCAAGATATCATTCTTTTTGATGGCTGAATGATATTCCATGGTGTATATATCTACATCTTCTTTATCCATTCATCAGTCACTGGACACTGGGGCAGTTTCCAGAATTTGGATGTTGTAGATAACGCTGCTATAAACGAAAGATGGATCCCTCTGGATTAGTACTTTTGTGTTCTTTGAGTAAATAGCTAGTAGTGCAATTGATGGATTGTAGGGTAGTTCTATTTTTAACTTTAGAGGAACCTCCATAGTGTTTTCTTCAGTGGGTGCACTAGTTTTCATTACCGCTAACAGTGCACCAAGGGTTCCCCTTTCTCCACATCCTCACCAACACCCGTTGTTTCTTGTGTTGTTGATTTTAGCCATTCTGACCGGTGTGAGGATCTCACTGTGGTTTTGATTCGCATTTCCCTGAAGATCAGTGACGTTGAGGCAAGAGAACAAAAGCAAAAATAAACTATTGGGACGTGATCAAAATAAAAGGCTTCTGCACAGCGAAGGAAACAATCAGCAAAACTAAAAGGCAACCTATGGAATGGGAGAAGAGATTTCCAAATGACATATCTGATAATGGAATTAGGATCCAAAATATACAAAGAACTTATAAAACTCAACACCCAAAAACCGAACAAGCCAGTTGCAAACCAGTCAGAGGACCTTAATAGCCATTTTTCCAAAGAAGGCATACAAATGGCCAACACACATGTGAAAACACGCTCAACATCACTTATCATCAGGGAAATGTCAGAATCGTACTTGTAATTTTTGTTTGATGTGTATATTTATATGTGCATACTTTCAGGAGTTTTACATTTACCTGGTGAATTATGTCTTTTGTCAATAAATAATTACTTTTCTTTTAATCTAATATTTTCTTTTGCCACAATGTTCATTATCACGAATATAATATAACTATATCTTCTTTTGTTGGTCAGCATTTTCTTGATATGTATTTCTAAACTTCAAACGTCTGTGTAAATATATTTTAAATACTTTTATCACAACAACACATATAGTTGTTGTATTAGTCAGGTTTTTCAAGGGTAATGAGATAATACGATATAAATGTATACACTTTAGAAAGTGGAGCTTGTTAATGGCATTAAGCATCAAGTCACTGGTAACATCTACATTATAAGTAATCGGGTGGCATGATGTTGGAGGCTGGTGGCTAGCCCAAACTGCAAGGTGGACATTAGGCTGGAGGTCTAGAACTGAGGTTCCAGTTTGAAGGCAGTCTGCTAGAGAATTCCCTCTCAGAACAGAACAGGTTCTGTTCAGGCCTTCGACTGGTTGAACGAGGCCCACCTACACTGTGGAGGGCAATCTGCTTTACTCCGTGGATTGAACTGTTAGTCTCATCCAGAAGTATCCCTTGCAGAAACACCCAGAATAATGTTTGACCAAATGTCTAGGCACCCCGTGGACCAAACAAGGTAACAGAAAATTAACCATCGCAATTGTTTTTATCCATTGTAAGAATTTCTATCTTTTAAGACGTGATTTTAATTTTTTACGTTATGATTAATGGTATATTTGTGACCCATACAATTCATTTCTGTGATCTTATGACTGCTCTTTTTTTTTCTCATTTTCTCTTCTCTTTTTGTTTCTCTTCTCTTTCCTTGCCTCCCTTTGGATTCTTCCAACTCCTATACTCGTTATCTGTTCTCTATAGGTTTAAACAACCATCTTCCTGTGTGGTTGCCCACAATGAGTTTTCATTGCTGCACTTTTCAAAGGTATCTTGTGACATTTACCCTTATATATCAGCATGCCCACTTGTCTAAAAATGACTAAAGTTAACTAGTATCCGTATCGTTTTCCTGAATAATTACAAGATATTTAGATAACTTTTCCATCGAGCATTTCGATTACATCTTATGTGTCACTGTAGTCCCATATTTTAATGCCATCTCACAACAAGGACAATGAAATTATTCATTGCTATTATTATCAAATTTCATAACCGATGCTTAGTCAGAATTACTACTGTTTTTCCTAGTTTATTTGCTCTCTTTTGCTTCTTGGTGCTGCATTAGAGCCTCTCGCTGTATCTTTTATATCTTGAGGTTTCATTGGATTTGTTTTTTTATCCTTTAGAATCTCTGTGCTATATTTTTAGCCAGGGATCAATAATTTTTTTTGTAAAGGGCCAAATAATAAATATTTTAGTGTTCTTAGGCCACAAAAATCTAACATATTTTTATCTGTTCCTTCTTCTCTGGTAAATCCCAACGGTGAAATGTGGTTTCACCATCCGTCGAAGCCAAATGAAGGTGCGTGGCAGATGGGAATACATGGAAAGACTTAGAGCACAACTGATGGATGATTTTCTTTAAAAAGAAATAAATTCAGTGCTTTTAGATATTATTGAAAACAAATCACCAGGAGTTATGAAATTGCATACTTATGAAAATGAGGGATTTCAGTATAGTTGAAACCAGCTTCCTTCAGTGGCCTAGTTCCAACGTGTGCTTTGTTGACACCTGTATCCTTTCTACTCTCAACTTGCTATGGCCAAGAATAGAGTCTGAGGGCCCGAAGCACTCCTTCAATCCCATGCAGTGTGCTAAGCATCCTGTGTGTGTCTTCCAGCCCTCCCTGAGCTGATGTATGTGGTCAGCCTCACTTGAGCCTAGGCATACATAGGTACTGGGAAAATCTTGTTCAATCTCTCCATCGCTTTTTACAATAATAATCCCACCTGATGAAAAGCCACCTTAGAAAGTGGAACGTGTTAATGACGTAAAGCTGTAAAGTCATTAGGGTGCCTCTAGCTGTATTGTTTTGTAATTTGTTGAACATTGCTGTGTTTGCCTTAGGTTCATTCTCTGCAGCCTGGTCTAATTATTAGCGGTTAAGAAAAGCTTTGGCCATCATGGGCATTGTTGGATACAGATGTGCACTCAGACAGAAAGTGACAAACCAATCAGCAGATCGTGACAGTATCTGTTCATTCACTGGTTAAGTCTTTCAAAAAATGTATTGGGCATCACTGTTCCAGGCACTGTTCCAGGCACTGAGGCTAGATCAGTGAACAGATCAGGCAGGTTTCTTGCTCTCGTAGAATTTTTTTTTTTTTAGCGTTGAATCTACAATACTTACATATCTTGCTTGAGCAAGTAGTTGCCATATGGGTTTTTTCTGAGTACCTTATTTTTCTCAGGAAATAAGAAAATGAGACAAAGTAAAGTGAATATTTTTATTTACCTCAAGCATAGATTAAGTATATTTTCTCAAATGTATATTTGATCAACCGATATTCGATCCACGCATGAATGCATAAAATATTCTTAATACTATCTGAAAGTTGAATAAAAACAGATATAATTGCATAAAAAGGCAGTCTCAATGCTTTTAGAATAAATGAATAATATCTACTCTAAAAAAGCTCATTTGTAAGGACAGAACCAGCTAATTATTTTCTAGGAGAAGGAAAGTCTTTTCTGAGGATGGCTGATAAAACTTCCTTCCTTTGAGTTTTCTAAACTTGTCCGACCCATTTTAAAGTCTATTTTAAATTTATGAGTGAACTTTCAGTTTTATAGATAAGTAGTACCTGGCAAATGTATTTGCATCAGAGTGTATATTTTTGCTAGCTTTGACAAAAAAAAATTACATTTGAACTAGATAAAAACGCTTCCCTTTTATTTAGGCTTTCAGTGTGATAATCTTCACATGTGACCCCCGCGCACCCTCGTCACCAAGCTCGAATTACTCCCTCTGTTAGTCATGATGGATGCACACCTGTCCCTCCGCGTCACCTGATTCCAAATAAGTTAGAGGATGTTTCTGGCGAAAGGAATGTGTGATTAATAAACAAAGCACAGCTTGCTACCCTTGAGCAAGCCGCCAAAAATCATGATATTAGCACCTCTGGTAAGAGCTTTTTAACTCAATCAGACAGTTGGCTTTAGCTACACATTTAAAAACATAAGCTGAATTTTTCGCAGATGGAAGAAGAGGGTTTGTTATTAAGTATGCTCTGGTCACTGCACTGTGGAGGGAGGATGGAGAAGCCTGGGTATACACAGGATGCCTGTGCCACGTCCCCCCTGAGCTCGTGTTCCTGGTGCTCACAGGCCAGTGTTCACCACCGCCCGACATTTTACAGCCCTTCGCCCACAGCCTTTGTCTGTGTAAGTTTCTCACTCAGGAAGTACACACATGTTCATTGCCTCAGTGAGGCCATCTGAGTAGGATCTCTAATCCTCACCACCTGCCCACACGTGGGTTTCGATATTTTACTGTCAATTTGGTATTTGTGTAAGAATGTCCCCCACTCAGGGCTCACACGTTCCCGCACAGCATTTTCTTAACAAACCTAGAGACCCTTTCTGCTCCCTTCGTGCCACAAACAGGATCTCAGTTCCTCCCTGGGAACTGTGCTTTCTTTTCTCCTTTCCTTCTTTCTCTCTTCCAACTCTTCTGTTGACATGTCACGGTCGGTATATCATCCTGTGTCGTTTTAATTCGGCCCCTGGATTTCCACGTCTCTTGTAATGGGCAGAACACGGACTCCTTTATTTCAGGCGCTTCGTTTCAGGACCCAGCATGGTGCCAGAGAGAAATTAAATACTCAATAGTTGCTTCTTGTGTGGACTGATGAATGCATACAGAAGGCCATCTGCATGTGCAATCACCCAACTTGGTTCACCCTTCCGTTACAATAGTTTTTTGGCTTTGTTTCTTGCCCTTCTCCGGCCACACCTCCCCAAACAACTCTTGTTTTGATGACTGCAAGTACTGTCATCATGTACCTCCTTCCTGCCCAAATCAACACCTGGAAGTCCATGGAAAAAATCCTGTTCTGTACTTTGGTAGCCACCGATGGCTATTAGTGACTAGAGATCTCAGAGCACCGGGCACCAAAGACTTGTGTGCTGTATTACCACTACAGGCAGTGTGTTACCGTGCATTCACAGGCAGCGTACTTTCCTGAAGACGTTTGCTGGGGCCAACAGTTGGGAGACAGCAACCTGCTTCATCTTCGTTTCTGACTTAGTCATTAAGGAAGGCTTAAATCCATTTCTTTTTGAAGAAATTCTCTCAGGAAAGCACACAGCTTGCCTGAGCTTCTCTCCTCCTCAAGAATCCTAGAAAGTCACGCTCTTAAAACAGAGATGGGCTTGGAACTGACTTAAGAGGGTTTTTTTTTTAATGTTTATTTATATTTGAGAGCGAGAGACAGAACATGAGCAGGGGAGGGTCAGAAGGAGGGAGACACAGAACCTGAAGCAGGCTCCAGGCTCTGAGCTGTCAGCACAGAGCCCGACACGGTTCTCAAACTCACCAACCACGAGATCATGACCTGAGCTGAAGTCAGACGCTTAACCGACTGAGCCATCCAGGCGCCCCGGAATTGACATTTAACACTTGCAGCAAACAAGCGTGAAAGATTGTGTCTTACACCGGGATTAGGGCGAAACTTCGTGAGGAGAGCTGACCAGGAGGCCAGGTCTGTGAAGCCCCAGCTCATGTCTGGGGTATGCCACTGGGGTGTGCGGTCTGGGATGCTCGTCTTGGATACACGTCTGGGGTGCACATCTGGGCACATGTCTGGAACGCACGTCTGGGGTGCACGTCTGGGGCGCACGTCTGGGGTGCACATCTGGGGTACATGTCTGGGGTGCATGTCTGGAACGCACATCTGGGGCGCACGTCTGGGGCGCACGTCTGGAACACACGTCTGTCAAGTATCAACTGAAAACCTATAACAGACGATCATGTATCATGACGGAGGCATGCTGAGCACTTGACTGGATCAATTTGTCTTCAAAGATCTTTACAAACTAATGAATTAATTCTTACAGTATTGGCCCTATGATTAAACATTAGTCACCTCTGTATTATGTTTCAGGGAGGAGTGGATCAATATAAGAAGTAATATTTTCACAGAGAGGGAGGAAAAAAGTTTTTTGCGAATGAGTTAAAATGGAAAATCTAAGTAAAGGCGGACCTGAAGGCTTAAAGATATTAACTCCTTGTTGCCAGTTCCTTTGAGAGTTACCAGTTTGAAGCAGAACTAGTTTCCCTTCCTATCTGATGGGAATCAGATTAATCTCTGCTCAAGATACAAAGCAACAAAGCTCCTCCCAGAAGTGGCCAAGTGGACAGTGGCCTTGAGCAGAGAGAGGTACTGGGCAGGCACCTCACAGCCAGAGGACAAATGAGGTCTGTCCCTTAGAAGCCAGCCACTTGACCTAAGGGTCCTGGCGAGGCCTAGAGCCCAGGAGGGGATCTTTCACACCCAGAATTGTGTGCTGAGGGAAAGCATGTGAGAGGGGAGGCCATATACTAGCATTTGCTCTACATTGTTTCATTGTTGTTGTTGTTGTTTAACTTAGAAATCGTGTTTTTTTTTTTCAGTTTTATTGAGATATTATTGTCATACATCACCGTATAAATTTAGGACATACAATATGGTGACTTAACTTACATTTAGTGTGAAATGATTAGTACGATAAGAGTAGTTAGCAGCTATGACCTCATATAGTTGAAAGAAAAGAAAGAAAGAAGAATGAAAAAGGAAGAAGAAAGAAAGAAAGAAAAAGAAAGAAAGAAAAAAAAAGGGAGAAGAAAGAAAGAAAGAAAGAAAGAAAAAGAAAAAAAGGGAGAAGAAAGAAAGAAAGAAAGAAAGAAAGAAAGAAAGAGAAAAAGGAAGGAAGAAGGGAGGGAGGAAGGAAAAGAAAAAATGTGTTTTCCCCTATGGTGAGAATTTTTAGGATTGTTTTAAGTCTTACCTCTGGCACTGATGGTCTGTGTGGGGGCTTTCAAGGGACGCCCTGCTGCTCCTGAAAGCACCAGCAGAGGAAGGCACAGCTGACACCCCTCTGCAGCGAGGGGACATCACACATGGCTAAGTGCTCACATCCTTTCTGAAGCTGGGAGCCCTGATGTTTACCCTGAACTCCACGGCAGGCATCAGGGCAAGGCCAGCGCCAGCTCCGGACCCCTGCCTCTGATTCACAAATGGATTCAGCATGAACCCAGAGAAGCAATCAACTCCAGGCCTCAATTGCATAAACACAAACATCAGACTTAAGTAGAATTCTTAAAAATCCAAAGGTCAACAAGGGAACAATCATTTCCCCCTCAACCTGGAGGACAACATAAATAAATCACCTGATATTGGGAACAAAGCTCCTATCCGTCACAATTGCACAGACTCACAGGTCAAGAGTCAGAAAATAATGACCCGCGAAAACTTGTAATGATTGCACCCAGGCAAAAGGCACTGGCCAAGGTGCTTCCATGTCAATGAGATGTGGTTGACCTAGAGCCACTAATGGCTTAGAGAGTGGCACTCTGGCAACATCGAACAGAGAAGCGTTTAATTGCCTGCAAGAGAAACCTGGGTTCTGTGCTGTAAGACCACTGACAATAATGGGGAGCGTGTTATGATGAGGCTCGCAGCCGTCCGTGCATCAGAAACGTGCGTTTAAAGCATTCATTTCTCTTGAAGACCCGTTTCAAAAACGTTTGAGGGATGAGTCAGTCGTGTATTTGTTGTTGGTTCAATGCATAATGTCGGCACGATGCCTTCCCTTATGAACATCTCCATGTGTTAATCGTGAAGACCAATCTGGCGTTCCCGCACTCACAACATTAGAGCACACTTCTAGGAAATTGCCCGTGAATCCTCACATTTGACAAACTCAGGCTTCACAATTATTATTTGAGTCTTTAGTATCACTTGTGCTTAGAAGATAGCAATTTTGACTGTGAAAAATGGGACATGAACGAGAACTTGTCTCTCGCCTTATTTGGTTTTCCTTTGTAGGAGGGTCAAAGGAAAAAAACAAAGATTCATTTCGGGAGAAAGATGAATGGAATTTGTTTTCTTTCGCAGCTACTGTCCATTTCATCAGCACAAGAGAAGACAAAATGCAAATTTAAAGATCGGACAAAACGAAAAAGTTAAATAAGGGTCAATCTGGTTCTTTTTTTCCTTCCTCCTTTCCTTCCCGGTGTCAACTGATGATCCGTCAGCCAGGAGGGATTTGTTGCGTGTTTGGAATAGCGGGACCCCACCGTGCAGGATGACATTTTGCCTTTTGTGTGCGCTGATTTAGGCCGGAGGTGTAAGGGGTAAAACATGCCCTTAGATTCGGGCCATGGCGTGCACTAGTTTCAGAGGATTTCTGTGATGCTTTCTAGCAGAATAGACCGTCCAATTGGCCATCAAGGTGTGTGTTCTTGACTCTGTCTTGGAGTAAGTCGGCTTACCCAAGTATTTGCATACCTAAAATGAGATTCACTTTTAAAATGTATGTTAATGAATAACACCCTTAGGGCGCCATTTTGCATTCTGATTGATGCCATTCAGGGGCCTTCGAGTAGGCAAAGGACAGCCACAGTTTACATCCTATTTAAGAAAAGGACATTTGGTTATTAAATCTGACCATCTACAGCTGCCCACCTCTAGGGAGTAGTATCAGAATAACCATGTTTAATGAGATTTATTAGTTAAAGATGTGCAATTAGATATATTTTGTATCCAGCGAACTCATATTAAATATTTCAGCATTTTTATTACTAAATACATGAAATGCCTTAAAATAACACTAATTCACATCTATATGAGTTTCCATTTTGTTGAGTCATTGCAATTAGATCAGTAATTGGAATAAGATAGTTGCTCCCATCAGATAAAGACTGTACCTTGGAATAAATCATCTGCTTCTTACGTGCTGCAGGGAAGTATCTGATCCATTTTGCTCTCTGGCCCTTCTCTATGCAAGCGATGAAGACATATATGAACATGGTAAATCTTGCTGAGTAACGGAACTGCACGTAATCAGAAAAGAAATGATTAAGAAAAAAAGGTTTGAGGGAGGGTAGGGAAATGACCCAGGTGAATATGTGATATGGGCACATGCAGTGGGGGCAGGATGAAAGCCAATATTATAGGCAACTAAATGACCGGACTGAGGCTGGCGTATCTTCTTGGTTCAGGATTGTTTATGTGAAACCTATTAATAGGCTCTCAGAGCCCAGAATCTGGCTTGGAAACAGAGGTTCATTCCCCCGGGGTGATGGGTTTGCTTGAGCCTGTCATCTCAGTGTCTGCCTCTGGCTTTGGGAATTGGTGAATGAGAGAGAAGCAGTTGATCGTGGAAAGATTTCATTTCCCCACAGAGGCTGAAAAAATGAAGGAGATGAAACCAGCCCAGTGAATGCTCACACTGAGATTGAAATCCGAAGCTTTCCTTCATGCCCGTGCCTCTCCTGCTGATCTCTGGGGCGGTCTCTGCATCCCTCAAAATAACTCTGTAATTTGTCTCTGGCTTCTAATAGAGACTGAGTGGGTGGCTCTCAAGACCCAGTCTAAAAATAGAATGTCCCATTTCAGAGAGAATGAGAAGAAATGCAAGCAATAGGTATCCCCGTTTGTTCGCAAAACAAAGCCTCCGTTTACCTCGGACAAAGCTCTGCATCATCTTAGAAGAATAGTTCAGAGTAGATAAGGTGAGCTTAAAATGTGGTAACAGGTAGATCGTGGGTGAGGGGGTTGGGGGAGGTTGGGGGGGGAGGGGGGGATGGAAATCCCTCCCAGGACTGGCACAAAGTCTGTTTCTTCCTGACCCCATTGGACCAACTGGATTACTGAATGATGTTCAAAACAACATTCAAAACAAAAAATTCAGGAAGAGTCCACAAGCTCTTGGCTCTCCTTGGGAATCATGCACACAACAGGAGAATTTTGCTGATTATTCCTACCGTAAATTGTTTGAAAGGCACACAGCTACAGTTGCTCATGCACTACTCCTTTAAAAGAATTCCCTGGTGTTTCTTATTGTTTCATTTTTTTCTGTGTTTACCCCAAGTTGGCATAGATGAATTAGTAAAACAGTTTGCAAATTGTGCATCTGTTAATAACGTCTAAGTCCTAGGACTGGAATATATCAAATTAGCAGAGTCGTAAATTTTCAGATATTCCAGAAAGACAGAAAGAGAGGAGACAGCGAGGGAGAAAGGGAGAGAGGAAGGCCATCACATTATTATTGAGGCGATATTCAATTACGTAAGAAATCTCAAGTTATACACAAGCCCAGAATGGGAACCTATCCTGAAATGTAGCTACTTTAGACTAGTTACGATGGGGTGCACTGGGAGAACATTCCTCAGCATGGGGCCTTGTGTGGAGACGGGGTCATTAGCAGAGGTGATCGAGTTAAAATGAGGTCACTTAGGTGGTCCTGCTTCAGTATGGCTGGTGTCCTTATAAACATGGGGACTCTGGACTCAGAGAACGCCACATGAAGAAGAAGTCGGAGTTGGGGGTGGGAGGAAGGTCAAGGATGGCCATGAGAAGAAGCAGGAGAGACGCAGGAACCTCCCTCACAATCTCAGGAGGCACCAGCCCTGCCGAAACCTTGAGCTTGGACTCCCGACCTCAGAACTGAGAGGCAGCCATTTCTGTGAAGTCACCCTGCTTTGTGAAGGCAGCCCCAGCAGACTAACATGAGGTGATTGAGAAGTTGGCGGACTGTTAAGGTGAAAGCTTAGAAGCATGCCAGGAGCAAGGCAAAAGCTCAAAAACAGTGGGTGAAGATTATTGTTATTATCAGTGCGATGACTCCGGTCATTGTAAGTTTTAACGAAATATGTTCTGTGTCTATTTCCCCTAAATTATGTAGCTGCCCTGAGTCAACTGATTTCTCAGGTGGCCCCTTGCCAGATGGGTCAAATTGACAGTTGCACACAACCGGCCAGGGGATTCAGTGGGGAGAGGTACGCAGAGCCCTTTGGGGGAGACATTCCTAGTGCACCTGACTCCACGTTCTGTGAGGACGGAGGCTGCCCTCCGCGCCCCCGCCACCTGCTTGCCCCGTCACCTGGCCCATCCACACAGACCATTCCTTGCGCAGCAGCGCAAACGCCGGCACTTAGATTAAGTCAACGCCCTTTCCTTCATTTCCACGCAGTAAGATCAGACGGGGAGACAAACGGAAGCAGAGAAGAAAAGCGGTGTCTGTATGCCGCCTGCACAAGGGCTGTGCAGTGCCGGGTTTCACGGATGGGCCCGCCCAGTATTTCTCACTCTTGGCCGCATAGCATGAGCAGAGAAGCTTATTTCTAGACTTGCCCAAGGACGGAGAGCATTTGGAGAGGGCTGTTGCACGCGTCACGCTCCCACTGGCACATGCCCCTTGGCGTTGAGGCCTGGAACATTCTGTGGTTTCCTGCCTCCATCAAGGGTGCAGACGTTTCCTTAGTGGGCATAAACCATTATTTCCGAGTCACTTCCTCATGCTCCGCTGTGGATCGCTCACATGCCAAATACTTGCCTCAAAATCTTGGGCTGAATTCTTTGGTCTCTGGGATTCCTGTTTCTCACCTGTCACAGACCTTCACTTGCAGAAGAACTCTCTGTGGCCCGCAGCTGACACATGGTACATGGCTTCCTTAGGAGTGAATGGAAGCTGGGTGCCAGCTTGACCAGACAGGAATTCTGCACAGCGAGGCGTTTCCAGCTCCCGCACCCTCCCGTGTCCCCACCCAAACACATGTAAGGACATTCCTCAAGAGGGCTGGGATGGTGTCTCGGTGGGCGCCGGGCTTCCCAAAGGATCATCTGCTCAAAGAAGTGTCAGATTTCCCAAATGCTTGAATACTTTGCTTAAAACGTGCCCGAACAGTCTTCTTCTTAAATATATTTTCAGGCAAGAGACAGTCTAAACACGCCTGAGGGGGTTAACGTAGATGTCCAAATAACCTATTGGTTTTCGTGGAATTTCTACTTGATATAAGGCAGCACGTGAGCGAATTCTTCTTTGTTTACATTATGGCCAGAAACTCGAAATACACAGTTCTTGTGATAGGTCACATAGTCTTCTCAAATAAACCTATATTACTGAATGACATGGAGGTTGTTAAATTTGCATATCTTAGACAATAAGTCAGCATTTAACTTTTTGATATTAATATCAATATTAAATAGAATAGATAGAAATACATACACAAACAAATCTATTTTAAAAAACACCATCAGGGGCGCCTGGGTGACTCAGTCAGTTAGACGTCCGACTTTGGCTCAAGGCATGATCTTGCGGTCTGTGGGTTCGAGTCCCACGTCAGGCTCTGTGCTGACAGCTCAGAGCCTGGAGCCTGCTTCGGGTCCTGTGTCTCCCTCTCTCTCTGTCCCTCCCCCACTCATGCTCTGTCTCTCTCTCTCTCTCTGTGTCAAAATTAAACATTAAAAAAAATTTTTTTTTAAACACCATCAAATAGTGTTCCAAGGGATGTGCAAGATTGCCTTTGCTCTTAAACGAAGGAAAACATTCCAGTGACATCCAAATAACTCCCAGGTTGGGGCGCCTGGGTGACTCAGTCGGTTAAGCATCTGACTTCGGCCCAGGTCCTGATCTCACGGTTCGTGGGTTTGAGTCCCACATCGGGCTCTGCTGACAGCTCGGAACCTGGAGCCTGCTCACATTCTGTGTCTCCCTCTCTCTCTGCCCCTCCCCTGCTCACCCTCTGTCTCTCTCTCAAAAATAAATAAACATCAAAAAAAAAAAATTAAGCCAGATAACTCCCAGGTTGTCATTGGTCAGGTTGAGTTCTCAAACATGCAAATGTTCTCCCAGTTTCTATGGCACATGTCAAACTTGCATTGAGTGTTGCTATATGTCAGGCTTTTTAAAGATAAAAAAGTGCATAAAATACCTTTTGCCTTTCTGGGGTTCAAAAATAGAGAAAATACAGCACCATCTAATGACTAGCTAATGAACGGTTATAAAATGAGTTTAAAACAAGTTACACAGACACAGGTAAGGTTTTTCAGGAACATCATCCTTAGTGTATAAAGAAAGTTATGTGATAAGATTGGTACCCAGGGAAACAAGTGTGTGCAAATCCATGGAAGACTTCATGAATTTCACCTATTAAATAGTTAAATTAATATTATACTTTATTCAGTAGCTGTCCTAAATATGTAAAATTTAATTTATAATTGGGAGTAAATATTTAATACATGATCATGCTGTAATAGAAATATTTGTAAAATATTAAAAGAGCAGGAAAAAAGATAAATAATTTTGCTCGCAGGGGAAAAGAAAGACTTTAGAAAAAATGGCCTTTGAGCAGCGTCTGGAAGAATGAGAAAATTGTAAAATGTAAAGTTCAGGACGCTGGTAGAAGGGTGTTCAGGGAAAAGGAAGGGTAGTGGTCAGGCATGGAATTGTAAAGTGACGAGGAACATTCTCCTATAGTAGAGGTGGTGCAGGCGAGTGTCCAACATCCTTCTACCTCTGGAAGGTAAGCGTTTCTCTTTTATCCTCCATCCATCTACCCACCCACCAACCCACCCATCTACCCACTTATCAATTCACCCATCTATCCATCTACCCACTTACCAACCTACCCATCTACCCACTTACCAATCCACCCATCTCTCCATCTACTCACCTACCAGCCTATACATCTACCCACCTACCAACCCACCAATCTATCCATCTACCCACTTACCAATCCACCCATCTCTCCATCTACTCACCTACCAACCCACCCATCTATCCATCTACTCACCTACCAACCCACCCATCTACCCACCTACCAACCCACCCATCTAACCATCTACTCACCTGTTTGTCTATCATCTGTCTATCCATCTATTTATCTGTCTATCTCTAGCAAGCTAGCTAGCTAGCTAGTAAAGAGGGTTGAATCATACGTGAAGGGTTAGTGGTGTGGAGTATGTTAACAACATGTTTGGTCAAGTTCACCCAGCACTTGGTGGGCCCCATTGCTGGGCTCTGTGAATATAAGACAAACCCACCATCATGTTGCCCATGTGCCATGGCACTCAGTATCTAGTGATCATTTAAGAGGAAGAGGCTAGGCTGATACATATGGACTTCATTTATTCATAGAAAGTAAAGAAGGAATGAAGTACCTTCAGTTGCTCTTTGCCCCTTTCTCTTCCCAAACATTGTATTAGGTGGAGATTCAGCTGATTGACCACAAGATCTTGGATCTACCTTATTATTCTACACCCCATGCCCAAGGCAGAGTTGTAATTCTGCCTTGGCATTCTAAAGGCCTGGTCAATATAATCTGACAGTCAGGACTAGGGCTCTGGGAGTGCCCCTGGGTCTGGTGCCGATCCCAGATGTGCTTGCTGTCTGCAGAAGGGACAGTCTTGCCTTTCACCCCAGACTTCTACATCTGTCTGGTTATTTGTGGTTCTATTTTCATTGTCTCTTTTAGTACCATGTATGTACATAAATATATATATATATATATATATATATATATATATATATATATTTATATGTATTTTTTTTTGATAAAGCCTAGTAAGTTTATTGAAGAATGGGCATCTTGTATGTAAAGTGATTGTAGAGGATATGGAAGCTATTATCTTTCTCTAAAAGAGACCACCCTATTTTCTGGTCTCTGGACCAAACCAGAATAAAGGCCCAGCTTCTAAATCCAGCGATGGGCTTCTCTGGCCTGAGGCCAGTTTCAGTTTTTATATGACTGGCACACTAGCAGTGTCCCTGGGGGCCCCACTGAGAGTCACAGCATGTCAAGGCCTCTCTGCCTTCATGGATCTGAGCACCAGTAGAATGTCAAAAGGTCTGTCCACCTTTACGGAGGCCCTTCTGTGCAGATCCTTAGCTCCTACCCAGTGCAAAAGTAGGCAAATACCTTGAGAAAGACACTGGTGCAGAGGCACGGTCCTTCACATTCTGATGACCCTAGCGTGTCTAAACTCTAGTTTTATTCTTGTTGTTTGTTTGCTGGCTCCCAACTCCTGTGAAATGTCCAAAAGTTCTGCTTTTGGATTTCTTCTTGGTTTTGCTTGGCTTCTTGGCCTCTAGGCCCGAGCCACTTAAAAGCCAGCAAATGCCTCGAGGAAACAAGTCTGAAGAATACATGGCTTATCTCCGCAAACATTCTTCCTCTCTCTCTGGACTCTGGGTTTCTCCTCTCAAATCCTTGGCTACTTTGGAAATCCCAAATGCCTTCAAATTTTATTTAGACATTTGTCTTTCGATTGCTTATTTGGGCTTCAGTCTGGCCGTTCTAGCTATTTGTTGGGAGCCCAGCTATGCCCAGCATGGCCTGGAGTGGAAATTCCCCTTCAGTGTGGTCGAACAGAACCAAAGGAAACTGCCTGCTAGGGCCTGGATGCAGAGGAACGGAACTCACTCCCGGCTCACCCTTCCCTAAAATCCTTGGATGTTTGTGGACAGAGGGTCAGGAACGGTTTTTATTGGTTCAGGATTCCTGAAAGCCTCTCCAGAGTTGTATACTCTCTTAAGGACTCAGCCCGCCAGTGACCCGGTAGCTGTGTCGGAATCCTAGATCATAAATGATACGAAGGAAATGTTTTAAAAGATTTATACAGGGGGGTACCTGGGTGGCTCAGTTTGTTAAGCGTCCGACTCTCGGTTTCGGCTCAGGTCATGATCTCGCAGATCTGTGCAGATGGTGTGGAGCCCACTTTGGATTTTCTCCCTCCCCCTCTCTCTCTGCCCCTCCCCCACTTGCTTGCTTTCTCTCTCTCAAAATAAATAAGTCAACTTAAAAAAAAACAAACAAAAAAAGATTTCTAAAGATCAGGACTTTTAGAATCAGTTCAGCTTCTTTGGGATTCAGGTAACGTATCGGCGACTTTAATTATTTTCGTGCAGGTGCACTGTGCCCAAAGCGTTCTAAGGAACTGACACCTGTCCTGTTGCTGTGCCATTTTGTCTCCATTTAAGGGTGTGGCTACCCATGCAAACAAGTCCCATCACATTAAGCCTTGTATGCACTCTCTAAAGGTTGAATTCAGTGGAGAGGTTAGATTTGCTCCTTTTGAGCTGTAATATTTCAGACGAAGGTGGATTGGAGACTCTACTCTCTAACGCTGGTTGAAATGTATGTGTGTCACTTTGGGTTAGGAAGGTGACGTGGCCCAAGGGGTGTGAAGTCGGCAGACGGAGGGCGGGCAGCCTGAGCACCCGCCGCCTACACGAGGACAGTCAACGCTGAGGCACTAGCTGTGTGAGGCACACCCTTTCCTGCCGGTTGGTGTTTCTTCGCTTCCACTCTGCATGCGGGAACTGTGTGTCTGGGGGTGGTGGTGGCTCCATTGGCACCTGTGCTGCTCTGCGCCCGGTGGGGTCGCTGCTAAAAGGTATCTCATGCACGAAGAGCCCATCAGCGTTCAGTGTCTCTCTGTCCTTAGAACAGCCGAGCTTGCTGTTGTCAGACAAGCCGCAGCTGTCTCCTTCTGCTACAGGCAGGCCTTGTTAGACACATCGCTGCCTTTTACGTATTAAAGGCAGTGGCACTGGGGCACCTGGGGGGCTCAGTCGGTTGAGCGTCCGACTTCGGCTCAGGTCATGATCTCACAGTTCGTGAGTTCGAGCCCCGCGTCCGGCTCTGCACTGACAGCTCGGAGCCTGGAGCCTGCTTCGGATTCTCTGCTTCAGGTTCTGTGTGTGTATGTGTGTCTCTCTCTCTTCCCCTCCCCGGCTTGTGCTCTCTCTCTCTCTCTCTCTCTCTCTTTCAAAAGTAAATGAGTAAACATTAAAAAGTAAATAAAGGCAGTGGCACCTCTACACAGAAAATATATAGAAAGCTTGCAAGACGCACCCATGCTCCGAAGAGGGACCTGTGATCCCTTTCCTTACGGGCGGGCTTCCAGCCTGTTTGGTGATCAAAGAGGAATGAATACAACCACATTTCAGCCGTGTGCCTGAAGCAGCTTTCTGTAGTTTTCCCTCAGTGTATACCTTTTTACAGCTGGCATTTATTTTTAAAAGTAACAATTAGCTTTAATGGTTTAGGCATATGGCATCTATATTCTATTTTATTTCTTTGAAATGAGTTTCAGAGTGCTTTCAATTTTGAATTTTTTAGAGGATGCACGGGTTAATAATCTTTCTGAATCATTTAGTACTCCATAACCCGGTCCCGTCTCATGGTAGTATATTCTAATAGTACCTCGGTTTAATAATAAATGAACTTTGTTAATCTAATCCTGGGTAATTCAGGAAACAGAATGTCCTCCTCCTAATGTCTTTTTCTGATAATGATGGAGATTTATATTGATAAAATTGCTTCCACGGAAGATGAAGGCCTCCTGATGGCTTCTTTCAGTCTTGGATGGGGCCAGGGAAGCGTGTTAGGTTCCTTTGGGTGGATGAAGCAGGCCAGGGAGGACGCAGGCTCAGTCTCAGACGAAGCGGGGCTCCTGCGGCCATTCTGGGGACTCTTCGAGGGGCCGTGGGACACTTTGGGTAGAGAACGGATGTAACGTGCATGTACTGCTTAGACCACAGGGGACGATGACTTAACTAGAGCCCAGCGAGGAGGTAGATTCCGAGGTGGCTTGGACCAGAACAGGAGCAGCAGAGACAGTGAGACATGGCAGATGTGTTTTCAAAGTTGCACAGACAGGATTCGCTCATGGGTCAGGAGAGGGTACAAGCTGGAGAAGCGGAGGGTGAGTCCAGCACATGCTGTCTGAGCAGCTGTCGCCCGGGCGGGGCAGGGACAGCTCACGACGGGAGGTTGGAAGAGGACCCAGGGTCAGCTGTGGGCGAGGGTCTACACTGAGTCAGCGCTGGCGGAGGGTGTCACTGGAAGAGGCGGGGACACCGTTCGCTCACAGATGATGCAAAGTTAAGACAACAAGCATCTCTGATAGGGAAGCCAAGAAGTGAGGGACAGGATTCAACCCTGACTACCTGTAGGCGAGGAGAAAGATAGTTTTAATTCTTTTTTTAATTTTAAAAATTATTTTTATTTATTTGTTTTTTTGAGAGAGAGAGAGGCAAAGCAAGCAGGAGAGGGGCAGAGAGTGGAGAGAGAGAGAGAGAGGGAGAATCCCAAGCAGGCCCCACACTATCAGCGCAAAGCCTGATGTGGGGCTTGAACCCATGAACTGTGAGGTCACGATCTGAGCTGAAACCAAGAGCCAGAGGCCCAACCGACTGAGCCACCCAGGCACCCCAAGACATTTTCCCTTCTACCCTCCTAGGTTCTTGGCTGGGGCCCCAGAGGACGAAAGACACGTGAGCAAGAGAAACACATACACATCTATTTAATGGAAATTTTACGGGAGGCTTCATGAGGAAATGATGACCCAGAGAAGCAGAATTGCTGAACGCATTTATATGGGGTTGGACGAAGACTAGTAAACTGTGAAAACGCAACAAGACAGACAGGTTCCACTTAATGGTGGAAAAGCAACTAAGAAGATAGTGTGTTAGTTCACCGCGGCTGGTTTGTACAGGTCTCTCTCGGCTTCCTTCCTCTCGGTACAGGGAGGGCGCTCTTCACGTGGGAGATTTCTCTCCTGCTTCCAGGAAGAAAAAGGAAAGCCAGTGTCCTTCCTGAACCCACTCTTTTTCAAGGGTCTTATGCCAAATCATCATGACCCAGCCCCTTCATATTCTACAACACTGTTTGCTCAGGACCACAGCTTGTGGGGACCCTCACCCTGCCCTACGTGTTGCCTATGAATTGTGAGCCACTGAGATCTGCCACCGTTTGAAGAGGGGGTGATGGGGACGTATTGTTTCAAATGACTCAGGATGGGGCTCCCTCCCCGTGTGATGTGGAAGGCACTCGGCTTAAAGGGCACTCGCAGGGGCTGCACTCTGGCTGTAGCCGCCAAGGACAGAACAGGGTTAGAGCGCACTGAAGCCTGGAAAGAGCACGTGGTTCTGGAACAACCTGCAGCAAGAGTGTCCCCTATGGGACGCCCTCAGGAGTGTGCCGAGGACAGTCTTCCCAGGCTTTGAAACAGACAGGGGGACCCCTTGGGACAATGGGCTGGCCTTGAGAAGAGGCCCTGGGGAGGCTAGCTGGTCCCCAAACATCTCTTTCCCCTCCCTTCAAAGACAGTCTTGCTGGAGCACCTGCGTGGCTCAGTCGGTAGAGCGTCCAACCCTTGACTTCGCCTCAGGTCCTGATCTCATGGTTCATGGGATCGAACTCCACATCGGGCACTGCACTGACAGCACGGAGCCTGCTTGGGATTCTCTCTCTCCCCTTCTCTCTGTCCCTCCCCCCTTTCTGTCTCTCAAAATAAATAAATAAACAATTATAAAAATAAATAAATAAACAAACAAACAAACAAACAACTTAAAAAACAAAACCAAAGACTGTCTTGCTGAGCAAAATGCTAGCATTATAAATTCATTCCTTTCTAGGCCTGGAAGGATTTATGGTTTGAGGGGGAAAGTTCTTCCGAACACTGTTTTGGGAGAAGAAACTCATTACACATTTCTCACCTAGCACCCCCCAGTAGGAATTGATTTCTAACGTAAGTTTGCCCAGTTCTTGGAACTGGGCAAAGGCTGTGTACTTGGACTAGGCTAGGGTCAGCCATCAGGAACAGACAAAACGGGTGCTGACGGGGCAAGTGATAGGGCCCCACGGACTTGCATGAATGTTTTGACTGCAGCCTTCCTGGTGGGGGTGGGGAAGGCCCTAGCACAGTTGGACTCTCCAGCCTTGCCTTGTGTATTCGCCTTTAAAGCTGACCCAAAGAAACGCCTTTAAAATGGAATCGATTCCCTCCTGGATTTTAAACGATACCGAGAGGGAAAAAAGTCCTTGGTAACAGATAGGACTGGAAGGAGCGACATTAAGAAAAGCAAAGGAAAACGATCAACCGTTATACGTCTGCAGCTGTGCCTACAGCCGTTCAACACTTGAAGCAAAATATTTCTATTACGGAACATGGAGCTCTCTTCATCTGTGTTCCCTAATATGCCCCTGGCTACCTATTAACATCTGGGGCCAATTAAGGCTGTTGATTTTGTTCTAAAAACCTCATGCAAAATCGAGCTTCTGATTATCTTGGGGTTTACCTCTCCCGGTTCCTCCCCACGATCCTTTGCTTTTCACCGAAACTCTTTGAGAAATTGTATTTTTCTCTAAATAGGTCAGGACAGGATTTTGCGTTGCATCTGGTTCCAATTGTTTTTATGGATGAACTTTGGGTTTTTATTTTCACCTGCCAGCTACTGTCCCCGAGCCACTAACGGTACTGAGCACTTCCTGAGTAACAGAAGGTCTACCAGCTGCCCCACCTGTAGGGGCCCTGCCTGCCCCTTCCGCTGAGTGGGTTGCACTGACCTGTGCCCTTTCATCTCAGAGGGTCAGTGTTGCCTCCAGAGGATTTCACTGGGGAGGAAGACTTAGGACATTAAGCTTTATTTTTTTTTTTTAAACGGACACTCAAAGGAGCTGAGAGACTAACTGATGGAAACTAAACTGACCCCAAATACATTTATTAATGAATTGTGTGCCACCCTAGTGTAGCCACCAGAGCACTGGAAGGAAGACCCTCACTTCACAGCTGGTCACACACCAGCTGTGTGACCAGAAACTTTCTTCTCTTCCCCTTCTCCTTCTCCTTCTCCTTCTTCTTCTAAGAGACAGAGAAGGCACAGAAGTGGAGGAAGGGGCAGAGAGAAAGAGGGAGAGAGAGAATCCCAAGCAGCTCCATACCCAGTGCACAGAGCCCAACACGGGACTCGAACTCACGACCTCAAGATCATGACTTGAGCCACAAGCAGCTCAAGACGTTTAACCGACTGAGCCCCCCGCGTGCCCCTCAAGCAGCCTTTCTGAGCTTGAGAAGTCAGTAGTTGTGCCATGAATTTGTGCTACAGACACTTTCATTTCCTTTCTGTGTAGAAGCCACTGTGTCTCACAGGTAAGCCGGGACCTGAGGGTTCTGCAGGGCAGAGTGTGAAAACCAGGGGACTGGGTTGTTTCCAGAGTCTGGTGGGTAAACCGCAGGTCCCGGTAACAAAGAGGGGGTAGCGTTGGCAACTGCACTCCCGAAGCACTTTCTCCCCTAAAGGACGGCACGTCGCATCTTATTTGCTGGGGGACATGCACACACTGGGTGGCGTTTTAGAACCTCCATTTTCTCATCTGTAAACCAGAAGTATTGCAGCCTGGCCAGGAGAATTCATTGGGGGGCAGTGTGCAGACCACTCAGCACACGCTCTCTGAAGAACCAAAAATGTGCAGAGAGCTCATCTATTTTCCCACTGTGATTTGTCAGGGGACATCGTATTGCGTAAAGTCTGCTTGAACCCATTCTTGCAGGCTAGTTGTGTTAGTCACCAACAGGTTTAAACTAGAGAAAGTTTTTCTCCTTGTGATTTTCCATTTTTCAGTGCCTTTTCTGCAACAAGTGTATTTGTAAAAAGGATTCATTTTAAAATGTCACTATTTTGGAAATTTCCGACTTGGAAGCAATTCTGTATTGCAAGTCAAAGGATTAAAGGGGGAAAAGGTTAATCGGGGCAGCAGCCTACATTGTATAGAAAGATTTTTTTTTTTTTTTAAAGAAAACACGGGAAGTCTAAGCTAAGGGTAGAATTTAAATTGGAAGCATTCATTCATCAGCCTTTATGAGGAGAAAGGATTGAACTGTGTCCAAATCAAGCATCGTATTTCCAGGGAAAGCAGATGAGAAGTTAGAAAGTGTGCAGAAAACAGCAAGAATGTCTGTTAAAAGGTTATTACCTTTTTAAAATTGACAAGACTCTTTGGTCGGATAACAGAACCAAGAGATGGAGGTCTTAATTCAGGCACGAAGATGGGAAAGGAAGAGGCAGGAAGCTCACAGGACAAAACAAAACAAAACAAAACAAAGTGCCACTGTTAAGGGGCATCTGAGCCTATTTGGAGTTACCTCAAATCTAGTTTAGGTAAAAGATTGGAAGTCGGGAATATATATGTGCGTTATATATGAATCAGCAAAGCAGTGAGGGATCATTCCCAGGGTCCATTAGGTGGCCTCTCAGCCCAGCAGCATTATCTAGGACTAGGGCTCTGGGGATCTTTGAGCTTGGCCATTGTCACCTGGGCAGCCTAGAACCACAGGCTGAAGTTTCCATCCCAAGCATGGCCTTGACAAAGACCGTCCCCTTGACCAAATGAAATAAGCGTCAAGCTACTCTGAGGTGGCTTCCCGACCAGACCTCCACCTTGGCCCCCATTCTTGCCGGGCCCGCACAGCTCATTTTCAGCAGACATTCCTCCACCTTTGACATCTGGTCACCTGCTTTCTCTGATCAGATTCGTCACCCCCACCGTGGCGGCCCGATCACTCTGGTCTGCCTTCAACAAGAGTTCTAGTAGGTTGGCTTGGAAAGAATCCCCCTACCGCCCGCGTCTCCCGTTGGTAATTTTCCATCTGCCGACACCCCATTCAGTTTGCCGTGTTCTGTGCTGAGCGCCGGTCCTGGGTGTTTTGTGACCGCAGCTTGAATGACAGACAGTGACCCTGCGGCCCACACCTCAGTGACGATGTGGTGTGAGTGAGAATTCAATCTTTGGGCTTCGGTTGGTGGTGTTTTATTTGTTTTTATTGCAGCACGGCAGATTCTAGGCCTTATCACTGGATTATAAGACACAGGCTATGGATCACAGTAGTCCATCCTCGAAACCATGGGAGCCCATCTAACTTCAGTTACATTTCACAAACATCTGTGTCTCTCTCAAGGTATCATTTCTTGACCAGATCATATCTTGACCAGAAAATTCTTTTTAAAAATGTGACTAGGGGGAACTCTTTTAAGAAATGGGATTTCCTCACGCCTAGTGTGACATCTATCGTTTAACCAGACCCCTTCTGCCCAGTCAAGGCAAATTATTCTGTGCTCTTTACGCATGCCTGCCGCACTACCGGTAATAAAGCCTGCTCGGGTCCTCATTCCGTTACATTTTCCTGGTCTTTTGGGCTCATGTCATTGCTGTTAAACCTCCTGGCTGTCAGCACAATCCCTCCAAGCACGCTAAGCTGCTCTGGGACCTCCACCACCTCAGCCGTGAAGGGCACTTCCTTCTCCCAAAATAGGCCAAGGTCCCTTAGCTATCTCCTGCCACTTCCCAGGGCTTGGAGTAGCTATAAATCGGCAGTGGGTGTAGAAGGGTTCAGAAGATGCCACCCCTGCGGCGCCTGGGTGGCTCAGTCAGTAAGCGTCCGACTTCAGCTCAGGTCATGATCTCACGGTTCGTGAGTTCGAGCCCCACATCGGGCTCTGTGCTGACAGCTCAGAGCCTGGAGCCTGCTTTGGATTCTGTGTCTCCCTCTCTCTTTGCTCCTCCCCCCTCACACTCTGTCTCTCTCTCTCAAAAACAAATAAACATGAAAAAAAATTTTAAAAAAAGATGCCACCCCTAAATATGTGGAATTAACATAGTGATAGTTTGTGCGGAAGGCACTTGCAGATGCGGGAAGGGCTTTCTGAACCCACTTTTTAGCTAAAGGCAGGTTGCCAAATTTCCCATGAGAAAGTGCCTTCTCTGGACTAGGCAGAGCAGAGCATGCTTACCCATGCCCAAATGGACCTGTGTACACACGCCTACTAAAATCATTGTGCTCCCTCGTTAGTCCTCACCTCCCTGTAGCTCCTAGTCCCCATCCCACAATTTACTGCCCAAGCCCTTTGTCTGTTACCTGCCCCCCAATTTACCATTTTTTTTTTATATAAAAAGCATATAAACTTTTGGCCTGATGGCTTCTCTGGTCTTCTTGTTCCTTCTGCAGACTCCCCTGTACATGCAAAAATATTAAATAACGTCGTATGCTTTCCTCCTGTCAATCTGTCTGGTGTCCATTTTCCACATTTGTTTTAATGTTTATTCATTTTTGAGAGACAGAGACAGAGCATGAGCAGGGGAGGGGCAGAGAGAAAGGGAGACACAGAATCTGAAGCAGGTTCCAGGCTCCGAGCTGTCAGCACAGAGCCCGATGCAGGGCTCGAACCCACGAACCGTGAGATCATGACCTGAGCGGAAGTCGGACGCCCAAGTGACCGAGCCACCCAGGCACCCTTGTCTTGTGTCAGTTTAATTTTTAGGCCAGCCACAGAACCTAAGAGGGTAGAAGGAAATTTGCTCTCTCCTGCAGGTGTGAATAACTGATGTCATCTGAAACTCTTCCAGGACCTACAATGCTGTAACTCAGGGGGGAAGTGGTTTATCATACTCTCTAAGAGGAATATTAATCTTGTAATTTTAAGAAACTGCAGCCAGCTAGTAAGAAAGAGACTATTCTTCCCAAAGGGTTGGGTGTGCAAAGCACACATGCCCGTCTGTTTGTAAGACAGTCCCGGGCCTGGGAGACCTACTCTCAAAGAAGAAAAGAGCCCGTCTGTCATCTTCTGTGTAAAACATGGAGGCTGAAGGTAGGACAAGTGAGCAGTCAAAATTATCTCCAAGAGGAAAACACACGAACAAGCATCAGGTTTCTAAATACAAATTATCAGCATACCCCAAGGTCAAGGAAAATCCATGAGATAGAAGCACATGGGTGAGGAGCTTGGATCTTCCCTCGGTCCTGCCACGGTGGAGACAATGTTAGGGAGAGACAGAACTAGGAATTGTTCTGAATGCATTACACCCTCCTTCGTTAATTCTCCCAGCACCCACACGATCACTTCACTGCCATTGCTGTACAGGCGAGGATACCACAACGATAAGGAAAGGCCAGGATCACAATCCACCTATCTGATTAGCAGGAGCTTGGGTAATACATTCAGTTCCTTTGTCTTTAAACTAAGAAGCTTACACTAAACCATCTCTGTAGTTTCTTGAAGCTCAAAAGGTATATGATTTCATGAGCTGTGATCATAATTTTAAGGCAGTATTTACCAAGACTTGTATGAATCATCACTCCTAAGCGATGTTAATGCAATTTAAAAAAACAGGATTGCTTGGTCGAATGACTTGGAGCAAGGATGAATACTTTTTCCTGCCTTTGAAAGATTTGTGACACAACTTATTGTATGAAGAACTCGGAAATCTGGCTGTCAGGTGAATGGTTCCACATTGTTTTACCCAGTGTTTCCTAAGTAATTAACAATATGCCTTTTGTTTAAGTCCTTATTAATTCTTTGGAATGAATGTTTCATAAAACATATTTTCCAAAATTGGGATTAAACTTTCATTTCATGTCATAATGTGAAACAAGAGATTTAGATACCAAAAATAAAGGTTTTGATCAGTTGTCCTTGGTCACGGCAATCTCGTACTAACCAGGTGTGATCTTTAGGCATTAGTGGTCGACACCAAGAGAGTTTTCCTTTGAACCAAAAGTGCTAGTCTTGGTGGCTGCTGATAAAGAGGTATAAAAATGGTTATTTATGATTACTCACAGCTCCAGGGCCAAATATCCTGTCTCTAAACTCTCAAACTCAGCTAGCATCTGATGACACACTTCCTGTTGTTTGCACTTTCCATGTAGCCTTTTAATAACTTTTGTGTGTTAGTTTGGCTCTTTCAGTGGATTGCAAGTTTCCCCTGTAACTTTAGTTTCTCCTACAGTGTTTACTTGTGGATTCTCACCAGGAACATAATATCAGTCACCGGAGAAGTTGACACACCCGCTTAGGTAAACGGTACAAGAGCACACAGCTGAGGGAAGTCGCTGGTCAGCTCTCCCAGTCACTCGAGGACCCGGTGACATCATTTCCCCACATGTATGCCTCAAGGACATGTACAGAGTCCTCTATATCCTTACTGCAACTGATAACAAGGCTGGGAAATGGATGTGAGTCAAGTGAGTTAACTAGCCCATGAGCGAGAATTCCAGTCACATCCACATCATTCTTAATGTTCAGAATATAATCTCTATTTTGTGGTGAATAGGGAACCATCAAAGTGGTCCAGACATGAAACCCAAAAACGTCACACAATATTGTTTTCTAGGTGTCTAAACTAAATTTTAGAATGAAAATGTATATTGATTTCTATGCATCATGCTTTGGAGGACATCTAACATACTCTGAGGCATTGTCTTATCATTTCTTCCATTTTGAATTAAGCCTTTCAAACTTTTAATTTTGTGTTCCCCCAGATCAAAGTATACATTTTAATATATTTGCAATCGTGCGTAAGATCTTAAAATTGTGAAGTGTTTGCTCTCCTCTGATTGGTGGAACAGACATGGAAGAATGAAAAATATATATAATATATAATAAATATATGCAAATATATTTACCTAACATATCTACTTATCATATTTTTCTACCTACCTGCCTATCATCTTTCTTTCTTTCTTTCTTTCTTTCTTTCTTTCTTTCTTTTCTTTCATTCTTTCTCTTTCTTTATTTCCATGTGTCTCTCTGTCTGTCTATTGTTTTTTTTTCTTTCAACGTTTTTTTTTTTTTAATTTATTTTGGGACAGAGAGAGACAGAGCATGAATGGGGGAGGGGCAGAGAGAGAGGGAGACACAGAATCGGAAACAGGCTCCAGGCTCTGAGCCATCAGCCCAGAGCCTGATGCGGGGCTCGAACTCACGGACCGCGAGATCGTGACCTGGCTGAAGTCGGACGCTTAACCGACTGCGCCACCCAGGCGCCCCTCTGTCTGTCTATTGTTTAAGAAAAATGTTAAAAGACCAGGGTGCCTTTCCCAAGATTTGCATTTTCAACTATTCAGGCTTGTACCATTTTGTTTTATCTCCTCTTATTTGGGAATTTGGGGGAATGACATGTTAGTTGTGTCATAATCCCAAAGAAACAGTTATTATGGCCAGGTATCTGATTTATTTTTTCCACTCAAACTCAGTCATCTATGTAAGTAAAGAGACATGAGTTCAGAATTATTTCAATTCAATTTCATTGGTAAAACCATTTTACATAGTAAGTGTCACTGGATTTTATTACGTCATTGAATATAGTATTTATTATTAATATGCATTAACAGTAAAAGTAGTATAAATAATAAAAAGAAAACAATGTTCATAAGCATAATCATTTATAAAGCATAAATAATATACTTATATTATTTATTATGTACTGTTTATATCACTGGATTTCATTTATTAATTAAATCGACTGCCTTTTTGAAATGAATTTAAGATAAAAATATATGCTTTATAAGAATTAAATATTCTTTATGAAAGTGGGTGGTGATTATTTGGGCATTGGGAAATAAGGCATAGAGGATGGTGTTGAAGGCAATACACAGAATGTGTGCCATGACGGCATAATGTCAGACTTTGATACTGGAGATTGTGGGGAGCCACAAATCTGACTAGCAGTTTCTATTGAAGCCAAGTAAGAAACATGATGAGTTAAACGGTTCCGAGATTACACAGGGAAAAGAAAATTACTCCCTAGGAGAGACACATCTATTTCTAGTTCATTTGGAAGGTGTCCCCAGTTGCTTTCCCTAATGAGGATAGTGTGGAAGGCACAGAGCACCATCCACTAGAACACCCTCCCCAGGGACCCAGCAGGGGTTTCCCTCATGCCCCTCAAGGCCTGGTAAGGGCACAGCACCAAAACACCATGTTATAGGAGCAGGCGTGGGAGGGCATCAGGAAGGCTGTAGAGTCGCTGGCCGCCTTGAAGGGCACTGTCCCACAGGGCAGCTACCTGCCGGGCTAACATGGGGCATCCTAGATTGTAGCATGGGCTACATACCCCTCGGACCGTATTCCATGTGTTTCTTTCAAGGAGCCTTTCTCAGAATGAACCATTTAGTAACTGGTGAGCATCAGTCCGTTACAGGCTAGAGGCCACGGAACGACCTAGAAGGCAGCTTTGTCCTGTTGCTGGCTCAGTGTTGATGGGATGTGCCGTCTCTTACGTGCTTTAGCAGGATGTGCACTTTGAGAGTGTGTAGCCGTGTGTGTATGTAGCGGAAGGCCGAGTTCGCACAAGAGGACAGAGGGCGGCAGGGCCCAGGCTCTGGGGAAGTGACGTGCAAACTCTTCTCACTCACAGATTAAGAGACTTCAAGGATGCAGAGTTCCATTCCAGCGAATGTGACTTCTTTGAAGGGAGTGTGACTGAGAATCATCCTCAGTTTTACAAAATGCATGTGGAAATAATGGAGTGGCTAAATTCCCCTATAAAGCTGCTAACTTATCCCATTTGGTTAAGTGTTGAGGAATATTGGCCATACTTTACAAAGGTATGTAGAATAATTGGTCTACAACCTCTCTTGTGATAATGATTCAGAAAGAGTTGAGAGCCAAGAGTCTACGAACCCCCCCCCCCCCCCGGTCTATGGCAATACAGCCTTCTGGTCCCTGTAAACAAATGTCTTAAACTCTCTTCTTTCTGGTCAATGCAAGAGAGAGACCAGGGAGACTTCTCTTTACCCCAAAGTAATATCTAGTCCTCAGTATACATGCTAATGTTTACACAAGGGGAGGGGAGCAAGCATTTGTCTTTAACCCTCTGCGAGTTATCATCACATCTGTCAATGAACATCCCTACGGATCCCAATCATGGATTGCCATGGTGTTAAACGGCAGGTATGCACAGAAATACATGATTGTGGACTCTCACTAGGGGGATAAGATCTGTCTTGTCTCCACCTAAATTCCTGTAAAGTATGATCTGACTGGCCACCATTCTGTACCTTCAGCTTCATCTCCAAACTCCCTCACGTTTTCTTCTCTGATAACATCAAGTTATTTTGAGTTCCCAGAATCCCACATGCTGCTTCTGCGTCCTTGCTGGTACACGAGCTACTTTCTTCCCATCTGGAATGGCCTCCCCTTTGCACCTAGCCAGCCCACCCTCCATGCCTCGAGTCACGTTCAGGCCCCACCTGTTCTGGAAATACCCTTCCCACCCTCCCTCCGCCTTCTGAAGAAGCATGAATTCCATGTTCCAAGCAAAAAAAAATGGAGAAGACCTCTTTAATATTCCTGATGGAAAAAAATCAATAGATTTATCATAGCAAGGGGTCCTCCCGTTCAGTGCGAGGTCCTCTCTGATTATAATTATAGCGGGCTGTATTATTTCAGGTAGAGTCACATCTAAATCAAATCATATTTTCTCAGCGTAATATAACCAATCCTAAATTAGGACCACAGCCTTACCGCTTTCTATCAAGCCAACACAAGTTTCTCAAGGTCTAAGTGTAGGCATTTTAAGTACGAAGAGCAATGCAGATTCAAGAAAAGCATGCTTATCCTGTCTTGCTAATCTGTTACACTTCTCTGTGCCATACTTTTTTGCATAGGCAGGCAGCCTGGCAATATTCAACAATTTATACTATAATTCACTCTCTTCAGGTTTCAATTGTATTCATCCCAAAGGCTCATTTCCTTGAGTGTCCTCCAGCTGGAATTCAAAATCTTCAATGAAAGTTTAGCAAGGCAACTCAAGAGGTACTGAAGAAATAAGTCCATTTTTTTTTCAATGAAAAGACGGCTTCTAGGCAAACTCACAAAATACAGTTACACGGATATTAGTTGTTAATAATGGTTGGGCACTTAGTCTACTGCACGTCGCCTGTCAGGCATCGGCTTTGATGGATGGGCCACACAGCGCCTAATATGATGTCGTTGAGTCCTTCCTTTAAAGGATTAAAACACCGACATCTGGTGAATGAGAAACAGCTTAATATTTCACCAAGATGCCGCCACCGTGATTCATTATGGGTAAGGTGTCATTTTCATGATCGTGAAACTAAAACTACATGCAATTCTGTAGTAAGTATTCTATCACATACACTGCAGTCTCTCTTCTACAAGCATATCCTGAATTTCTTTTAAAGCAAATAATTACCTGAGCCCAGGTGTACCCAGTGGCCAACAGTTATTTTGAAAATATTCCCGTGGGCATTTCTGCACAACAAAAATGATTCCATCAGTGGTGATACTTCCTTTGGAAATGGCTGTAAGCTGACTCATTCTGTTCTGGGGAAAGGAGAGATCTAGAGAAAAAAAAATGTATCATGATTACTATGTACTTAGTTCAGCAAAAAAGATAACAGACTGATATATAAAACAGGTCCCACTGGGCTCAAGTAAATTGTGGGATGGCAGGGTCTATCAGAGCCATACGGTTAGATGAGCAGTGCCTTTTTTTTTTTCAAGTGTATTTATTTATTTTGAGAGAGAGAAAGGGAGAGAGAGCATGGGCAGGGGAGGGGCACAGAGAGAAGGAGAGAGAGAGAATCCCAAGCAGGCTCCATGCTGTCAGCCCAGAGCTTGACGCGGGACTCCATCCCACGAACCGTGAGATCATGACGGGAGCCCAAATCGAGAGTCGGAAGCTCAAGGGACTGAGCCCCCAGGCACCCCTGCATGCAGTCCTGGTACAAAGTGTCTAATAGGAGGGGAAACATCCTCAGAAGCACCAGGTAGTACTTCCCTTTTAGTTCATCCTTCCCAAAGCAGTAGAGGAGGGCTCTCTTCCCGTTTCGGCTCATCTGCATCAAGGTGAATGAGAAGAAACTGGGAAAGTATCAGAGGAGAATTGTGATCATGATTAAAATTTGGAAAAGAGTAAAGTTTCAGGCATAAAGGCAGAGTTAAATACGCTAAGGCGGTAAAGCCGCTCGTGAACTTAGTGACAATCTTATCCTACGTTTTGTTTCCTGTTTCACAGTCGAAGGAGATAGAGCCGGAAAGGTCAGGTTGCTTATTCGCTGCCACACAGCTGGCCAAATCCAGAAAAGGGCGGGATGCACTTTCCTGCACTAGGACAGTGCTTGGTAAACGTTAAGAGGCGGAGAAGCTGTCGGACCAGAGAATGGAAACATTAGGCAGTACCTGGTTGGCAAATACCTTTGAAGGGCAAGGAATTTAGTAATGAGTCTAAAGGAAAAGTTGGTAATTGTAATTAATATAAGTCATTATGCACAGCTGGTTTGACAGATTTCCAGAGGGAACGTTTTTAGGAAACCACCATATGGCTTTGTTTTGTCCTCATTTACTTAACCCAGGCTGCCTGATTTGGTTCTGTGAAGACACGGCAGGTGTCCGGAGGTGGGCCACTTCACGATCCGTGGAAAGCCCGGGCACATATCAGGGACTGGGGGGATCCCCCACCCTGGTCTCACTGGGCACGCGAAAGTGCACCCACCTACCGCACGGGCGCGGAACTCGCTGTGCGAGTATCAGCTCTTGGAATTTTTTGGCTGTTAAGTCATTCAGTTAGCAGTTGGCTCTGATTTCCAAGAGGCCCATGTAGTCGCAGTGCTCCAACTGCTGTGGTCTGCTGCTGCGTGGGATGCTGGGAAGGTTTAGGAGGCAACAACACACTTGGCGGATGCTAAGTGGCAGGGTCCACGGGAGCATGAGCTTGCAGACTGGACGTGATGTCCTGCTCGGACACAGGTGCCCAGGCCTCCCCAGATCCCCGTGCTCCGGGTGTTCGCCCGCAGCACGCCTGTGCAGACCGGCGTCTGATCTTGTCACAGCCGCGTGAAGCCCCCTCCAGTGTTTTTGCTGACAATAAGGCCTTTCACAGCGTCTTGGGCTGCTCAGGCCGCTGTAACAAGTACCACAGACCGGGTGCTTACAGAGAACACACTTTCATTTCTCACAGTTCTGGCGACCAGAAGTCCAAGATCAAGGCGCCAACAGATTCTGTGTCTGATGAGACCCAGCCTCCAGGTTCATAGATGGCATCTTTTTGTCCTCACATGGTCTCTGGGCTGCCTTCCGTGAGGACACTGATCCCGTGATGAGGCCTCATCACCTCCCAAAGACGTCACCTCCTACGCCAATCGCCCTGGGAGAAAGTGACCAGAGGGAAGCGGGAGGGAGGGTGCGAGGGATCTCTGCAGTCCGGACAAGAGACTGCAGAGACATATACGTGAACATGTACACGCACAGCATATATACGATTATATATATTGAGGGAAAGTAGCCAGAGTACATTTCGAATGAGGGCCCGCAAGGTATGACATGAGACACGAGGAGGGGGACAAGAAGGACAGATGTTTGAGGTGGACGAGCTGGGTGAGCGCCCACAGCTCACCCTGCAGGATGGGCTGGAGTGGTGGGCGAGCACGGGGCAGAGGGAAGGGGCTGAGGACGCGCCAGGAGTTCTGTTTGGGACCGTTCTCGTCCAAAAGGGCTGTAAAGCAACCAACAGCAACGTGGAGCTGACAGAAATAAGCACCGATGCTTGCTTCGAGGTCGCACGCTTGTTCCAGAGCAATCGCCTTATCAGGGGAGAATCGGGACGTCCCAGGAATCTCAGATTTCACGCTTGCTTCTGCACAATTCTGTACACAATGAACACCGTGTGAGTGTAGAAAGCAGCACCCGCCCGAACCCAGCACGCGGGAACGCACGCAGCTCGGCCCTCACCGCCAGCACCACGAGCTCACGCCCAGCATGGTGTCACGTCTCCTGTCCCCCCTGCCACTACTTGCCCATAACCCCTGGGCCACAGCCCCCAGGATGCCCACTCCCCAGAGCAGACAGCAAGCGGGTCTTTTCAAAATCCAGCTCCAGATTCACTGGTAAGTAGTTAATCATCCTCGCCCATTTAGCCCGTGTAAAACTGCAAATGTTCTATTAGTTTCCTGACCTTTTTATACATCACTGCTGAATTGTTGGAGCACCGGGCCTCGCTCGGTTCCCCCAGGAGCCTTGTGGTTTGGGCTGCATGACTTTACACAGTGTGGTGGGTTTTAGGACGCATACGCTGGGGGACAGGAGAAGTGACTATCAGTGAGTGGAGTTCAAGTGAAAAGACACCGCTAGAGCGGGGGCCGAGGGGGCCTTAGACGTCAGGCTGCAGGAAGGGATGTGTCTGTCACAACTTCCTCCCCCGGGGTCCTAGGTCGCCATTGCCCCCGTGCCAGTAACCTCCGCTGGGAGCGTCTTGAAGGCGTGAACTCATCTTTATAAACATATCTCAACTTCCCGCAAAGGGCCTGGCTTTTACGAGCCGCTTGACAATATACTAACCTAGCTGTTCCTAAAGCAACATTGGCCTTTCTTCAAAATCTTAATCGTTATGGACAAAATGACATTTGCTGCGAGTTTGACCGAGAAGTGTCGAGTTATGTGCGGGCCTTAAGCTCATTTCATTCTCAAAGCATGTGTACAAATGCCGGGCACTCTCTCTCTCTCTCTCTTTCTCTCTGGGGGTGCACTTTGTGTCATTTTGGAAGCTCTATTAATGGCTCCCCTGTGAAATTCTCCAGAATCCTTCCCACCTGCCTGCTCACCCACAGGGTGTAGTTCTCACACACCCACTCAGGGGCCCACACGATGACTTCCTTCCAAGCCAGTTCCCCAGGCGTCTCTGTGACCCACAGGAAACTTGCTATGGACCCAATGTTTGTGTCTCTTCCCAAAGTCCACGTTGAAGCACAAACCCCCAGTGTGATGGTGGTAAGAGGCGGGGTCTGTGGGAGGGGATGAGGTCATGAGGGTGGGGCCCTCATGAGGGGGATCAATGCCCTTATAAAAGAGACCCCAGAGAACCCCCTTGCCCATCCCACACTGTGAGGACACAGAAAGCGAGTTGTCTATGAACCAGGAAGCAGGGCCATCAGCAGGGTCTGAATCTGCCAGTACCTTGACCTTACACTTACCCACCTCCAGAGCCAAGGGAAATAAAGTACATTGTTTATAGGGGTGCCTAGGTGGTTCAGTCGGTTAACCGTCCGACTCTTGATTTCAGCTCAGGTCATGATCTCCCAGTTCTGAGGCTGAGCCCTGAGTCGGGCTCTGTGCTGTCAGCACAGAGCCTGCTTGGGATTCTCTCTCTCCCTCTCTCTCTCTCTGTCCCTTCTCCCCCCACCTCTCAAAATAAATAAACTTAAAAAAAAAAAAAGTATGTTGTTTATGCGCCAGCCGAGTCTGTGGTATTTGTTGTAGCAGTCTGAACAGACTAGGACAGAACTCACACATCTTTTCTACTTGTGTGGTCAGAATTCTGCCCCAGGGGCACTGTCCCCGCCTTCTCCTCAAGGCCCAGGAGTGGCCTCGTCTCTGGCAGTTTGGGGATGGTGTCCGATGAGAGGGTAGAATTTTCTGGGCAAGAGGAGGGAGGCAGAATGGACTGTGACCTGCTTCAAAATTACATCCCCTCTCTCTAGTCATGAAAATCAAAGGAGGGAGGTCCACTCAGTTGGCTTTGTTAGACTTTTCCCTTTTAGAACATTTGCAGTGAAATGCCTGGCACACCCATGAGACAGTTCAAATTCTGAAAGATGAGGCTTTAGGGTTTCTGTTCTGGCCGTGGGCAGCTTGCACGCCTTCCCGTCGGGTTGTTGGGAAGCCTGGGGAGTGTGGGTGGAGGTGGAAACACCTTTCCTGGGGTCCTTAAAGACTCCCACCTCTTTCCCTGCAGATAAATACTCCCGGGCTCCGGTCACGCTCCCCCTGAGGTCTTTTAAAGCGCTGCTTTCTCTGAGTTCTGAAATTGGCAATTGTCAATAAAGAAATGGCACCCTTTTCTGACTCCTAATCCATTTTTTAAGACTTCTTAGCATTGTACCCTTCGGTACCCTTAACAGACCGGTGCAAGCATTTTGTGACTGGCTGTCAGGGTGACCCCCTGAGTCTGAAATCCTTGGCAAACAGGCCTATTTGGCCGCCTTCCTGCTGTGGTACGTAAATTTCCATGCGTGTAAATAATCACACCCCATCCATTCACTGGAGGGAGGTTATTGTATTTCACACGCTGTGCAAAGCCCAGAGTGTCAAAGCCATGCTTTATGGCATCATCGCAGGCAAATAGATCACTGTCAGAAGGCTTACTCCCATAAAACCTCTTTATGGGTGATAGATTTTATTTGCGAGTTTATGACAAATATGTCTGAAACATCAGGTATTCGTGTTGTAATCACCTTTTATGGGCTTTAGTTTTCTTCCACGCTCGGAAAGGGCACGCACCCCCACGCCTGGGATTTACAAGGGCTGGTTCCTCCGATGCTGGTTCCTCAGGCAGCCTTCTACCACTTGCCGGATTCGGTGGCGTGGCACCTTTATAAAACCTGCCCTGCCTGCGTGCCATTAACTGGGCGTTCATTCTCATGTTCTCCGAAGATTTGCAAGTGCTCTGTGTGGCCACCTCTCCAGCTGCTTTATGCGTTTGGGCCCCATGTATTGGTTTTCACTGATTGCTTGATTATTTTTACTCCTACCTTAAAACTAACCCCTCACTGAGAATCTCCCTATTGGACATCCCAGTTTGGAAGAGAGACCTTCCATTCTGGCAACGGAAAGTGATGGGAAAGCGTGCCGTTCTGCGCGCTAGTGGGTTTGCCGCATTTCTTTGTTCTCTAATATTGAAGCGTGAGGAATCTGCCCTGTACAGAAGAGCTTCAAATATATTCCAAAAAATGGAAGAAGTGCCAACTGATGCGTCTAATTGGGCGGTCATTGTGCTCGAGCACAAGCTGGGCTATTGACGAATAGGTTTATTTCCATAGGGACGCAGTGAAGGAATGTCCAGCTGACTGCTAATCTTTGAGGAGACAGATGTCCCCAGTGTGGTCTGTCTTTCTGGGCCAGCGGGGACATCAGGCAGACAGCAGACGGTTCAGTGACTGTGGCTCTTCCTTCCCGTTCCCTCTGGAGGTGCCAGCCGATGGACAGTCCACCAGACAGTCATAAATGCCACTGGGTTTCTTCAAAGCAGACCCTGTGAATGGAGGGCAGTGGGTTTCCTCTGTGTACACACAGACCGGGACAAGCCAGGCTTGCATGCAAGACAGAGAAGTTTCTAGAAAATTCCAAAATGGTTCTGGAAACTAGCTCTACCCACACACCTGCTATATAATCGTGAGTACATCTTATAAATTGTCACACCACTGTATCTTCACCAGCCAAATAAGGAAAAGAGTATCTCTTCTGGCTTTGAAATAAAAATGTAATATGTTTACATTCCACATTGCATATTTTTAAGTGGAGGCAGGTAGAAAGTTAAGTTTTTAAAAGCTGGACCTAGAGAGTATTATGCTAAGTGAGATAGGTCATACAGGAAAGACAAGTACCATATGATCTCACTTATATGTGGAATCTAAAAAACAAAATGGGGCGCCTGGGTGGCTCAGTTGGTTAAGTGTCCGACTTTGGCTCAGGTCATGATCTCGTGGTTCATCAGTTCAAGCCCCGCGTTCGGCTCTGTGCTGAGAGCTCGGAGCCTGGAGCCTGCTTCGGATTCTGTGCCTCCCTCTCTTTCTGCCCCTCCCCTGCTTGCACTCTGTCCCTTGCTCTCAAAAACAAGTGAACATTAAGAAACAAAACAAATGAATAAACAAAGTAACAGAAAGCAGAAACAGAGCCATAAGTACAGAGAACAAACTGATGGTGGCTGAGGGGGAGAGATGGGCAAGATAGCTGAAGGGGACAGGGAGATCCAGGCTTCCAGTTCTGGAATGGGTAAGTCGCAGGGATTAAGGGAACAGCACTGGGAGTGCTCAATGATACTGTGATAGTGTCATATGGGGGGGGGTGGTCCTCATAACATTTAGAGACATCGAATTACTATGTTGTACACCTGGAATTAATGTAATGTTGTGTGTGAACTACACTCAGGTAAAAAAAAATTTTTTTTTTTACAAAAGTTCAACCATCTAACATGGTGAGGAATATTTAAAAGACATAGACGTTGCCTGAAGGTGAGTTAGCCATTAAATTACTTTTGGACGTGACTCAAAAATATGGTGTCTCAGGAGAACTGCACACTTGAATTCACTCTGACACGCTCTCCACTCAGCTCATTTACCCCACCAGCAAACAAGCTCCCTGATTCCATTCCAGAAAAGCGTGCTCTCCATGCAAAACCATGCATCTCCAAATTTGATGTTGATGAAGTATCTCTTTAAGGAGTCCAAATATGAAAACCGAGAGATGCTCCTGAATTTCCCACATACCTGAAGGTAAACCTCATTTGGTTGAACTAATTCCAGCAGTAAAACTCAGGTGAATTTCCAGCGTCGAATCTGGAATCTGCAGCCACTGTGAAACCTGCCGTCATCGCTAAAATTAAGAGTGCCACGTATTCAGACATGAGGTAATAAAGGTATCTGGTGGTGGCCTCGGAATGTCTACCAAAAATGAAAAGCCACCTCAGCTATTTATTCCCATAACATGTTGGTGATGCTTGAGGAACTGAATGACATTTTTAAAGACCTAAAACATTTTTGTTGTGTTTTGCCTCTAGGCTTCTCCCTGCCAAGGTTCTAGAAATCGAGCTATGTTATTTATTTTGTGAGTTTTTACTCTGCATGTAGATTTCACTAAGTGAAATGTGCATGTTGACACCATCAACCAATTAATTTCTCAAGACCTATTCTTTTTGTCCAACGTGTAAAATAAGGAAATTTAAGATGCGATTGCAGCTTACAAGGGAGTCTGCAACGTATTTTAGGGAGTGAGAGTGGACAGCACGATCCTAAGTGGATAGCAATATATGTGTACCTGCAGTGTAGGTATACAAATCAAACAACGGGCTGTCTGTGCTGCTGAGACCACTGTCAAGTGGAAACGAATTAAATAAAACCCAAAGGTGAGAAGTTAAGGATTAAATGGACAGGAGGCCGTCAGATCCCAACAGGCTTGCACTGTTAGGATGCCGGTGGCTGAGAACAGAACGGCTGGTGCCGGAGCGAAGCCTGAGGTTGAAATGAACGTGCAGGAGAACGCAGCTGGGAGCCCGCCCTCCACACTCCTGCCATTATTGCTGCGTGATTCTCACCCCCATGAAACAGGAACCTGGCAGAGCCCAGAGTGTGCAGTGAGCTGCTCTGAACAGAATGTGGGCTCGGGTTCCTGATGCTGATTACAGAAGATCTCCTTTCCACCCAAGCTTAGTGGAAAAGAAAAGAAGAGAACTCACAGTGAGGAAGAAAGTGCAAGTGCAGAGAATCAAAGAAAGCGTGCTCCGTGTGGGTGCGCCATTTTGAGGTTCACATGTTGCTTTGGGATCGAGATGGCTTCGGGTCCAAGTCTAGGAGGCTTGCTCTATGGACCCTAACGTGACTCTTTTCTCCTCTCTCCTTTAGCGAACCAGCTCCTCCCTCCTGTGCCCGTGCCATTTTCTCTACCCCGAGAGCCCCCCTCCTAGCATCCAGTCCACCAGGAACCATTGGCTGAGTTCTGGTTCCCCTTTGAAATATCAGCCTAATGTCACCTTCTTATGGTGGTCTTCCCTGAGCTCTTCGGACCCTGCCGGGCCTCTCAGTTCTAGGCCGAAAGACCTTGTTCCTCAAGGTTCTCTGGCAGCATCAGCATCCCTGGGGGGGATGGGTATGTTAGAAACGTAGAGTCCCAGACGCTACTCCAGACCTGTTGACTCCGAGCCTGCGTTCTCACAAGACGCCCAAAGAACTCTTTGCCCATTGAAGCTTGAGAGGCCCTGGTTTAGAGCACCTGGAATCCTTCGTGACCACATTTACCATTATTAGCAGCTGAGAAGGCGTGGGCAGTTTCACGCGGCACGCTCAGACCTCATGGCTGACTCGTGGTGCTGTCTCGCTTCCCCCATCAGCAAGTTCTGTGGGCCAAGGGACCTCGTTTGTCTTCGCCGTCTTTGTGGCGCCTGGCCTAGTGCCTTGCCGAGCGTGTTGTTGAAGGAGTGAGTGAGTGAATGAGTGAGTGAATGAATGAAACCTTTGGGAGGAGTATCCCACCTCTCCATTTCTGAAGGTGTGGTGCCCACTGAGGGGAGCATGACAACGTGGGCAGGAGAGGAGTGACTATAGCAACCCCCGCCTCCCCAGAGAGGACAGGCAGCCACAGGGACTGCCCCCACCCCCACTCCACAGCCCTCGAGGCTCAATGGGAAAGGAAGGACTTTTGGACCAGATCTTGGACTGTTTCCGGAAGAAATAGAGGTTACGATTGTCAGGCTTTCGGCTCCAATTAGCCACCTGTAGTAGAAGAATACCACCTCTGGGTGGGTCACTCTCTGGAAGCTCTCTCGACCTTCCAGAAAAGCTTGAACCATCTTTACATACCCTTGGCAGTGCATACCGGAGTGTTTTGTGCATACGTATTTCTCACCATACCTCTAAAATTAGACCAAATAGAATTTCTCGGTGGATCCACTTGTGATAGGATGTACCCTGCGGGAAATCTTGAGACTTTGGTCACTTCAGAGAAGCCTCCACGTAACGTTATAAAGGAAAACATTAACTTCATATCAGCAAGACATAGAAAGACTTGTAAAAGTCATCATACAATGAATGCACGTGAAGACACAATTAAAGCTGCAATATAAACATGCCCCATGCTGATTTTACATCTATCTGCTTCTCCCCTGAGCCCCTCTCCATGCAACTATCAGTATTTCAGCAAGACACCCGCGGGTTCCCTTTTGGTAATACAAATTGTTCTTCCTGCCTGAGAAATTCAGTGGCTGCTGATACTCCATGCCTTAGACCATCAAGAGAGTTAGAAGCAAGATTTACTTGATCAAGTGAGCCTCAGTGATGTTGTAAGGATACAATATAAATAGAGAATACAGGGTAATCCATAAGGATGCAATCCCCTAATAGAGATCAGTGTTTTCACCCACATGGCTTATTAATGAATGGGCAAATTCAGAGGCAAAATAAGGCAAAGAAAGGAAAAAAATCCTGGTTAAAAGGACCCTTTGTAGAGCATTAGGACAAATAAGGAAATAAGGAAACCTACTCTCTTTGGTTGTAACTGAACCAAAATATTGTTTTCAGAAAGGCTATTCTTGCATAACCAAAATAATACAGGAGATGAGGGCTGATTAAACACAACCACTCTTTTACATCTTAGAGGTGTTAAATGTGAAAAATCGTTATCATCCATCTTTCAACTGGAAATTGAACCAGCGGTTTGTGAAACCAATTCACATCTGCTTGGTCTAAATAGCTAACAGTTGCTTTGCTTCTGAAATCTGTGAGTCTATCTCACAGACTCCTCTCACAGTCTATCTCACAGACTCCTCTGTTTTTATCTTTTGTTTGGTCCTTTCGGATCCTAATAGCTCTGGAGGGCATGGCCAGACCACATCTGCTAATATGTGTTTGGCTAAGTGGAATCGTAATCTTCCAAAAAGCAAATACTGAAAACACGCCACTGTAACCAGACCTTTTCGGTTTCCTCTGACTTAGCAGAGATGAGTTTTCATCTCTGGTCGCATGCTGTGTCTCGAAAACTAAAAGAAGCACGTGGCGTTGGAGGGCCAGGGGGTATGTGGTGGAGACAGGGGAACGGCATGTGGCCACCACAGAAAGATCTTCAAAGTTTATTTTTTCAGCTTTCTGGAGTTAGAAAGTCCTATGGTGCCATCATGAAAGAGGAAATTCTATTCTTTCCATTAAAAAAAAATCTCAAAGAACTAAAATGCAAGGGCAATTTTTAAAGGAAATGTTGACAGCAAAGCTAGGTGGGCAGGTGAGCATTGGGGTGCATTAGAACTGGGAAAAAAATCCCCAGGGGGAACATTGGTAGAGAGATATGTCATAAACAAATGTCCTTCTGTTTGTTGAGGTATTCGGATGCGGGAGCGGAGACTGTTTTAGATTCTTTTCTTTGCTCAAAGTCCTATCGGCAATTCGGCAAGGAAAGCTAACAAGAAATTCAGTTCTGTTTTTCTCGAGAATTGCACATCCCGTCGATTTGGGCTTGAAGCCACGCTGTCTCCTGGGCAGTCCCCTGAAAGTCGCCTTTCGCGGGATACGGTTGTACACGCTGCACATTTTAGACAAAACAGCCCACGCTGGAAGGTCCGTCTTCCATCAGCGGGCAGAAAAGAGAGTGTGGTGATCAGAGAGCTTTGGTGGTAGAATTAGGACTTCTTCTCAGAAGCAATGATTGGGAAATAAGGAACTTTTAGGAAAGATGAATAAACAGGTCTCATTAGGGATTGCTCTGGGTGCTGTTTGGCCTCACCTGCATTTTGGCCTCCTTACAAACAGTGTAACTGTGGTGTAGCTTTTTGCTGGAGAATTCAGTCCAAACATGATGAAACACACCTTTTCTTTGCAAGGCTGGAGGCACGCACCCTGCCTCATTTTTTTTTTTTTCAAGAGATCAGTCTGAGTACCATCTATTGATTATGGCTTAAGGTGTGAGTTTGAAACTTCTAGCCTGTGCATGAACGGATGAGACCAGAAAACAGGGCAGAGCAAAAGGTCTCTGTGCAGTCGGCTTCCTACGTTGTGGAGAAGAAACTCAGTCCGTGCATGCAGAGGAGACGCTACTGGGGTTTATTTTCATGCGGGAACAACGGCGTTTGCAAACAGACCTTCCAGATTCTCTGGAGGCAAAGTGTCACCTCAGAAAGAACACGGGATTTGGAGTTAGAGACCACTGCTTTGTTCCAAGGTCACCTACCTGGGAGAAACCAAACCCAAGGTCATGGTGAACAGCTCCCAGCACCTTCATTTACTCATGCACCGTTTCATCACACTGTCCTCCATGGACAAGGGCATTACCATTTCTACGGCCCTGATTTATTACAAATCACGAGGAGGACTCTCTAGGCTCAGTGACCAACGTGGATCGCTTCATTCGGACAGTGGGGATTCCCTGTAGTACATAGACATACTCAGATAATATATGGCAAAAAAGGTTTTAATTGCAGAAGTCCCACTCAGGTCAGCTCTGTGGCTGTGGTGAATATTGTCACAAGCTCCCAGTGGAATTTGACTTGGAAATTCTTACAGTATAAGTAGGAATTCACAACCATTCTGCAATTCCCTAATCATGTGACTTGGGAAAAATGTAATCTGATGCAGGGGTGGGGATCTGGCAGAGTCTTGGATGCTGAATCATTTCTCTCTAACTTGCCAGTGAACTTGGGCAGTAGAGTATGTCCTCTCTATGTGTCTTTGTGTACAGAGATGATATATCATTACCTGTCTGTTTAGTGAGTAACAGAGCAAGGGCAAAGAAGAAGCCAAACAAATGTATTAAAGCACAAATTATTTTACTAGTTTAGCATAGTTATTTTATTGATGAATATATCAATTACCTACATAATAATATATTATTACTATATTAACGACCTAGAAAAAATAAATCCATATCTATGCATGGGAATGAAGACCATCATTTCAAAAAATGTCAATATTATAAGTTGTTGCCTTTTTAATAAAAAGTGTTAGATCAAATATTTGAATCATTAACATGTTACTGAAATGGGATAGAAACAGAAAGTTGGGTTTGAGTAACGAACTGAAATCTCAGAAACAAAATACAGATGACTCAAATTGTAAACACTCTCTAAGTGCAGTTACTATACAAATGTCCAGAGTGATTCAACAGGTATTTTCAATAACTTTCAAAAGCTATTTAGCTTGATAAAAGATTTTTGCATCCCACTTGAGAAACGAGTTGTTTAACAGGTCCAGAAGAAACGTTGTAGCTTTTCCAAATTCAGGAAAATTCAAACCCCCCCCCAGATGAAAAAAACAATGGGTACAAACTAATTTCTTTATAGAGCATTAGTTAAAACAAAATTAATTATGAGTGAATCAGAAAAGATATCTCGTAGCTAGTGAATTTTTTGCCCACATTGGAATTAGACAACACAATCCCCGCCAAGCTCTGAAATGGTCTCCTGTTGGGCACTCCCAGGATCTGGAATTGTTTTCTCAGACTAACAGGAAAGGGAGGAGAGTTGAACTGAAAATCCCATCTGGTTCTCATTCCACATTCCCAGGAAATGCTCCTGCATCAACTCCAGAAGACGAAAGCCAGGTTATAGTGGCATTGCTTTGAGGAAATTAGCCAAATGACTCTAAAAGGCTGGAGCACAGCTCTCTGGTCACTGCACGTCTGCTGCGCTGTGTATGGCGTGGGTGGCCACCTGGGGGAGGAGAGACTGTTTTTAAGTGAGCATTCCAGTGTGTCTGAGAAACTCATCATTCATAATATCTTGTGAAGCTTCTATCTAACCTGAAATACAGCCTCCTCTCAACAGGCATCCCACTGGGAGTTTCTGGCACCATGAAATGTGCTAAACACCTGTCAAGAGAAGCCCCCTTCTTGAGAAGCCCCTACTGGGCGCCATTACTGGACCCACCCTCCCCATGACCATTCCTTTCCCACCCAGGACTGCGTGCCCAGCGTCTGTATTGATGCTCAAGTTCCACGCTGCCCTCATACCTGAGGTGTTTTCTAATTTTATCGGGGCTTGGGAGAAACAGGATGAATTCAGAAACATAACAGAAGATTAAGATCTCTTTGGTCACTGATGCTTTGCTCCCATGTCCATGAAGTTTGGGTTTGGGAACACTCCACCGTGTGCACAGCGAAGGCAAAGATGTGTGCGTACACAACAGTGTGTAAGTTTTTGGAGCCTGACCTAGTGAGTTATGTGTCTTTGGCAGATTAATGGGCTATCAAAAGATATGTGTCCTAGTGTGACAAATAGATTTCATCTATGTATCTGTGTATAATACAGATTTTTGTACAGATATTCTCTAATGAGTTCTCATGGATTTGTACAGAAATGGGGAACGCAGTAAAGATTTAAGGAAAGCACGCAAGAGTTTTTAAAAACGAAAAGAGGGGCGCCTGGGTGGCGCCGTCGGTTAAGCGTCCGACTTCAGCCAGGTCACGATCTCGCGGTCCGTGAGTTCGAGCCCCGCGTTGGGCTCTGGGCTGATGGCTCAGAGCCTGGAGCCTGTTTCCGATTCTGTGCCTCCCTCTCTCTCTCTGCCCCTCCCCCGTTCATGCTCTGTCTCTCTCTGTCCCAAAAATAAATAAACGTTGAAAAAACAAAACAAAACGAAACGAGACAAAACTTGGGTTTCGCTCACACAGAGGTGTTGAATTTCTTCAGATGCCAGTGTCTGAATTGGCAAAGTGAAGGCAGCTAGGTGGTATAAAGGACCCCTAATTCTTCGGTGAATTGTAACAGTAAATCACGCTTTACTATAATTGGAAAATTAAAGTTAGACTCTATCTTTGAATAGCATAAACGTCTACGAGAGGGTAAAGGCAACCGTGGACAGAACCTAATACCGACGGGTCCTCTGGGGTCAAGTTCATTGCATGGCATCTCTTTATGGGATATTGGCACAGTCCCAATGTGGGCCATCGCTGATAAAGCTTCAAACGCCACCACCCAGGGCAGAAGGTCCCAAACAAAGATGTATCCATAATGACTCTCCTACAGCAGGGCGTGATTACGACCAGAGCTAGCCAGACATCCCCAATACTTTCTGAGTTTTGCTATAATTGAAGATAATATTCTAATATTTTTCTGAGCCAGAAGGAAGGGTATATGACAAGGTTGATGGGATCTGAATGGCATGCCCATGTAAAGTGAGGTTTTGACAACAAATGATGGGCAGTGTGAGAAAAATAGAAGGCCAGTTGAGAATAACACTGTAAGAAAAAAATAATTCATTGCCTGACTTTGCTCTGACCCTACTGTTGAGTGACTCAGGTCCCATTTGTTGCCCAGGTGACAGCATTCACACAAGATAACTCTTTGTATGAATGTGTTCTGACAGTGCAATGAAATATCAGTGATCATGTTTCAGAAATGAATCCAGGCATTAGAGATCATTTACACACGCATAAAAAAATGAGTACGAGTGCTGAATGTCAATGCAATGGGTTCTTTTTCCTTCTTACTCAACATACATCAAATTGGTACCCCTTTTGAATTTACAAAATATAATTTAAAAATTTTTTTTTAACATTTATTTATTATTGAGAGACACAGAGCGACAGACCGTTAGCAGGGAAGGGGCAGAGAGAGAGGCAGACACAGAATCCGAAGCAGGCTCCAGGCTCTGAGCTGTCAGCACAGAGCCTGATGTGGGGCTCGAACTCACAAACCGAGAGATCATGACCTGAGCCAAAGTCGGACGCTTAACCGACTGAGCCACCCAGGCGCCCCTAACAAAATATAATTTAAACACAATCTCCTAATTGTTTCAAGAAAAAAAATGCATAAATTCCCCCAATGTCTAAACTCTTATTTCTATGGTCAAATGGCAGTGTGTCATTTTTATGGTACCCTATTTTAATTAGTTCAGAAAGAAAGTAATTTTTTATTGTTTCTTCTGAATGAGTTCCAATTTACCCAAAACACTGAAGAGTTCTGAATCAAGATTCACTCTATTTCCACTTCAGATTTTGTCACGTAGGCTGCATTGTATACACTTAGCATAAAACATGTGTAAACTATAGAATTTTGTCTTCCGTATGATACGAAACCGTTTGTACAGCACAAGTAACGTCATCTCCCCTGGCATCCTTTGGTATAAGAATGCTAAAGCTAGCACTATGTTTTGAAGATTTCTGGCATTGATATCATATTTGCATGAGACATTGCTGAGTACCACATTTCATTTTGTCCTTTCTAAAGCTTAAATAACACATAATCCTATTACTAAAACAAACCTTACGCTGTTTTTCATCAGTAAAGCAGTGCTTGTGCTGTAAGGAATTGAGCTTTAGTTAGTTAGATCATCAAATTATTACTATTTTAATGTAATTTTTTAAAACCTAAACACAATCCACCCCTTTTACTCAAAAATAGTGCCCACAGATGTTCTAATTTCTTTTTTTTTTTTTAAATCACTTACATATTTGAAAGCGATTCGTAAACCCCAGTGGTTTTTTGGAAAGTGCTTTCATGGTCCTGTAAGAAAATGTTCTCTATGTCGGTAGTAAATGGCAGTCATGGAATTTTGGAAGCCAATGTTTCAGCCGTCCACATGAAACGGGTGAATGTTCCTCTGGGTAGATTGGCTCCTGCTATACTATGTTACTGCAGAGAACGGTAAGAGAATCCCCCCTGTGGGGTTTGTGCTGTATAAAATATTGTATCTGTTCTATAACATTAGACAGGTGATGGAGATCAGACGGTATTTAAAAAGAGTGGCTTCAGAACTGGTGTCTTCAAAGAAAAACGTGGTGGGAGCTGTGATATCTTTTTTTTAAAAATTCCCTTATTTTCAGCCCGGCTCTGCCTCCCATCTCAGGACAGCTGCTTTCACAGTAGACCTGGAGACACTTGGTTTTAAATGTCCACATGTAGAATAACTTGCCACAGATTGGGTCAAGTTCACCCTAAAAAAGAAAATAACGTACCTGCAGAGACAAGCCTAACCATGCAATTAATATGTAATAATTCTGAAGGTTTTTTTTTGAGGGATTAATTGTACTTGGCCAACCATGCTGAAATACGCCTCCAACCCGTTGGCACCAAGCCGCTTTGCCGCCAGTGTGGACCAGCCCCCCTCACAGGAGTCACGGTCTACTGTGCTGTGCACCAGAGCATGCCAGCACACTGGCTGTGTTGGTCTGGGGGAGATGACGCCCTACAGCAGGCTCCGTGGTTCCAGGGTCACTCGACTGACACACACACACACACACACACACACGTGCATACGCACATGCACACGCAGACTCGAGGGCGGGCTCTTTATCCCACTTACTTCCAGATCTCTAAGGACTCTGTTCTTTTTCTTTTTTAAAACTGATTTGGCTTCCTCATCAAAATATTTAAATGACTCATTTGTGTGTGCGTGTGTCTTTTTTTTTTTTTTTTTTTTTCAAAATTTCAGTTCCCCATTGATTGTAATCTGTGATTCTTCGGAAACAAACAAATCGACCACACTGCGCGTCCTGTGTCGCCAGTTCCTGGAATCCTTCATCTGTACACTGGAGACCTGGCAGGGCAACAACGTTTGCCCTCCCTGTGACAACAAGGATCCTTTGCTCCCCTGCGTCCGTCCGTCCGTGCAGTCTTGCCGCTTTTGAAAACGAGAGGGAAGGGGGACCGTTGGGTTGCACCTACTACCACTGTTCCGCAGGGCACCCCAGCATCCTCACCGGCCTTTCCCCTACTTTGCGCTGTCTGCTTCTCACCTTCCAAAGCCGTCGCCAGCGCCCTGTGCTTAGACCTGGCTCCAGTCACCCTCGCCGCTGCCTTTTCATTCCCTTGTTCCTTGTCCCCCTCAGTCCATTCCTGCTGAACTGGAGTCCAAGAGGACACTTACTTCTTCTGCTGCCCAAGTCATGTTTGCAACCCCAGAGGCAGCTGAGTGGAGCCAGCTGAAGCTGTTCTTCTCAAGACCTGGGGTCCGTACCCCCCCCCACCCCCGTCCCCATCCATGGCAAGTTGCCACCCAAGCCCACATTGACATTTGCAGAGTGATCATGGCTCTTCTCTTAGGACTCTCTACCTGGACCCTTTTGGATGGCCTGAGAAGCTTCAGGGCAGGGGTTTCCAAACTAGACAGCATATTGGAACCCCACTGTCTGAGGCTACGCAGAGTGCGTGCATCCTGATCTTGTCCTTCACGTCTACACACGTGTACGGCGGGAGTCCCACACACCTGGGTTTGGATTCTTGCTCTGCCCCTCCTTAGCCTGGTGGCTTTTGTCGCAAGGTGACCATTCTCTGTGAGGTGGTTCCTTCTCTTTGAAAATGGGACTAACAGCCTCAGGAGCTAAATAAGAAATTTTTGGAAAAAAATCCAAAGTGGGGGACATCTAAAATGAGGGAGAACGGCTTGAGGGGACACATTTGAAAGCACCAGTGTATGTAAACAGAGTTTCTGCTAAGTTTCATCTAACGCTAGCGTGGCGTGGGCCCAGAGGAATATGCCCAGAAGGGTCTCCGTGCAGAAACGTGAGGCCTGTCAACAAGGTTACAGGAAGAAACAGACTTTATTTCACTAAGTTTGTTGGAACAATCACTTTGGGGAAGATGTGTGAGGGTGACGTGTGACAGAGAAGAATCAAAAGTGCTCATCTTCTCGGTTTCCAGTCTTTTCCACCAAAGGAAATAATCTCCGAAATGGAAAGGTGACGGGAATTGTTAGGATGGGTGTGAGTGGGTGTGGGCTCCCCCCGCCTCCTGGATGGCAGCTTGTGTTAGAACCTCTAGGTGTGACAGGACACCGCTGAGGACTGGTGGATGTGAGACATGCCGTAGACCAGCTGTTCTCCTGGGTTTTGAGGAGAAACCCTGATAAAACTTGATAGCAGTTTATTAGAGCACATAAAACAATTTATTGGAGTTTGTAAAAAAAAAAAAAAAAAAAAGCAGGTTTTGCTAAAAATACATGCCAAGCTATCATTACTTTCTGATAGCAATGCCAGAAACAGAAGAGTAATCTCTTCAGAATCCTGTTTTTAAATTAAAAAAAAATTTTTTCATGTTTATTTTTGAGAAAGAGAGAGAGAAAGCGTGTGAGTTGGGGAAAGACAGAGAGAGAGGGAGACACAGAATCCAAAGCAGGCTCCAGGCTCTGAGGTATCAGCACAGAGCCCAACGTGGGGTCCCAACCCACAAGCCGCGAGATCATGACTCAAGCCGAAGTCGGACGCCCGACCAACTGAGCCACCCAGGCACCCCTGGTTTTACATTTTATTTTGGTCCTTAGCTGAGAGGCAGTGAGTGTATGGCCTGGCTCCTGGTCCAGTCCACTGGGTGGATTGACCCCCAGCAATGGACTCGGGACACTAGGGTCTCCCTGCCCCACCAAATAATGGCAGAGATTGGTAGGAGGTGAGAAGGAGAGGATTCTGTTACAGTGACGTAAATGCACATGATCTGAAGCTGACCATATGGCTGGGATTCTGTCTCATGCCAGAGTGCCCCGATTTGGTAAGTGGGCCAGCTGGCTGCAGTGCCTAGGAAGGTGATGACCAAGCCATCGTAGTTGAGTCATCTCTAGAGCAAAGTGTTTCAAGAAGGAGAGAGTGATCACTTTAGGATGCTGGTCAGAGGAAGGTGCCCATTGGATCTGGCAATATGGAAACTACTGGTGAATTGGGCAAGAGATCTTTCAGGAAGCGATGCAGGGAGATGCCACTTGACCTGGGGTGAGGAATGAAAGAGACTTCCATGAAGTGATGGCAGGATGAGCACAGACATCAACTTCCCCATCTGAGACTAATTAAACTGTAAAGAGACTTTATTGGACACAAACCCATAACTTAAAGGACAATGTTAATGGCAAAGACAGCAACATGCTTTAGGAGCTTCAGAGCATATGGATGGCGGTAACTACCATTCCAGAAAGCAGAATCTAAATCTGGCGGCAGAAAAATTATTTAGGTAATTCTGTATTTAATTACGATCAGACAGCAAAATTATGATCAGACAGAATCTTCAGACATCTGAGAAAAGCCTCTAACATGAAGATAATAGAAACCCATACAAAAACAAATTGCAAAAAAGAAAGCAAATGAACAATAACAAACATAAAAGGAAAGCCACTTGGAAGAAACAGAGATAATGAAGGGAGAGGGAAATTTCTCAACATGTAAACAAACAAATCATTAATGTCCTCAGAGATTAAAGAAAATGTCACATCTAGGAAGCAAGAATGTGAGAAAGTTATACTTGTGTGTGTGTGTGTGAAATATTCAGAGACTAAAAGAGAGTATTTAGAAATTTAAAACATGATATAAAATTATTCATCAAGAAAATGTTTGGAAACATTTGCAGCAAAACAAGTAGCTAAATTGAAGACAGGGACAAGAAAGCTGGAGAGCCAGCTTAGGGTGCCCAACTTATAGTTAATAAGAATAGTAGACAAAAGGGAAAAAAGAAAAGGCAGAGTTAGTATCAAAGGAAAACTCTGATCATATTTCCAAGAACAGAAGGATTTCCAGACCAAAAGGACCCAATGAAAGCTTACAATAAGAGATGAAAATAGACTTATACCAAAAAATTATGTTGTGAAATTTCAGCAAAGAGAGGATGCACCAAACGTCCAGAGGATGGGGGGGGGGGAGTCTAAAAATAGGTCATACGCAGAAGATCAAAGACCAAAATGACTTTGGACTTCTTAACAACAACTCTGAAAGCTACAGAACAATGGCCAACTTCCTTTACAACCCTAAAGACAAAGCAAAACAAATGAACAAAAAATTTCTAAGATCCTGTGCTCAATTATTAATTGTGAATGCTAGCAAGTCTAAAGAAAATGGTTTTCCTGGCATTTATCTCCAGGTCGTGCTTAGAAAATGTGTAAACTAGGAGAAAAGCCGCTGTGGAAATGAGAAAACATGACCCAACCCAGGGGACAGGTGAAGAAATTCACAAAGTGGGTTGCAAATGAAGATCCCAGGAAGAAGGCAGAGGACCTCATGTGGAGGCAGCCAGCCCAGACTGAGTGAATCCAGAAGCTCCAGGAGAGGATTAGTCCAGAGATGTAAACTGATCATCTGAATATACCCAGAAGAGAACCACCCTGGTGAAGGGTTTGGATAGATCTGTAATGAGAATTTAGAAAACCGAGCAACGCAGGATCACAGTAATCGCGGAACAATCATTAACTATAGGAAACAGTGAGAGAGGGAATGGACTGAAGAGGTGGAGATGAAATTCCAAGGAATTTTTCCGAGAAGGGGAGCAGAGAAAGGCGGGACCTGGAGGAGATGGGTTAACAGAGTTTGGGGGGTTGTTGGCTGTATTAGTTTTGTTCTGTTCGAAAATACTAAGTTACGGTTCCTGTGTACGAGAAGGATCCATTGGTGGTCGACGTTGGCATTTCAGGAGAGACAAGTCACTGCAGTGATGGCCTCCTTGAAGGACAAGAGGAGATAAGATCTCAGGGACAAAGGAGGAGGGCATCCTTGCCGGGAAGGGGCCTTCCCTTGAGTTAAGTAGCAGGAAAGCAGGTACACAGGGGTGAGATGCACTTCATTCTAGACATTTCACAGAGGGAAGACAGAGATGAGGTGCTTCGTTCATGGAGAAATGAGGTGATGCCATTAGGTCTTAGTGTTTACCCTGCAAGGTGAGAATCATAACTGTCCCGGTACCATAAAAGAGGAAACTGAGGCTCACACAAGTTACAGAAGCTTCCTGAAGTCGCAGAAGCAGTAGGAGGAAGAGCAGGGAATGAAAATCGGGCTGATCTGACTCCAGCAGCCTTGCTCCACATTAAAGCCTCGCCTGGAAAGCTCTCAGCCTCTCCTGGAGCGCCCGGGAGACACGCGGCTGTAGATGCCGTGAGGCGCGCAACATGCACGCAGGCGCTATCTGATCTTGCTGTTCTCTCTGTGTCCAAGCCAGGACAGACATGAAAGGAAACCAGGAGTTCTGTTTTTAGCAGAATGAAATTTCTAACACATGTCCAGATCCGTGAGGTCCCTTGAGAACCCTGTTTCTTGTCTGCACAACACATTCCATCAGAGTCCTAGTTACCACCAACTCCCTCCTCGTTCCCTGGTCAAAGTTGGCGATGGGACGCGGTGACACGCAGGGCAGACATCTCAAGATATTTGACACGTCCGCACAACATATCCGTATCCAGTGTGCTGGCCGCTGTGTCCGAGATAATGGCATAAATATTAAGATGTTTGACGGATCTGACCAATGAGGCATAGCGAGAGGGGGAAAATGGAAATGTCTCACCTTCTGACAAAGGCTTTGGCAACTTTGAATCTACTTCCAGGGAGGGCAACACAGGTTCAGTGCTCCCTGAGACACTGCCAAAGAAGCAAGTCTCAAATCTGAGTTTCTGCAGAACCAGGGTGAATGGGGTGAGTCAGAGATTGAGGCTGGGAGAAGCCGAGAGGCAGACAATGACAAGGCGCTATTTTAAATGTTCAGGGCAAGATCAGAGCAGGGTGTGCTCCTAAAAAGCAGGTTTTGAGTTAATGTGCAGTTGTGAAATGAGAAACACATTCTTTCACCAATAATAATAATAATAATAATAGAATGAACAAATCAACACAGAAGTCCATGAGAACCATCTAGAACAGAGTGGATGGAGTCAAGACTGTGATGGGCTCTGTGACCAGGTGCAGCAGAAGGGAAGGGGATGTTCCATCCTGGCGTGGCCCAGCCTGTGTCTCTGCCTCCTGCTCTGTGACGGAAACACACTTTGACCACTGACTTCAGTGGCTTTTAGAATTTCGGAAATACATTGTTTTCAGGGCCTTGACTTCTATCTCACTCCATGCTCGCACCTGTTTGACACACGCTTTGACTATAAGTCACCCCCTTAATCCAGTCCCTAATTGGATCATTAATGGACCCTCTCACCCTTCCGTTCTCAGGAGGAAAAACAGGTTCTCATTGAAAAGCTGGTCTTCATTTTAGCACCAAGTCCGGACATACCCCCTCCCCCCCCCCCCACTCCTTTTTGCAAATTAGCAAAACTGAAAACTCGAAGATCCAGGTTCTGGGCAGGGCCCAAGCATTTCCTTGCCAAGGACATTTGGCTTAACTGCCCTCCATTAGGTCCTTTGTCACTCTGCTGAGGTCTTGCCTCCCTGCAGGCAGATTCCTGCCATTTTTTCTCAGCACGCCCATAAAACTTGAAATCACTCTGTAAATAGCCAGAAATTATATGCATTCAGAGGCAGCCTAAGAAAGCTGGACCTGTGGGCTCTGACACCTTGCTCTTGTTAAAGACGCGAGCAGGTGGTTTACATCAAGCCATTTCCAGAAAATCAAAAACGCAGTAGGAAAAACAAAACAAAACAAAACAAAACACAACACCAAAACCTTGGTTTATGAACTCATTCTGCTTTTGCTGCCTAAAGAAAACTTACAGCTTCTTCAGGCAGATGCTGATAGTGCTGTCACAGATTACAAAGGAGAGCATTAAACTCTTTCTTGTGGTCACCGGTCTTCCCTCTAGAGGGACTCAAAGACATACAGGTGCAAACATACGGAAAGTTCTGTGACCAAAACCCATGTGAATGCGAGCACCATGTTGAGAATTGCCCGTTCAGGAGTGTCCCGCACGAAGGCAGAAGTTCTGAGGCCACACCCAGCCCAGCGACCCAGCCAGCGGATGGGAGTGCTGGGTCTGCCTGCTTCACAAGGGCCGTCAGTGTCTGCTTACTAACACCATGGCTGAGGTCAGACCTTCCAGGCACCATGGTGTCCCACGTGTTCCATCTCTCATACATCTCCCACTGAGAGTACCTTCCCTGCCTCTGCGTGCATGTGAAGCTTGCATGCTTTCCGTAGACCACCTCAAGTCCCGCAACATGCAGCAAGACGGGGAGGAACCGGAGCTGCTGGGGCCGTGACGTTTTTCCAGACAGTCTACCCCTTTTTCGTGGCTTAATCACTGGCTAAGGAAGGCAGAGAATTCTAGATGAAGAGCGTACGTGCAAAGCCACAGGGTTCATAGATGACTCTTCATAATTCTGTTTCTTGGCACAATGTTGCCCTGCCTCAGTTTGGTAGGTAGAACACAAGAGTCACGAGACAGTATGCTACTTCTCATGGGAGAGAGTATGCTGTTGTGTCAGTGCTTCCCCCAATGTGAAGACTTAACCCAGTGAGGTCTTATTTCTCTCCCACCTCGCCGGGACAGCACAGGCTGGAGGAAAGCTTTGCTCCTTACTGTCACTGAGCAAGTCTGATGGCAGCTCGCATCCTTCCCTTCAGAACATCACAGCGTGGAAGGAAGTGGAAGGGCACGGCAAACACAGACCCGGGCTTCCCAGCTCCAGTCTGCAGACCCTGCGCCAATTCCCAGCACACTGGCCAGAAATGGTCACCTGTCCCCGCCTGGAGGCAAGGGAGTCGGGACCGTGAAGCATGTGGCTGTCATCGAGGAGGTGAATAGACCTTCACGAATTCACTTCCTGTGGGCCAGGCATTGCAAGGGCTTCCAAATATTAGCTTGTTCATCTCCCAAGTCAACCTCTAGAGGGTTCTTCTAGAGTCCTTAAATGCATGTGTGACAAATGGATGAAATTTCTTTCACTTGACTGGAACAGAAAGAGGAACACAAAAATTAAGGTCAATCTGGATTAATTAAAAGGTCTAAATTATACAAGAGTGCAAGTATTAAATAGCAACATGGAAGTGGCAGGGACTCGAGATGAGGACGGTCCCGAATTGTCCCATCAGGCATTCATGAATGCGTGCTTTGAACCTGATGACCCCTGATGTGCATGCATGACCCATAGGGTGATGGCCGACTCCTGCAGACCACCTCCCGATTATTCTGGAGCCTAAGTCGGGAGAGAATTGATTACCATGCCTTACACCATAAGGGCGTTTTGCTTTGAGTTGTTTTTGTGTTTTGGGTTTTTTGTTTTCTTTTTTCCCATTCTAATCTATTCTAGAAGCTGTGATCGGGCTGTTATAGCAGAGAGAGCCCGCTCACGTTGCTTCACTGTTTCATCAGCTGCAGTCTTTAGTTTCAGGCAACAGGAACAGACATTGAGCTTACAGCGGGAGTTTGTTGTGAAGACACAATGGGCTGAATCATGGAACGAGTGGATAGGAAGGAAGCAAGCTTGAGGAAGGAGCTGGAACACAGACTCTGGCTCCCATCTTCTTTCTCTGTGCACAGTTGCCACTCACTCTTGGTCTCTCTCCCTCTGTCCATCTCTCTGTCTCTCCCTCTGCCTTTTTGTCTCTGTCTCTGTCTCTTTCTTCTGTTTTGCTGATCGGTGTATCAGGACCTGGCTACTTTCTGATTCCCAACTTCATTGCCTGTTACAGTTTGGTGAGACTGAATGAATTCTCTTAGTTTCAGTTCTCAATCCCAGGGAGTGGGGATGTGATAGACCAGCTTGGATGCTGCGGCCATCCCCGACCCCATCACCCTGGCCAGGCCCGTGGGACTCCCCCTGACACCTGCCCCTGGGATGGGGAAGGACCATTCCCTGAAAAGGCGCTTTGAGGTGTTTACTATGGTTACAGAGACCACAAGTGTTCTGTGGGGCTCAGCAGACACAGGTCACAGGGTTCTTTGCTGTACTTTCCCTAGTCTTTTATTTGTGAGCCCCGATGATGCCTCCCTAAAAATGGGCCATCAGAACCACCCAGACATATGTGGCTGCATGCCCTGTATTCAGCAAATAAAACGAGGAAGCCCTCCCTCATCTAACGTGCCCTGAACACCTGGTGCCACCCGCACCTGCATTTTGCTCTAGAATCAATGATGCTTCCCCTCACTAACTATTAAAATTTGACTCTTTCAGCAAGTCTAAAGTGGCAGGTCACTTCTTCCCTGAAAACGCCCCCTGTAACTCCTTCTCTGTCCCCCTCTCTCCTTGGCTCCACCATACCCACACTCCCACTCAAACTTCCACTTCGAGAATTTGCTTAGCGCCAGGAAGTTGAAACACCCAACACACTTCGCAGTCAGATGCTACCTTTTTTTTCTTCGGGATCGTAAGGATAACTTTTCAGTGTTTGATTTTAGGAACGTCTGTTAGCATGCTCATGCCTGAGATACTCATCTGTACATCATGGAAAGATAACTCTCTCCCCTTTTGCATGAAATGACAGGAAAGCAGCACGCGGGCACGTCTTCGGAGCACTTGTGTGTGTGGAGTGGTTCGCCAACATTAGATCGCCTACTTCCCACCAGAGACCCTTCGCCCCTTCCCTATTCATAGTTCTGTCTGTAAACCATATTTCAGCCTTAAAACAGAGTGATTTCAGTCCCTGGGGTTCCTTGAGTTGCTTCTGGAAGGCAAACTGGATGGAGACAACACCATGGCTGCATATGGAGACCAAGCAGCACCAGCAACCATCGGAAGCGAAAACAAATTAAATCCTTAATTTAAAAAACATGATTCCATAATTAAAATGAGTAATCATAACTGACTTCTAATGGATATTTCGCTCAGAACAATCGTTCCCCCAAAGCGTAGCCTTTGCCAGCCTGGCCGTGCTTTACCACGTTTCCCTTTCTAAGGACACGGAACCCCTGCACGGGCAGCAGCTCCACACCCAGAGCCCGACTCCACCACTTGCTGTTCTTTCTCCAGGAGGAGGGTCCAAATTATTTCTTTGTGCCATTGACAGCTGTGTGAGAGATGACCTCTGAGCCCTTCGAGCCTGAGAATCTGGAAAACCAAGGTGTAGTCCAGCTACCTTGTGCATTCTGTCTGCTCCGTCTACACACGGTCTCTCTTACCCGCTTGCCCCACACATGCTATTGCCCTGCAGTCACTTGGTGTGTGTCGTTAGCTCTTCTGGTGTAAGCACATCCCTGGGTGAGGGCCATACCGCTCTCTGACCCACTGCCGAGACCCGTCCCAGCTTCACGGCCAATTTCTCACCATTAGAACGAGAGTTCATTATCTTTGCATTGAGGAGAGGCTGTTTCCACCACAGGCTCTACCTGAGGATAGAATCTACATCCTTTGTAATGAAACACATCAGCCCGGGCCTCCTTACCTATCAAGGCTGCTCCTTTCTTTGTGTTTAAATAGCAAACCTTTGAAAGGTTAAATTAAAAATTATAACGTTGGCATAGCCTTCATGCCAGATCTACGAATAGATGGAGAAGAATATTCAACAAGCTTTCATCCAGGACCTCCCATTTCAATGGAGGAGAAGCAAGAAAAAAGAAGAATTCTCCCAGAGAATTATCAGATGGACCGATTTATAATTCCTAGGAATCAAAGAAGGGTTATGGCATGGAGTTTAGTCTTACTGCATCTACTGTAGGGGCTCTTAAGTCAAAGGAAACCATCTAAGAAACTCCTCCTAATGTCTTTACTGTTAGTCGTTCAGGGCAGGGGAGGAGGTGGAAGAGGACAAGAAACACTTGGGGATATGAGGTAGTCCTTTGGCCTGGCTATCCTGGGAGCCTCCAGAGTGTAATCATGGATAGAAGGAAAATGGCTTCTCCGGGTGGTGCCTCCCAGCACCAGTTGGGTTCTTAGAATCCTAGACTTAGCCTGGCCTCCTGGATTAGAACCTGCTTTCCTGCATGGGTGGGACAGGTTTCGAAATACGTCCTGTTTCCCTTAAACATCATTGGCATTCACTTCTCTATGACTCTATGAATGCTTTACTAATGCAGATTAGAGAGTTCATAAAAATGCAGCATGGACCCATTTAAGCTATATGATTCACTGCTAATATATGATATTAACTTGTAGGATTTTATGGAGATTAGCACGTGTAATTATATTTGATGGTATATGATAATTACCTGTTTGGTGGCATTTTAAAGTCTGATAACTTGAGACTGTTCGTCAGTTCATATAGGGGCTCAAAGACCGATATAAAATTGCAACTCATTTTAATTGTTTTCCAGGTAATCAAACTGACATCTTTAAAGCCTAAAGGAGACTGATTAGTTTTATGGAGACCATGTTAATAATACAGTGATTGGAATGCTAATTGAAAATACTTGTTGGAAAATGGGGCGTTCTGATCAATATTTTCCAAATGAGCTAATTAAGTGTGAGTGTAATGTTTCTACATTTCAGATTAAACATACAAAAATCCAGCTCTGGGTCCTCTAGAAGGCCAGGGTACAGACGCTTTCACAGAAAAGCTTTTGGAGTTGGGGAGGAAGATGTCTTTCTTCCTAGAGCTTGTCTTGGCGAAGCTTCAGTTCTCTGCTCCCGCTGACAGCTGAGTACGAAAGTCTTCACGACCATCCTTAACACTCCCCACCTCCTGTACCTTTCCTGGAATTCTGTCTGGCCTTTCCGAAGCTGCTTCCGTCTTTCTCCCAAAACAGAGTAACAGATTCACTCGTAGACACGTGACTCCTCCTTCGTGTGACAATAAGCTCTATGTTCCCTTCTATCCATGTATAGTGTTAGTTGATATTTAAATTTAAATTACTTGAAGCCTTTTTTTTTAACACCCCTTACTCATGTGTTTTTGTTGCCTCCCCCAAATGACTCACCTCAGTGTGAATCCTAAGTGATAATACATGGGTGGCATACAGCTTAGCCTAAAGTACAAGTCCCCTTCAGCTTTGAGGCATACACCCTCCAAAGTTTGACTCACGATGACCATGTAAACTGGGCAAGACCAAACTCAGTAATCTGTTATACATAGAACCCTACGTCCAGGATATCCAGGCACCGTGTCATTCACTTTTGTTATCTAACAGAGAGGAGTGAGCACATGGGAGTCAAGAGACCCCCATGGGGACCCATACTGAGTGCAAGAGGAAGCATGGGGCCCACGCAGGTGGAGTCTGTCTACACACCAACTCAAGAGAAATGGTCACCTGGACACTGGCACTAGCAAGTAGAGGGTAGAGCTAGCCGGGTGTGGAGGACAGACACACACCCCGTGTGCAGGGCACATCCACCGGGACAGACACCCTTCCTGTATCCTTAATCATTTCTCCTGAATTCTGATGGCCCTTTATATGTTTCATAGCCACTGATGGAAAAGCTCTAAAAAGGAATGCTTAATTTTTCTGCAGTGTTAGCTTATACTATTTTAAGGTTGGTCAGTCGAACCGTGATTTCCGTGTCTTTACAAAAACTTTACATTCTTTTTAAAAAATCGTAAGTTAGGCCACAAATGAATCGTATTCCATTTGCACATACTCTGCTCTCCTAAGATGAAGTGAAATGTAACAGTGTGAAGACAATTCTTTGGAAAAAAAAGTTAATGTTCAGTTTCTAATTATTAACACAATTAATCTTTCCTGCTGTAGTTTTAGGGTACTAATAAAATTATCAAATTTAAGACCGGCTTCAGCCGACTTAAGTGCTTAATTAGGAGAGCACATAGATTTTATGTGTATAATTGAAGTTTCAAGTCGAGGACTAATTTTCTAGCTAACCCTTCTGAGAATTAAGAGAGTTGATTATGTGTAGCCGTTGACCAAATTCAGGAACCTAGAATCTGGGTGGTAATCCCCCAAAGGGAGGTGCCCATCCAAGGCCAATGGGGTCTTAACTGCTCTGTGTAGAGCCCCTAGGAAAACATGCAATTTCCTCATGAGCTAAAATGCAAAAGACGTTATTGCAAGTCAAAGACAGGATCAGTCAACACTAGAAATGTGTTCAGCACACCCTTTATGGAACCACTGCTGTGGACCACAGAGGCCGCAGACCATCTGTGGCTGGTGTGGCTGGAGTGGGCTGTGCAGCCGCCCTCAGGGAGGCGACAGTCTGGCGGGAAACCCGGCAAACAGTCTCATACTCTGCATTAGTGCTGTCGCTCCTCAGGAGGGGTTCTGAGCTGCCTGATGCACGTCTCACCCGTTGGGTTGAGTGGAATCAGAATCAGAATGAGACCAGGAGGAACAAAGCCCACTGGTCGTGATTTGTACAGAGCATTTAAAGAAAGCCACGTGACGTCAAGGGGGTTGACATGAGCGTTCACATCAAGTTTGGAGAGCCACAGTGATGTTGACGCTCTTCAAGATGATTGGCTCATTTTCATCATGATCAGTGTACTCTTGAACCTCCATCCTCTAATTCCTTCAGCCCCTCACCCACTTCCCCTCTGGCGACCATGAGTTTGTTCTCTCTAGTTAAGAATCCGTTTCTTGGTTTGCCTCTCTCTCTCTTTTTTTTCCCTTTGCTTGTTTGTTTGTTTGTTTCTTAAATTCCATGTATGACCGAGATCATATGGCATTTGTTTTTGTCTGATTGATTTGTGTTCCTTAGCATAAGACTGTCTAGTTCCATCCACGTTATTGCAAATAACAAGTTTCGTTCTTTTTATGGCTGAATAACTTTCCATTGTATGTCTATACCACATCTTCTTTATCCATTCATCTGTTGATGGACACTGGGCTGCTTTCACAGTTCAGCTATTGTAAATCATGCTGCTATAAACATAGGGGTGCATGTGTCCCTTTGAATTAGTGTTTTTGTCTTTCTTGGGTAAGTACCCAGTAGTGTGATGGAGACTCTTTGAATTTAGATTAAAAAAACAAAGGATTGGCATCTTTTCTATAGATTGGTAAATGATGTAAGTGGAGACATATGGGTCTCTAAATGATCCTAATGATCCTCAAATTCTGGAATTAAAAAATTTCTTTAAGAATTCATAGCAAGTTAGGAAGATACACCCTGAGATCAAACAGTTCAGGGCAAATGGGACTTCAGGATGAGAATCAGCGCACACAGTGGCCACCACCATGAGGCCACTCTAAGTCCAGCAAGTTTGAGGGAAGGCTTCATGGGTAGTGACAGCACCCATCTCCCACCACTGAAGGGAAGAGCCCACAAAGACAACCATTTGCCTAAATTTAGAACCCTGGACTGACATCATGGGGTTGACGTTCTGAGTTCATGTTACTGTTGAGAAAACAGGCCATGGGTCAGGAGGTAAAAATGGCCCAGGGCCGGCAGTGGTCCCTGGCATTTGGCAGAAATGTAATTCCTCATGCATATGACCAGAGTCTCAAAGGACATTTACAGACAGAGTCACAAAGGTCTCTTACCACACGAAGAGACGAGTTCTAAGAAACTTAAACAGTTGCAGGCAGACAAAAAAGACTCGAAGCTGATGGGCAAAGATGTGTTTGATATGGAAATATTGGACATAGAATACAAATGAGTATATTTACCATTCTGATTAGATAGGAACAAAAATAAGAGGTTTAAAGAGGTCCATCAGACTTAAAAGCTAAATTGAATTTCTAGCCAATTGAAGTTCTCAGTCTTCTCATCATATGGGACAAAACCAAAGAGTGAATAGTGAACCAGAAGGTCAGTCTGAGGGAAGTGAACAGAACACCGTATGAAAAGTTAAAAAAATTTTTACCAGAATATCACATGATATAGGGTCAGGAAAGGATTTTGCAAGAAATGAAATAAATAACTTGACAAGGTGGAGTCTTGCTACATTTTATTGTCTCAGAATGAAGAACATCACAAATAAATTTAGTAGGTAGATACAAAAATGAGAGAACATATTAACATCTAGACTCTTAATACCAGAGTCTAGGTGTTACTTATTACTTATGACCAAAGTAATAAGTAACACCTAGACTCTAGTACTAAGGAGGAATTAAGGAGGAATTTCTAGTATTGAGGAGGTAAAAGACAGCAACCTCTAATATACACCTATACATATATACACACTCACACACACACACATATATATTTTATAACTTTACAACTGTATACATATATATGCAATAGGAAATATCTATATATACATATATAGATATATACCTAATATATATCTATGCATATATATATATATGCAAAAGATATGAAGAGACAATTTATAGAAAAAGAAACTGGAAGACAATGAAGAAATGTTTAAAAGTCTTAGTAAATCGAACGATGGTAATTAGAATAGCACGATGCCCGTTTTGCCTACACACTGGCTGAAGTAAGAAGCTTGCTGACGGCAGGTGTCAGGGGTGAGAAGGTGTGGAAACCTCACTCATTGCTGGGGGGGATTGTGAACCGGGGCAGCCACTCTGGAGAGCAGTCTGGCCCTTCCTAGTCAAATTCAGATATCCCCGTCCTGGAAATTTATCTAAAGAAATTTTGGCGTGGGTCCATAAGGAAACATTCACGGGTGCTCATTCCAGCATCCATGGGGGAGGAGATGGAGGTGCCCATCATTTCTAAGAAAACAGATAGGTAAATGTGGTGACAGTGCACCTTAAAGCATTATATAAACGGGACCCAGCAGATGGTATGCACACACAGCTACATGGTGGAGTCTTAACAGTACTTAGTGAAGAAAAAAGAGTAAGAAACAGAATGAGATGTAAACATGGTACCATTCACTTACAGATGCATTTGCATAAATCAAAGATACACATTATGCAAAGCCCATACAAGCAAAATTATGTGCATTCATAATAGTGACATTCATAATAACAACATAGCTGGAAATAACCCAAATGCTCATCACCACAAAATAGATAAAGATATTTGGGTAAAAGTATTTAATAAGATATTATTTGTCAGTGAAAAGAAATGAATTGTAAAGACATACACAATGCGGACACACCTTACACACATTAGTTCTATTTATATAAGTTTCAAAATAGGCAGCACTAAAAGAATATATGGCTTGGCATGCAAAAATTGTTCAACCCCAAAGATGAGCAAGAGACTGATGAGTTGGCGTTCAGGAGAAGTGTTGTGGGGGCAGGGTGCAGGTTAGGGGGTTCCAGAAGTTCACAGGGACATGTGTGTATGTGTGCATGTTCTGAACTAAGACTTGGGTTCATGAGTATTTCTTGTACCATTATTCTTTATTTCTGAACATATATTTTATAAGTAAGTTTGGAAAGATGATTATTAGTTTAAAAAAGCAACACACTTTTTTTTTTAATTGTGAGCAAGGGACTGTCCTGGACAGGTTATTGTTGAAGAAAGAACACAGAATTGGAGGTCAGACCAGGGCCAGCAGCCCTGAAAGGTCATCCATTGTACGATTCCATTTATATGACATTTCCAGCAGAGACAAATCCACAGAGACAGAAGAAAGGCTGGTGGTTCCTAGGGGCTGAGGGGAGAGGGATGAAAAATGGCTGTTCATTGGGTATGGGGTTTTTCCGGAGCGATGGGAATATTTCAGAGCTCAACAGAAGCGGTGAAGGCACGACACAGTGGGTGTACTAAACACCAGTTTAATATGGTTAATTTTTTTGTTATGTGGTTTTCACCACATTTTCTTAAATGTTAAAAAAAAAGACCAAGGTTTTAGTTTTCAGGTTTATCATTTCCTAACTTAGTTACTTCTGAGTATGTTTTCTCGTTTACTTAACAAGCATGCGGATAGCTGCCGTGAGACCATCACCCTAGGGATACACACCGTCTTGCATGCACTGCCCCCAGCACGTGGTAGCTGTCTTTATCTTCACTCCAAACACGGAGAACGCTATGTGTGCTGTTTGTCATTTGAAAAGGTCCGGACTGTTGAATCTTTGACCCTTAAAGGTGCAGTCTTTCCCCAAATGATGACTGTCCGCTGTGGGGACAAATGTCAATTTCTCACAGAGATGATGCCAAGCAAACAGAAGGATGTACATCTACTGTGTTTGGTACTTGAAGAATTAAGTAAGATCAATTAGTTTTCCTCATCATTGGAAAAATACTATGAGAAAAGAAAGAAAATGGCAAGTAGAATACTGTGTCACAATTTCTACACAGTGATTGTTAAAAAAGCATTGTATTGCAGATCAAGGAAGAGGCTCTTGTCTGGCATGTTATTGATCCACACCACATAGGAGCCAGGCAGGTAAAAATTAATGTCACGATAAAGAATTCAAGTGCATTTTCATTATGCACAAGCTAACGCCCCTTAAGTTCGTGAAATCTGTGATATAAAAGACAAAAAGAAAGCATCCCTCTCTTAGAATTCTTTGCTCAGCAATTATTCAGAAGCTTCAAGACAAAGATACTGTTCCTGAAAAAGCAATCATTCAGAAGCTTCAAAACAAAGGTATTGTTCTTGAAAAAGGCCGCCAGTTGATTATGTTTAGTAAGGTTTTGGGGTTTGTTTTGGTGTTTTGTCATACTCAATGACATGGGTCTTCAGGCCTAAATTTAGTGGACCACATCTCACAACCCCACCTGTAGGTTTGCTTTACAGATGTTTTTAGCAGTGAATAGAATTAAAGAGATGCTAGTACACTGCAAATTAACTCTGAATGTGATTCATATTTGACATCTTTAAAAAAAATTTTTTTACATTTATTTTTGAGAGACAGAGTGCGAGTGCGGGAGGGGCAGAGAGAGAAGGAGACAGAATCTGAAGCAGGCTCCAGGGTCTGAGCTGTCAGCACACAGCCCGACACGGGGCTCAGACCCACGAACCGTGAGATCATGACCTGAGCCGAAGTCGGGTGTTCAACCGACTGAGACATCCAGGCGCCCAATGTTTGACATCTCTTAATATATTTCTAAGTTGTCTTTTAAAAAACAACAGTGGTTTCTGCTCTGAATCTAAAGAGCTTGGAAGTTGTCACTCTTATTCTCACAACAGGAAAAAAGCTGAGCAAACTAAAAACCAGCAAGTCTTCTTAGAAGTCCCAGGGCAAACCACTGTCCAGAAAACTGGAAAGGGAGGGGAACACCAAGAATCATAGCTTCCTGGGCACATGTCCAAGAGCAGAAGCCCACCCACTGGGGCAGGACCATTTTGGTGCAAGTCTCTAATTTTGGAAAATTCTTAGTCGTTATTACTTCAACTGAACAAATAGGATTTACCCCGGGTAAGCAGAACTGGTTCATCATTCAGAAACCAACTGATGTAATTAGCCACATTAGCAGGCTAAAGAAGAAACATCATACAATCATATATGGGAAAAAATTAATAAAACCCAACACCCACACATGATAAAACATCTCAGCAAAGCAGGGACAAGAAGGGACTCCCTCAGCTTGGTATAGGACACTTAGAAAAACACAGCTACCTTCATGACAAAGGACGAGAAACCAGTTGCCTTCCTGCTATGATCAGGAGCAAGGTAAGGATGTCTGCTCTCAATACCACTTTTCAACATTGTGCTGGAAGTCCTAGACAATACAATAGGACAAGAAAATGAAATAAAAGGTATATGTATTAGCAAAGAAAATATAAAACTGTCTTTGTTTACAGATGACATAATTGTCTCTGTAAAAAAAAAAAATCACAAAGAATCACCAGGAAAACTCCTGGGACTAATAAGTGATTACAGCAAGATTGCAGGATACAAGAATAATACATAAAATCAATGGTTTTCTATGTCCCAACCAGGCACAATTAGAATTTGAAATTTAAAATACAATACCGTTTATATTAGCAACAAAAAAAATGATCCTTAAGTATAATTCTAACAGATATAAGAACAAGATGAGGAAGACTTCAAATTTCTAATAAATGAAATTAAAAACCTGAATAAATGGAGAGATAGTCCACATTCATGGATAGGAAGTTTCAATATTGTTACAATGTCTGTTTCTCCCAGACTTACTGTAGATTCAATACAAACCCAACCTAGATTCCATCAAGATATTTTGTGAATATCAACAAATTGATTCTGAAGTTTATATGGAAAGGCAAAAGACCCAAAGTAGCCAACACAATATTGAAGAAGAACGAAGTTGGAAGACTTAACACTCTTGACTTTAAGACATACCATAAAGCTACATTGATTAAGACAGTGTGGTTTTGATGAAAGAATAGACAAATCAGTGTTATAGAACAGAGATCCCAGAAATAGACCCCATCTTTGGCAAAGGAGCTAAGGCAATTCAATGGAGAAAGTTCAGTCTTTCCAATAAATGGTATTGGAAAAACTGGACATCCACATATAAAAAGAAAAAAAGGGGTGCCTGGGTGGCTCAGTCAGTTAAGCGTCTGACTTCAGCTCAGGTCATGATCTCTCAGTTCATGAGTTCGAGCCCCACACCGGGTTCTGTGCTGAGAGCTTGGAGCCTGGAGCCTGCTTCAGATTCTGTGTCTCCCTCTCTCTCTGCCCCTCCCCTGATTCCACTCTGTCTCTCTCTCATAAATAAACATTAAAAAAATTTTTTTAAAGAAAAAGAAAATAAAAGAATCTAGACACAGACCTTACACCTTTCATAAACGTCAACTCAAAATGGATCATAGACCTAAGTGTAAAACATAAATCTATAAAACTTTTGGAAGATAACACAAGAGAAAAATCTCAGTGACCCTGGATATGGTGATGACTTTTTAGACAAAACACCAAAAGCACGATCCATGAAGGAAAAATTGGTAAGTGAAGCTTCGTTAAAATCATAAACATATCCTCTGTGAACGACACTGTCAAGAGGGTGAAAAGAAAAGCCACCGGATGGGAGAAAATATTTCCAAAACATATATCTGGAAAAACGCGTTATCTAAAATACGCAAGAATGCTTAAAACTTAATGAAAGGAAAGCATACCACTCAACTTAAAAGTGGGCAAAAGACACGAACAGACATCTCACAAAAGAAGATATGCAGATGACAAATAAGCATATAGCACATGCTTCATGTCCCACGTTATTAAGGAAATGGACGTTAAAACAACGAGATACAGTTGTGCACCTACTAGAATGGTGAATCCCAGACCACTGACAACACCAAATGCTGGCGAGGCTATGGAGCACGGTAACTCTCTGTCATCTCTGGGGAAAATGCAAAATGTGTTTTCAGGGGAGGGATGAGTAGCTGGAGCACAGGGGAGTTTTAGGGCCATGAGACTGCTCTGTAGGATACTGTGATGGTGGATACAAGACATTAGGCATTGGCAAGAACCCATGGAATATACAACACAAAGAGTGAGCCCCAATTCATGCCCACGAGGATTTTAGTTCATAATAATGTATCAGTATTGGCTCATCAGTTATTACCAACACACGACACTAATACATAATATTAATGACAGGGAAAATACCGTGCCGGGCAGGGAAGTGTCCTCTATGTGAATGCTGTCATTCGCAATTTTTCGGCAAGTCTGAAAATGCTCTTAAAACATTAAGTGCGTTAAAAGAAGTAACATCCCCATGTGTTCCACCCTTCCTCATATTTTTTTCCCCACAATCTATCAGTGATTACTCACCGGGGCTTTGAAGAATATAAGTGTTTTACTCATTTTCAATAAAATTGAAGCCTTGATCAAAGGATTCCGTTGAGAGACAAGTGGAGCCCACTTAATACCTTTTAAAATCCCCAGAGACGTGACATCCCCTTCTATGCCTAGTTTAGTCGAAGAATAATTTCCGAGTGGTATGCTCAGAACTGCAGTAAATACTTGAAAACTTTGAGAAGCGTGGAGAGCTGCTCTTGTGCTCAATCTTAGGGTAGTGACACATTATACATGAAAAAAAAAAGGTGTAAGAGGTGTCACAAGCCAGCATAGAGAGCGTGAGCTGCCAAACGAGTGCTGTGACGCATGTGACACTCGGAACGGTCTGAAGGCACCGTTTCTGAGTGGCGCCCTGGCCCTCTTAGCAAACTTCATTGCTTTCATCGCTCTTTCTTCTGTGAGCGCATGAAACCTGACTTAGCCAGACGTCCTTAAGCATTATGCGCGATGATGTTTAAGTGGTACCGGTGAGGGAAACCTAAACCACTCCGTTGGCACCCCACCACCAGTTTGGCACGCTGTGAAAATTAGAATTATGTGGGACAGGGCAAGGGTAGGAGACTTTTTTTTTTTTTTAATGTTTTTATTTATTTTTAAAGGAGAAAGAGAGACAGAGTATGTGCAGGGGAAGGGCAGAGAGAGAGGGAGACACAGAATTTGAAGCAGGCTCCAGAGCCCGACGCAGGGCTCGAACCCACAAACCGTGAGATCATGACCTGAGCCGAAGCCTGACGCTCAACCGCCTGAGCCACCCGGGCGCCCCAGGAGACTCTTAATAAAACTAACAACAAACGCTGTTCTCTGCCTTTGGTTTTCTCTGTAGGTCACGATCTAGCGAGAGTTTGTACCACAGAAAGAGAAAGATGTAGGCGAGTGCCAGTACTCTGTGAGATCACATTCCCGCTCACGTAGGACTTGGCTTTCTAATCTGTGAAATGGGTGACTCAGACCTGCCTCAGAAGATTGTTGCAAGGGGAAAAATGACACGGGCAGGTGCCTGGCACGCAGATGGGTTTTTCAATATTCTTGTTTCCTTATCAAGTCATTGAACTAACTGGAATAAATATGGCAAAGCAAGTGGAGGTCAGAAGAGCTGGAGTCTTAACCACGGCCCAGCCACTCACTAACTGAGTAATTCGGCTTTAATTATGTAACTTCTCCAAGCCTCGGTCTTCTCACTGCCCCCCACCCCAGAAAAAAAGAAGTACATATTTTTAGTTTTATGTAAATGAAACGACATAACTTATATACAGCCTCGAGTTCAGTACTAGGAGCAAAATAAGTGTTTAATAAATAATGGATGCCTGTTATGGACTTAACAGTGTCCCTCCCAAATCATAGGGTGAAGCCTTAACTCCCAAGGTGACTGTATTTGGAAATGGGGATTTAAGGAAGTAATTAAGGTAAATGAGGCCATAATTTAATAGGACTGACATCCTTCTAAGAAGTGAGGCCCTGGGGCGCCTGGGTGGCTCAGTCGGTTAAGTGGCCGACTTCGGCTCAGGTCATGATCTCCTGGTCCGTGAGTTCTAGCTCCGCGTCGGGCTCTGTGCTGACAGCTCAGAGCCTGGAGCCTGTTTCGGATTCTGTGTCTCCCTCTCTCTGACCCTCCCCTGTTCATGCTCTGTCTCTCCCTGTCTCAAAAATAAATAAACGTTAAAAAAAAAAAAAGAAGTGAGGCCCTAATTTAATAGGACTGACATCCTTATAAGAAGAGAGAGAGATACAAGAGATTTCTCTCTCTTTCTCCCTCCCTCTCTCTCTCCATATTCATGCACATGGAGAAAAGGCAGGTGACACACAGTGAGAAGGTGTCCCTTTGCAAGCCAGAGAGAGAGGCCTCAGGAGAAAGAACCCTGCTGGGACTTTTATCTCAGACTTCCAGACTCCAGAACAGAGAAAACGGATTTCTACTTTTTTTAAAAAAATTATTATTTATTCATTCATTCAGTTATTGTCACGTTAGCTGACATACAGTGTAGACAGTGTGCTCTTGGTTTCGGGGTAGATTCCTGTGATTCATCACTTCCATACAACACCCAGTGCTCATCCCAACAAGTGCCCTCCTCAGTGCCCACCACCCGTTTCCCCCTCTCCCTCTCCCTCCGATCAACCCTCAGTTTGTTCTCTGTATTTCAGAGTCTCTTATGGATTTGCCTCCCTCTCTGTTTATTTTTCCCCTTCCCCTCCTCCATGGTCTTCTGTTAAGTTTCTCAAATTCCACATATGAGTGAAAACATATGATATCTGTCTTTCTCTGAGTGACTTATTTTGCTTAGCGTGATACCCTCCAGTTCCGTCCACGTTGTTGCAAATGGCCGGATTTCATTCTTTCTCATTGCCAAGTAGTATTCCATCGTATAGATAAACCACATCCTCTTTATCCATTCATCAGTGGATGGAAATGTGGGCTCTTTCCATGATTTGGCTGTTGTTGAAAGTGCTGCTGTGAACATTGGGATACAAGTGCCCCTATGAATCAGCATCCTGGTCTTGGCAGTTCCAACAGGTAAAATGCCAATACTTGACATAGGGAGTTCTTCGCGCCTACCCCTCCCACCCTCCGGGAGGCTGGTTCCATATTCGGGCATCTACAGAGCAACCTGTACCCACGAGTTTAAGTGGAGCGGTGGGTCCACAGTTTAATTCAGGTGTCCGGGCTGGGCTTCATTCTGATTATGTATAAAACACCGTGCCGCGAATACCACTCTGTCCAGGTACGATGAAACCACTGCGTAGCCTGAACGTAACACCCTCTATTTATGGCGCACAATCTGAGTGTCGTTCCGCCCTGATTTGCTGCTACTTCCTGCATGTGTATAATGCAGAGAAAGTTGCCTGGTAAAATGTACAGAAAAGTGGCCATGGTAGAGCTCTCTGGTGGTACAATGGCTAACAGGTTATGTTTTCCCTCTTTTCGTGATCTTCATTAGCTGTTTCTACACGTACGCCTGTTGCAATGAAAATATCTGTATATTCAAAAACATTTTCATCCACACCAAAACGAATCGTACTGATGTTCTGTGGGCATGCTGTGTACAAAATAAAGTGAAGCAAATCCTGCAAACAGCTGGCAGAACGTTCCCTTTCCCTTACTTTGCGTTCATGTGCCGAACATGCAGGTTTTGTCCATCGTGGGACCTACCCCCCCCCACACACACACCCCCTCACACACCCCCGGCTTTTCTTCATCTTCAGACCCGATGTCACTGCCGCGGCTTCTTATCCTCGGAACCTGATCCTGTTCCTGCCAGGGGAGAATTCACGTAGGGCTTATCTCTACTATCTCATTTCAGTCCCGCCCACATCAAAGTATGCTGATCCATATGAGCACTCTAAAAATGAATCATTTCTTTACCCTCAGTCATCTCTGGCTCCTCCTGAGCTCATGGCCTTCCCAGGAGATAAATTTTAAGCCATGTTCCAGACTTTTTCCTTAGAATGTCTCCTCTGCCACATTTTATTAAAAGATTGATCTTCCTTTTCTCAGATAATAACCGTGTAATCCAACCCTCTTGGTTATCTGTTTCTTAGGAAAAGTCCCAGCAGCAGTGGGCCGGCTGCTGACAAGCCCTAAAATGATCCCAAACTGGTTGCTGCCTCCATTCATCCTGCCTGCTGTTGTTGGGAGGGTAGAAATGCAAACTAACTGCGATCCAGGGAAGTCTGAACAGACCAGTTGTATTAAAAAATATATGCCATTGCCATTAAAAGACATTTCCAGATTGGGGCGCCTGGGTGGCTCAGTCAGTCAAATGTCTCACTTCGGCTCAGGTCATGATCTCACGGTTCATGAGTTCGAGACCCACTCTGGGTTCTCACTGGCAGTGTGGAGCCTACTTGGGATTCTCTGACTCCCTCTCTCTGCTCCTCCCTCACTCGTTTTCTTTCTTTCTCAAAATAAATAAGTAAACTTAAAAAAAAAATTTTTTAACTCAGAGGAGTTCACACGGGGAGGGGGGAGAGGACTCTGCTCCATGAATGGTGGCGAGACCTGGATTCTCTGCCTTCCTTCCAGGCACCTTCAGTCAACAGTAAGCAATGTGGGTTTTCCCAAACAAAGTTAATTTAACTTTATATAACTCTTTTCTTTTTTAGTGGCTTAAACAGCAGAAATTTATTCTGTCACAGTTCCAGAAGCTAGGAATCCAGTATCAATGGTTTAGTTTCCCCTGGGGCCTCTCTCCTTGGCTCACAGAGGCTGTGCCCTCACATGGTCTTTCCTCCCGACATACGTCCCTGGCATCCTCTGTGTCCAAGAGAAAATACAACTCTTAAAGCCCTTAGTTTCTGCCACTCGGAGGCAATCATTTTCAAGAAAGTGTCTCCGTACAGTTTTTTGTTTGTTCTGTTTTTCTTGAATTACATCTTCAAACTGGGCAACACGAGGTAATGAGGCACCGACAAAGGAAACACACTCGGGAGCAGGGAGCAGCTTTCGGTGTGCCTGGTTCTTGCCTTGCACCTGTAGGTGAGTCCCAGCACCTCTCTGGTTCTCCGTTCACTATTCTGTAAGACGGAGACAGAGATGGAGAGAGGAAGTATGAGATATTGAAGTAATAACACATGGAAAGACCACCTGAGGGACTTGGTTGCCAGCTGGTGAAGCTGAAGCTGGGAAGGGCGACCCGATCAGTGGGTCATAAACATGCCAGGGTGCCTGAACAAGCTCTTCCATCAGAGGAAGTCATGTTGAGGGGCCCAGCGTTTCTGCAGGCGAGATACATACATCTGTGGTCCTGAAATACGAAACACAAAATTTTAAAGGACAAAAGCAAAATGCAAGTAGGTACTTAGATGAGTTTGGTTTAAGTTACAACATTCTGTTGAAAAGGAAAAGTTAACACAAGCAAAATCACCTAGCGCGCTTGAGGAATTTCTGAACCAGACGATGGAAATGTTTTATCCTAAAACTGGTAGGCTGATCGGCTTCTGCATTTATGCCTTCGACAATGAGACTTATTTTTTGTCCACTGAAAAGAGCCGCGCTGATGTAAAGGGTCATGACTCGGCACAGCTGCTTCAGAGGCAGCAGCAGCTAAGCCCCTGCCCCTCCTTGGTCCAGGCCTCTTGTCACCAAGCACGAGATGGAACCGAATCCCCCACTCTATGCCCTCAGCATTTATGAAGAAAGCTGGTTCCCATCAGCTCCCCAGCAGAGACCCTACACTCTTCCAGCACTGGATTCCCTTGGCCCCAGGGCCATGTTGGAACAGTCTTAGAAAATGGGTGGATACTCAGTCAAAGCATGTGTTTGCCCACGTAGTCATCACGAATGGTCGCTTGAGTTAGCACTGCATGTGACATGTCTGTAAATGGTCTGTGATTGCTTCTCGGCCTTTTGGCTAAGATCAAGTGTAAATGGTCTGTGAGTAGTATGTCAATGGGGGTCATCTCCACGTGGTTAAACCCAGTCCACAAATGATAGGAACCCAAGTAGGATCATGATTAAGGCGGACAGGAAATGTGTTCACAAGAGGAATTTAGTTTAGGACACACTTCTTTTTTTTCCCTAAATAGTTTCACCTCATACTTTTTAACTATGTGTAGAGGGAAAACACAAGGTATAAAATAGAGTGAGATTTTTCAGTACCATGAAGGGAGGTTTGAAGATTAACTTAAACTAGAGTTTGAACATCTTAGAAGTATATGGAAACACCAGAAAGCCATTTCCTTTGAGGACAAAAAAGTAATAATTTAAAATAGAGGCCATAAGACATTCATGGGAGACAACCCAGGGAGACGCTGAGAAGAGGATTCTGGGAGGATGCTACCTAAATATGTCTCGCTGTCCCTCCACTACCTCCTCAACTTCACTGGGCTACTCTCCCATGTCTGCCAGCAGCACTGGAGTGAAGCACATAAAGTCTTGGAAAATGCTAAAGCTGGAGAAAGTTGGAGACCCCTGGGGGCCATGCCTAGCTGCCCTGGCCCCCTACGGGTGAAGAAGCAGTTCCATGGGGCAGAGCCCTGTCTGTTCCTGAAAGTCTGAGACATGAGGAAAGGTGAGTGGGAATGAGACCTCATCTGCATCTTTCAGGAGGCAGCTGAGAGAACGCAGATCCTGTACTAGTGGCTCATGGATGGAGGAATCATTTTACCTTTCTCCAGTTCCACAAGTGTCAACATTTAGGGAGCGACAAAAATCAGACCTGAGTTGCAGTGAGCAAGGCAAGCAAAATACCACCCATCTGAGAGGTCTGCACCAGAGGAAGGAAGAAGGATCACCACAAAGGCCACGCCCTCTTGGTGAAAGGAGCCACAGATGATCTGTCGAGTAGAAAATATCCAAGGGCTGCGCTAAAAACATTCTCTGAAGCTAAAATCTAAGATGTTTCCTAGATGAATTGAAAAAGAAGATGGTTATTGTTGAATGCCAACTTAGAAACCTGGAAAGCCAAGTCTAAGAAATGTCGCCAAGCACGGAGCAAAATTGTGGAGTTGGAAATTGTGGACAGAAAAGTAATCCCAAGAGAAAACTATGAGCATAATGACGATTCTGGAAGGAAAAGAAGAAATTAGTGGATTTGTGGAAAAATTTCCCAGATATGCCTCAGATAAAGAAAATATAAGTCTTAAGAAATAAGAAGCAAATAGAAAAATAAATGAGAAGACAATGAAACAAACATCCAAAGTCTGTAGATCAAAGGGACGCCTTTAAAGGTACTGGAATAACATCTTGAGACAATATATGAGAAATGCCAACCATCTTTCAGAACAAAAGGAGATGTGAATACGCAGTCATTTGGAAAACATATCAGCCTCTGCTCCCACTAAAAGAACTCTAGAGGAAATCCTGACACCAGAGAGCAAATGCATTATAACAGAGAGCTCCGGGTGGGCTATAAATACTCTGCAACTCAAAACAAAAATGCAAGTTAGAAGGACAATCTGGGAGAACCTGAACTTTAAATTTGAAAACACGAAGAAATAAAAGAGAGAGACATTCTGTTTCTCCTACATACCAAACTATATAGGCCTGAGGAAATAAAGCAAAAACTAAACTGTTAATATTATAACTTTAGTGGGATATTTTAATCTGCTTCTTTGAGATTTGGGTGGATCTGAAAGACAGAAGCATTCCACAAAGTAACCAAACAATTAAGTGAATAAATGTGGTTTAATTGTTATACACCAGATCTTACATTCCTTGAGAATTTTTTGCTCACACATTTATTGAAGCTTTACAAAATCAATCAAAGAAGACCTAAAGATCCTAAAATAAGATGTTTATTGAGTTCATTCTGTGAACATGAGCTAATAAGGTCAGAAATAATTATTAATAACAGAAAGGAGCTAAAAATTAGAATCCCTTGGGAATTAAGAAGTACATTCCCAGACAGATAACTCTTGGATCAAAGAGAAAATCAAAAAGACAATTACAACCATGGGGAAAACAATAAAGAAGTACATTCTTCCTAGCTAAACCAATGGGACAAGCAGCCCCCAGAAGAGGAGGAAAAAAAAACTGACATGAAATATCATCATTATTTACAAAGAAAGTAAAAGAATAGAGAGAGTTTGTGCGCTCATCCTAAGAATATAGAAAATAATGGGGCGCCTGGGTGGCTCAGTCGGTTAAGCGTCCAACTTTGGCTCAGGTCATGATCTCATAGTTCTCGTGGGTTAGAGCCCCACATCAGGCTCTGTGCTGACAGCTCAGAGCCTGGAGCGCTTCGGATTCTGTGTCTCCTTCCCTCTCTGCCCCTCCCCCACTTGTGCTCTCTCTCTCTCTCTCTCTCTCTCTCTCTCTCACAAATAAATAAATGTAAAAAAAATTTTTTTTAAGAGAATATAGAAAATAATTTAAACAAAAACAGTAAGAAATGGAAATTCAAAGCAAAAGCTAAAATTAATGAAAAATAAAAAAGGTCTCAGAAATTTTAAAATTAAATTTATTGTAAGTCAACTTACACGAATGCTTCATGAGCATGTTTGAAGGAGAAAAAGAGAAAGCAGAGGTACACCAAATTAGGAGAGGCAAATAGGAAATAGCCATCACTACAGAAGTGATTGAGGTAGTCATAAAAATATATGTCTGTGAAATTTTCTGACAAGGCATTTGAAAATTTAGAGGAAATGGACGATTTCCCAGTAAAATATGTATTGCCAGAATTTACCCAAGAAGAAAGGAAGAGGAAACTTAAACACAGCACTTACCATAAGAGAGTTTAGAAAAAGACACTTGAAGATCTACCATTGAAAAAGGCACTGAGAACAGATGGATTCCCAGCTGAGGTTTATGTAACATGAATTTTATATAACCTTAAAGAAAGAGGGCTTTTCAAAGTTAAATTATTCCGGGCCTTAGAAAAAGGATGAAAGTCCTCCCTGATTCACTTTATAAAGGCAATACAGCTCTTTTAAAACGCTGGTAAAGATAGAACCATAAAGGAAAACTGTAGGTAGATCCGATTTATGAATAAAGGTGAAGCAATCATTATAATATTGGAATCTATATTGCAGCCTTACTTTGCTTATTTATGGAGCAAATTTTTTGTTGAGCACCTAACATGTTTCATGTCACCAAACAAGATGAATAGATAACACACACCTAATATGTTAGATGGTGATACAATACGCGGAATGGTGAAGCATTACGGAGTGAGGACAAGAGGGACTTATTGGGAAGGACTGCCATTCAGGGTCACCTCTTCAGATTTGTCAGAGAAGGCAACTCGCGGGTTATTAGTAAAGACTAGAAGCAGGTGAGAGAGCATCAGCTATGGCAGGGGAGGGCGGCTGAGATAGCGGGGAACGCCGTTCCACGCAGAGGGAAAAGCCATGCAAAATCCTGAGGAGATACCAGAAGATGGTGTACCTGGATAAAAATAAACCAAGGAGAGAAAGCAAACAATGTGATCAGAGAGATACTGGGACCCAGACCCTGGAGGGCATGACAGGCAATAGTGAGTATGCCTTTTAAGCCACTGGAGGAATTCCAACATTGAGCTGGCATTGTGTGACCTCCCTTCTACCAATGTCCCTCTGGCCGCTGCATTGAGATTGGATTGAAGGGGAACAGAGATGAAGTCAGGAAACCAATTAGGAAGCTTTTGCAATAATCCAGGCAAGAGTTCCTAACATTAAGGAGGATTAAAAATGATGTGACCTTTCATATATTTGTAAGTAGAATCAAAAAATTATCTGGATAGGGGCGCCTGGGTGGCTCAGTTGGTTAAACGTCCGGCTTCAGCTCAGGTATGATCTCATGGTCCGTGAGTTTGAGCCCTGCATCGGGCTCTGGGCTGTCAGTTCAGAGCCTGGAGCCTGCTTTGGATTCTGTGTCTCCCTCTTTCTCTGCCCCTTCCCCATTCACGTTCTGTCTCTATCAAAAAATGAATCAACGTTAAAAAAAATTAAAAAAAAAAGAATTATTTCATTCTTTAACAAAAAAATTATCTGGATGGATTGATTTTGTGATGTGAGGGGAAAAACAAAACGATAAGAATGCTCTGAAGACAGTGCCTGAGAAGCTTGCACGAAAAAATAATCATAAAGTGATCTTAAAAGACTATGCAATCAAGTCTAGGTGGGGGTGGGGAAAGGTTGCAAGCCAAAGTTTGAAGACCTCAACTTTAAGATGTCTACTCAACAGCCAAATGGTATACCAACTAGAGGGCTGGGTACATGAGACTTTGACTTGGTGGGGACAGTTCCTGGTTGGTAATAAAGGTCTGGGAGTCTTAAGCTCTGGTCACTTCGAGCTGTGACATTGGATGAGATTTCCAAGACAATTCCAGGAAGTCCAAGGAGACATTCCAAAACTGAGAGCTGTTTCAGTGGAATGCTGGAGACACCTAAGGAGCTTGGTGTAGACAAGGACAAGGAGAACAAAATACAGACAAGTCAGGGAGTTTTACCATGAGAAAGAGAGTAAATGAGGCAGTAATGGGACAGGAAAACAGGTTAAAGAGAAATTCTTATTTTTTTTTTTTAATGACTGGAGAAATAAGAGCGCATTTGTATATTCACGGGAAGTAATTCATCAGAAAAAAGAGGGAGTCTTCGTGGAGCCATGTCCCTGTGTGGTTGGAGGAGAGGCAGCTTGGCGAGGACAAAGGAGACATCAGTTGTCAGGGGGTGTGCGTGTGTGTGCACGCGTGTGTGTTGGGAACTCATTGGGGAGGAGAGCAGAGGAGCTAGGGACATAGACCGTGACTGGTGGGCAGCTTTGAGAGGGCACCTCAGCTGTGTTTATTTTCCTCCAGCACCTTCCGCCGGGTGGGCGTGGGCACAGAGCAGGCAGAAAGGTGAAGCGTTGGTTGGTCTTGCAGAAACCATTACATAAACACAAAGAAAATCAATACAAAGTGTTAAAAAGATGTTTAGTGAAACTCCCCTTTAAAACCTTAAGCTAAAAAAGGAGTTGATATGAACCATTTAAGGAAAACAATAACCGTTTCTACAAAATACCTGGAACTATTATTCGAAATGGTAAAATGCAAAAATCTATTTTCATTAAAATAGATACTAGACACGTATCCCTACCATTGCCATTATAACTGAAGATCGTCTTCAAGGATCTAGTCATTGTAATTAGATAAGAGCTTAAGAAGTGGTTCTAAGTTTTCAAAAGGTAAAAATATTTCCTTTTTTATGACATGATTTTATAACTAAAAAACCCAAAAGACTCTTTGTAAACTATTGGAGTTATAACAGAAGAATCTGATAAAGTGAATCTGAATACAAAATAAATATATCAAGCCCTTAGGTTTTTTTTTCCTAGTGTAATAATGAGAATGTAAGGGAAAATGAGAAAAAATTCTCATAATAATGAGAAAAGCATGAGATATTAGGTATAAGTTAAAAAGAAGGAAACAAATCATGCTAAGAGAAATAGAATATCTCATTGAGTAATATGATGTATTATATAAAGAAATGGAAAGACATACAATATTCTGAAATGAGAAGTTTTTGATATATAAAATGTTAAATTTTTCAAATGTAATATATAATGTTAACTATTATATCAAATTCTGCTTGAATCATAGGGCCAAAAAATTTATATGAGAAAATAAATGTTAAAAAATAGCCAAGAAGAATTGTGAATATGAAAAGTAGGGAAGGATTGATTTGACTTACTAGTATCAGAAAAAAAAAACTATAAAGCCATTAAAGTAAAATTAGCATGTCATTAGCATAAAGATATTTGAATAGATAAATGAAAACTATGACAGGCTAATATATAACAATAGTATTTCTGTTTAGTGTGGAAAGGATAGACTTTTTACTAAATGGAGCTGGTAAAAATAGCTACATATCAGGAGAAAGATGAAATGTGAACACTATTTTGCTTCATGTAAAAATAAACTTTGGGGCGCCTGGGTGGCTCAGTCAGTTAAGCACCGGCTTCTGCTCAGGTCATGATCTTGCGGTCTATGAGTTCAAGCCCCGGGTTCAGGCTCTGTGCTGTCAACTCAGAGCCTGGAGCCTGCTTCGGATTCTGTGTCTTCCTCTCCCCCTGTCCCTCCCCTGCTCACGCTCTCTGTCTCTCTCTGTCTCTCTGTCTCTCTCTCTCAAAAATAAATAAACATTAAAAAAATTTAAAGGGGCACCTGGGTGGTTCAGTCGGTTAAGCATTCGACATCAGCTCAGGTCATGATCTTGTGGTCTGTGGGTTCGAGCCCCACAATGGGCTCTGTGCTGACAACTCAGAGCCTGGAGCCTGCTTCAGATTCTGTGTCTCCCTCTCTCTCTCTGCCCTCCCTGGCTCCTACTTTCAAACATAAGTAAACATTAAGACAAAAAAATTTTTTAATTTAAATAAATACATTAATTAAATAAATTTCAAGTGGTGAGATATTTGAATGAGAACAACAAGAGAGCTTTGGAAGGCATCCAGGAGGCCTTGGATGCTTAGCAGTTTATTGGGCTAATTAAGGGCTGAGCTCCCTCCTCTGACCACGGGGACCTGTTGTACCCGTTCCCAGTGCACACGTAGTGATGCAGTCACTGCAGTGTGCAGTCTACCCAAACCCAGCCCCACAGGATGGCACAGGGGGCGGGGCCACCTCCTTCATCCGTAAGTTGCAGACTACAGAAGAAAACTACATTTCCTTTTCTCTGCTGTCTCATTAGAACTGTGTGTACTTGGCACGACTCTAGGTAATCAGGTGTAATCTAGGGATTGGAGATATTTAAGGAGTATCTCCTTAAACAAAGATTGGCATCTAAGAAGCTATAAAGAAAATATGTACATCTTTTATGTCATAAAAATGACATATTTGTATGATAAAATGTATCAGGAACAAAGTATATAGAAAACCTATTCTTTGGGGGACAACTGCAAATAATATAATAATCATGCAAAGATCTGACAAGTTCATCTGAAGGAGAAAAACAACCCAATAAGAAAAGGAGGCATCCACATGAAGAGGCAGTTCACAGAAGTGCAAATCGAAATGGCCAGCAAATTTATGACAATATGTTCAAACTTACTAACAGACACATGCAGATTACAGGGACAATGAACTCTCATTCTGTACTTATTAGATGGGGAAAAAGTAATCACTGTTGCTGGCAGAGATATAGAAAGTGTATGCTCGGATTTGTTGGCAATTGAAATGTAAATTGTTATCGCTCTTTGGAAAACAATCACAGTGCATGATAAGTTCACATTTATAGATTTATGTAAAAGTGTGTGTGTGAAGGGAATTTTAAAAGAGAGAAGAAGAGGGCATCTATAGCTTGATGAGTCATCAGAAGCATAAGGGTCATGCTCATACAAGATTCTAGACCTGGCGTAGAAATGCCAATTCTAAACTGACCCAGATGGCCACATTCGGTAGGACACCTTTAGGAACTAGGCAGCAAGGGAGAAATAGCAGATGTTTTCGAGTGAGAAGTCCAAGTTAAAATACTGTTTATCACGAATTCCACTTCTGACTAGGATATAGAAAACTGGAAAAAAGTTACTCCTCCCTTAAGAAGAAGAAAAGTAAAGCAATCTCTAAGATCGTAACTTTCCTTGATCCCGTCAGAGCTGAGCTTGTAGGACAACCAAATAGCCTGAAATCTAAAGAAAGAGGAGTCAGTCATTCCAGGGGAGAGGGGCCCAGAAGAGTGGCTGAGTGGGGGAGAAAGGGGCTGAGTGCCATACAGGCAGGTTAAAGACAGCTAACATTCCAACAGATTGTTGAAGTGTGAATGTGGGCCGGCTTGAGACAGATAAAAGATGAGCTCACACACACTTGTAGGTGCTTCTGCACGGCCCTCCACTGGGTGCTTGTGAGAAGGATGGTCGACGGGGCAGAAAGGACTTGTTGGTGGAGGGGAGTCATGTAGCCTGAAGCTTCTGGGGGAGGACTAGAAAGCCTAGTCACCCCAGGCACAGGGGCAGGTGTACTGAGGTTGGAGGAAAGATTTAAAGAAGAAAAACAAAAAGAAACCAACAAGAAAATCCTCTAACCCTGAAGAAGGAGCAGAAAAAGGCGGATCCCTTCACCAAAGTTCTCCTACCATGTCAAGAGGGACAAGAAAGTCTCTCTTGGATAATAACCACCGAAGACGGAAAACAGCCCGTGGCTGCCACGAGGTCAGGCAGGATCGCTGGAGAATTCCCACCTTTAAGACCCAGGCACACTTAGGGCCCTCCTAGAACTCAACAAGCACCACAGAGAACTCCCTTCCCTGCACCGTCCTCATTACCTGGCCAGCAAACATTAAGAGAGAAGCGGAGGTCTGTCACTGGACAAGAGAAACCGTGCAGAGAGGCCCACAGTCAGGCTCAGGCACGTAAGGCGAGCCGGAAACTGTGGGTGCAGCAGGAGCATGGGCTTCCCATCCCTCACCTCACCCTCAGCTCAAGGGAGTCCCGGAGGAATCTGAAGCTGGTGGTGAGGAAGGGAACCAGCACAGCAGAACCCTAATGCGGCTGGGCTCCTGAGCGGGCTGCCCTAGCCTTCTGCCCTGACAGTCTAGCAAGAGAAGGGGGCCGTGTCCAGGTGTAAAGAGTGTCTACCTCAGTCTTACTCTTCTTCACATAGCATTCAATCCAAAGGAATGAGCAAGAAAAAGCAAGGGGGGGGGGGTGGCAGGGAAACAAATGCAATGGCATTTTAAAGAGACAAAAAGATCAACAGAACCAGACTCAGAGATGGTCCAGATGTGGTGACTATCAGACAGACATTTACAATTTTTTTTAATGTTTACTTATTTTTGAGAGAGAGAGAGAGAGGGAGGGAGATAGCATGAGCTGGGAAAGGCAGAAAGAGAGGGAGAGAGAATCCCAAGCAGGCTCCGTGCTGTCAGCACAGAGTCCGATGCAGGGCTCAAACTCAGGAATCATGAGATCGTAACCTGAGCCAAAATCAAGAGTCAAACGCTTAACTGACTGGGTCGCCCAGGCACACCTAAAATACATATCTTTTTAAGACAATGTAAAGAACCTGAACCAAATGCTCAGAACAAAATAGACACCTCATGATGGGCGTTCTTGTCGCTCTGGTTATAGCGGAAGTTATTTTTATTATGCACTCACGTTCTCAAAAAACTGGGGGTGACTAAACATCACCAATTGTGTGCAAGTTACAAGATCTCTTTCCCTGGAGAGCAGGATGAAAGTCCATCTGTCTGCAGTGGTTCAGGGGACCCTCCCACCTGCAGAGAGACAGCAAGTCATCTCTGAGTCGCTCTTGGCCCTTTGGTTCTTGGATTCGTCCCACTAAGCATATGTGACCTCATAACAGCCTCGTCTTTATTCACCCCCTGCAAGACAGCTTAAAGAGAAGATACAAACATCCGAATATATTGTGCATAAGTAAATCTTACTAATATTTACAGCAAAATTTAGGAAAGTGAAAACCAGTCCACTTGATTCTAGGAATGGTACTGTCCTAATAAGCTTCCGTGAGGACAGAATAAATAAAACATTTTAACAACATCAGCAATTAAAAAAAGAATTAGCCAGCTAGACCTGCTGTCTAAGATATATATAGAGTTCTGATCTGATTCTCTCTCATTCTTTGTCTTTGCTGTACATTAAGTATCTAATATTGTGTTGGAAAATGACTCGGGACAGATGTTAATGGCTGGACATGTCTGAACCGGCCATGTAAATAGGAGTGTAATAATTAATTCCCACCGCAGAGTAGCAGATTAATCACTTGTGCAAACTTAAACTTGCACGTCGTTTGTCAGTGTTTATGTCAGGAAAGCTCTTGAGTAGCTTTAACCTACAGAGCCGCATTACAATTATTTAATGGTATTTCAAATGATATTAATCAAATATGATTAATAGAGAAGTGATTTTTGGCTCATATAGCACTTTTCGTAGTTGAGATAGCTCCAAGGGCTCAGCAAATTCATGACAAAGGTGTGCAGTGACTGGTAAATATTATAAGGTCACAGGCGCATGGCAGCCCCCGGACAGCCTTGCTCACAGAACCTGCCTCGCCACTGCAATACCACCTTTCACTGTCCACGTTTCGGCCATGGAAGGAGTAAAGGGGAGTCTTACAAAACCTCATTAAGAAAGGGAGCTACCAGGGCACCTGGCTGGCTCAGACAGGGGAGCATGTGACTCTCGATCTCGGGGTTGTGAGTTCACGCCCCATATTGGACGTAGAGCTTACTAAAAAAAGAAGAAGAAAAAGAAGGCACGACAAGGCAGACGTGTTCAGACTGGTTCATCTCATCAGCACTGGAGCCCTCCTCACTCCATCCCGCCAGAGCGTCGGAAAACGTGTGGGGTAGTCTTCGTTATGGATGGAGCTCACCGAGGTCTGTTCTTTCTCCTTCCTAACAGCCAGCTAGCTCAACTGGTTGCTTATGGTATTTCCCCTTCTTTGTTTAGAAAAGAATCCTAGGATTTTCATTACCATTGGACATAAGCAACCAATTTCAGTGAATTTTATTGTAGTACAGCTTCCATAGTGAAAAGTGCACAAGTCATGAAAACAGGTACAACTGAAGTGCCCAAAGTGAAGGATTTTTCACAAAAGCCAACGTATTTGTGTCGCCACCACCCAGGTCGGGAAATGAAACTCTGCCATCGCTGCATAGCCTCCCCACACCCCTCAAGTCACCACTCAGCGAAGGCACCTGCCATCTTGATTTTAACCCTTAGGGTCACCTTCCTGCATTTTAAAATTGTTAGGGAGCTATCCTGTGTATTTTTTAAGTCTCCCACATTTTTTTGTATTCTCTCTGCTCTTTAGAAACTCTTTGCTTGCTTTGTCCTTGGACTTGTCATGAAGACTGTCACTGTAAAGATTCTTGGATATACCTTTTGGTGAGTGATTGTACTCTGTTTGGTGGAGATGTCCCCAGGAGCTGAACTGCTGTGACAGTACATGTGTGTGTTCCGGTCGACCATTCGACCGTTCAGTGCATTGCACACGTGGCCATTTCCAAGCCTCTCGCGCCTTCCTCACGGCCTGCCCATGCCAACCAATCTGTTGCTAGCGCTCCCAGCTGCGGGCTGTGTGGTGGGATCTCATTTGGTTTTCCGTTGCATTTTCCCGTGACTAATGAGGTGGGCACTTTTTCACATGTTTATTGGCTGTTTGTGCAGTCTCTTTTGTGAAGTGGCTGTTCAGTTCTCTAGGGCATCTTTCTATGGGATTATTGATCTCTTTCATTGATTTGTAGACCTTCTTTATGCATTCTGGACATAAGTCCTGGGTGCCATATGGATTGCAGATATTTTCTCCCAGCCTCTGTCTTGCTCTTTCACTGTGTTAATGGTATCTTTTGATGGAAGTTCTTATTTATAATAAAGGCGAGTTTTATAAACTTTTCCTTTATACTGAGTGCTTTTGATCTGCTTTTCAAGAATGCTTTACTCACTTCAAGGTCATGAAGATATCCCTGTATTTTTTTTTTTTTTTGAGAGAGATTTTATTGCTTTCCTTTCACGTTTATATCTGTAACCCACTTGGAATTAATCTTTATAAATGATATGAAATAGAGTCAGGATGGGTTTCATTTCAGGGAAACGGTAGTGAATAAGTCACAGTGCCTGGTTTCAAAGACCCTGCTTTCTGATGAGCAAAGTGGACAATTGAACAATGAATTACGACATAGCAGGTATTTCTAAGTGACGCAGTAATGAGAAGGGGAAATGGTTATTTTGAAGAGTATGCTTTGAGTTTACAGTGGCAGGTCTAAGGAAACTACCCTGACTGGTCCGTCTGGTGATGAGAGGCAAGGCCGCCTGGCACAGGTAATTTGGTCATCTTTAGCGAAACAAGAGCTACGTTGCTGTAACAGTTAGCCAGGCTATCCTGTCTTCCTGTGAGGGGGGTAAACATGGGGAAGGGGGCATCCTGAAAGAGCAGAATGAGGGTGTTGAGCAGACACGGTTCCTGAGCAAGATGGCAGCCACAGATGGAAGGAGGGTGGCCACCCAGAAACTGCCTGCAGTGAGAATGGCATGGGGAATTCCGGGCAGGGATGTTCAATATTCCCTCTTCAGGGCTCCTCGCGTGGGCCAGACGTAGCCTCCTCAGTGAGTCTTAAGCCATTAAGTTAGGGTGTTACATCCAAAAGCCTCAGTGGTGTGTTTGTTGAAGCGCTCTTCAACCGTCATGAACTCTCTCCTCCACGTGGCTGTTACTCGTTTGTTTCAGTCACTCAGTTTCCTAGGAAGAGGATTCACACAATGTCTGGCAATCCGTGCCTGTCTAATCCATGTGTGTGATGTGGAGGGGAGACCACATGAGCCAGCAATGACTGAGACCTCCACTGTGCACCCGAAGCCGCCTGGCCGTCGTGATAACAGTGTGATAATAACATGCTGTGCTTCCTCCATCATGCCCCCTACCCACGCCCTGGGCTTCCCTTCTACACCTTCCCCCCTCCTCTTCCCCGCACCCCCCCAGGCCCTCCTCTGTTCTCAACTGATGGTCGTGCTCTCTGCTCGACTGAGGCAATGGAAGGAAACTCAAGACAAGCACCACAGCCCCCTAACTGCCCACCCAGCCCAGCCTTAGCTACACAGTCTAGCTCCCATCCAGTTCGGACCAGCCGTCAGCGCCCCGCGCAACCAGCCAGCCAGCCCACTTGTTCACTGGATCTCATCCTTTCTTGTCTAGGGAGGGATATGGCTCCAGGAATTCGTTCTCTCTCCCCCATCATCGTGTCTTCTGTCCTTACTGGAGCATCCCCACCGGCAGGCAGACCTGCCGTCTCTTACACCATCCTGAAAAGTGCAGGTCCTCTCGGGCACCTCTCCTGCCCTGGCCAGGCTCTCCCCTGCAGTCGGAATCCCGAGGAGTGCCTTTGGGCCTGACTCCTCCGGAGGCTCTCCACGGAGCTGACTCCAGCCAGGCCTTCCTCTCCGCACACCGCACAACCTGCCCAACTGGCCTTCTTCACCTGCTCCCTATGGAAGGCAGTGGGCAGTTCTCAGTCCTCACTGAAAGAGTTGCTTACTCCTTCCCGCCTAAACACTTGTGCTGCTTGACTTTGGAGCACCACCCTGGGCCCACATAGCTTTCTGGAACCCAGTGAGCTCATCTCCTGTGTCTTTGCTTCTTCCCCATTTTCTTCTGGGTCTCTTCAGTGCTGGTGGCTCAAAAGTAGGCCTTCTTCCTCTGCTCTCTCAGCCCACGCTCACCCCCTTCAAGACTTGGCCCAGTGTCATGCTATAAAGAATATCCACGTACCAGTGACTCAAATTTTACCTCCAGCACAGACCTTTCTGGAGCCGGCCTCACATCTCCAACTATCTGGTTGACTTTCCTGCCAGGATTAAGAGTAGACACCCACCTTAACGGATCCCAGACACAACTGCTGATCTGTCCCTTCTGCCTGCTTCTGCAGCTCTCACACATGTACTTGACTGGCCCAAACTCCCTCTACTCTTCCCGAAGCAGGGTTGAAGACCTTGGCATTGGTCTCACCTTTTGCCTCTCTTTCCCATGATCCAAACTGTTGGATCTTGTCCTTCAAGATGTCTTGTCCTTCAAGATGTATTCAGACTCGGACCACTCCTCACGTTCTGAATGTCTTTGCTTTCATCCAAGATCCTATTACCTTCCCTGTGGGTCATGTGATGTGGTCTCCCAGCGTCCACCCTTGAGCCCCGTCACTCTGTCTCAATATGGTAGCCAAGATGGCCCCTGAAATGAAGTCAGGTTGTGGGATCCCCAGCCTTCTGCAGTCCGTGCTTCATTCTAAATAAAATCTCTGTCTCTTACAGTGGCCTACAATGTGCTGGATGGCTGGACTCTTTTCACTGCTCTGGCTTCCCTTCAAACACCCCGCTCCCACCCCACACTGTTCCCCGAGTCTCACCGCACTGTTCTCGGACATGCTCCTGTACCAGGGCCAACACCTGTTTCTTCTGCCCCAAACACTCCTTCCCCAGATACAAGGCTCACCCTTCCACCTCTGTTAAGATTTTGCAAAAACTTGTCTCTTCAACCATGAGGCCTGCCATGAACAGTTTATTTAGAACTGCGACCCAATTCCTGGCAACCTGAGCATTCCAGACACTCCTTATCCTGCTGTGTTCCTTCTGAGTCCTTGTCACCTTCTAGCACGTCCTAAAATTTACTTATGAGTTATGATTATAGCTCATTGCAGACACTATAAGCTTCTTGAGGGCAGACATTGTTGTCTATTTTTTTACTAATTTTTTTCCACAAGTTTCTGGCGTAAAGACCAAACCAGTAGGTGTTCAGTAATATTTTTGTTGAATGAACGTGTATCCCCAGGCAGATAACACAGAGTACATAGAAGAGGTTCACACTGTACCATAATAGAGACTATTCTGCAGTCCGCATGATTTAAGAAGTATCAACAGTTTTAGTAAAGGGCACAATTAATGCCAGAATCCATACGCATTTTACTATGTTAAACTGCATGTATGTACTTACATGAACATACACTCACGTAAACATGGAAAATTTTCATTCCTCTTAACAAATTCCCATCTTTAAAAGTATCTCTAAGGCTCAGATGTAATGACAGAAAACTTTGATCCTAGAGGATGGCTAAGTAAACATTTTTGCTTTGAGAGTCTGTATGACTCTTAAAAGAACCCTATCTTAAATGGGATATGTTCTGCTTGAAAATGCTACATATGTCACTTGACGAAGTGAGGATCATTGTATATTCCATCAAATGCATTTGGACTCAGAATCAATCGCATACGATAATTTGAAACATTTTGAGATGGTGTCCACAGGCCAAATTGAAAACGTTTTATTTATTGAATAGCTTCATGAGAAAATGTCTCTGCAGTCATGATGTAGTTGGTGACTTCTTCAGCAATGGGGTATTTCTTCTCATCTTCTGGTACGTTAGCCCTTGTTTTTTCACGATATTATCTTTTCAAGGGTTAAAAAATTTTTTGTATGTTTCTCCGTGTGGTTAATTATTAAACTTCTGAATAAAGGGATACAGACCACTCATCTTTGGAACCTTCCATTCCTAGGGCCTGTGATAGGTGCTCAATAAATGAATAGGCCCCTATTAATTAGTTAAAAACATTGAACTCACTTCTGTCCATCTGGCATCCAAATTTAGCACATGGTGGAAATAATATTTTAGCTGCGGCTGGTCCACCGACAAACTGTGATCACTTATGGTTGATTTCCAAAGTCGTTCTCTGGAAAGTCTCCTTGAAAGTGGACCTAAAAGAGTTGATACAGTCACATGCCATATGCCATTGACAATCTGCTCATGCACAAGCCAACCTGATGTACCAAAGCTCAGGCCAAATAAGCGAAGTCCAAATTGTGGATATACCTAAACTTGGCAGAATCCTTCACTAGAGTAGAAAAGGAAAGCACAGCCAATTATTTTATTAAGGCTCAAATGAAAAAAATCCTGGAATCTTAAAAGCAGTGAGGTAAAGGACAATTTTTTCCCTTCACCTTTGAACTTAAAATGGGCTACTGTGTTGAAGAAAGTACTAGGTTATTAGTGTTATCATAAAATGGAAGCGAAAATCATTTATCATGGCGGGTCAGTGTGTATGTGTCTGTGTATGCAGCCATGCGTTGCTCTGTGTGCCTGTGTGTGTGTGTGTGTGTGTGTGTGTGTGTGTGTGTGTGTTTACTTGAGGGCAGACCATTTCGTTTGGTCAAATTGCAGACTTCTTCATTTTTCCCTTCACACTGTCTGCAAATTTTAACTGAGATCTAATTTTATTGTTGAAAGTGAAACTGTTCTACTAATATCTGATGCTTGGTGTTAGCCGTTCTCATTCTTGGAAGAATTTTAAATTCCACTAACAGTACAAATTTAAACTGATTTTTTTTTTTTTTGAGGAACTCAAATAGGCAGAACTGAGATCTGAAATCCGCTGGTTTGTACAGATTAGACCCTAAAACAGGAAGTGAGGGTTTGGGTTGCTTTAATGGAGGGGAAATGACTCATCTCATGTAATAGACACCCTAAATTTAGTTTTCCTTTTAGTGTAAAACCTAACAGTGATAGAGTTACATGAAACTTTATTATACTCAACTGCAATTTTCTCGTTCCTTTATCCTGCCATTCAATTGTCACATCTTTCATTAAGTACTGTTAAGACATGTTTAGTGTAAAAAATAAAGTCTTGTAAAACCTGAGTTGGATTCATAGAGCATGCTGATGTAGGAAAGGTTTCATGCTCAACGAAGTAAGAACAGAGTGTCTCAAGTCCATTGACTTTGGAAAGAAAACATAAAGAACTTTGGGATAATGTTACAAATGAACGTACATCCTTTGACACTATTGGAAAGATAGAAAGATAGATAGATAGATAGATAGATAGATAGATAGATAGATATGTATACAACAGAAGGTGTGTCAGAAATAGAATTATTTTTATACTGTGCATCTCTTTACTTACTGTTATGTACTAGAAAATCACAGAACACACTTAATACTGCATCAAAATAAATCTCAGTATAAAATCTACAATTAAGTATCCTTGCTGGAAACTGAAGAAGGGAAAAATGAAAGATTTCATGTTTGCATATGTAGAAAGAGAGCATTTTAAAATTCCTTATTGGTCTGCACTAAATGTCCATTAATTATTCGTGACATTTACCTGGCATACACCTGAGAAATGAAGATTAAGAGGATAGAAGACCATGTACATCAGGCAGTTTTGTTGCTCTGTGAAATAATTGAATGTTTTTTTAAATTTTTTTATTTTTGAGAGAGAGAGCGCGAGCGAGCGAGGAGAAGGGAGGGGAGAGGGAGACACAGAATCCAAAGCAGGCTCCAGGCTCTGAGCTGTCAGCACAGAGCCCGACGCAGGGCTTGAACTCACAAACCATGAGATCATGACCTGGGCCGAAGTCGGATGCTTAACCGACTGAGCCACCCAGGTGCTCTGAGATAGTTGAATTAACCCAAAGATAACCATGTTCCCTGATTCACAACGGTTCAACTTACAATTTTTTGACTTTATGATGGTGCAAAAGCGATACACATTGAGCTGAAATCATACTTGGCATTTTGAATGTGAACATGGGTCTTGTCCCAGGCTAGCGACGTGCGGTCGGACACCCTCTGGGATGCTGGGCGGTGAGCTGCCACCCCCAGGCAGCCAGCATTCACAAGGGCAGACAGATCCACCGACAACCATTGTGCCCATCACTTTCAGGTCAGTCCTCAGTACATGACACGAGATAGTCAACACCTTGTTATCAGGCAGGCTTTGTGCAAGATGATTTTGCCCACCTGGAGGCTGATGGGAACGTTCTGAACACATTTAAAGCTGGCCAGGCTAAGAAAGCAGTGGTGTTGGGTAGGTTGGGTGTGTAAAATGCATTTTTGACTTGCGATATTTTCAGCTTCTGATGGGTTTATCAGGACTTAACCCCACTGTAAGTTGAGACACATCTGTATACCAGGAATTCTGTGGGACAGTGTTTGACATGTACATAGCTCTTAGGAACCTTTGTGATATTAGTCACTTTACAAAATGCGATTGCCAGAAACTTATACCTTAGAGCAGAGTGTAAGTTCAGTTTAAGGAGCAAAATTATTACTTGGAAAATTTTCAGCGAGTGATAATTATTTGCCCTCTCCAGAGGTCTTAATTGGTTTAAGTAAAAGCACCATTGGGTACACTTTTGTAAAAAGTCTGTAATTAATCGAAACTTCAAATCAGTTAATATAATCCCAGACCTGCCATGCCGGAAGGGGCTGTCGACAGGGTCTCCATGCCAGATGAGGAAAGGAAATCATTAAGCCCCTAACCTACCCAGATCCACTCAGGTAATTTTGCAGAAGAACTGAGACTGGAATTCACATCATTTCTCCCCTAGAATAGCTCTTTTCTCTTTATCATTCAAATTGCTTCACAGAGCTCCTCTGAAACCACATATCACATGGGGGGACGGTGTTGTAAAATAACAAGACTTCCGAAAATTAAAGGAAGGAGATAATGCCCTCTGCCTTTAGGAAAAATCACCCTGCCCCATGGTGCTGGCCATGGTATTAATCACAGGCATGCTCTGCACCACCTCGTCGGAGAAGATCCCCTTCTCGTTTTTTTCTCACTGATAGTGGCAGAAAATTCATTTTCCCATTAAAAACTATGGGTTTGTGAAATAAACTTTAAAAAGGCGGGGGAGTACCTGGGTGGCTCAGTCAGTTAAGTGCCCAACTCTTGATTTCAGCTCAGGTCATGATCACATGATTCGTGGGAAAGAGCCCCTCATTGGGCTCTGTGCTAACAGCACAGAGCCTGCTTGGGATTCTCTCTCTCTCTCTCTCTCTCTCTGTCTGCCCTCCCCCACCTCTCAAAATAAATACATAAACTTAAAAAATAAATAAAAACTATGGGTTCGCCAATGTTGGAGGATTTGGAGGTTGCTTTTGTAGGAATTTTAGTGAAATTCATAAAATTTTGGACTTCCAACTAGTAGACATGCCATTTCTCTGATTTTGAGAGAATCCTCATGGAATCTGAACAGCAATGGACCACAGCAAAATATTTCAGAATTTTGACATCATATTACTGCATTTAGGTGAAGTTTTTCGTTTGTGACGTAATGTCAGGACAACAGTTGGTGGCCATTTATCCAATAGTTTATTAGCTTGCTACTGCTACATAACAAAGGACCACACACCTAGCTGCATAAAAACAAACACATTCATTCTCTCATGATGTCCGTGGGTCGGGAGTCCACTCATAGTTTAGCTGGGTTCTCTGCTCAGGGTTCCACAATATCGCTATCCAGTTAGCCAGGCTGTTTTCACCTCGATGCTCAACTAGGGAAGAATCCATTTCTGAGACTATTCAGTGGATGGCGAATTTCATGTGTCAACCCGACTGGACTAAGGGGTGTGCAGAAGGCTGGTAGAACATCTCTGGGTGTGTTTGTAAGGCTGTTTATGGAAGAGATTAGCACTGGAATCCATAGACTGAGTCAAGGATGGCCCTCCCTCATGTGGTCAGATCTCCTTCAACCCATTGAGAGCCTGAATGGAACAAAATGGCAGAGGAGGGGCCAGGTCGCACTCTCTTCCCTGGCGTGGGTCATCCATCTCCTCCTGCCCCCAGGTGTCACAAGTCCTGGTTCTCAGGCCTTTGGACACTGGGACCGACATCAGTGCCACCTCACTGCCCCAGTTCCCGTTGGACCTCAGACTGCAATGACTTTATTGGTTTACCCTGGTTTCTTGGAGTTAGACTGAATTATACCCCTGGATTTCCTGGTTTTCCAGCTTTTAGATGGAAAATTGTGGGTCTTCTTGTCCTCTAAAACCATGTGAGCCAATCCGCATAATAAACCTTCCCTAACATCTCTATATATCCTATTGGTTCTGTTTCTCTGGAGAAACTTCACTAATCCATTCAGGTTATTGGCAGAATTCTTTTTTTTTTTTTTTTTTTTTTTGGCTGTATGACTGGTGCAGAGGCAGCTTCTAATTTGCTGTCTCTTAGAGGTTACCCCTAAAGTCCTAGAGATGATTGCCCATGACCTATGGCTCTTTCCATAGGAGAGGAGTTCAAAACATGGCAGCTCACTTCTCCAAGGCTAGTAGGAAAGTCTGTCTCCAGTCTAAGACAAGGTCTTACACAGCATAGCAGTCATCATGGGGGCCACATCCAACCCTCTTTGCCACACAAGGTAACCTAATAGAGACAGTGACATTCTATCATTTCGTTGTGCTTTATTGGTTAAAACCAAGCCACAGGTTCCACCTACACTCAAGGGGAGAGAATCACTCAGGGCATGATTCACTGGGGTCACTAACAGTTTGTTGCTTAATGCTAAGAGTACTGTATGCATTACAAGGGCTTCTGAGCCCCCCACACCGCAGGTCTGCGATTGAATTTTGCCTTTAGGTCATTTAGCGTTGAAATCAAAGGGCCAAATTAATGTTTGATGTGTTCCATTCAGATTCTATGATATTTACTTTCTAATTCATAATCAAACTATTTCCTTATTGGATTACTATTATTTTGTTATAGTCCACAAGTTTGACCATGCTTCACTTGTATTTTTTTCTCCTTTATGAAGAAAAATGTTCCAAAAATAACACAGGGAATCACCAAAGTGGTGGTGGCACACTGGGTTCCTGATCTGTTTTTCCTTACTATTCATGGAGAGAATTTTCCTTCTGTAGTGGTTGCCTTCAGAGAATGCTTCCCAGTCAGTGAAAACGATCTTGCCTTTGGTGACAACGGTTCCAGTGACATGTGGTTGCAAGATTCACCCTCGGAGCAAAACTTTGTGATCCAAGGCAGCATATCCATGTTACGTTCTTCAACGTACTGGTGCTGCACCTTGGGTTAAGGGGGGCTGCACGTCAGGGATGGGAGAGGTGTCAAAACCGAAAGTGTGGTGAAATGCTGAGTTAAAAAAAAAGTTAACAAAAAAAACAACAACAACAAAAGACAATGGAATTCCACTGCACACCTACTAAAAAGGCCAAAAACCCAGAACACTGACAACATCAAATGGTGGGCAGAATGTGGAGCGATAGGTACTCTCATTCGTTGCCGGTGGGGATGCAAAATGGACAGACACCTTGGGACAGTTTTGGCAGTTTCTTGCAAACAAAACATACTCTTATCGTATGGCCCAGCAATCAACCCAAAGGAGTTGAGGACTTACATTGACACAAAATTTGCACTTGAATGTTTATAGCAACTTTATTCATAATTGCCAGACTTGGGAGCAACCAAGATGTCCTTCAGGAGGTGGATGGATAAATAAACTGTGGTCCATGCAGACAACGGAACATTATCCAGTGCTGAAAAGAAATGAGCTATCGAGCCAGGAAGAGACACGGAGGAGGCTTAAATGCATATCACCAAGTGGAAGAAGCCAGTCTGAAAAGGCTCCATACTGTGTGATTCTGACTCTGTGACATTCTGGAAAAAGCAGGACTATGGAGACAATAAAAAAAAAAAAAAATCAGTGCTTCCCAGGGGAAAGAGGGGCTGGGGAGGGATGGATGGGTGGAGCACAGAGGGTTTTTGGAGCAGTGAAAGTACTCTGCCATACCATAATGGTGGATACACGTCACTCTACATTTACCCAAGTCCAGAGTGCGCACCACCAAGAGGGACCCCAAATGTCAACTGTGGACGTTGGGCGATATCCGTGTACCTTCCCCTCAATGTGGTTGTAAACCTCGAGCTGCTCTAAAAAGCTAACCAGATGTCTTTCTGTCGGGGCTTCTCAATGACTTCAAACTTCTGCTGTGCTTTATCTAATCTTCAAAGACATGGAGACAGCTCTCCATACTGATGACAGTTTTTTGAGCAACACAGTTATTGACACACTTATTCATACTTCATGGGAGAAGCTTCTGTACAGCAGTTGCTCATGAAATGCTGGTCTAGAAAATTTAGAACTCCCTCAGGAAAATCCTTCAGAGAGCTGGTTTGAAAGGGCTCCACCCAAACGTTTGGCACTTTTGGTGATGCTGGCTTATACCGATTTGACACTATTTATCAAAAATTCTAAATTAGAAAGTAGTCATGAGTGTTAACTGGGCACCCAAGTCCGTTCGGCCTTAGGATTTGTTCACAAGTATTGAGGGGTCGGACTTCAGAGCGACTCAGTATTAACTGGATATTGTCAGTCCCTTTCCTGTTTTGTTGAGTCCGAACCAGGAAGCTGAAGTTCCTTCCTCTAAAATTAATGGCTTCTTATTTACATAATGGCCTCCTTTTGTTCACTTTACACAAGCAGCTAATTACGTTAGAATACCTCAAGTATGGGGTTCGTCTACTGGGTTAATAATACCCTGACAGGTGCCATCCATGACTTTCCCTTCTGATGTAACCTTGCTAATGACCATGGTTTGTAGGGTGTGGGGTATTGATGTGGGTAGATTTAAGAAGGCTAGGTGTCACGACATATCATAACATACAATCTTAAAAGTTAATTCTTTGATTCGACTTGGGGCAGGATCATCTGCATTAGGAAAAACCCAGCTTGTCAACAAACTCCAAATAACAAGGGGCTTGGAATGAAGGTAAAAGTTTATCCCTCTCTCCCTTATTTAAATCCGGAAGCAGATGGTCCAGAGCTGTGATAGCAGGCCTGCTCCACCAAATCCCAGAACCTTGCAGTCTTCTGTCCCACAAAGTAGTGGTCTCTGACTTTTAGGCAGCAAGAGGGGAGCAGAAAACAGAGGGCAGACTGTCTGCTCCCTTTGTCTCTTGCTTTAATTAAGCCTCGCTTCATGGTGGGTGCATCGGTACTCCATCACTGCATAACCAAGTACCACAGTGTAACAGTTAAAGCAACACCCACTTAGCAGCTCATGGTGACACAAGTCTGGCATGGCATGGCTGAGTCTTCTGCTCAGGGTCTCCCAAGGCTAAAACCAAGATGTCAGGCAGGCTGTTCTCGCTTGAGCTCAGAGCCCTGTTCTTGGCCCAGTCAGGTTGCTGGCACAATTCAGTGTTTTTGCAGTTATGGGACCAAGGTCTCCCTTTCTTTGCTGGCTGTCCCCTAGCGGCTGATCTCAGCAGCTAGAGGGCCCCCCACATTCCTGCCATGTGTCCCTCTCCATCTTCAAAGCAGCCATGAAAGATTTCCCGGGCAGCCTTTCTCCTGCTTTAAATTTTTATCAGAAGGAGCCCAGTTTCTTTTAAAGGTTCACTTGATGAGGTCAGGTTCCCCCAGGATAATCTCCCTCTCATTAAACCAAAGATGCCATATAACTTAACCTAACCACAAAAGTGATACCCCGTCATTTCTACAACACCATTGTTTTACATAAATACCCCCCACACCCTGTTATATGGATCTGGTATGCCAACCCCAGGCAGTTTTGGGGAACACCTTAGAATTTTGCCTACTACCAGTAGGCTTTATTCAGGGTGGTTTAACACCTGGGACCCAGATTTTTTGAAGACTCTTCAGCCTCTGTCAGAAAGATTATTCCTGGGCCTGGTTTCACTCATCATTAGTGCTTGAAAGGAAGGGCAGAGATCTCTGCTATAATCAGTGGAAATTTTCATTAAAGGAGAAGGAGGAGAAAGAGAAAAGAAGAAGAGGAAGAGGAAGAGGAAGAAAAAGAGGGAGGAGGCGGGGGAGGTGAAGAAAGGGCCAAGAAACATGGTCTTCCAGTAATCACAGAAGGTCTTTTCCAGCACCAATGAGGTTTAGGCAACTGCTTGAGTAGACCACCCAATTCTGCAGGAATCCCCTTACATGGAAGGCTCTGTCCCTTGGTCAGTGCTCCATTCTCTTCTGCCATGTTGTCACCTAAAGCGGCATTCTTTTATTGCACGCGACGGCACCTCAGCTAGGAGACGTAAGGATTCCACACACATTAGACAAATAAGTCGTATGATTCTTTCCGAGAGGACAGTCACATTTCTGTGGAAGACTGTACTTCCCAAAGATGGCCACACTGTGTTCTGGCCAATGCGTCCTTGTATGCCGTGATCTCAGCTCCCGTCCTGATGAAGAGTGGAGACTATGTCCGTCCCTGAATCTGGACCTTAACAACAGGTGATACACTAGCTTCGAGGGCAGTGGAGGCCACACCACTCTGCCGAGATCTTTGGGGACCCTCACCTTTGGAGTGCTGGCCACCACATAAGATGTCCCTCTGTGCTGAGGCTGCCATGTTGTCAGGGAGCCCAAGCCTACCGGTGAGGGACCACGTGGAGAGGTTCTGAGGGGCACAGGGAGAGCAGAGCGATGCCCAGAACTCCCTGTGGGCCAGCCCAGCTACCCCGTGCCCACAAACGCGTGGGAACACACACGCCAGACAAGCCCTTCCCAGAGTGCGGTAACCAGGAGGTGCTGACTGCAATGTCCCTCTGGTCGGAACCAAGTGACTTCTTTAGAAGTAATACGGATAACAAGCACGCGTACTGCAAGAATTTTCGAACCAAATGCAGGATGCATTTGCTGTTTGAGTCAGACACGCTGGGGATGTGAATGTGGCTTGCCGACTCCTAGTTCCCCAAGAAGACACAGAGAGCTGTCGTCTCCACATCAACTCCAACTGTGTGGTGAGGGTTATGGCCACAATGTCAGGTCAATGTATAAGTAAGTATTTACATATCTGAAAAAGATTTAAGTGATCTTGAGGTGTGACGTGAGTATAAATAATTGTGAAACACGGGGTAATGATCACATAAAACTTTCATAAGTAATAAAAAATAAGTAAAACGTCAATAAACGTCGATTTACAGAATTTTTGAGACGTACTTAGATACATTTTTGTTTCTTCCAGTTTATCATTTCTCCAGGAGTTTTGGGGTCATGAGTAATTCACGTTTACGTGCAGAGCCATGCCCTCAGCCTCTTTTCCCTTGATAAATTTCTTTTAGGATATTTTTTAATGAGGTGGAATTTTTGCTCTTAACACCTTCCAATCAGAGAACACGGGGTTTTCCTGAGTACTGACCCTTTAACGTGCGTGTGAGTGCGAACAAGCCGGATCTCCTTTGTGTGGGGGTGGCTTTCTCAGGACAATCTGATGAGCTTGGGATTGCATTCCTGGCAATGTCCGCACAACAGATGGGCTTTCATCTAAAATGACATATGAAAAAGACGAAGGAGGGCGCCTGGGGGCCTCAGTGGGTAAAGCATCTGACTCTTGATTCCAGCTCAGGTCGTGATCTCATGGTTCGTGAGTTTGAGCCCCGCACTGGGTTCTGTGCTGACGGTGGGGAGCCTGCTTGGGATTCTCTCTCTCCCTCTCTCTGCTCCTCCCCCACTGACACTCACTCTCTCAAAAATAAATAAATGAACCAAAAAAAAAAAAAATTGAAAGACGCTGTTCTGAAAGTCTAGTTTAACACACGTTTTTTTGAACTGACCTTACACGTACGACTCATGACCAAATGTTGGCCCCTTTTTGCCCCTGTTTAAATACCACACGTGCTCACATCCTGCACTTTAAGCACAGAGGGGCCCTAAGACCCCAGCCCTCTCTCGGCCAGGACCTGGAAAGTCCCTTACTAATGCAAATATCTACTTCCTTTCTGATCCACGGCCATTAAAGCTATGGGAAATCAAGCTTAACAGGAACATTAAGGGCCCAAAAAGAGGCGTGGGGGGGAGGGGTTGGGGAGGGGCAGGGGGATCTGAGGCTGGTCTGTCCCTGCAGGAGCCAGTGGAACCACACTGGGACGGCGCCCTGGAGGCTAAGGGAAGCCCTCTTCACCATCCGCCAGAGCAGATCACAGAATTTATTCCAGTCCTTGCAAATTTCCTTCTCAATGATTTTTATTCCTGTTCCAACACAGGGAGAAATCATTCTTTTGGAATCATTGAGTAAACTAGGAAAATAAAGATTGATTAAATAAAATTTCTGAAATTGAATGTGTTTAGCCTTATTCTATTATTTTCCATATACAAAAATGGGAAGACAGTAATGTTTTTCAGTAAAATCCTCTACAGAGTATTTTATATATATTATATATTTATGTATAAATATTTATATATATTTATATATGTGTGTGTATATATATATATGAATAACATAATATATAAAATACATAAATTGTTGTAATCTTTAATTATCAGTAAATATAAATGTTTTACTTTTTTATCATACATATACAATGCTTTTACAGAAGTAGAAAGAAGATGTTTTCTCTTCTGGAGTTAAGCACTGTCTTTGTATTTCTGTAGCTTAAGTTATCTGCAAAAACTTATTTGGGTAACGAGGGTGAAGAGGATCGATAGCTGTTGAAGCTTCTCTCCAGGCACATTGCATATATTACCTCAATTACTTTTAACAATAAGCAAAACTTAATATGAGATTCAAGGGGCGCCTGGGTGGCTCAGTCAGTTAAGCGTCCCACTTCGGCTCAGGTCATGACCTCACAGTTCGTGAGTTCGAGCCCCGCATCGGGCTCTGTGCTGATGGCTCGGAGCCTGGAGCCTGCTTCACATTCTGTGTCTTCCTCTCTCCCCGCCCCTCCCCTGCTCACACTGTGTCTCTCTTGGTCTCTGAAAGATGAATCAACTGTAAATAAATAAATAAATAAATAATTAAATAATTAAATACAGACAAGATTCAAAGAGGTTAAGTCATCTGCCCAGTGTCACAGGAGTATGGTGTTGTGGAGCTTAGAGGTGATTCCCTGGCCGGGCTCCTTCTGAGCCCCCCCCCCCCACTAGCGTCCCCCACCTGCTCCATGAATCAGAGCCGGCTCCCAGTGTTGGAATGTGCTTGTGTTCTAACTAGCACTTGCTGTCTGCACCCCTGCCCCCAACACTGTCACAGACAAACACACCCACACGCGGACGGAGTGCTCCGGGATTATACCATTTTGTGAACTACCAAATCTGTGACACTTTAAAGAGAATATTAACAGCAACAAAATCAGAAAAGTCTTCGGTTTCATAAATACCTAAAGACCGTGCCACATCTTGCTTTGATATTTGGAATTTGACTTTCTTTATTGTAGATGGAATTTATGGTAAATTAATTCTCTCTCTCTCTCCGCTCCCTTCCTCCTTCCTTCCCTCAATTCCTTCCTTCTCCTTTAACAAAAGCAACATATACTTTCTCATGTCATCAGTAATCCCATACTGTTTATTTCAGGGGTTCCCCCTCAGAATAGTTCCTCGGAGCCTTTTTGATTTCCTGCCCTAATACACACGATTGCTTCCTAAGCCTGCTGCACAGTTGGGCCCTAAGATGTTTTTCTTTCATTTTTAGGTTAGACCCAGGGTTTCTTGAGTCCCATTCACTCTTCACCATCAGGTGCTTTGGCTGCTTGGTTTTGCAGTGAATTCTTTCCAGGTCAATGGGGGGGGGGGGCACAGGGGGTAACCTGGAAGCCACCTGCTGAAGGCGTGCTGGCAAATCTGGGTTTCATGGTGTTTTCTTAACCCCATCTATTTTGGCAGGACCTGCCCTCCTTCAGTTTCCTCCCCACCCCCCCATCCCACCAGTTCTTACCGTCTTGCACCTGACCTGGTTCATTCTTTAATGCTGTCGCTGTGGATCTTCCCATCTACAATCCCAGGTGAATGACATTATTTCTTGCCGCCCGAACGGACCGGCATCATGATGATGGGGCTCTGGGTTCACGGTGATCTCCCCGCAGAACTGACATCGGGAGCTCCCCCTGCGCTAATAGAGTCCAGAAACCACTGCCGGCCTGTTTGCCCTTCCGTGTGATGCGAATGTCACCCTCTGTCACTGCAGCTTCTACGACATGCCCGTCACCCCCGGGTGCTGACAGTTCAGGAAGGTGCATGGATGTGCCCGTCTTTCTTCATTGTCCCACCCGCCCGATTTAACCTAAAGACCCACGTTGTTCTTCAGTTCTAGCAAATTCTACTCTATTTCGTTAGCTCTTTTCCCTCCATTTCTAGGCTTCTCCCCTTTATGAACTGGACTCAGATGGACTCATGGATTGACCTTCCGTTCTCATCTCACAAAGTCCCTATTTCTTTTCTTAGTCTCTTCGTCCAGAATCTGGGAGATTTCTTTCTCTATTTCTTCAGCCCCTTGACGGGAATTCTGTGTTTCTATTTCTGAAATGCGTTCTATCAGGAATTCTGAAATTAAAAAAAAATTTTTTTTTCACCGTTTATTTATTTTTGGGACAGGGAGAGACAGAGCATGAACGGGGGAGGGGCAGAGAGAGAGGGAGACACAGAATCGAAAACAGGCTCCAGGCTCCGAGCCATCAGCCCAGAGCCTGACGCGGGGCTCGAACTCACGGACCGCGAGATCGTGACCTGGCTGAAGTCGGACGCTTAACCGACTGCGCCACCCAGGCGCCCCTGAAATTTTGAATAGAAGTCATTTCCAGACCAGCATGCAAGCAGCTTAGAAGTTGTCATTGTGCTCCCCCCCAACAAAAAAAAGCTAAACAGCCAGAAAAATCAGCAACTCTTCCAAGAGTGGTCAAAGAACTGAGGTCCCAGGGCAATCAGTGACCTAATGGATAAAGAAACGGGTAGATACAGAAAATTGCAATTTATGGAGCCGAAACCCACAAGCGGAAAATTTCTGGGGCACCTGGGTGGCTTAGTCGGTTAACTGTCTGACTTCAGCTCAGGTCACGATCTCGTGGCTCCTGAGTTCGAGCCCTGCACGGAGCTCTGTGCTGGCAGCTCAGAGCCTGAGCCTGCTTCGGATTCTGCATCTCCCTCTCTCTCTGCCCCTCCCCCACTCACACTCTGTCTCTCTCTCAAAAATAAATAAATGTTAAAAATTTTTATTTTTAAAGAAACTTGCTCAGAAAGCAGATTCAACCATTGCTTTCACATAAAAACAAATCCAAGAGGGTTTTTTTTTCCCCTTTTTGGAATTTTTAAATGCCTTTTCATTGTAGTCTATTCTCACTTCACTTAGTTCTCGTTGTCTTCTTGAAGCTTTCTTACGATGCTCTTTGGAGACTATTTTAAGTCTCTTCTGTGTCCTTCATGTGTTATATTATTTTCCACTCTCTGTTACAATATTCATTCATCCTGGCAATTCTGGGGGCGGGGGAGGGCAGGGGAGTACTGATGTTCCTCTGGGGTCTGATGATGCTTGGCTGCTACTGTTTATCAGCGAAGGACGAGCTCAATCGTAGAATAGAATGTCTTCCACGACCGGGCAGTCCGTTTCTACACCGGTCCTCTCCTCGAGCAGGTTGGTTTTGACTGCTCGCCGGGGTCGGCTTGGGTGATGGGGAAGTCGTAGCCGAGGGCGCACGTGTGGGGAGCAGGCAGGAGGCCTGGACCCTCTCGTCCATCCTTCACACAAGGGGGGAGACTTGACCCTGGGTGGGCCCAATCCTTCCCGTGTGTAATGGATGTGCAGCAAAGAGGTGCCACTGCACAAGGGCTGTGTGTGTGCGCGTGTCAGTCTCGCACGGCGTCTCCACGGACAGTTCCGCATCGAACCACGGTGAGCTCTGCCCGCTCACTCCCGCACTCTTGGGCAGCAGAGTAGGGCTGTTCTTGAAGACACCTCAGAAGGGAGCGATCGTGTCCTTCGAGGCGATTTCCCATCCCTGTTGCAGGCTGGGGTTAGCTCTGAGTTGTTTGCAAATGATTCAAAGTGTTTTCCTTGGTCTGCATATTTATGGGTATTTCCGGTTGGCTGGTGGCTCCCTGACTTTGTTTGGATGCACTTCTTTGTACGTCTTTACTGTGCTTGAGTGAGATTTTAGGAAGGAGAGGAATCGTCACACGTGCTCTTTCTGCCACCTTGAACTTAAAGGAAGGCGTGACCGCCCCGCAAGCGTCTGTATTCAACATCTCCTACCACCCTTCATGAGAGCATCATATCCCATTCGATACCTGCCCCGACACTGACTTGCCCGCTTTCCAATTTTGTGTATGTCTGATCGTCTCAGTTTCACGCTGGAAAACATGATACAATGAATATTATCTGCTCATGTAGCTTTTCCTTCAGTTACATTATTTTCTTTGGATCAATTCCCAGAAACAGGATTACTGAGTCAAAGGAGATCTTTATTTTTATGACTCTAATGCCTTTTCAAGGGAGCTACACCAACTTACCATGACACCAACAGTAAAAGAGAATAATAGTCTCGGTGCACTTTTCCACCTTTGGTCACTAAAACGATGTTAAATATTTGCTTTCCTGTGACTTTTAAAATTTTTATTTAATTAGTTCAATTAAGTCTCTAATCATTACTCTTGCCTGATGTATTAGCAAAACAAATGGTTTAGACAAAGTAATCCCTTTTGATTTTTTTAAGAGTGAAAGCACAGACTTTATTCAGTTTCTTTTGATTTTAATGTGCTAACTTTTAAGAAATACGTTAAATTAAAATTGATTCACACATTTTACTCACTGATTTTACCTTTCTCTACTTCTCAACTAAATCCCCTAAGTCTCTCAGAGTAACTTACCATGTACCTTCAGTGCTGGATCTGGGGAGAAATATGTTACCTTTTACCTAAGTAACAAGCTCACCTCTTCCCCGGGTAAATACAATGTAACAGACACAAAAGACAAATCGGCTTTCACAGGCAACAAATTCCTTTCCAAAAGTGTTGTGGTGCCTACCAAGTATTATCTGAAAACAACAAGTAAATTATCAGACAAATCTCTTCTTCTGACATCCAGTGCAAATATCATATACAACTTTCAAGACACTATACGGTGAATATTATTGTCTATTACCTAGATTTTTCCTAACAGCAGACTGGCAGCAGTAACTAGAAAATCTAATGGAGACTAAAGGAATTAAGAGGACCCTGGGAGTGAAAAGTGATGATGGCTTTTTGTAGTCAGAAGAGGGCCAGAGAAAAAAACATTCAAATCATGGTGCACAGATTAAAAATACAAGAAGTAGCCTGGCTTATAAATAATGATCAGTTGAATCATCGAAGAAGTTTAAAATCTGTTCAAGCCCCACTTAGAGAAAAACATTTCTAACATATTTTAGTGTTTTTTATTTTAGAGAGAGAGAACGAGTGAACGGAGGGGGGCAGAGAGAGAGGGAGACACAGAATCCCAAGCAGGCTCCAGGCTCCGAGCTGTCAGCACAGAGCCCGACGCGGGGCTCGAACCCATGAACCCGGAGGTCATGACCCGAGCCGAAGTCGGACTGAGCCTCTCAGGTGTCCCCTAACATATTTTAGAAAATTATAAAGTCGTTAATGGGAAAAATATTTGTATGGAACGCGTCTTTGTTCAACCTAGTTACATGGGAAGGAGAAACTCCTCATGAGACGTAAATTGTGTTTCAAAATTTCAAGTTATGAAGTTAAAATTTTGGAAAGTCTGTGCCATGAGAGGAGCACTTGGAGGCTTAGCGCCGCCTGGAATCCTGCCCACGAGTGTCTGATGATGCACTGGAGGGAGCTGACCCACGGACATAGGACAAACGTGTGACAGTTAGAAGCTAAAACAGCATATCGTGAACTAATGAATAGTGCATGCAAGCAGCCAGAAAATAAGGTGCTAATTATACATTATTGAAAATATAAAAATAAAGAAGGTAGACCGCTCTTATGGACTGAAATGAAAGTCTGTGTCCCCCCAAAACTCGCGGGTGGAAATCTTAACCCCCGAGTGAGATGGAATTAGGAGGAGGTCACGAGGGGGGGGCCCCAGGAGGGAGCCGCGTACTTGTAAGAGAAGACCCCAGATAGCTTTGCTTCCTTGTCTGCTGTCGGCCCTGTGAGGACACGAGAAAACTGTGGCTCTGAATCAGGACGCAGGTCCCCGCCAGAGGCCAAACCTGTAGGCACCCTGATCTTGGACTTCCAGCCTCTAGGACGGTGAAAACGAAGTGCCTGTTGTTCAAGCCACCCGGTCTGTGGTGCTGTGTCACGGCCGCCCAAACTGACAAAGACACAAGCTGGGTAACTAGGGACTCAAACGACAGAGGGAAATCCACGCAGGACGTGAGTTAGTGTCTCACGATCCCCGCCTTGACCAGCCTGTTCCCAAGTTTCATTTTTCTACCCTAGATTTTAATTCAATTAACTGGAAGGTATACCAGCCATATGATTTCAGCTTCAAGTGAGGAGTGACATATAAAGATGATTCAGTATGAACCCTGTCCAAAAAAAAAAAAAAAAAAAGAAAAGAAAAAAATACACTGTTTTTGGTTACCATCTTTAAATTCTCTGCTTTTCTACAGACATGCTGATCAGTGCATTCCTAAGCACGTGGGCATTAACATGAAGACTGTATCCCTTCTACATGACTATGGAAACGATTCAGGCGAAAATTATGAATTTAAAAATCTTGTCTTTGTGTCATGTTGACGCAGAATACTTACATGTTGACAAAGCCAGGAACAAGAGCAAAACCTGACCGTATTCCAACGTATTCACCCGTAACCTACATCGGAGAGAAGTTGGGAACAATTCTAGGCTGCAACCCAGCTTAGCAAAGACTCCATAAAATCCAAGGAGATGACTTAAGAGCCCAGGGTTACTGATAAGCCGTAGTCAGATTGCGTCAGGAGCTCCAGACGGACCGCTACGTGTGAGTGAGGACCAGGAGAGCATCCGGTAGGGTCCCTGCAGCTGCCAGCAGCGTCCCTCACCAAGCCAGCTGTCCTCGCACACGACACAATAGCAGACACGCTTGCCATCAGACCTGTTTTGTAGAAAAAGAAGGGAAAAGGAAGGCAAAGCGCTCTTGATTCTGCTGAAACAGAAACACACCTGTATCCTGTCCTAATGGTGCTGGGCGCCAACAAGTGATTGGCTAAACAAAGCCTTCCTCTGGGCCCGATGCACAAACATCATACCTGATTTCCAAGACACTCTTAGGTTGATTTATTTTTGAGACACTGAGTGGGAGCGGGGGAGGGGCAGAGAGAGAGGGAGACACAGAATCTGAAGCAGGCTCCAGGCTCGGAGCTGTCAGCACAGAGCCCGACGCGGGGCTCGAACTCACGGACCGGACCGCGAGATCATGACCTGAGCCAAAGTCGGACGCCCAACCGACTGAGCCAGCCAGGCAGTACTAATAAGACAGGTACCATTATTGTCCTGTTTTTCAGATGAACAAAATGAGAGCCAGAGAGTTTAAGTGATTTGTTCAAGGCTACACACCTGTAAACGAGAGAGTAGATTTAAACCATGTCTACATTTTCAAGGGCGCCTGGGTGGCTCAGTCGGTTAAGCGTCTGACTTCGGCTCAGGTCACGATCTCACTGTTTGTGGGTTCGAGCCCCACATCAGGCTCTGTGCTGTCAGCTCGGAGCCTGGAGTCTGCTTTGGACTCTGTGTCTCCCTCTCTCTCTGCCCCTCTCCCACTCATGCTCTTTCTCTCTAAAAAATAAATAAACATTTAAAAAAATTTAAAAACCACATCTACATTTTCAAAGCCAATTCTCATAACTATTAAGCTATGTTGTTTCCCTAATATGTTTGAAAATGTCTACATGAGCCAGTCAAGGTACCTTTTGTTAACAGCTCAACAATGGATAAAAATTAAGTTCTCCAAAGACAAAAGAGGTTTTATGGCAGAAGAGACTTTTTTATCTTAGCGCGTTTTTCTAGCGGTGCTAACAAGAGCTTGCTTCATTTAATACTTGTTAGTGATACATGCTAACAGGGTGGAGTCCTGTCTTTCCCCAAACACAGATATGGTGCATCTAAATATTACACGAAAATAAGCCATTCTTCTTCTGGCATGACGTTTCCTCTGCCCCCAGACAGAGCAGTAAAACCCTTCCAGAACACGGGATGCTGAAGGGAAGGAAGACAGTGTCTCCAGTGCCAGAATGCTCTGACGTCTAGCTCACAGCTGTTCCTTAGCAGAGCAGTTCTCAACCCTGAGGACGTCCTAACTGGAGAGAACAGTTTTGGCCCACACGCTTCCCAGTTGTGCCCCAGATGAGTGAAATTGTCATCACATAGAAGCTACAAATTGAAATCTCATAAAACAATCAACATGGATGGTGTGTCGACCATACTACCGAATCATGTCCGTGTGCACGCTTTTCAGAATTCTAGCAATTTCCCCCCCCCAACCTGGAAAGTTTCGAGGTATCATCCAGGGCTTTCTTTTGAAGTCTATGAAAACAAATGTGCATTTCATTGTTTTCTCGCCGAGAAAGCCTTGGACCACTGCTTGTCTGAAAATTACCCAGAGGCAAAGGTCCTGAAAGGAAATTTTCATAATACACCAACTCTGTTTGTTTACCAATTAAATGAACAACGATGTTTACTTAGATCTTGACGAGTCAACCCTTTAGGAAAGAGTATATACCTAAGGGTTACCACCTTCTGCACCACATCTTGTCAGTCTACCTAAAGTCAACCCACACCTTTGGGGTCTCACTCCAGTTCTACTGCTGTATGAAGCGTTTGCTGCAGAGACCCAAATGTGCTTCGCAACCCTGAATAATGTTTTGGATACCATCCCTGTTTTCTACAGTAGCACTGCATTACTATTGTTATCTATTCCAGCAAAAAATGGTGCACAATAAATGCATATTAACTGATGAACATTTACGAACACTTTTTAGTTGAAAATGCTAATTGTTGGATAGTAAAATGTCTCTGATTCCTGTGTGGGGAAGTGTAGGGTTGCATTGCTCTTATCAGTTGATACTAAGATAGAGGGGTGAAGCGGTGTGAAATGCGATTTGAGTTGCACCTCCGTATGTATATTTAAGAAAACGGGACTTTCTGATCCAGAAAATCCATTTTTAAAATTTATTCTAGCACTGATTTCCTTATTATATTCTTTGTCTGGACTCCGCCGGAAGGGTAAGGAGCAAGGAAAGCATCTCCAAAGGAGCCTCATCTTCTTCCAACAGTTTATAATTTTTCACTCTTTTGCCTCTGCCCCATCTCCAACGTCACGTGCAAATCCATGTGGCAGCCAGAAGGGAAGCAGGACTGTCCTTTGTTAGGATGTACACTAGACTAGTCTCAACTTGGACCATGTGTCATCCTCACTAGCCCCTGGGTGCTAATGTTGTCAGCCTTCATTTGCCTTCTTCGGGTAAATATTTCGAAGAATATACACTTACGTCTTATTCTCCTGACTAAAAAGTGAGGTGTCTCATAATGCTTGCAAAGTCAGGTAATTGATTCCAAAGGGAATTTAGTGGTTAGAATTGCAATTTCCTCTAAAGGAAACACCCATGTTTGGAATCTTTAGTAGCTGTCTCCATGTTATTAACAACCCTACTTCTCTTTGACAGACAAGTAATAATGTGGCCATCTATCTCCAAGACAGCAGGGCCGAATATATTTCCAACTTTATAAATGAACTTTAAAAGCCCTACAGACAAATTTCATTAAAGTAAAGAATGGAAATCTGGTAAATGGAGTCTTTGGACTTTGTTGATGCATAAATCCTCGCTTTTCTACAACTGCTAATAAGGATCTGGAAAGTTACATAAATAAAATAAACATTTCCTGTGTATTAGATAGAGTGCTTTGTGAGCAAGTTGATGTGCAATGCTTGTAGAACAGTTGCACGTACACATTCTTAAAACAGAGCAAAAGGATTCCAGAATATCCCGTAGGAAGTGTGCCAAAGGGCGTTCTGGCCCTTCCACAAGTGAAACCCAAGAAGGGTTCTTTCTGTTCCACCCTAGACCCTTCTTGCTACGTACGGATATTCAAGATCAAGAGACTAATATATTCTGGAAGCTCCTCTTGACGAAATCACGGTCAATATTGTACCTCTGGTATTGTAGTGAGTCAGGATAAATAAAGTGGTCGATTATTAAAACCAGTTCTTTCTTGACGTGTTGCAGAAGTTACCTTTCTTTGTTGTTGTTAGAAGGAAGTATCTTTCTCCTAAGAAACAGTTTTGGCTATATTTTTTACCGTAAGTCAGAGACTTCAAGGTGTTCTTGAACATTTGCACATGGGACACTAGCAACTTTTGTTGTCAACTCGTCTCCAAGGATGGCTCCAACATTTTAGAGAACCTTGAAGTTTGGTAAAAACACGTGGTCCTACTAAAAATGTTGTTTAGCTTAGAGAGTCTCAAAGAGTTCTTGTTTTGTGGCTCCTGTCAGTTACCTGATGAAATTTACCAAAGCTCCTGGTGTGTGGGTTAAGGAGGCAAGAAATTGATAGAAATTAACTTCCATTTGAAAGAATTTTCTGGTGTTGAAACCAACTTAGAAAAGACTACATTATATGATGACACTCTCGGTACCACACACACACACACACACACACACACACACACAGATTTTTAATAGGCTCACAAAATACCCAAGGTGTGTAAAACTTTAGGCACCCAACAGCCAGGCTCTCAACTTACTGAAAACTACTTTTCAAGGCATTATGGTCAATTTCAGACAAAGCATTTTCTGATAAATATTCTTTTTTTTTAATGTTTATTTATTTTTGAGAGAGAGAGATAGAGCATGAGCAGGGGAGGGGCAGAGAGGGAGAGAGGGAGACACAGAATCCAAAACAGGCTCCAGGCTCTGAGCTGTCAGCACAGAGCCCAACGCAGGGCTCAAACTCGGGAATGGCAAGATCATGACCTGACCCAAAGCCAAATGCTTAACCGACTGAGCCACCCAGTCACCCCATATTGATAGATATTCTGATACTGAGAAAATGTGCATCAAAAGGGTGAATAATTACTCTCACTTTCCATAAAATCATTTGTTCGTTTATTATTTATTGAATATTCTGTGTTAAGCTCCAGGGACTCTGGGGCCCTGATACCCAATGATAAAAAAAAAAGACCCGGGCTGCGCCATCGGGAAGCTCAGTCTTATGAAACAGAAACCACTGAAACATCAATCCAGCAATTTTCTTTTCCTCTTCAACATCTATGTAGATCAACAGAAATAGAAATTTATTTTTTTTTCTGAAATACATCTGCACATTACTCCATTTAGTTTATCAGCAGTGACCATCCAGCGTGCACTAAGCATCGTGGCATCGCTATTGTGAATGTGCGAGCAATAAAACCACCAAAGAATTGTAACCTGACTGGGAGAAAAGGTGAATCAAAGGGGAAAATTGAGGATGACATAACTAAATGACTAATGATAAATCAATTATGTTATGAAAGAGTAAGCTGAACAGGAAAGTTTTTCTGTTGATAAAGTATTTGGGCAGCTACTTAAACTGGACAAAATATTAACCCAGGTCTCCCAGAGGCATTGTAGCCAAGTGAGAAATCTGCATTCCGGTCAGGATGGAACTATAAATCTACCTAGCCAAAATTTTAATCAAAAGATATTTTTCAGCACTACACGCTTTTGGAAATCTACTAAGTGCAAGATCCTGGCATTACAGTATGAGAAAAAGAGACTGAGTCTTGGCCAGCTAGTACTTGCCCTGGGGCATACGTACTACAGTTACTATGTAACAAATTAGGAAAAGGATCCTCAAGTCGGGAAGTAGATCTGAGATTCGACCCAGGCCCGCGGGTCAGACATTCGGAAGCCCTGCTGTTTTCTCTTCTTGCTGGGCTGACTTTATGTCAGATCCGTGGAGAAACAGACTGTAAAACGAAGTCACCAGGTCACAAGGTGGAAGGACGGAGAAAATGTCAAGAAACAGACTGCTGAACAGGCCCGGGAGAGTCACTCCATATTACGGCAGGAAATCATCCCCGAGCGTGGGAAACCCTCCAGTGTATGGGGCTGGCTGCGTAAGTCTGAGGCCACTCATGATGAGTCAGAGACCGAAGAGGCAGACTGGCATGGGCCCCCAGGCTAGGAATTTGGTAAAAAGACAGAGATCAGTGGAGGTGACTAGGGCCTGGAAAGGTTTCTTGGCAGTAACATTGTTTCTTCCGCTGTGACAGGTATGAAGGATTGAGGTAGGAAATGAACAGCGGGGTGAATTCAAAGCGAGGAGAGTAAATGATTCAAGGACGAGATAAGTAATGATACCACGAGAAGAGCAAAAGACACAGCCCAGCGTCTCTCTGCTGGTTAAGCATCACGCAACTCCAAGGTCATGGCTACCAATCGCTCACCGGCAAGAAGATGCTATAAAAAAACAATGCGTATTATTTTGTTAATCACTTAGGAAACTCTCGTTAATGTTCTGCGTCTTTGATTAGTTCATTCCCTGTAATGTCTTGGAATATTTAAAAATTGCTTCAAATAGAAGCCCCATACTATTTATATAAAATCCATTTTCAAAATTCTTTTCAAAGTAATTACAGGAAATTATCGGCCTTTGTATCTTGCTGGCTGACACATCATATAAATCACCCAATGTGTCACTTCTGATAAAGCCCATGTAATCATATTACATGACAGGAACTGACGGTCATAAATAGACATGATAACCTAATTTGGAAAACTCAGACAAACGCAGTTTCTTTTCAACTTTAGTTCAAAAACACTGGTGAAACTCTACAGAGGATTAGCATAGTGATGTGACTTTGATGAATATTTGTAACAGTTTCTTCTTTCGAACCTGAAAGCTATTTTGGTTTCATGCCTTAGATATAAGCTCATAAGAGCGTGTAATATAAAATATTTATAGCAAACATTAAAAAGAAAGAATGATGTGATTATTTGACTCAGTCGATTTTTACTTAGTCCGCTCAGTAATTAGGGCCTTTTTGAGGTGCAGGACGTAAACAGGGGTCTCCTCCCTTGGCAGAGAGCGAGAGTTTGCCAATGACTCCATATTTTAAAAAGCAATAACTCAATAGCGAGAAAGAAGATATACTCAAAACTGTGTCTACCCAGGTGTCGTTGCCAGACTTTGAATTTTACAAGTGAGGTGAACCCCCCCAAAGGCGAGACACTGTATCTCCTGGACCACGTAGACTATTAACGGGAGAAGGTGGCCCGCTGATGGTGGTAGCAGGTTGGAAGTTCTCAGTTCTTAGCGCCAGAGTCCGGCACCTGAGAGGCACAGGCTAGAAGCTATAAACAAGATAACGCACGGGGAGCCTTGCACAGCCTTGGGCCAGCCCGGCTCTGATGGTTGTCCTGAGTTGGGCAGGTCACTCCTGGGTCCACGCTGCCATCCCAGATCCCTGGAGAAGCAGCAGATGCCTGTGGATGGGGATTCTGGCCTCTTCCTCACTTACTATACTCAGTTGACTCGATGGAATAACAATGGTCAGGCCTGTCACGTTTCCACTCTCACTTGCTGGCAATCCCATGGGTTTTATCTTTCTGAACAAAAGTGGTGAGGTTTCAACCACAGTGCAAGGATACTCCTATTCTGCAAGCTAATATATCTGGATATACGCACGAGAATGCATAGAATGTGTGAATGCCGTATTATGTTGTGGAAGGAAGAACGTTATAATCCATGTTTCTAGAAGTATGACGCCTTTTTTTGTGAATCAGGGAACGACATACTCCTTTCTAGTTTCCTTTCTACATGAATTAAAAAACGAAATTCAACTCAGTACCTGTGCAGGGAATGTCAAAGTGGGGATATGTGTGCTACCCACAAAACTTCCCGTGTTCCTCCCAGTCAGTGTAGGTTTCAAAAAAGGGGGATGATGAGTGGTGATAATGTTCATTTCAAGAATATTGACATGAGGCTTTCTTCTTCTAGGGTATTTAATCGAAATCATCCCTTCCCTCAACATACACCAAAGAATGAGATTAATTATCTCCAAAAGTGGTCTCAAGTTAGGAAGATATAGCTTCAAAAAATCTAATAAAATTTATCAATTAAAAAAAAATCACAAAACTGGCAACCTAATGAGTCATATTCACGTACCTGATGAAACATTCAATTAATAAAAATTTTTTTAAAAAAAGGATGGCCATCATGGGGACTGCACAAAGAAGAATCAGGGGGCAAAACCACATGGCACTTGAACAACTGTGCCAGAGAGTAATATGATAAATCTAGCAGACCTAATTCTTCCTGAAACTTAAAATGACATCCTATTGTGAAGCAACAAAAATATTCAGGTCTATTTATGGCCTAAAGAAAGTATCTTCCAAGAGCACCCATTTCGATTATCATGTAAATTACTTTGGAGTTGCAGTAAATGCAATAAGATAAGAAAATAAAATATAAATAGAAGAAAGGACATGTTATAAATACATTTTGATGTCTGTATTTCAAACATCTCTTTTATAAGACATTTAACCCGCTGACACCTTGACACCCTGATCTTGACCTAGAGATTATTAGTCAGGTGTCCCGGATATCTCTCCCAAGAGTAACCTACTGACAGGCTGGCTTGCTAGCATCTGATTTACGTGACTTGGTTCAAAAAATGATCGGGCCTATCCCATTCACTCCCCAGGAAAACAGGGATGGTTTTGTTCGCTAAAAGTAGGGAGAGGAAAGGAAGCAGGAGAAACGAGAAGGGTGAGAGTCCTGAACAGGGAAAGGCAGAGAAAAAGTGGGAATGCCCCTCAGAGAAAGCAGTCCAGTCTCTTGACACCTTTCCATGGGAAATAAGCATCTCTGTTTTGCTTTCTGTTCTTAAATTCCTATGAGACTTTTTGTAATGGATGATAGTCTGTTTCTTGAAGCTGAAAGAACTCTGAAAATCCAGGGTAGATAAAATGACTTGAAGTCACTAACAATTATTGAGTGTACATGATGTGACCAACGAATTGGCTTACGTTTCTTCATTTGTCTTCTCAGTAATTCAGGATGTGGGTATTGTCCACACCACTTAACGAGGGGGAAGATGCCCATTGAAACAACACATTGCTAGTTGTCACATAACAATGGATAATGGACAGAGGATTCAAACCCAAGCATTCTGACTCTGGAGGCCATGTTTTTAGCTAACTGTAAGGCTGCCCCTTCACTGCTGATGATGCGACAATCCATATATAGAACTGAAGAGAATAGAAAAGAAAACTGTTTGGATGACTGTAGTTTCTTGATTCTAAAATGTAATCCATTGGAATGTTTAAAATCACTTTAGTAATAGCAATTTACAGAAAATAGAAAACACTGAAATAACTTTATCCTTTTTTTTCCTAAGAGGCAATAACAAACATTTTATCCATACCATTATATCCTGCCTTCCTCAGCAAGAGACAATCAATATTTGTGTTTCAGTCGTCTTCACTTCCAAGTCTAGAGATTTTTCTGAATGATGCTCGACCAGTTATGGGGACTCGTTGGCTTTGATAACCTGCACTCATGATATTTAGCCTTGACAGTATAATTTCAAGGATTTTAGAGAACACTGGAGTTTGGTCAAAATTGTAGTCTTATTTATTTTCTTAATTGACTTACATAAGGATGAAAGTCAAATATTGTCATGGAAGACATGGAGATTTAAAACAGATATTTAATACCGAGTGATCATCTCTCATGATGCATAAATCTGTTATAGCCGCCCCTCTGAATTTAAAAATTGTATGATCTATTGGAGATCTTTAAAAATGAGTGGTACGTTAGACTGGTGTGTGGAAACATCACCTGTACATCCAAAAAATTTTTGTTTCAACATTTTATCACGTGCAATCATTTCTCAGACAACTGACAATTTCCCGTCCAAATTTAATTTAAATCAACTGCATCCAGTGTTACCAATGTGAATAGCTTGCGTGACGGCCAAAGGAACTTATGTTTCCTATGCCATTTGATTTCAAAGACATGAAAATGTGAAGGAACCATGCATTTAAAGGTGATAGAAATGGGTGATGAGAATTCAGTAAGATGGCTGGTTACCAAACAAATATAGAAAAATCAGTATTTCTACTATATATCAGCCATAAAAAGAATCATTATATGTACTTCCCTTTGTGGCTGTTGAGAAATATATTGGAATAGATTATGCTGTTATAATCTTTATGCTCCTGAAACAACAGCCTCACAAGCCCAAAAATTACCTTGCAACAAATGAACTTCTCAAGCAACTTTCTGGAGTGATAAGAGGGGCACACTTGAGCATCCTCGGCTTCTGCCAGGAGTCGTACCGAAGGCTCCCTGTCCCCCATCTCATTGAATCCCCACAAGAACCCCATGAGGGAGCCGCATTGCTTATTAGAACAAAGTGACACTGAGGCTCAGAGAGAAGTTCACAAACTGAAAGGTCACAACAAGAAGCAGACTGAGCTATTTTATCAGTTGCTGAACCACAGCTTGAACTTCAAATCTATGTCTCTCTAAACCCCAAGTTCCATCAAATTCTCCATAATTATGTTGTTTGAACAGAAGTATTTTATCTCAGGCACCTGGGGGGCTCAGTCTGTTAAGTGTCTGATTTCGGCTCAGGTCATGATTTCATAGTTCGTGGGACTGACCCCGCGTGGGGCTCTGTGCTCTCAGCCCTGCTTGGGATTCTCTCTCCCTCTCTTTGCCTCTCCCCTGCTTGCTTGTGCTCTCTGTCTCTGTCTCTGTCTCTCTCTCTCTCTCTCTCTGTCTCTCTCAAAATAAATAAACATTTTTTTTAAGTATTTTGTCTCATAGAAAGTGACCAGAATAAGTTGTTTCAAAAGATAACAAAGGACTATTTTATTTACTGGGTTTTTTTTTTTTTCATATGGTTGAACATTAGTTATGTATGGCGAAAAAAAATCCAAGTACGTGAAATCTTATTCTAATATTTTTCAAATACTTCTCTGAAACATATTAGAACATTCTGAGACCATAAACCAGAATCAAAAGCCCCTGAGAGACTTACATTTTCCTGTCCTCGAATTCCAGTTACAGCCTTAAAAATTATCTAAATTAGCTCATCCGTCTCAAATCGCTGTGGCTAGATGTAACCAAGGCACCGAAACAACACGAAATGGCCTCAGTCCAGTCTTCAAGTCAAGATAAGGAACAAATATGGAAACCCAGAAAATTGATAAGGCAATGACAGAAAGTCCTCTTAAATCAGATGACAAGTTCTGGGGAACGCCTTTTTTTTTTTTTTTCTAGTTTAAATGAGATCCCATTAGAGCCTTGACTTTGGCAGTGCTGCTTTGCTACATCTTATTTCTCAATTGCAGTCCGTTCTCAAAATGTGGATCATTGAATTACGAATTTACTGAATTGGATTTGAAAGCAAAACCATGTAAGGCAAAAACACAACTGAATTAGCGATCTAACAAGCAGCAGGCAGGCTAGCTAGAGGGGCTTGCAGGAGAGGCAGACGTTTTCACCGAGAACCCACCCGCGACTGGGTCACTGCAGACCTTATCCAAGTTAAATTGTTTGCAAAATGCCTCCCTCGAACCCTGATTAGTGGCCGCATTTGGCAATTACTCGAGTGATCCTAAACGTGTCCCCCCGCCCCGGGACTTTGGAAGCACCGTACCCAGAGCGTCCACATTCCCCTTCAAAATAAAACACAGAGTCCTCGTTCCCTCCACGCACGAACGCTAAGCAGGTGCCGCGAAAGGCCTTGGGGAACTCGAGCTCTCGGCTGCCATCCTCTCCTCGTGGGCCTTCCCCCCAGGACCCTCCTGTGGGCTGCCTCTTGTCAGCACGGCCCTGCCGGCGACGTCCCTTGCAAATAAATCAGCGGAAGTTCCAGGCCCACGGAGGAGGCTGTGGTCACCGACGGTGCAACACGCTGTCCGAGGCACCGGCTTGTCAGAGGCACTGGCTTATTTCACTGCTGAGTGCGTGGGGCGCCTCCAAGGCCTCACCGCTGGGTTCCATCCAGTCTGTGGGGGAGGAGGTCCAGGGCCGGGAAACGCCAGCCCCAGAGCCACGGTCGGAGCCCTCGGAGAGGAGTGACCGAGCTGCTCGTTTTGTGCTGATACCGTCGTGTGGTGATCGTCCGACACAACTAATCCACTCTGTCGCTCCCGCGGGGGACTTTACATGCCTCCCAGAATCAAAACGGGAGTCACCTATCCATCCAGCAAACAGAGAAGAAGCGCCTCTCGTATGCCGTGAACCCGACAGACACAGATCCCTCCCACTGCCGAACTTCCTTCCTGGCGACAGAGACAGACGTGGATCGGAAAACACAGCAAACAGGGAAATTGTACGGTGTGTCAGGTGCAAAGTGCTAAGGCAGAAGGAAGAACTGAGAGCAGAGAAAGATCTGGAAACATGAGCGCTTGGCGAGGGAGGGAGGTGTGAGCGGGTGTCATGTTTGTAGAACAATCTATCAAATCACAAAAACAAAATCACCAGCAGGCAAGCCATGAAGGTCTTCAGTCCTGCGCAATGCCAGCTAAAATCTGGCCGTCTCCACCCCACCCCCAGGACGGCTGTGGTTTCATCACCACTGCACAAATACGCAAAGAAGGCCGGATTTCATTCGGAGCCACTGGGCATCCGCTCTGCCGTAACAGCGTTCTTATCAGGCAACTTTAGGCTTATGTCACTTGAAGCAGAAATTCAGGGAGTCCCCAACAGGAGCCACCACAGAGATAATAACTGCCCTTTGAGGACAAATTAGGTGACAGGAGCAGGGTTTCCACATCAAAGTCGACACGCGGCACGTGTTTCTGTGTCCGACAAGGCTGAATTTTCCAGCTGAGCCTCCAAGTAAACGGATGCTGTCTGTATGTTAGAAAAAATGAAATCACACGCATCGATTTCTCTCATAGTGAGGAGGCTTACACAAAAGCATAATAGGTAAATATTGAAATGTAGAGCACCAGAATTGCACGAAAGAAGGATTGCAGTTAACTCATGAGGGTTGGGTAGCAAGAGAATGACTACAGGTATCTTGGCCCGTATGGGCTCCCGTAAAAAAGTAATAATACATAGACTGGGTGGCGTATAAACAACGGACATTCACCTCTCATGTCTCTGGAGGCTGGAAGTCCAAGGTCGAGACAGATCCAGAGTCTGGTGAGAGCTGCCTCCTGGTTCATAGACATCACAGGGGAAAGCACAGGGGGCCTGGGGTCTTCTCTGTGAGGTCGATGATCATATCATGGGGCCTCTGCCTCTTGGCCCTCTCACCTCCCACAGGCCCTAACTCCTAACACCATCATCTTGGGGGTTAAGTTTCAACATCTGCATTTGCAGGGGACACAAATATTCAGTCTGTAGTAGCAGGACACCCTTTTTTTTGTGCCTTTGTTTACCTCAAACGCCAGCCTTTAGAGTGAAAGAACCTTGTAGTACAGATGGCCGTGAGGTGCTTCAGACCAGGGATTTAACAGTTTCCGGCAGTGGCAGAGAAAGGACAGTTCCCACGGGAGAAGGGGCAGAATGCCTCACGTCAGAAATGAAGAACCACTCCTCTATGTGACAGACGACAAGGCTGAGTCCCTCAGTGGCCGCCCACGGCTGGCTTGTGCCAAGTGGCAGATTGAGTAAGTGTGGGAGCCGCCATCGCGGTCAGGCAGGTCCTGAGATTCCGGGAGGCAGTGACTGGGGTGGCTCTATCCGCGTCCAGCCAGTCAACTGATGAAGGGCCATGAGTCCACACGGCAGGCGGCAAATCTCCCTGCTCACACGGGTTCTCCTCGCCCTCGGTTCCCACGAAGGGGTTGCAAGGGGCGTCTGAATCAGTGTCACGAGGTCTGAATTACTGCGAAGGAGCCTGAATTTGGCAACACCCGGTCTTGTACCCAACGCCCCATTTTCCCCTCCAGAGACACATTCCCCTTGAGAGCTAGGAATGGAAGCAGATCTCGTCTGGGGAGAGGAAGGGGGTGTCTATCTTTGCTCTCCGAAAAGTGAATCAATCTAAGTCAATCGCTCTCACCGCCTACATGTGAAGACGTACAGAGGTCACTCCCCACAAACCCGCCCTGACTCCTACCCTGGCTTCTGGAAAATTTCCGACTCCAGCAGCCATTCTGGCCAACAAGAGCGGGGCCAGGTCCACTCGGTTTGTCTAACACGGCTTTCAACTAAGGCACAATCCACAGGGTCACAAAAAGTTGTAGGAATTCAGGGTAATGGATGTATTTGGCACGGATATGAAGGGAGCTCAACAATGTGTGGTGAACTGAACTGGTATTTTACTTTGTGAGAGGGAGGTATGCCCGTGTTTAAGCTGATTCTACTCATTTAAACATGGAGTTTTCCTGAAACTGAACTTTGCCCATATTTCATAACTTCGTCCGGATTATCTTCGCCTCCTTATAGAGTGATTCCTTACATTAAGCCATTTTAGGCTGGTTTCGAGGAACACGAGATCTACAAATCGGTGTATATATTCATTCCACAAGTATTTATTAAGAGTTTACAACGTACTGAGTGCATTATAAATCATGTGACTGCCTCAAAACCCTCGCCTGCTTTGTGTTTACATACAGGCACAAAGGCCATGGGGGGAGTAAAACAACAGATTATAATAGGAGCCGATAGTGCCCCCAACCCCCTCAGAGATGTGCCCCTTTTCTGGTCTCCAGCACACCCACCTCAGTCCTTACCTGAAAGACGTTATCTCTGACCACATCACTCAGCTTTACTACTTCTATTTAGCACAAACTGTCACTTATCCAGCTTAGAAACCTTTCGGGCACGCCTGGGTGGCTCAGTCGGTTAAGCGACTGACTTTGGCTCAGGTCAGGGTCTCACAGTTCATGGATTAGAGACCCGAATCAGGCTCTGCGGTGACAGGGAGGAACCTGCTTGGGATTCTTTTTCTCTCTCCCTCCCTCTCTCCTTCCCTCTCGGCTTCCCAAAAGTAAATAAATAAAAGCTTAAAAAAACAACAAAAGAAACCCTTTTAATGTCCCTTTGTCACCTTGAGAATAAAGTTAAAACTGATTCATGTGACATAACAAACCAAACCATTCGGTTTCCTCCCATCGCTGACACGCTCAGCGTCCGCCCCTCTCTCTGATCACTTCTCCCTTCTGGAAATGTGATGTGGTGTCTCAGGTCTCCGGGCTTTGCAAACACTTCTTCTCTGCCCACAGTGTTCCTATTTCCCCCTTACAGGCTGGGGGAGGGAGGGTCTTTCTCTCAACCTTCTAGACAGTGGAAACGTCAGTGTCCTTGGCTCTTCCAGGACCCTTTTGAAATGAGGTTCTTTCGTGCGCGTCGTATCTCAAACTTGTTTATAGATTACACTTCTGTGTACCATGACTATTTTCTGGAAGTTTGTTTCCTTTTCTAGAATGTGAACTTATTCAAAGCAGGAACCAATTTTATCTGTATTTATATGTCAGTGCCTAACACAGTACCTGGTTCATAGTAGATAATCCATAAATATTTATTTAAAGAATGAGTGGGGCGCCTGGGCGGCTCAGTCGGTTAAGCGTCCGACTTCGGCTCAGGTCATGATCTCATGGTTCGCGAGTTCGAGCCCCACATTGGGCTCTGGGCTGACAGCTGGGAGCCTGGAGCCTGCTTCAGAGTCTGTGTCTCCCTCTCTCTCTGTCCCGCCCCAGCGTGCCCTCTCTCTCAAAAATAAAATAAGACATTAAAGGATGAGGGAACACACAATAGAGTTAAGAGGCCTACTTGCTTTTATAGTAGTAGAGAGCTTCCCAGGTTTTCTCCGCCCACCCCCCGACGCCAGTCTCCCTTTCTTCCACAGTAATGTGGTTTTAATGGGACAATGGGCTCCCCATCTAGAGATTAAACGAGGGGACATCCCTTGAAAGGAACTGTGTAGGTAGGGAGGTCTGTGTGAGGGAAATGTGAACAGAAGACACGGGGAAATGCTGAGGTCATCTCCAACTTAAAGGAAAGCACGTGCCTGAAACTGGCCCCCTTCCCTCCGTGCACCCGGGAACCCCCACGTGCCAGCGACTCAGACTCGGCGGGACGCACCGAAGCTGCCAGAGCGAAAGACCCGCTTCCGTGGATTCCTGGAGCAGAGTCCCATAGGGTAGGAAATGGAGAAAGATAGCTCGTCCATAAGACCCTGGAGCTGAGGTTTCTCTGTCATTGTGGGGAGTCCATTTCTCACTGGACACAGACGCAGGGGCCCCAATCCTCCAGACAACTCTTTATCTAATTTCTGTTTGGATGCTTCCAAGGCTGTTCCCTCCCTCACAGGGTAGACTCTTCGATTGTTGCAAACTCCAAATCTCGAAAAGTATTTCTTCCTAGTAAAATTGAGCTTCCTTATAATTTCTGCTAATTCGGCCAGCTCTACGGTCTAGAGCTGCACAGATATGCACTCTTCTGGCGTATGAAGAAGGCTGTTATCTTGTCAATAGCCTTCACTTTGGATACTCTGAGCCATTTCTCCTATGATAGGCCTCCTAGGTCATTTTTTTTTTTAACGTTTATTTATTTTTGAGACAGAGAGAGACAGAGCATGAACGCGGGAGGGTCACAGAGAGAGGGAGACACAGAATCTGAAACAGGCTCCAGGCTCTGAGCTGTCAGCACAGAGCCCGACGCGGGGCTTGAACCCACCGACCGCGAGATCGTGACCTGAGCCGAAGTCGGACGCTTAACCGACCAAGCCACCCAGGCGCCCCTCCTAGGTCATTTTTTACATTGTTCTTCAGATTTTTCCAAGATTTGCAGTTTGTTGATATCTATCATTAAACATTATATTCGGGAACTAAGATAAATATGGTGTGAGTCGGGCACGGGAACTGATAGGACCACGCACATACGTGACATTTTGCGGTTTTTCGTTCCTTCAAGAAGAACTTGCAGAGTGCCTATTAAGTGCTTGGCATCCTTCTGGCACTGGAGGTGAATAAGATAATTCCTGCTTTCTAAAAGTTCGCAGACCACACAGGGAACAATTCTCCTTCAAAACCACTGGCTGTGGTAATTCTGTCTCCGGTCCGACAGACCACTGCTCAAGAGGGAAGCTTAGTCTGCCCATGGATGTCAGCAAAGCTCAACTTTAAAAGCCTAGATTTCTCCCAAACGTATTCTTGCACCACAGTAAGATTGATTTTTACCTCAAAGACCAAAAGACAACAGGCTAGTTGTATTTAAAACAAAACAAAACAAAACTAATGTCTTCTTTGCAACTATGTGGTCATCAAATGTCCTTAACTTTCCCCACATTTGAAGGAATAAGGTCCATGATGACTAAACATATCTGTCATAAACATGTTTCTACAACTCTTTTTCTGATGAAATCTCAAGTCTCTCAGGGGGTGTGTATGTGTCTATGCATTTGTATATGTGTGTGCACAGAATATATATACGAGGCTACCCGAGAATTTCAAGACAAATACATGTGACAGTGATTGGACACCTTTGGGTTACTACATGGTTGATCCATGCCATTACGGTAACAGGATATGATATAAACTGGAATTGAGCGTCATGCTTGTCCAGCCTTGATGGGTGTCTTCTAAAGTCATGCCCATTTTTCTAGTGGGCATAAATTTGGGCTATGAAAGAACAGTAGATACACTGCTCTGCTCTCTAATCATACTGTGTGTGCACGTGCTGGGTCACAGCCCGGTTCGTTCTGGGAGAAACATAGCCTCTACATACTGGCGACGGCCCCAAACGACCTTCTGATGGATCACGTGGAACAAGGGCTGTGAAGTCGGACGCGTCTGGCAGGGGTCATCCGCGGTGAGATGATCTAGTAAGTGAACACTTCTGTGATTAATATAGAGCACACGGTCCCCACTTAGCGTCAGATTACGTTCTCATGGTTTCTCTGTATTTAGTCTGTTCCTTTTATTTTGAAACAGAGTTAAACTGAAGGCATGTTTAAACCACAATTATCCAGGGGGTGCCTGGGTGGCTCAGTTGGTTGAGGGTCAGACTTCAGCCTAAATCATGATTTCATGGCTCATGGTTTCAAGCCCTGTGTCAGGCTCTGTGCTGACAGCTCAGAGCCCGGAGCCTGCTTCCGATTCTGTGTCTCCCTCTCTCTCTGCTCCTCCCCTGCTCACACACTGTGTCTCTCTCAAAAATAAATGAAGACTAAAAAAAAAAATTTTTTTTAATATAAAAAACACAGCTATCTGGGCTATAGCACAAGTTTAATGACGTCTATCGCATGCTTCCCAGGGGAAAAACGCCTGGAGCACAGTGACAGACAGGACCCCGAGTGAGCCCCAGTGGCAGAGGAGGGAGCAAGGGACTTTCTGGGGGCCCAGTGACCCCTAGGCACTTCACTTTTAGGTCCACGTAATAGGTCCCTACAAGCCCTATGCTTTTCTGAATCCTAGGCTAACGGCTGTTTAACACCATGGAGATGAAAGGCACCTGTAAGCCCAGACCCTCGGGCTCTCCATGCCCGAGAGTAATGGGGCGCCGTCAGCTCGAGAGCCCCTGAGCAGATTGCCAGGGAAAGCACATTGTGCTGGTACAGGGTTTTCCCACCTCTGACTTTCACCGGAACATGGAGTGACTTCCGACAGCTTTCCTTCTGCGAGAGAAATGCTCGAATCCTGGTCCCAGGGACAGGGGCGAGCAAATTCTCATGAGGAGACTCAAGGCTTTTTGAGAGGAAAAGCCTGAGGGCCCAAACCCTTCCCTCCGATTCAGAGTTCTGGAAGCCTGCAGAGTGGATGCTGCAGGCCCGCACAAGGACCAGGTCCAGAAAAGTTCTCAGAGCCACTGTGGGGTGGAAAGACACAGGGGCAGTGAAGACGGCCCACTGTGAGTCTGGGGGCAAGGAGGACCCCTCTGGGACCCTGTGTGGGCACACGGGGCCTCCCCCAACACAGCCTCAAGACGTGCAAGCTTAGCCATCGGGAGCCCAATCTCACATCCCACGAGAAAGCAGCCTTGACGACGAGGAGAGGTAACTTGTCCAGGGCTCACCTCTCTCTGGTGTCAGCGGCTGAGACCAGGGAGGACGCTTATTCTGGATGCCGTTAGGGACTCTGGGGCCTTGCAGCCAATGACCAGCAGGTGCTACCGAGAAGCATCCGTGTCTAGCAGGACTGGGAATGCCCTCCGGCTTCATAGTAGAGTCTGTGTCCCAGCCCCCTTGGAGCAGGCACCGAAAGCACACTGGGGTTTCGGGGAGGCGGTGGCCCCTGGAAAGGAAAGAATGTCCTCCAGTTGACGAGATGGAGGCAGGGGCACATCGTGGCAGTGCTCCCAGGCTACCGAATGGCATGTATCGGATGAACATCCAAGCTCATTTCCAGTAAGCACCTACACAAGTTACTGAGCCCCCTTTCATCATCTTAGAACATGTTTCACAAGTCAAATCCACAGGGGAAAAAGGGGTCCAAAGAGTAAAACAAAACAAAACAAAGCCAAAACATCAAAACCAAATAAAGGAATTGGCTCTTCCTCCCCATGAATTGCCCGCTATTTTGAGCACCATACAGATAGAATCTAAGACACAGTGCCAATGCAGGAATCCAGACACACTTTGCTTGGGTGAAATGAAATACTCCTTGCAGGTAAATTGAGTTTTTACAAATTAAGATCACATTTGCTGTTTGGTCTGTTTCAGTTTTACAGTCAGCTGAGCCTCGATTAACAGTATTTGTTAACATTTTTTTTTTTTTGCAGCCCTGAACGTTCAAGTACAAAGGGCTTGTAGAACCCCTCAGTGCTCCAAGGGATCTCTTATCTGACCTACGAAATGAGGGGCTGTATTTCAGTATGAAAATGACTTCCACTGTTGTGTTTCTTAAGATGCTCATATCATTGTTCTTTGGTTTTTTTTAATGTTTTCTTAATGTTTATTTATTTTTGAGAGAGAGAGAGATAGAGACAGAGTGTGAGTGGGAGAGGGACACAGAGAGAGAGGGAGACACAGAATCCGAAGCAGGCTCCAGGCTCCGAGCCGTCAGCACAGAGCCCGATGCGGGGCTCAAACTCACAAACTGTGAGATCATGACCTGAGCTGAAGTCGGACGCCCAACCGACTGAGCCACCCAGATGCCCCCATATCATTGTTCTTTCAAGAATGACTTACATTATTTATAAAGTAATATATAGTAAGTTTGGATAATATAGATAACTCCCAATATCCTCTACTCTAACACGACCGATGCCGTCATTTCTGAACATTATTCCTTATCGGCTCATCTTTTGTAAAGTTGCACCGTACGAAAATAGATTTGTGTTGTGATTTTTCGCACACAAAAATTGATTTCTGTCCCACTACCCCTCTTGTTTACAAGCAGCGGAGACAGACGCTGACTTGTTCAGAAGGAAATAGGATTAGATCGGGTCTCAGAGCTCACGAGCAGAGGGGCTGTCCAAGCCCAGGACAGTTGCTCCCCCCAGCTGTCGGGGCCTCAGCGTTTCTTCTCTCTGCTTCTCCTGCTCAGCATCTCTACTCACCATCTCAGCAACTTCAAATGTACATAGCACTTGTGCAAAACTCACTTAGCCCCATTAACTTGTCCTGTTTCCCTACTGGATATTTAAAATGTATCAGATTTCCCAGAAACAAGATTTGCTTTATTCTCTCCGTCTCTCATGTGCATAGATGATATACCCATTAGATATATATACATATATGAGTTAGATATATACATACAGGTATCTCGATATCTCTTGTATGATCTCTCTATACCTTTAGATCTAGACTCATATATAAAGATATGTAATAGACATATAATAGATACGTGGATACACAAATATGTAGCTAGATGTATCTGTAGAGATACGGATGTGTAGACATCTCTCTACGTATAGACAGATACATCTAGCTACATATCTGTGTGCCTATATATCTATCACGTATCTTTACATGCCTATCAGGCACATGGATCTATACCAGACATGAATGGGCATGATTCTGTCTCCATCATAAGTACAGCTAATGAAGTAAGTGACATAATGGGCCTTGGTTATGAGAAGCTGAGGGGGCGGGAGTCCGCGAAGGAATATTTCAAACCACTTATTTCTGTACGTCAAGTTCGTGCATCATGCTGCGTGAAAGTCAAAACCACAAGTGAAACTTCATCTCAGGTTAGACTGGGTTCGCTGCTAGGCCTGTGTGGGGCGGCCAGCATGGCAGCCCTCCCACCTCAGATTCGTGGTCAGGGAGGACGAGCACAGGAGGGACAGGGGACGGGGGCTCGGGGTTGACCTAGGGCAGGAGTCCAACCCCAGCTACGTCCACTTCTGCACAAGGATGGGGACATGATTTAATGCCCTGAAACTGGTTTCGGTGTTTATAAAGTTGAAAAAGGAGTAAATAGCATCAAACCCATGAAATTTTTGCCATTTGCTTTAGCCTATTTTCTAGAAACAGTGTGAGATCTATTAAAAAATGCACAATAAAACTTCTAATTTATGCCAAATGTTCAAAATTAACCAGATTCTTAAAATATCGTCTTCCTAGACTTCATTTTTGCATGTTTTGTTTTTAAAGCAAGAAAACATGGACAGTATTTAGCTCAATATCAGGCATACAGAACACGCCACAGCTTTAACAATGTAACACGACAACATAAACAAGCATCAGATAACGGGAAGATCCTCCAGGAGGAACATATATCATGGGAGTGAAGGCATCATTTAACAGGTTCTTTCTTAGGTCATTAATCCTCATGCATATTCATAACATTTAACCTGAATGTTGCATCCTTCAAGTTACAAGAAAATACATTTACATATGCCGGTGAATTTATGACATGAATAAGACTGATAAATAAAAAAAACAACTCTGAGTGCTGGATTACCTCTTTAGGACTATGGCCTCCTTCTAGAATTTATGGCATATATGAAAATTCTGGTCAATCTGTACTTTGGGTCTTCAACGCAGGAATGTATAAAGATCTCTTCTGCTGTAGGTAATGGAAGAAACTGGATTATTCTCAGGACACATCCAAAGCCTATATTCCCTTCAGGGACATCTGGCCAATGAGACACATTTTAATTAGCATAATTTCTTCTTTAAGCCTATGGGCTTTTCTGTTCTTCCTTTAGTCACGACACGGTGCTAACAGAATAATAAAAAATATAACAGTAAAGAATGATTGGCTTTGAAACACATAAGCCCTAAACTTATTAACATCCAAATTTTTACTTCCATTATTAAATATTCAACAAATGAGCTAACTGGCTGGCAAATGAATTAGGGGAACTAAACCAACAAATATGAAAGGCAAGGAAATTCAAGAGTACACCTTGGTTATTTTGTTGTTTAGTAAAAAACTTCTCAAGCAACCAAATATTTGGTGATGATACACTACAAAACTGTCGTGTTGTAAGCAACTGGTGACACTTAGTTGCCTTGGGTGAATTTTCTTTCATTCCTATAAAATCTCGTAACTGCCGACCGACATTGTGAGATGTCAGCCCGGTCCGCATTTAAGAAAGCTCTTGAAATGATCAAGGCAGTACCCAGGGAAAAGCTGGGAGAGAACGATGATCATTGGGCATCTCACTGACAGAAGCACCTGTATATGAGGAAATCTGTTTATCTAAGCTCGTCGCTCCGGCTCCGTGAACGATGCCAAAATGCAGCGTGACCTGTGGAGAGCAAGTCCGTTACTCCGGAATCCTTGGGTGGGAGCTAAGCTTACCTCAGTCCACACCCTCAGACACATCCAAGACACAGTCCTCCTGTACACGCTCAGCTCTTAGAACTCCCTTCGGCACTGGGGAGGAGGGCCCCCTCCAGTCTGCCAGGAAAAGGCACTTTGAGAGAAACACGGTTTCCACTCTCATTTCAAAGCTCGGTGCGCACGTCCTGGCCCCCGGCCTAGAGAACATTGTGAGTTCCCATAAAGCTATATTAACACAAGACATCAGAATTTGCTCCTCTGAAGGCATCTGTTATTTTGTCAGCTGTCACTAGCTGTGCTAGTTCCTCATCCGGCTGTCAACGGCCAATGACAGTGGCAGCTCCTAAAACCAAGATCCCAGAGTCAATGACAAAATCTGGACCGCCAGCCATTTCCTCGGATCCGGGCTTTGCGCGGCACCTCCACTGTGGAATAGCGCACCGTCGAAGTTCCTTCCGCTGTGAACCATACGCCCCGATTAGACACACACGTTGGTTTTCAAGCCGGTGACTGCTACCGAAATTCCACATGCATTTTTTCCCGAATAGGAACAACAATAATGTAAATATTACTACTGACACTTAACATCCTTTGCCCTGTCTGTGGTGGGTTCGACTTCTGTCTCACAAAGGCATTCAGACATGCTTAGAAAATAGAGACACATCAAATCTTAAAGACAGAAATTGCATCGCATAACTTCCTTAACGTAAAAACTAAGATGCCGAGGCCCAGAAGGGTACGTGATCTGGCAAGACCAAGTCCATAGTTGACTCTATAGCTCCTGACATCAGCCATGCCACACTTCTGGCCCCAGATCTCGAGGCTTCTTTCTGGGCAACAGTCACTGGGTGAGATCCCAAAGCTTTGAGACACGACAGGGTGGGCCTGACCGTTAGATGCTCCTTAAAACACTGTGAGTAATGGGCACGTGGGCCCACACAGACACAATGCACACAAACACCTTCACCACACGTCCTTCAAGAACTCATCCTTAAGACTACACATATATTTGGAAAACGGAAGTAAATACGACGTTTCCAAAGATGTAGCTTCACTGCAGGGAAACAGGCCCTTAAAGTTGCAGGGAGCATGGAGATAGGCCAGAGTCCACTAGGACCACTTTAAAGATTTCAGCTCTGTCTCTCTTCTGCCCAGTAAGCTGTTAAATACACACTGCCAGGGCGCTTGGGTGGCTGAGTTGGTTAAGCGTCTGGCTCTTGATTTCAGCTCAGGCTGTGATCTCACGGTTCGTGCGTTTGAGCCCCGCATCAGGCTCTGCACTGACAGTAGAGAGCCTGCTTGGGATTCTCTCTCTCTTCCTCTCTCTTTGCCCCTCCCCTGCTCATTCTCTCTCAAAATAAATAAACTTTAAAAGTAAATAAATACATACATACACACTACTCTCCTGGTGGGCTGTCTGATGGGGTGGAGAACACTCCAGAAACTGGATCAACGTGGGATTCAAGCCTGGCTCCGTCCAGAGCTGTGTGCTCATGAACATGGCACCTCTCAACCAAAGTGCCTCCAGAAGGAGAACAATATTATTTATCTCATGGTTTTATTGTAAAAAATATACATAAGATATAAATACAGCCTGTTTGGGCTGAATTGTGTCCCCTAAAATTCATATGTTAAAACCCCAATACCTCAGGATGGGACCATAGCCAGAGATAGAGTCTTTAAAGAGGTAATTAAGTTAAAATGAGGACTTTGGGGTGGCTCTAATCCAATCTGACAGGTGTCCTCATAGGAAGGGGAGATCGGGACACAGCCACGCACAGAGAGATGACCATGTGAGGACAAGGGGAGAAGGCGGCATCTGCACGGCCAGGAGAGAGCCCTCGGGAGGAACCAGCCCTGCCCACGCTTGGATCTCAGACTTCTGGCCTCTAGAACTGTGACAAAATAAATGTCTGTTGTTTAAGGCCCCATCTGGGGTGCTTTGCTATGGCAGCCCTAGAAAACTAACACATAGCCCTAAGCAGAGTAAGTGCTCAACAAATTATAGGTATCATCTTCGTAATTATCGCCACTAACTCTACATCAGTATGGAAGAGCGTCATCTCTGACATACATGTTTAATGAGCGGAGCCGAGAGATGTATCCAAGTCACGTCGTTAACTTATTTTATTCACTTCCTGTTTATCCCGTTGCAAAGGGTGTCGCATTTTCAAGTTTCCTGTTTTTGCAGAAATTTTAGTATTATCATCTACGGAGGTATTTTTCCTCAACTTTTAGTTTTCTCTTTTTAGAGAGGAAGGAAATAAAATTGAACCAGGAAGACAAATATCAATCACAAATTATATAGGAGTCTGAGCCAAGAGATAAACAAATCAACTATATCATAAAAGCATAAACTCAGCATGTGAGCCATTGTGATCTAACTCAGAGCTATCACAGAGTAATTCCAAGACCTTAGTAATTCATTTTACTGTAATGGACTCTGGCTTCCTCGTCTCTGAATTATGGAGTTAGGTTCAGTCTCTAAAATCTCTTCAAGCTCTGATTCCATGCCTCAGTATTTCAGATCTCCCTAAATAAAAATATCAACGAATGCTTCTTTTTAAAAAATGTTTATTTTGATAGAGAGAGAGAGAATTCCAAGCAGGCTTTATGCTGTCAGCACAGAGCCCCATGTGGGGCTCGAACTCATGAACCGTGAGATCATGATGTAAGCTGAAACCAAGAGTCAGACCCTTAACAGACTGAGCCACCGAGGTGCCCCTCAGCCAATACTTCTGATGTTCTCGTGGTGGCGGTACCAGATGACCCTTGGCTGGAGCCATTGTCTGGAGAGGAAATTCAAAGACTGAATAAGGAGGAAATCGTGGAAACTTGGAAATCAGCAAATGGGAAACATCTTCCTGTGGAATGTTCTGGTGCTCAAGTTCTGTGCGACAAAAATGTGTTCATTAATGACCAAGCAGTTTCTGAAATGAAAAAGATAACATATAGTGTTTTAATTTCTATAGCTGTTTTTAAGGTTTTTCAAGGTTTATCAGATGACTTTATTCACCGTCATTTTTCTGAGATAGAAATGAGCATTTCTCGTTTAGAAATGCTACTCCTGGCCAGGGAACTTTTTCCTATCAAATACAATTTACACACAAATGTCTACGTTATGCATGTATGTGTATAAACGTGCATGTGTGTACATATAAACACATGGATAGTTCTATGCACATACACATCATGTTACTAGTAAGACTGGTGTTATCACAGACGTCCTAGATGTAATGGTAAAATAACTTATATTACACACAATAATACACACATACATGCATTTAGACAATTGGCTCACACCCTCATCTGTAAAACGATAATTAATACAGCTTAACTCAAGTGCATTTGTAAAAAATAATTTTATCTGTGTAGCTACAGTGATTTTTAAAAATCTGCCCATAAGATCTATTTAATATTAGAAAGTAAGGAATTCATTGCTCTCCAATGTTTGTTCTACAAAACTGGCTCACAGTCAATTATCCCAGAAACATTCTCATCACCCCCACCTCTGCTTCCCTTTTGGTGAGAGAGTGGTCTTATGAACCTGCACTGTCCGGTTCACTAACCACTAGACATATGTGGCTATTTAAATTTAAATTAAATAACAACTTAAATATCCAGTTTCATTTGCAGTGTTCCATAGACACATGGCTGGTGGCTACCATACTGGAAAGTGCAGATATGGAAAATTCCCATCTGTGCACAAAGATCAATGAGACAGCCCTGTTCTAGCCTGTTCGGGCTTTTCGGTAGGAATAGAACTTGTAGGTCGAATATGAAATGAGGAAGTTGCTTTTACTATACACAAGTGGCCGAGCTAGCCCCTGAACTATTGTGGCTTGCTTTTTAGAGTCTAGCTAGGGAATTTGTGCTCGATGGTTGTGGCTACGAATCTGCTTGAATTATATTACAGCCACTTCAAGTTCAGTTCAAGTTGACTTTGAAAAGCGTATACCAAAGTACTCTTTACAAGTCAGAGCTTATGGGAACTAGATGAGGAGAGAGGGTCCCCCTGCTCCATTGAGAGCTGTTCCATCACCGGTGGAGAAATATTCATTCTCAACAGCAGAGTCTGATCAGAGCCCTGACTCTGAAGCACATCGACAGGATGAGGGAGGACAGGGAGCTGTGTTCCCCAGGATGGCTGAAGATGTAAGTTTTCAATCCGGAGAAGAGAGGAGTTAGAAGCACAAGCTATGCGCCTTAAGACAACGGACAGGTCGCCATGACAATGATGGGCCACGTTTGTTCTGGGGACCACCAAACAGGTCTGGGAGTGAGGACTCGGGTTGAACAAAAACAGATTTCTAAATAATATGAGGGAGGACTTTCTGTAGTGGCTACAATTACCGGAGATGAAGTGAAACTCATCAGGAAGACTTCAGCTTCTTAGGAACACTTCACCTGGGATGGATAGTCAATCGACTCTTGCCTCGGACTCATGTGTATAAAGACTAAGCACCCTAAGACCACTTCCAGGTCTGTGGTCCCCTGGATCTGTATCTTCTGGAAAAACACTCACAGCGTCTAAGTACTACACCTAGTCACTTCTCTGAAATGTTATGTTTTCTCTAATGCAGCTCAAAATATGAAAGCATAAAGGGCTATCTTTCTCACACATAAAACCGACAAGCATGGTCTTGTCCCAAGAACACAGCAGGGGCTCAGGCAAGAACTGTCGTAAAGGGCCATCATTTTGGAGAATTGACATTAGTGAGCGTAGTTTCTTCTTAAGTCGTTGGAAATAAAGGGAAGGGAAAGGCAGAAAACTAGGGGGAAGAGGGAAGAGGGAGGAGGAAAACAAAACAAGACACCTTTCTCCTACACCCAGAGAAAGCAGAAGGAGAATAAACAATGCTTTGTTTATTAGAAGGTAACACCAGCACCAGAGTGCTCTTGTAATGGAAAATCCACTTGGTGCGCTGGCTTCAAACCCTTTGGTTACTTCCCATGTCCCTCAGAATATAGTTCAAATGTCTTAAATGCCTCATGCTCCCAGGGTTTTCATGAGCTGTTCCCATTTGTCTCTCCCAAGCCCCCCTCTGCACACAAGTAACCTTTGGCTTACTGACTCTTTTGGTTTCCAGAATGTGCCTTGACCTGTGGAGTCTCAGGACTCAGAGCACAGGAGCCTCTGCCTGGAACACGTTTCCCCCACCCTCTCTGCACCCACAGCATCCCCGTCCCTTTAGGCTGCAGCCTGAACTTTTCTTAACAAAGGAAATGTGCTATGATTTCTCATCCTACCCGTAGACTGGGCTCGGTATGTCTCTGGTGAACAATGATAGCTTTGGATGTTTTCTGGACAGGACCAGACTAGACATAAGCTCAGGCATCATTGCCCCAAACAACCCCGTGTCCATCAACTTGTTCCTAGGTGAACAACTGTGGGAGAGCCGTTTGCTGGGACACAACTCAGCAATCGAAAAAATTTAAACTACCTACACATGCAACCACCTTGATGAATCTCAAGTATATATTTTTTAAAAGAGCTGGAATATATTTATACACATCTATTCTTTTTATAGGAAATCCAAATGCAGGCAACACTAATGTGATACAAATCAGAGTCTGAGGGCTTACAGTGGAAGTGTTTGGAAGGGGCTCATGAGAGAGCTTTCTGGGGGAAAGAAAACTAGCTTTTTTCTCATTTGGGGCTTTAGTCAGTTACAAGAATGTATTCAATTTGTCACAACTCATATAATTGGACCCTAAACAACAAAAAAAAGATTTAATACTGATTTTTACTATACTTGTTTTTGTGCGTGTGTGTATCCCTCAGCCCAATAATGCATTTGCCCACAGTGGAGGCTTCTAGAAGTGACCTGTAGCTCTGGCTTTTGCAAGGACCTCTTCTCAGCAATGTGCTTCTATACTGCCCTTCTTGGTTAGACTTCTGGTGGCAGCTCTGGGGCTGTTAACCCCCACCGGGGTTCCAAAGCTCACCTGCATTGCTACAGACTGAATGTGTCCTCCAAAATTCTTATGTTGAAACCTAACCTCTAATGTGACCATATCAATTCTTTTTTATTTTTTTCTTTTTGAGAGAGAGAGCAGGGGAGGGACAGAGAGAGAGGAAGAGAGACCATCTCAAGCAGGTTCCATGCCCCGTGCAGAGCCTGACATGGGGCTCGATCCAAGGACCCTGGGATCACGACGTGAACCGAAATCAAGATTTGGACGCTCAACCAGCTGAGCTGCCCAGACACCCTGTGATGGTATTAATCTTGCGTGTCCAGCCTCCAGAACAATGAGAGGTGTGTGGGCTGTTGGAGGCATCCAGTCTGTGGTACCTGTGACAGCAGCCCACATGGACTGAGACATACGTCATATTCAAATAATACCCGAGTTGCCTACTGGCCAACACAGCTTTACTCTCACCATATTTTGGAGAGACAGTGAATTCTAGTGCTTTTTAAAGAAATGATTCCACTTCCTATTTAACTACACTTGAGAAATAATTGGGCGGTTATTATCCACCAGTGGCATCTCTGAATTGCTCTTTATCTCTTCTGTCTGATCTTCTCTGTGGCCTCTTATTAAATACTTATTCTCCGTGAAGACGTTCACTGAGTATAGATAGCCTGTCTCTCCTAGCCTGATTGTGGTTAAATCCAAACATGGAAGGATGGAGGGATGGAAGGAAGGTGAGAGGTAGAAAGATACTTAGACAGGGGCACCTGGGTGGCTCAGTAGCTTAAGCTTCCAACTTCGGCTCAGGTCATGATCTCGCATCGCAGTCCATGGGTTTGAGTCCCGCGTCGGGCTCTGTGCTGATGGCTCGGAGCCTGGAGCCTGCTTTGGATTCTGTGTCTCCCTCTCTCTCTCTGCCCCTCCCCCATTCGTGCTCTTTCTCTCTCTGTCTCTCAAAAATAAATACACATTTAAAAAAAGAAAGACACTTACATAGAGAGAGAGATGTGAAAATTCCAGTTCTCCTTAATATCTCCTTCTCCCCATTCCTCAGCAAAGCACTGTGACTCATAAGTGTAATGGCACCAGGGAAGAATGCTTGGTATTGCATAGTCTCCCAAAGCACTATAAGAAAACAAGATGGGGCACCTGGGTGGCTCACTTGGTTAAGCATCTGACTCTTGCCTTTGGCTCAAGTCTTGATCTCATGGTTTAGGAGATGAGGCCCCACGTCAGGCTTTGGGCTGAGAGTGCAGAGCCTGCTTGGGATTCTGTATCTCTCTCTCTCTCTCTCTCTTTCCCTATCCCCTCCTCTCTCTCAAATAAAAATTATTAAAAAAGGAAAAGAAAACAAGATAAATAAACAAATACTAGCAATAAGCTCAGGTCCTACAGCCAGCACAGAACCCTCACCATTTTAAGCCACATCAATGGGGAGGTTTAAACGACCCTTTAAAAATCTCCAGAACACACAGATTTTTAGAGGAAGACCGTGCCCTGTTAACTGGCTCAGTCCCAGTCCATTGCCAGGCATTTATGAAGTGGACATACCTCCTCCAAAGAATCTCTCGTAATCATTTTTAAAGGAAGAATGAAGCAGAAATGCATATCATGACATTATTCACCAACTAAGAACTCGGAAGCCCAGTTGTAATGGTGATGTACCTTTGTGAATTCGTGAGGCAAATGTGTCAGGGCCTCAACCCATAAATGAAGAAGGGACTCAAAGTGAGAAAAATGTGAGGTGTGGTAAGATATACAGCCACAGCTGTGACCTGCAAGGAATGGAAATCTAACTCAACCAAGTTTATGTGAAAAGAGACGAGAGCAGACCCTTTGTCGCTCACACACCCGGAAAGCTCAGTGTCTTGGGACTTGGTAGATTCCGAACAGGAAATGCTTCCGTCTTACTCTCAACCTAAATGTTCTCCCCATGGGGTGACATAGATGACCACTGGCAAGGCTAGTCTTGATTCTCACAGTTAGAAATTCCAGTAAAACCATGTTCCTTGTCCCCATAATTCAGCCACAGTCACAGGACTGGCCCTGAATGGCCAGTGGAGGCATGTGCATGTCCGGAAGCAGGAGACCAGAGTGAGGACAGACAGCTCTGGTTGTTAGGACCCAGGTGCCTCCCACCTGATCTGGAGGACAACTTCAGCAAAATGCACGGACTAAGAACAAACAAAACCCAAACCCTCTAGACAAGCTTGGACACGGGCTGTCGTTACCCCTGTATTTACCGTGCAAAAAGGTTAACTCACCTTTTGTTAATTTCAAAAGCAGCAGCAGTGAGAGAACATAGATACGGAAGCTTTGGAAGCTCCCACACCATCACCATGGCTCTGAGCTTGGTCTCATACTGTTTGGAGACAGAGCAGAGGAGACAGATGATTGAATCTGCCAAATGTTGTAACACCTTGAACCCAGAGGCACAGCTAGCTCAAAGTTAATGGCTTTATTCCTTGCTCTTTTGGTGTCAGTGTCTTGGATGGGGCTGCAGAAGTAGCATGAGGGAGGAGAGACCAGGACTGGCCCAGCAATCTCTGGCCTGTAAGGTGTTCTTTTATTGAGCCTCTGTGTAGTCAAGGTCATCTGACAAAGTGACATCAGAGGCAGACGAGGTAGTCGCCAATTTGCGTGTGCCATTAGAAGCCTGTGATTTCAGGGAAGCCACTTCATCTCATTTTCTTGTTCCTCGTCTGCAGGAATATGTGAGTGTTGGATTATGACGGATATGTGATCAGCACGTTCTAGGCCCTGGAGAAATCCCAGTTGCCTTCCTTCCCCATCTGTTTTATCCTTGCTGTCAGTGTGATACTCAAGGCAGTAAGACATTCGAACAGATACATAAGTACCGCAAGACCCAAAAGCTTCTATAAGAAGGGGTGGTTAATTTTGCTTCAGAACATTCCATACAAGGGACGCCTGGGAGGCTCAGTCAGTTGAGGAGCAGACTCTTGGTTTCGGCTCACATCATGATCTCACAGTTTGTGGGTTCGAGCCCCGCATCAGGCTCTGCACTGACACTGGAGCGTCTGCTTGGGATTCTCTCTCTCCCTCTTTCTCTGCCTCTCCCCAGCTTGTTCTCTCACTCTCAAAACATAAACATTTAAAAAAATTTTGTTTTAAAAACATTAGTCCAGATAAGTTGACTAGTATTTTTGCACTAGCTATTCTCTGCCGATTAATGTTCTAAGCACTTTACATATGTTAACCCACTTAAATCTCACAGAAATGCTATCAGGTGTGCACTCATATTATCTCCCTTTTGCACCTGAAGAAACGGAAGCCCAGACAGTGAAGTAACCTGCCCAAGGTCACACAGCCCTTAGGGACAGAGCTGGGATTCAAATGCAGGCAATCGGGCTTCAGAGTCTAAGGTCCTCAGCACGACTTAATGCTTTCTTGAGACTGACTACTTAATTTATTTCAAATTGTTTTTATCTTTTTAAAAAAATCACGACTATATCAAAATTGCTTCTGGTGCTTCATAAATTATAATTCAATTATAGTAAGTACCTACTTTCGTTGTAGGGCATTTGTGTTTCCATTTGTCATTGACGAAGTTCTCCTGATTATAAATACTATGGAAGGTTCCAATAAAGGAGTTGATTTTGACCTTCCACGGGACAAAAAGAATCTCCCTAACCTACATATTTTTATGCGGTCTTTGTGACGGGAACAAAGCATGTCTGGAGACTGCAAAGATACAATTATTGCTGAAGAGGTCATCTAGAAAGAGTTAGAGGTAAAACAAAAGGATTTCGGTAAAGCAAATTAAATTATCTGTCAGTGATGGAATAAGACTGAATTGCCCATTGTGGTCTGCTGAGGCGAGCCCATCCTTCTAGAATAAAAGTGAGAGAAATGATTACACTGTGCAATATGAGTCATGGCGAGTCAAATGCACGAGTCGAGGGCCCATGGCATCATCAAAGTGCAGAGAGAAGCCCAAAGTAGGTCAAAGCCACACCCCAGACAGCCTCTGTGGCCGAGGAATACTACACTGTGAAATAGCATTAATATTCTTCGTGTGGGGTGAAAACATCCTTCTTCCTGGAGAGTCGTATTGACTGGACCTGTCTTTCCCCGAGAGGCCGGGAATTCAGTTACCGAGCAGAGAAGGGTGTGTTAACCAAGATGCCCACCCTCCACATCCCTGTGCACCAAAGACTTGCCCGAGGGCACTGAGAATCCCCCTCAGCTGCAGAGAGACCCGTTGCCCAAGGATGTGCCCCCTACTTAGTACCAAGAACCGGTCAGCGCTAGGTACAAAGGCGTAAAGTGAGAACTCCCCTAAAGGGCTTCCAGCCTGAGTCCCAGCTGGGACCTGCCGGCCCTGAATCCCGGTTACCCTTGGCTCATTTACTTCCTCCCTATACTCCCTGAACCCCCTCAGCCCTACCCCTGAAGCCACGGAGGGCGGAGGGGGAAGCTGTAGACAAACCTCCACCTCTCAAGCTTTGTTTCCCAGGGAAGCTAAGGTAAGACCAAATATGAGTGTGTATTTATAGTGCCCCCCACCCCCTCGTGGGGGCAAGGATGAGAACACATCCCCTGCTGTGAGGGACGTGACTGCGTTCTCCTGTCTCCTCCTACTGGGGACGCTCCTACCTGGCTCTTCTCAACCTAGAGAGTTCATACCCCTAATTCTAACCCCTAATCTGTCCCTGATGAAAAAACAAAAGGACAACTGGAACCTCCATTTAATTATCTTTGCTAAACTGTGAACACTCGATGGGTAAACTATTGCTATTTATTTATATTTATAATTATAAATGTATAATAAGAATTATTTTTAAATTTTGGGGAGTGAAAATTAAATAATTTCTGCTAATATTTGTATTATGTTGTATCTTGATAGAAGATATCATCACAAACACATACTGTCTCCGTTATCTGCATTCTTCTTAGATTGAAATTATGGAGCTAATAAGACAAGTCAATTATTATTCCATGATTTTTACCAGAAGAGCCCCCTAAATTTTGGAAAAGATACCAGAGCCAGAAAAATGGATAAGAAGTCAATCAGAAAAAGCAAGACAGGGGGTGCCTGGGTGGCTCATTGGTTAAGTGACCGACCCTTGATTTCAGCTCAGAATCTCACAGTTCGTGAGTTCGAGCCCTGAGTCGGGCTACACACTGACAGCATGCAGTCTGTGAGATTCTCTCTCTCTTCCTCTCTCCACTCCTCCTCTGCTCATGTACTCCACACATGTGCTCTCTCTCTCTCTCTCTCCCAAAAATAAATACATTTAAAAAAACAACAACAAGACAGAGGGCAACAGGCATCATCAGGCTTATGCCCAGATGCCCAGGTGCCCTTTTAAAGGAGAGGAGGAGGGATAGGAGATGAGAGGATGGGCTTGGATCCCTGTGATGGTGCTTTTCCGACATGAGGGGCGCATGGACCCACATATTCAGCGGGTGTGTATGTGCCTGTGATTTTAGAAAGTGGGACAGATTGCTTTGTTATTTCTAGGTTTTTTTCAGCCACACACACACTTGTGGTCTGTCCCAGTTGCTTTGGATGCCTGTGTTCCAGTCGCTTCTTGGACGCTCCTGGTTGGTCATTCTTGGGTTGGGGAAGAAAACCGTTTCAAGTATGATCCACAACTGCAGACTTCGATGGCAGCATTTCAGAATGCAGCATGTGAAAATTGAGAACTCCAACAGCGGTGTCTTTGAAGAGAGGTTTGTGTTCCTAGCTCTACAAAAAGTTAAGGATTGGTGTAGAATCTTAAAGACCAGGAACAGAATATGCTCTCGGCATGATCCATAGAGGGCAAGATGAAAGGCCACACACAAGCTTTCGCAACTCACACATCGCGATAAGGAAACCTTCTCATGAGTGGAGAGCTTCCCCATTTTGTCACTCTACTGTACTTTGTAAAGCAGGGGACACATCGCAAATAAGTGGCTGACATTCCATTGGAGCACTCCATCAGGGCATAGAAAATAAAGGAATCCAAAGGAGCTTAAAGCACACACGCACACACACACACACACACACACAGTATACCTAAGAAAAATCTCTAGAGCAAACGTGGGAAAAGAAATCTGTGCCTCTGGAATTTCTCAACAAGATGCTTTCTGTTGTTGGACTTCTACTAAGACCTTAAGAATTCCCCTGACAACTGAATCCCTTACTGCACCGCCTCCTTCGCAGACACCGTCAGAAGTACGGATGTAGGTGTGTCATGTAACCCTTCCAATCTCCTGTCGCCTTCTGACAGTCAGATGAAAAGAGCACTGGAATGTCTGAATATCTAACTTCCTGTCAGCCAGAGAAGCCCAGAGAGAGAGATGGGAATGTCACGTAAAGGGATATGGTCATTGCTACCACTCACACAGGAACTGGGGGTGGGGGCGGTTAGTCACGTGACCATGACTCAGCTTCAGGGGTTGCTCCGATGGATCTCCTCTTGCTCTAGACTCCCACCAAGAGCTTGCTGGGGGCAGCCTTGTCTACTCTGAGTAAAGACCGTGTTCATACTTAAGAATTTCATTAACTTGGTCTTTGAACACTGCGAAGGGTGAAAGGTCATGGGACAGAACCCGAGTGAGGCACATGTAAGGCCCTGGGCTGTCCGCAGAAACATCTATGAGCCCCTACGGTGTTTATCCTGGGAAGACAGGGGCATTTTTCTGGAGGCACACCACCGGGGCCACTTGGCGTGACCTCTGGATCAATACAGCTGTCTGCTGCTGCTTACACCACCTATGTCCAAATCTGTTTTACATCAAGAGCAGATAAATTGCGAGGGAAAATGTTCTTAAATCAGCTCCACTAACTGGAAAACAAGAGGTATTCTCCAAGGAGACTTTTCTTTCTGGGCGGGTTTTCCTATTCTGAAACATCTACAGAATACTTAAAGTTTCCACTTAGCAGTATTTGATTAGTCAGTATTTTTTATTTTAAATTGCCCCACTCTTGAAGTATGTATTGTACCACAAGTTTTTATTCACAAATCATCTGTTTTAATAAAAACATTAAGCGAGGTCTCCATGGAATAAGTGAGACATTTTTAGTCATTGGAGAGAAAAACTCAATGGATATTTTCCCACGTTCACTACTTAGGACCTTGGATAAGGTCCAGGGTTTGAAATCTCGCAAGTTGAAAGGGAGAATTCTTTATGGAATTTCATTTTTGAAAAATGTATACACTCTCAAATTATCAATCCTGGCCGTATGCTGAACTTTGTCCAATGATGGACATAATTCGGAATCTTTATTTGCTCTTAGAAGTGCTATCCCCACTTTAAAAAACAGATTATAGGCAACTGTCAGGGAAAGTTAAAGATGGCAAACGTTAAAACAAGAACTAAGAAATGTTACGCCAAAAATATAGACACAGTTGGAGTGGCCAGCAAGCAGCCCCAACAGGAGCCTGAAGGCAGGTCTGGGCATGGCTAAGGGCGGGGAGGTGTGGGAGTGGAGGGGGGGAGGGGAGGGGAGGGGACTGGGAGGTGTGGGCCACCAGGAGGAGTGCAGGTCTGGCACCAGGTCCCCCAGATCTCAGTCGACAGTTGGGGTGCACTGAGCGTGGGGTGTGGGCTGCAAACACGCTGATTGGGACCCCTCAACCCCATGTGGCCTCTGGGGGCCTGCGTGTATGTGCACAGTCGCAGCCAGGAGCAGGGGCAGTATGGGGGCAGGAACCACGAGAAACCCTTGCATTTCAGCCTGAGGAACAAGAAGGGGAAGGGTGAGGTTTTCTGAGATGGAGAAGAATGTGGAAGGAAGAGGTTTGGAAAACTGGGACTTCATCTTTGAACATCACAGGTTTCAGACACCAATCGGGTAAGCAAGCGGACAGTGAGGCATGACGTCTCAGCATGTCTGGGCTGAGATAGCAGTTTAGGGGCTCTAGACCAGATGTGGACATTACTCAAAGCAGAAGGGCTGGAGAGGTCGCCCAGAGAAAGGACCCCCCCCCCCCACCAGGGATGGAGCCCAGGGGTGCTGGAGATGAGAGGGACCAGGGATAGGAAGCAGCACAGGAGGAAGGAGGAAGACCAGGAGGTCACCTTTTCCACGACCGGGAGGGACATGTTTTCAGAGGAAGAAGTGACTGTGCCCGATGCCGATATCGGTCAAGATGAAAATCGAGGTGTTCGCTGGGTTAGCAAGGGACACGAGAGGTGACCTGAGCGAGAGCTGTTGGGGAGCCCTTCTGAAAGATTCTACAGAAAGAGAAGAATCACAGGAGGCTAGGATAGGAGGTGTGACCATGAAGAACAAGACAGACGAACGGCCCGTGAAAGAGAATTAAATAGTTTGAAAAACTGAGAAAGTTCAGCTGAACTGTTAGAAAGAACCAGGAGTCTCGGAATAAAGGAAGGAGGCAAGGTGGAGCTGTCAGCAGAGTCACCTGTGCTGTGGCCTCGCGAGGTGTGGTCTAAGATGCCATCCTTGGACTTGGCCATTGTAACAGGACTGGTGACATTTAAGAGAGCGATTTCATGAGACAAGGGAGGCAGATTGTAGAGAGATAAGGACTATCTGGGACGTAGGAAGGCAGAAACCCACTGCTCAGTCTATTTCAAGAAATTTAATATCCAAAGGGAAAGGAAGATTAGAAAGTGTTTTGGCATTGATCTCACAAATACCATTACTTTTTATATTATAAGACGCATATTTTTTCATATTTTAACAGCTCTGAAAGCAGAATGCCTCTTATAATTGATGGCATTCTTCAGCGTTAATTGGCAGCATTTTTTCATTCTATGCAGTGCATAATGTAATGGTACGTTTTACGATCGCTATGGCCGTAAGTTTCATAAAACATGGGCATATAATGAATGTCTGAGCCCAGGAGGGGAAGCAATGTAAGTGGATGGACGGGCGCAAGAGAGCGCATGGAGAGAGAGCGCCGTGAACAGCATTGGTGTTCAGTAAGCCTTTGCTGAGTGAGTGGGGTCACAACACCGAGAGGAGCGGCACAAGTGGATTTTTATTCCGGTCCTGTGTCCAGGCCCGGAGGGACAGAGACGGGCAAGCAGGACCCGCGAGAACAGAGAGTGATCGAGACCCCGGACGTGCCACGAGGGGAGGCACACTGCCCCGCTTGGGGAGGGCGAGGAGGAGGGAGGAGAGCAGGGGGTGTGTCCGTGGATGGGGCGTTTCGGGGAGTGAGCAGTTCCTGGTAATGGCCAGCGGCTCCCGGGTGTGTCACTTGGGAGGATTCTAGACGTGAGACAAAGGTTAAGGTTGAGGGAGTGGAGGAAATCCATAAACCCTGAATTAGGGTGTTGGGAGGGCAATCGACGCCCACGGTGGTGGGTGAGGGATAATAGTGGCGGACTGGGTGTTGGAGGAAAACCAAGGTCTCAAAGTCTGCCGGGGCCTCAGTGGGGTGACCCCAAAAGGAGAAAGTGGCGGCAATGAGGATGGGAGAAAGGTGTGGACTTGGAGAGAGGGAAAATCAAAGAAGTGCAGGATAACGTGGCCACGGCAAGAAAGCACGGCCAGGACGTGGCGCCTTCTGCGTGCCCCTGGTGGAGCTCACTCCTCACGGAGACCTGTGGCCTGTGTGTCTCATGTGCAGGCGAGACCAACGGGAAGCTCAGAGACACGGTGCCAGCTCACACCGTGTGACAACTCGGCACGGGGCTTCCCTGGCTAGGGAGTCTGTGCGCCCTGCGATCTTCGCCACTAAGGCGATTCCAGAGTGAAGGATCCAGAAGAGCGGCGCCTGTGGGGCTCAGAGGGTTAAACGTCTGACTTTGGCTCAGGTCATGGTCTTGAGGCTCATGGGTTCGAGCCCCTCATCAGGCTCTGTGCTGACAGCTGGGAGCCTGGAGCCTACTTCGGATTCTGTGTCTCCCCCTCTCTCTGCCCATCCCCTGCTCGTGCTGTCTCTCTCTCTCTCTCTCTCTCTCTTTCTCAAAAGTTAATAAACATTAAAAAAAATTTTTTTTAAAGAAAGAATCCAGAAGAGTCAGGAACCTAACTCAGAAACGGGGGTCACTCTTCAGACTTCACAGCACCCTCTCAAAGGGGCCTCGTGTCCAGGGACGGCACTCGGGCCACCACCTGCCCAGAGCCCACTGCCACAGGCTGTTCAGGGCCACACAGGGCAGGCCAGGTGGCCTCCCTTCTCTTCAAGGCTCCGAGAGTGTTCTTTCTCTGTGAGCCCTGCAAAAGGGGCTCAGAGGGAAGGAGTGGGTGCAGATATCCCTGCCCTGCCCCCTCCCTGCCCATCATTAGTAAGGAGGCCTTCCTTTGCAGGGCGGATTCCTGCTACAAGCGTCCCTAAGAGTCCCAGGGCCTCCGGGCAAGGGAAATGGGGTAGAGACGACTGCCCAGAAACAGAAAGCTGACCCATGATGTCTGGGCACATGAACATTTGGGCGTGCTTGGTCTACCTGAGGCACAGAGCAGCATGAATGCTGAACGCAGGAAAATGTTCAAGATGTCCCCGTGTGTAGGAATTTGCTCTGTTGTGGTCAATTCTGTCGCAATGCTACAAAGACGCTACAAACCAGTGTGGATAAACGATCTCAGTGGCAGTGCGCCTGCTTTGCTCGTAATCCCCCAAATGTTGTGTTCTCTCTGGCACGTAAAGGTTTGCACTAGGCAGCGTCTGATTATGACGTTTTCCGCATTACGCTGAGTTCTCACTTCCGTATCTTAGTCGACCCCACAACTACCTGTGAGGTCGACCTTTTCCTGAGTCCCGGTTTCAGGGGCTACAGGAGAAAAATCGATCCACTGATGCTCATGTAGCTAGTAAATGGCAGAATGTGAACGTGAACCTGGGTCTTCTTCAATTCATAGCCTGTGGGCTTTGGACCAGACGATACTTCCTTTCATTAGTTATGGTCCAGTATCGTCTAAGTGCACCTCATTGCTCGGTCTAGTCACGCGAATATAGATGCTCAAGCCACCAAAGGAAATAGGAAAAGCCCTGTGGTGCTGGGTTCCTGCACGCTGGAAATTCAGAATGCGGTCATCGGAACTTCCAAGTTCAAATTAGTGGGGAAATTAAATGATAAAATGCTCTCTGCTCTTTTAGCCGAAAACCGTTCTCCTTTATAGTTAACTGAAACCAGCCTAACTCAGACTCGCGTCTAATGTTTACGCATGAGTCACACGCAGATGTGAAAGCTTCGGTGACACATCCACAAAGACGGTCTCTGGTGCTCATTTTCCTGTGGTCTGCCTTTTGTAAAATAACGTAAGGAGCATTCACATAGAAATAAAGCTAACACTCTGTGTGGCGACTCCACTCGGATGCTCATGGAACCCACCGTCCGCTCAGTTCCCCGGGGCCGTGCCCCAGGACCGTGGCATTTTCTCAGAGGCCAGCCTGTCCGTGGGGGGCTGCCCTGCTAGATGTGCACGGAGGGCAAGGAGCCTGGTTTTCTCTGGGATTCTCTCCCAAGGCGGCTGAGGCGCTGGGCCCGCAGGAGGTGGTCAGATGCTGACGTGACCCCACCTGGGTCCTAATGCCACGTGGGTCACTGGAGATGGCAGGAGCGGAGGCTGTGGCCCGGGAGGGAGAGGGGAGGTTGCCGGCAGAAAGCAAGAGGGAGAACCGTCTCACGAAGGCCCGGCGTGTGTCCACGGGGGACACGTTGATCACCGTCTTACAGAACGTGAGTTGCCCAAACCACTCAGCATCCATGGCGGGAACCAAACCTGGGGCGTGAATGTCCTGGGCTGTCAGAGCCACACCTGCAGGCCTTCTCGACGGACGGACAGAGTCCTTCCCCACAGAAAATGGGCCGTTCCTGAAGGCGGTGCCTCTCCACGAGACCTGGTTTCCAGACACAGCTTCTGTTCCAGCTTCTTCTCCGCTCTCGCGGCCACGCTCCGTAGTGGGATCACGCAGGAGGCAGCGCCACTGGGATCGGGCCGCAGGAGACGTGCGGTAAACGTCTCAGAGAAACAACTTTCCTGGCCCCTTCAGACTTGCGTTCCATTAGAAGGAATATCTAAGACTGGCCTATTTGTGTTCTTAAGCAACCTTTTCTAATTAAAAAATACGTGTGGTATTTTAAAAAGTTGAGGAAGGACACGCTCTTTCCTAGCTCAGTGATGTGTATGCGATAATTCACAGTGCACGGTCTGCCTTCCAATTTCAGCCAGATCCCCAGAGGACAAGGAAACTAGATCAAAACAGCTGACGGGCGAGGGGAGGCAGGACACCCCCAGGACTGATGCGTTTCATCGGATGCCGGCAACAAGCACATGGTCCGGGACAGAAACAAACATTATTCCGTGGTTCTGAGCCACCGTTGTTCTGGGATCAGATGATAACCCTTTCAAGTAAAATGTCTCTATTTTAAAATTCTCTACTCTTCGCTAGGGTTTTTTTTTTTTTTTCTTTGCCTAAGTCAAATGTGCACACACACTCGCACGTATATGTACGGATATCAAAGGCCCATTGAAAAGATTTGGTTTAATACCAGGAAAAAGTTTCTCTGACAGCTGTCACTGCCTTCTGATACTTCGCGCAGCGGAAATCAAAGGAAGGAGCCCCCTGCCTGTGTGCTGCAGTCACAGAGGCCTAGTGGGGGGACCCAACGGGTGCACAGGTGAGAGTGGCCTCCCCCGAATCCTCAGCCCCGCAGCTGCCTCGTGGCTGAGCAGAGAGAAGCTGATGGAGAGCTCTCCCTTCTGAAGCAGTCCCTTCGTCTACACAACCTGTTAATCTTCCTGCTGTGGGAGAGAGCATCTCGGGAGAATGCCTGCTTTAAAATGTAGGTCTTATTATTAATCAGGGCTGGTGAGACCACTGGGTCAGGAAAAGATAGCATTCCCAGAGGAGGGGATCGGCAGGGGCGAGAGGGGCCCTGAGTGTGAGGGCCCCGTAGAAGAAAGGGATGAATTGGGGGGGGGGGTGCCTATGAAAGGTGCACTTGCTTGAAGGGAGAGTTTTGCCACCTTTGGGAATGAGCTGACCCTGAAAGGGCAGTCTCTCTCCCAGGTCAACAAGAGTGAGGCCCGGAGGTCAACGAGCTGGAAAATCCAGAAAGTAAAAGTAAAATAAAATAAAGTATAATAAAAAATAAAAAACATGATTCATACGAGACCCGTGTGCCTTTGTGCAACCCACCCCACCATGATCACAGTCAAGGAGAATCATTCTGCTCAGTACCAGGAATTCAGAAGGAAATAAAGATTCCTTAATTTGCATGAAGCCAGAGGGCCTCAAATTTTATTGTGCATATAAATCACGGAGCGATCTTGTTAAAATGGTTTCTGATTTAGGAGGGACGGGTCTGAAACTCTGCATGTCTAATAAGCCCCCAGATAATGCCGGGACTGTCGGTCCATGGACCACCCAAGTGGGAGGTCATTCAACTGTAATTATGTGTCCCATTTTTTCAGGCACGTTCGCTTGTTAAGCAAAGACTGGGAATATTATTTTATGTGCACAAATGAGCTATAGCCCAAGACTTGCTTGCACGAAGACAAATACAATTAAAGGCTTTTTTCTACACCAGCTAGTTTCTATCCCCAAATAAGATGTGTTCTCACCATACAGCTCATCCGATGAGAACTGGCCCAGGATCTTATTCATTCTCAAGAGAAAAGTGTACCAGTCAGCCGCCGAAAATCCAGGCATTCTAGGCTCTGGGAGGGGAAAGAAGCAGGTATGCAAGATGGAAGTGTTAGAGGCTGTTTGTTCTGGAGTTAAAACCGGGACGTAATCAACCCTGAGACTGACTCAGCACAAGGAGGAACTCCAGCACGTTTTGAAATAATCCCGGTAATCCCAACCAGACATGACCTAGGGGTCGCCGAGAAGAAGGATACGAAACTAAGGGTGGGGGATAAATTCACCAGGAGGGACTTGGGAAGGAGCGGAGAATGGGTAAGGGGTTGGGTATTCACGACGTTGGGTTCCTTGTAGATTTGGGATGAGAATGAGTTAGCATCTGGACAAGGACTGACTGCACTGGAAAGGAGAAGGAAGTATATGCCAACAAGGAAAAGGACACAAAGTAGATGAAGTGATCCATGGAGCCAATAGCTCAGCTTTACGTCAAGTCGCCGGTGACACCTTGCACCCTTGCTTCCAGCCAGAGGACCTGCATTATCCAGATGTAAATAACACATTTTAGGGATGCTGGGATGACAGAACCTTCCTTTGCGGGACAGTAGCACAGCTTAGAATCCTTAGAAGGATTTTCAAAACGCTTCAACAAAACCACCTGCAACCAACCCAATGGCTCCACGACCAGACAGATATTTCTCTACCTGTCATTAAAACCAGAAAGGTTATTTGCTGAGAGTCAACATATGTTTCTCTCCATCACCAGTACCTAAGCACATACTCAAGGCGACTCTGTTGTTCCAGTATCGACCCTTTCTAGGGCAAGAGCAGTGCCCCGCCATTCCACACCCACTTCCGTTGAGCCCTGTCCTTTGTGGACCCTCTCCCCCCACCCCAGCTCTGTCAGGCTGCCTCCTAGAAAGCAAGAAGGACGTCTCCACTTAGCACATGTCAGTTCAGGCAAGACTATGGGAACACAAGGAGATGCTCCAGGCAAATGTTCTGAAATGAATTCACAAGCTCATCCACATCACAGAAGAGGCTGTTTCCCGGGGTGGCTGGGGGTGCTGGGGAAGGATCTTCAGACTTGTGGTCCTTGGCACTCAGCTGGTTGCACATCCTTCTTGGTGTGCAAGCTGAGCTGTCTCCAGTCCTGAGCAAGTTCATTCCTACTCATCAAGACTCAGTGTAAATGCCACATCCCTAAAGAGCGTCCTCAGAGAGCTCACATCAAAGTTGGACTTTTTGGTAAACTATCTCATTGTACCTGGCCTTTTCCTTCACAAGGTTTAACACACTTAACGAAAATATATCCATTGGGGTTTTTACTTGTTTGATGCCTGACCTCCTCTAGTCTGTAACTTCCCTGAGGACAGGACAGTTTCTCTTTCTTCATTGTCATTTATCTACACAAATCACGGTGCTCAGGACCCAGGAGTCAGCTAACGTATATTTGTTGGATGAATGCGTGAGTGAGTGAGAGTGAGTAAATAAACAATCCCATATAGCCTAGAAAATGTTGTGATTGTCCCTGTTACTGCTTTTATCGCTGGTATTCCAATTTTGGGTTCGGTTTTCGTTAATAACTTACAAATGGCACTCTCTAAATAGAACAGCAAACAGCAGCTCGCATTCTATATTAGTAAAGTTTCTAAACTGAAAGGATCATTTCTTCCTATTCCAAGGAAGCTTCTGGTTCGTACATGACATTTCTCTAGATGTATGCAGGGACACATTCTGTATTCCATTCGATTTTAGCTAAGAATATTTTCAATCTCTCGTCAGTCTGATGTTCCCAGCTACGCTGGATGTTGAGAACCGTGTTTAACATTAGGCTCAGAGTAAATCATAAATATGCATTAGCTTCCAACTTGGTCCGGGGCCGGATGAACGTCTCGTGGTGCCGTTCCTAACGCCCTCCTGCTCGCCACCCCCGGGGGCTCCCGCACCCCTACCCCGCACCCTCTCTCCCCGGCTCCCCCCAGCCCCCCGAGGCACACACGGGTCCGTCCCTTGGACCACTCAGCCTTGAACAACACAAGCGGTGCAGACGTGTGGAGGCAGGGAAGAAGATGCCGTAGACGGGTACACAGGAGAGAAATGCGAGAGAGTCTGAGCTAAGTGAACCCCCTGGCTGGCGTTTGGACACTAACGCAGAGGCTTGGGGATCTGTCAGCATTCAAGATGCGGGAGGAGGGTGGACGCCAAACCGTCTCTGTCTCCTCGTCTTGCCGTACTCTTGCCCAACTCACCGTTTGCCCTGTTCACTTCAGGTCAGGTGGGTTCGGTCAGAGGAGCGTGTCCCCAGGCCAGGTGCTCAGGGACCGCTCAGGAGCTCGTCACATTCAGGGCAGAGGGATCCATGCTGGCCAGGCACCAGCAGGAAGTAGGCTGCCTCTGGGAGACGGTCCGCTTCGTGGTTTGATCGATTCCGTACCCTCCCTTCTCATCCAAGTGGATTCATCACAAGTGGCCTCGCTCTACAGCTGTGGTCCCCCGCCAGGGCTGCCTGCTCGAGTCACCTGGGAAACTCTGGAAAGTCTCAGCAGAAGGAATCGGGAGGCATCCCACACCAGCTACACCAGAGCCCCTTGGGACCTCGGGAGGCTAGCTGTGACCAGGACAGTCACGCCCGGAGAAGCACGTTTTGCTTTATTGGAGTGAAGAAGGCAGCATCAACCGCTTGACTCTCTACGGCAATTCTGTTTTCCTACTCAGTTTTACGGCACCTCTATTGCTATGGTTATAATTTTATATGATGCCTTCCTGGCATTCGCAGAGCAAAAACATTATATGCAGTTTCTGGTGCCAAAAGGTGTAGAAAGTTCCGTGAAACCACGGAGGGGGAGAGAGTAATAGATTTCTTTTAAGATCATAACACTTTTGTTTGATTTCCCCCCCTCCTCTACGCTGGCTGCTGTTACTTTAAAAGTCTTCTGAAAAAAAATAATAAATTAAGAAAAAAAGTCTTCTGGCATTTAACTGGCAATAAACGGGGCAAAACAAACTGTTCCTTCCTCTAGATGGTGCAATTTTTATTGCTCTGTTTTAGAGCAACCAGATACGCCTTTTAGAAAAACACCTGTTTAGCCACCTTCTGTTTGTGTAGCGTCGGGGTATCAGCGGACCCACCTCAAGGGGGAAGGAGGGGTTTTCTATGCGCCCCACGTTTTTCAAACACCCTTAGACACACCTGACGTTAAGTGACACTGACGACACCAGCTCCTAAGCCAGGCGATTGCCCGGAGCTGAATCATAGACGGCTGAGCTCATCTTGAGCCCAATTGTCCCAGACGTTGAAAGCAAACCCAGACGTCTGCAGGACTGCACAGGCCCTCCTGTGCATGTGGCCAAAGGGGTCAGCGTGGAATTATCTGCTCACACAGGATTTAGGAAGCCCGTGACCAGAGGGACCATTTCCACGCTAAGTCGGTGACACATCTCTGATCCCGTGGCGATGCTGTGTGGCGGGAGCGGCGTGTGCTCGCCCGTGCGTGGCTATGCTTCCGGTTTTCACGTCTGTTCCATGCGTGTGCACACAGGCTCGCAGAACTTCAGAGCAGTGGGTCGGTACCAGGCGCTGAGCCGCGTGCCAACATCTCGCTCAGGAGGAAAAAAAATGGATTTCATAGCGGCAAATAGACCTCAAGGCAAAATTCGAAGAATCTGGAACATTCTTAGTCTTCTCAGGGCATCCGTAATTTTTTGCAATATGTTTCACCCCCAAGGCAAACAGATTGACAGACTCCACTATCCAGTGGCTTTCTGTGTGTTGGCCACAGTTCTTCACTGCCTGCTTTAATTTTTTTTGTGGTCTTAGGAGCAACCCGAAATGAAAAGGTTATTATTTCCTACTTGGGAACCACTCAAAATCGCTTCCGGACCGACCTCGTCACCCTTTCCTCGGGTGTCCTGTCTCCTGTTCATTGTCATGCGGTGTAATTAGAATTGCTTTTCTCTAATAGGACCTTCTTGGGTTGCTCCCTTCACTAAGAACATTATAATAATAACGATGATGATAATAATAATAACACTTCGTTTTATGGCATATTTCCTGCCCCTACTTTGCTAAGTATATTACCCAGGCTATTTATTTTACTCAGCATTAGGAAGCCCTTATTACTTTATGGTACCATTTTACCATCAAGGATCACAGACAGCTTAAGGGACAGCCAAATATCACACAGCCAGGACGCAGAGCTCAGCCGTTTTATTATTAAAAACCTCCTAACAAAATGTCGAACTCGGTCCGTTTCTGTCTGTAGCTTTGACAATGTTTGCTTTTAACACTTCATTATTAGGTGCCCCTAAATTAGTTACATCTTCCTTGGAAAACGGACACTTTCATGTCATATGATAACCCTTTTTATCTTTAGTAGTGGTCTCTCCCCTTAAGTCTCTCTAGCTTGATAAAATATTACACCAGCTTTCTTTTGTTGAGATCTGTGTAACACGAGTGTGTGCGCAGACACTTAAAGTAAATGCAAACATATATATATGCACACATACACATATGCATATATATGTGCAAGTGTAAGCTTATTTATAAGTTCATATATATTTATCAGTTTACAGGAAGAAACATTTTCAACCGCCCACATTTTCTAAATTCTTATAATTTGGACGTGCCTCTAATAAGCAGCAATTAGCTAGATGTTTTTAAATACTGTGTTAAAATATTTACATTTTAACCAGAATGTTTGGTCCGTTGACACTGAACATGACAGCGGAGAGTGCTAATTGCCTGCAATATCCTTTCCCACCTTTTCCTCTGGCCCACGGGACCGTCTGTCATTCCCTCATAGAGCTGAATGTCCCAGCTAAATGGAACCGAGCGCAGGAAATCAGGAGGTGAGTGGAGGAACACAGCCAGCTCCCAGGAGACTGGGTCATAACCTCAGAAAGGAAGCCACGGTCCCACCCTCCATCCCCGCCCCCGCTGTTGTTGTTGACTCTGAAATACTGATGGCTGAGTGTCCCTTGGAGCTGGTGATGCCAACCAAGAGAAGAGGAGGACAGGGCATCCCACCAGCCTGGCCCCTCACACAGGACCGCCAGGACGGAGACAGACACACTCCTCCGTCTGTGCTCTCCAGTTAGCACCATTTATGCTATAGCTCTTGTTTTGCCTTTCCTCTTTCTTGAATTCTTTTAAATGCATTGAGGTTTGTGACTCCAGTCTGGTATTTAAATTTCCACCAAGTGTGATCTACAACACCGATTTCTATTGTTGTAGTGTCATTTCATGGTTTTCGTAAAGAAGTCCGAAGATAATCAATGTCTTTAGCCTCCAGCATGATACAAGGGCCTGGAAACAATGGGCATCTGTAATATTTTTTATCCAGTATTTTAAGCCTAATTGTTAAAATTCTATGAATCAAAATTTTTCGTTATTTCAGTTCTGGTCGTAGCAAATGCGTTCAGCTTTTGTCTCTCATTTACACTCAGTTTTGAAAAAAAAACACATAACTTTAGTGAAGATACAGTTAGGCTGATTATTGATTTGTTTTCACTGCAAATAAAAAATAATCTCCACTGTTTTCTGATTCCCATCTTTGCAGTTAAGAAGTAACTCCGGGTCTTTTTGATATTCCTTTCTTGCTAAGGGTTCCAGTAACTTCTCTTTCTTTGAAATTTCATTTTGATTAGTCCTGATGTGGATTTTTTTACCCTATCCTGCCTGACATTGGACTTTTAGAATTGAAGACTGGTGTCTTTCAACAAATCTTGAAAATTCACACAAGTTAACTCCTCAAAATTTCTCTTATCTTCTAGAGTTCTGAGCAGGTGAATTGAAGAACACTTTCTTCATCATACCCCTTGAATTTTATTTATTCTATTTCATTTTTTCTATTACTGAAATTTGTATTATTGCTTCAGATCTATTTTATAATTCACTAATTGCCTCTTCAGCTCTGTAAGTCACAATTGAAATTGAATTAAATTCAATTTTTTTAACGTTAGCTTTTGATTTCTTATTTCTAGAAATCCTATTTTTTCTCCCACGGTTGCTTTTATGTTTTTCAGGATTCTTATTGTTTGCTTACAGTTTTTAGTCACCTCCTATGTTTATGTATAATAAATATAATCAATTGATTGATTAATTACTTAATGTAGACACATATAATACATTAGATCAGATTACATGGGATGTCAGTGTGGTGGGTTGACTCTGTGGTCTTCCTGCTGGCTCTCACTCACCGTGCTCCCCTTTCTCGAGAGCTTGTGACTGGTAGCTATGAGTTCATCTTCCATGAAAGTTTCCTGTGTAGGAATTATCTGAGGCTTATGTTGAAGGTATATTTCTCTAAATATAATTTGTGTTTGCTTCTGTCAAACACAAAACATTTGCTTCTTGATGATTGCCGAAGGTCGTTTGGCCCAAATATGTGGCTAGTTGATTCAGATAGTGTTACAGACGGATGTGAGGGCCAGCTTCTGGTTACATATGGAAGCATTTTGTTTAGGTCTCCTTATGTTTAGGACCAGGATTGTGGCATACACTTTTCCTTGCTGTTTCTTTCTCTGAAATGAGTTTATTTTTCTTTAACTCTCAGGTTGAAGAGTGCCTCATCAGGATCTAACAGTGTGTGTGTGTGTGTGTGTGTGTGCACGCACACGCATGCATGCACACATGCACACACATTTTTGGTGTAGCATTGTGTGTTTTGGGCTGGATGATTGTTTAGGATTTGTAGCCTACCTCCAAAAAAAGAAGCTAAATCTCATGTTTTCCACCATTGTGTGCATCTGGCTCCTGGTCGCTATTCATATTAAACTCAAATCTTGCAATTTTGTATGAAGCAAAGATAAATCTGGGGCTCTTTCCCACACGACCACTGAGCTTTCTAAATGGCCAATCTCTGGACAAGTCTTACTCAGGCTTTGTTCGGTCCCGGTAATTTCATGAGCCACCATGAACATCTGGGGGATCCCCCAGGTGACCTCTCCCCCCAGGTGGTCTTTTAATCTTTCCAGTCGTCCAGCACAGGCTCCCCAGCGATCCCCTCCACAGTTTTGACACAGTCACATTTCACTTCCTCCCTGGGTACATCCAGCTCACATTGGCCACACTTTAACTCTGAGTCTTCAGATCATTTTGTGCTGTTTACATGACAGGGGTTCACCCTGGTGAGTTGGCAGGAGATAGGCCTGGCTTTAAAACCCCAGCTCCATCATTAACTAACAAGTCACCTGGCCTAGTCTGTTCATGAATGGACATGGCCTTTGGGCCTTCTGATTCCTGGGAGGAAAGATAAAGTGGTGTTTTGTGTGTATCTGTGTGTGTGTGTGTGTATGTGTGCACGTGTGTGTAGTAATTCTTTCAGGAGCGGTGGAAAGCTGATGAGTGGCAGGAAACTGGTTTTTTTCCCGCACCTGCCAACAGGTTCCATGTTGTTGGTAATGCTGTAGATATCTGGTTCTCATAGTAAACGTTCTGATGTGGAGTAGTCATGTGGTTCATCAACACTGTCCATCCATGCGTGATCTACATGATCTGGGAAACCACCGGAACGTTATCATAGCCACGGTGCCCTGCCACACCTAACACACGCTGCCATGTGCCTACCAGGCCATTCTATGATGTCATAAGGGTATCAGGCCTTTTTTTCAAAGTGGTCATGGGTGGATCAGGAAAAAACCGGTACTGTGAATGTGTTTCCAATAGAGCAGAAAAATATAGAAATCAGCTGATCATTGTTGTAATGGAAGACTTCAGCCTCAAGATGTCTTTAATAACCGGAAAATTAACTGTGAACATGCCTGACTATGAATAGGAGGGAGAAATATAAAGGAAGCACATGGCGGTCCCTCGCTTCATCTTCCTTGTGTTTTTCAACATTTTGTGAATAAAGAGGTTAAGTATTATCCAATACTCATGAAGATTACAGAGAAACTTCATACGTATAAGTATTTATATTATATTTATATATTAAATATTATATATAAAATAAATAAATATATTTCGTATATAATATATATATATACTATATATAATATATATATAGTATATGTATATATTATATATAGTATATATATAGTTACCATCCCTTTTTCATAATGAAGAACCACCTGTGGTTAGGCAAAATGACCAGAGAGCAAGTGCCAGCTGCACAGGTCACTAGTCCTGTGAACTTGGAAAATTGCTCCAACTTGGCTAGACTCGTTTATAGACTAGGTGTCATGGCAATACCTACCTCAGGAGGTCTTGAGAAACATCCATGGTAAATGTCCATAAAACTTCCTGTGGAGGCTGGCACTTAGGAACCACAGGCACACAAACAGTTGAAGTGATCTTTGGTTAAAAAAATATTAAATTGATCAAGAAAGATACAAACAAGTGGAAGCACCAATAATTTCTAGTTGGAAATAGTTTCTCTCACTGCACCCCAGGCTTCTTGCCTTCCCGCAAACATCACTTTCTGTGGCATTCACGTTGGGGGGGGGGTAGTTTTGGCTGTAGGAATGGGCTATATCACCTAAGATTTATTACCTCTTTTTATCAAGTAACACTATGGTGTGGATGTTATTATATGTCAATAAATGTGGATCTTGACTGGGTGATCATTTTTATTGGGCATAATACCTCACTCCATGGATATGACGGGATTTATCTGGCCATCCTCCTATTGATAGGCCTTAATGGTTCTTATTTCCTTTTCTTTTCTTTTTCTGTAATGACCATCCTTGCTTTTCAGTTTTTGTGGCCTTGACCTTTTATTTCTGTAGGGAGAATCCCAAAGAGTAGAAGTGAACAATCCAACGGCCCCCTTTGCTAAGGTTTTGTATTGTTGCTGCCAAATTGCAGTCCAGACCTGCTGTGACGATTTACACTCCCACAAGACGATTTTCACCCCCACAAATAAAGCATGAAAGCATCTGTTCCCCCAAGTTTTTCAACCTTGGCTGATCTGATGACAAACAAAGTTAATCTCTTCATTGCGATAATCCGTGTCGCCTTGATGGCTGGTAGAAGAGGTGCGGAGGCCACGTTCACAGAATGGCGTCAGCAGGTTCTCGATAGCGTGGGAGACAGCAAGGCACGTGACAGACACCCAGCGATTCTCCGTGTTCCCTGGAGCAGCTTTTCCTCTCTAAACACAGTGGCGTGCGTGGCCCTATGGCTTGGAGCACCTTGCGTAAGGAAGACAAAAACCTTCTGAAAGACACAAGTCCTGAGAACACATCTCCGACCAGTATTCAGAGAGAAGAAAGCCTCCTCACGGTGGAACAGACATGGGGGTGAGTGGGTCAGGACGCAGAGCCAGGCACACAGGGAGGACTGTGTGGCAGAGTATGTGGCTGACGCTGGCACACCCTCCAAGGCAGCCGCCACAGGGTCTGAGCCATGATTGTGAACTCAAAGGGTTACAGAGCCTCGGGCAGGGCAGGGCTGGTAACACCACGACCAGGAAAGGAACTCCAACCCCACGAACACATGGGTCACCAGAGCTTTGCCATGACTCACCCATCATCACCGTGCTTCCTCTCTTCGCCTGATATTTGGAAGCAGGACAGCTGCCCTTTGGACCACGGAGGGCCCGAGATCCCTGGATAATTGAAAGCAAGTCTCAAGAGGGAGGGAAGGCCACGCCATAGTTTCTGTGCATGAGGGCATGTCGACACTTGAGCAATTTGCTGAGGAACCAAAAAAAAAAAAGAACCCACAAGCTGGTAAAACCTAACAGTTCAACTAGTGTCACTGAAAGCTTCACATGTTTTCTGGCATTTTGGAGTTCTGGCTCTGAGAGTGTCCTATTTATATATAACTTTTCTCCATTTTTTTTTTTTTTTTACTTTGGGTATTCGTCTGTTCCTCAGTGATAGAAAAGCATGGTTCTACATCAGTGATATTAACTGCGGTCCTGAGTGTTGGAAATATTAGTGACAGGAAAGAACCACAGGGAGTGAAATTGAAATGCCAAGTGAAGTGACTTCTGGTTCTTTTGTTTTTAATTTTTTTTTAAATTTATGTATTTTGAGAGAGAGAGAGAGTGTGTGTGTAAGAATCCCAAGCAGGCTCCATGGTGTCAGCACAGAGCCTTCCTCGGGGCTCGAATCCATGAACCACGAAATCATGACCTGAGCCCAAATCAAGAATTGGATGCTTAACTGACTGAGCCACCCAGGCCCCCCCCTATTCTTGCCAGTGCATTCGTAAGTCAATTAAGCAATAGAAAAAATGTAACATTCCAGAAACCTTTCAAGCATTAACAGATCCTTAGGGGGGATAAGTAACACCCAAGTTCTTTGGGGCTCAGAAACTCCAGAATGAGAGTTGGAAGTTGGGGCGCAGTGAGGGCAGAAGGAAAGAGCGGGATTGGAACTGGCGATGCCACGGGTGATGCCACAAAAGGAAGCCTTGTGGAGCGAAGAGGCTGTATGCGCTCAAAGGGATCGAACATTCTAGCAGCCTGACCCACACTCATACTTGGAATCGAGACAAGAGGGATCTGTCATTCAGAAAACAAGTTGACCTGTTTTAGACGGAAAGTAAACTTTGAAGCCGCATTTCAAAAGAAGTGAAAGTCCAAAGGCTGACTTCCACTTGTCGCACCCGACACTTAATAGTCCAGAAGCCTCGAGCAACCTCAGAGCACTGGGGCAGCTCCGTAATCGTGTCCCGAACACCAGCTTAGCGCCAGGACGCTGCGTGGGCACCAGAACGTTGGACGATCCGAATGAAACCAGCGGTCTCCTTCCAGAAGCTCGCCCTCTGGGGAGGGCGGCAGGTACGGAACAGACGAGCGTTAGTTCAGCGTCAGGTGCCAAGATGACAGCACCGGAGTCAGAGTTCAACAGAGCTGCTGAGAGCAGACCCTCTGAGGAACAGCGAGCATCCAATTATCCGCTGTGTGACCCTGGGCAGGTTGCTTAAGTTCTCTGTGCCTCACCTCTTCGTCTATAAAACCGAGATGGAAACAGAACCCGCGTCAGGCCGGTCTGATCTGTGCACCACGCTCTCGAGTGAGCGGAACAGAGGCTGGGACGCCTCAGGGGTGGCAAGATGCTTAACGCGGGACGAGGCACTCGCCAGGTAAAGCAAGGGCAAAATGTTACGTCCGGATAAAGCTCCCCACAAAGTCTCCTCCCCGCGTAGAAACCACGTGCGAGTTTCTGAATGGCCTGGCAGGTGCCACTTCCCTCGACCCTTAACAACGCTTCACTTGGTGCTTTCACAAGTATCCACTGCGGAGGAGGCCACAGTTACCGTTTGTAATCAACCGCGTGGCCCATTAAACAGAAGCGGGTAGCGGGTACAAGTCCAGCTCGCGCAAGAGTCTGAGCAAATCCCCTCGGTTCCCAGAGACCAGGAGCTCCCCTGTGCCCACGCACGCCCCGGCCAGGCCGCCAGAGGAAGCACACACAGACAGCCGGCCGGGATTAGGACCCTCATAATGGATTTTTTCTCCACCACAAAGGGCGAAAACAAAGTCCTGCCAACCGCATTGAGGATTAGTGTGAATGAAACCGAAGAAGCAGATTTGCTGACCCTCGTCAACTGTGTTCATCATCTGCCCTCCTCATTAGCCAGCTCAGCGGATTCGGGAGAGAGAAGTCCGACCCAGTGCATAAAATCTAACCAAACTGACCAATGAGCCGCTAAGGAGACCTGATCCAATTGAAGCACACGGCCCATCTTTCCTCCTGCAGGGACGCCCTCTTCCCGGGTCCTCGCTCATCTTTTCTGGTCCAAACCACTCGGGGAAACGCACTTAGTATGCACGTAGCGAAAGCTTCCAAGCCTGAACTCACGGGTGGTTCACTGCTACAGCCACGCTGATGCGTGTGTGTCTGTGTGTGTGAAATGTTATAAAAACAGTGGACGATGGGCGAAGGCATAATGAGCACGGATTTCTTGCCCAGCCCCCGTCAAAGATGCCCTGAGCAGAACGCAGCCCTTACTCTGTGCAGCAGGGTTCTCGTTGATTCCACGCTGTTACACTGTTTCGCATGTTACCAACCCCTAGGGAATCTATAGAGTTCAACGCCAGTGTTCTAAGAATTAGATCCTGGCATGTAAAAATAAGAGAATGGAGAATGCTTTCCCTCTCTCCTGTGAATGGCAAGCCACAGGCCGGGCCTGTGATGTGCTAACAGCTGTGCTTAGTAAGTAATATGACGGGATAATGCTCATCACTCAGCCTAACTGCTGGCTTATTTCTAGCCCCACATTCCACAGTATTGAGATGTGATATCCTATTACCTCTACAAAAATCCTAAACAAGGCTGTATAATGGACAAGCTTCCCCCGTCATTTTGGTGGTCTCCCTGCCGTTGACTTTGAAAGTCGTCTCAGGACGATGAGGCCGACTGAGGAAGTCATCGTTTCCAAGCGTCAAGCCGAGGGCCCAAGGAACGCCGCGTTGGGGCCTTTGTTTTTCATTTGTGTCAGTGACACTTGCTCCCAAGCGTTTGTCATTCAAAGAGAGTAGGGGACCTATATCTGCCGAGTTGTTGGAGAAGTAAAGATGGTCGAGGGCCGCACGACCGTTTCAGGATTAAGAACCCGAGGAGGAGTACCCCCAGAGCTGCTGGGCTCGGACGGAGTCCTGGGCGGGCATCCACACCGGCCAGAACCGCCTGGATGAGAAGAGGGCACACGGAGTGCCCTGCGCTCCAGCTGCCCTGGCCAGCGTGGGGGGGGGGGGACCCTCGGAATGAATGACGGCACCTGGGAAGCAGCTGGCCTAGAACAAGGGTCTCAATCTCCTGAGCGCCAGGGTGAGCCCTGGAGGACACCGAGAGGCAGGCCGGGTTCCGCCTTTCATCTGGGAGGCCGTTGTGAGCTTGGGGGTGACGGTCACAAACTCTACTGAAAGGCACACCTAGAAAAAGCTTTGAGAGAAAATATCAGGACTTAGTGGTCCACACAAGGGTAAAGATAGCTCTTTTTTGCTTGGAAAATGCACTTTTTACAGTGTGGGCTCGTGAGTACTCGGAACCTGGTTCACTCATGTATCTAAAATGTCTTTCTGGGGAGCCTGGGTGGCTCAGTCGGTTGGGCATCTGACTTCGGCTCAGGTCATGACCTCATGGGTCATGAGTTCAAGCCCCACGTCGGGCTCTGTGCTGACAGCTCGGAGCCTGGAGCCTGCTTCATACTCTGTGTCTCCCTGTCTCTCTGTTCCTCCTCTGCTCATATTCTGTCTCTCTCTCTCTCTCTCTCTCTCAAAAATAAATAAAAGATTAGAAAAAATTTAAATGTCTTTCTAATGAAAATAATCATAAATAATTTTTTTTTAAATGAATGGAGACCTTTCAGCTTTGGTGCAGTTTGGGGCCTTATAATGTATTCACCTGCTGAGCCAATTCTTGGGATCCTAGTTAATGGCACTTTCTAGAAAGGCTCCGCTTCTGCTTCCAGTGGGTAAATCCTGGGAACATGGCAGGCTACGCTCATAAGCCAAATGCTAGACCATTGTTTTGGGGCCGTGTGAGGAATGACAGGACAATTAATTGTCCACAGCTACACCTCCCTTAATTAAAATGGAGGAATGAAAACAAACTTAGAGACTGAAACTCGGAAAAGAAAAAAAGGGACGTAGTTTTGCTTATAATTTTGCTTTTCTGGCTGTTCTTGTTGAAGAATATTGTTGAAGGCTTCTGACCTGGCATCTGTCCCTATAAATTCTCAATTTGGTGAACTCTTACGTACGTGTTTGGAGGAGCAAGTTCAAATGTCTTAGTGAGACTCTACACCAATTTCTTTCTTTTTTTTTTTTAATTTTTTTTTTTTAATTTTTTTTTTCAACGTTTATTTTTGGGACAGAGAGAGACAGAGCACGAACGGGGGAGAGGCAGAGAGAGAGGGAGACACAGAATCGGAAACAGGCTCCAGGCTCCGAGCCATCAGCCCAGAGCCCGACGCGGGGCTCGAACTCCCGGACCGCGAGATCGTGACCTGGCTGAAGTCGGACGCTTAACCGACTGCGCCACCCAGGCGCCCCTACACCAATTTATTTCTTAAAAACAAAACGTTAAGAGACACTCTAAAACCTAGTATGAAAATCTGCAGAAAGGTTGCTTGGATTAAATTTTCCTCTTCTGTTGAGATGGTTTATTTGATTAGTGTAGAAGGACCCATTACACAGAAAGACTTAAATTTCAGTGAAAGCAGTGGTCTTTTCTAAGTCAAAATGTCTATAAATTATTCTGAAAACCTGCATTTCAAATCTGTCCTGTGGGCTTGACACTTTGCAAAAGAGCATGCTTTAAAACACAAAGGATATTTGCCACATGTAGGGAAATGATGGCATTTAGAGTTTAATCACCAATTCAAAACCTTAAATACCCTACGATATTCTTCCGGGACTTTTCCTGAGCTGATGACGTGTGGCCACCTGCCACCCAAACAGCATCAGACCAGCCCACTCACGATGCCACCCTTCCACCTGATCCCTGTCTATTCCCGCCTCTCGGCAACCCCGGCTCTCCTCGTGCTGACCATCACTTGGGGCTTGAGAGGGGCACAGCCTGTCTTGACCTGCCCAAGCCGGGGGTCTCCTCCCATCCTGTGGGGGAGGGTCCCAGGGATACAGCTGCAATAGAACCCACCGTGGATGCAGGAGAAGGAAACTCCGGGGTCGCAGAAGTGGCATTTCTTACGTGTCCGGGAGGGTCTGGAGATCATTTCTGTGCTTGGAGGACCGCCCACCTTGCCCACTCAGAACAGATTCCAGCCCGTGGTGTAAACGAGCGGCTTTGCATTCCCATGGCTGGATCTCCATGCACATTCCTGTTCTCTCGTAACTACTACGCTGTAAAGATAAATTCTGCATGTGTTTATTTCATCGCCGCTAGGCACGGATTCAAAGTATAACACACTTTTCAAAATGCTTCCTATTTGTTAGAATACCACCATCTTGGCATTCCCTAAGAAGAAGAAAGTGAAAGAAAAACAAAAACAAAGACGAGTTTCTAGACAAAATGGAGATCAACTATTGCATCCGAGAGCACGTGCTGTCACAGAAAACCACACCCGGAGACTGCGTCCGCACAGACGACTGGTAATATGTGAGATCGCATCAGACCCAGGGCCTGCTCTCCAGCCTGTGTGCCCCATACCGGGCCTGCTTCCCACCCAAGTGATTTGAGAGGAAGGGAAGAGGGTAAGAGGGTTTCTGTCCCCTGTAGCCAACCTTTTTGATTTCAAAACACAATGTTAAGGACAAGCCATCATTGTTCTTTATATAAAGAGGGACTTTAGGGACTCCTGGGGGGCTCAGTTGGTTAAGTGTCTGACTCTTGGTTTGGGTTCAGCTCAGGTCATGATCTCACGGTTCATGGGTTCGAGCCCCATGTCGGGCTCTGCGCTGACAGAGTGGAGCTTGCTTGGGTTTCTCTCTCTCTCCCTCTCTCTCTCTCCCCATCTCTCTCTGCCCCCCCCCCACTCGCTCTCTCTCTCTCAAAATAAATAAACTTTTAAAAAAGGGACTTTATATCATTGGCTAAGTTAAAAACTTTTAAAATTTGAGGGCATCAACATCTGGAGGAAAGGGGACCAGCTGAGACAGTACCTTTCATATCTCCAAACTGGGAAAAGGGAGAAATAGATATTTCCTCCAAGGTACCTGAGCTCGAGGGGGGTGTAATATCTTCCCACGGACCCTCTAGACTTCGGAACTTCAATGTGAATAAACACTGCTCACAGCATGCCAGTTCACGCCTCCCCCTGACTAAAACTCTACACCCATTTCCAGTGTTGAGGGCAACCAGGCAAGAGACTGTCTTTCTTTTTCAGAGAACCTTGGTTTAAAAGACCCCTGATATTATGGACTGGGTTCATATGTTGAAGTCCTCACCCCAGCACCTCAGAATGTGACCGTATTTGGAGATGGGGTTTTTAAAGCGGTGATTAAGATAGAGTGAGGTCACCGGGTGGGCCCTCATCCAATCTGACCAGTGTCCTTCTAAGAAGGGATTAGGACACAGACACGCACTGAAGGAAGACCATGGAGAAGACGGCCATTTATAAGCCAAAGGGAGAGAGGCCCCAGGAGAAACTAACCCTGCCCCTGGCTGGGTCTCAGACTTCCAGCTCCCAGGATCGTGAGAAATCAACCTGTGCTATCGAAGCAGGCCAGCCTGCAGCATTTGCCACGCAGCCCCGAGATAACACGCCTGGTACGAGTGTGTGTCCACCCAGGACTCACTTACCCTGCCAGCAAGAGGGTTTTCATTATTCTGAGTCTGATAAGTGGCAGGCAGTGTGACACAAATCTGGCAGAGGTGTAAGCATCTGGGCTCGCTGAGTCATTGAAGTCTGACTTCCTCCACCTTCCTGCCAGAATGTGCTGAGGCTCAACCAACCAGAGGAGGCAGAGCAGGAGACCGGGGCGGGGGGGAGGAGAGAGTGGGGCTCGCACTGTCCACACACGCATCAGTGCTCCACGGGCAGAGACAGTTGTCAGAGCGAGATGCTCCGGCTGCAAATACTATGGTTTGGGAAAATTAGGATCAAACTGATCAGAATTCAGTGACTGGAAGGAAAGACTGAACTTGATTTACGGAAGAACATAGACACTTCTCTCTGTTTTTCGAAGACACAAAAACCTTGGGAAGTCCTATGCTAGTTTTTCATCCTTATAAATAGAATTGAAGTGTCATTTCCTAGCACTGGGGTGGGTTTCTCTTCTGAAATAAAAAATGTCCCGGTTTACAATCAATCTTTCGCAATCATAATCAACAGATGAAATTTTCAGTTTTTGTCTCTTTTCCCCTGCTCATCTAAGCAATTGGTTGCTTTCTGTTTTTAGTGTTTTCTGAACTTCCCATATTTCCTCATTCCCTTCAAAACCCAAGGCTCAATCGTTTTTGTTTTTTTTTTAACTCAAGATGGCAAAGGGACATATTGTTTATGGTGAAAAGGATCCTAGATATTTCAAAGTTACTGATACACTTTCAAGCGATGTATTTCTACCAGTTTAAATATGTCAAGTATTTATCTATGAAATAGAAGTAAATCAACATGACCTCATCGACTGACACTGATTTGTGTGTGTGTGTGTGTGTGGATGTCCAGAAAAATGCTGATGAGGATCGCAGCGTTTCATATTTCCTACTGACGAATGAAGGGAGACAGAAATAGAAGTTCTTAGCAATTGGTGGTGTCTTCCAACATATGCAATCACTTCCTTCTACTGCAGAAAAGGAAGTTCCAATACATGTTGCTCCAGAAAGATAAGATGCACGGGGGGCCTGTGGGGGATGGGGGAGACGAGGTGGAACAGTGGTAAATAGAATCAACATGGACAGTGAGAATGGAGTGAGTCGTACTGAATGTGTCTTGGCCAGCAGCGATCGACAGGCTGAGGTCCGTCGATAATCGATAGCTTATACCAGATGCTGCTTCTGTTCTCATGCGAGGTTGTTTACCATCTCGTAGCTACTTTGTCCTTTCTCCGTTGCTCAAACAGCTCCCCATCCATAGTCTACTGGAGGCCAGGCAGTGAGCCAAGTAGTCAAAAATCTCTGTCTGAGTACGCTACTCGGAGCGTACTATACCCTATAGTCTTATGAAATTAGATCTTATAATAATCCGGCTTCCTGCATCAAAAAATTAACATCTGGGTTATGTTCTGACCTCATAAGAACCCCTGAATGACAAAAGAGTGAAGAGTGTATGTTTCCCCCCTCGGAGAGGAATATATGAAGCCTGTCCAGAGGTGATGAACATTGTTCCAACCCCTGGGCGAGCTCTATTTCTCCCGTCTCAGTCGAGACCTCCAGGAGAGAAGTAGCATGGGATACAAATGCAACTCTTGGGGATTTGGAGCCATGTATCACCATGAGGGAAAACAACAGGGCAAAGATGAGCCATGGTGTTAGGCAAAGCCAAGAGGATCACAAAGAATCAGAGCCAGATTCCCGCTCAAACCACACTTGAATGGTGCTCTATCCCTGGACTTAGCTGTTATGTGAGCCCATAGATGGCACGACTTAGTTAGCTATTACATGGTGGTTTTCAAATGTGTACATAAATGATTTGATGCATGTCCCTTGATGTCCACTTTCCCCTTCCCTTGAAAGTGGACCACACCTAGTGGCTTGTTTCTAATGAATGGAATGTGGCATAGGTGATAGTGAATGAGTTCTGAAGGGACATTGCAATGATATTGCCACTTCCCTGTTGTCGTCTCTTGGATGACTCACTCTGGGTGAAGCTGGCTGCTATGGCCATAAGGACACTCCAGCCACCTGTGGAGAGCTTCATGTGGGGAGGAACTGCTGAGGCCTCTCATCAACAACTGGAAACACTGAGTCATCTGTGAATGAGCAACTGTGAAGACTGAGCGTCCGTCCCCAGTCAGACCTTCAGATGAGGCAGCCCTCACCGGCATCCTGACAGCAACTCTGAGAGACTGCAGCTAAACAGGCCCTCCGAAGCTGAAAGGACAATAAATGTCCACTGTAACTTCTAACCACTGAGCTTTGAGGTAATTTTTTACGCAGCAATGCGTAACCATTGCAGACCCAGGCAGTGGGAAGAAGCTGGAAAAATAGTGAGGAGGGTGCAGATGAAAACCAAGGGCCTTGAAGAACCTGGCAATAGACGTCTGCTGCCCTGTGAGAAGCTCAGAGGGGAAAGCTTAACGTAAAGCGGAGAAAATGCTCTTGAAAACAAAAGGAAAGAGATCGTCGTTATGTGTTGGAAGAAAGTTTAGCAATATCGTTGATTGCAGTAATATGGAAAATAAAAACTATACTTCGTGAATTTGGTGATCAGCCAAGGAGGTTTCCAGGCAGGGTTTCGGAGGTGCCACCAGGCTCCTTCTTGTTACAGTGAAATGTGAGGAGACAGAGATCAGTTAAAGGAAGTAAGGATAAGCAAAAAAGAGCAAGGACTTGCTAATATTGAAATCTCCCAGTGTCTCCTGATGGCAGATGATGAAGAAATGAAAAAAATGGCTCTCAGGCAAAGAAAAAATCCAGAACACTGTCGGGAACACATGACATACGGCTGGAAGCAAGGCGTGATTTCAAAATCCTCTGTAAGACCTCAGAAAGATCTAAAGTGATGTCTCCAAGAACCACACAGTTAAACAATAAGACTTGGAAGAAACTTATGGATGTGTCTCCTCAGAAGTTCCAGCAGGAGCTCAAGGTATCGCATGAACTATTTTTCAATATATTTCTAGGTGTGACTTTCATCCAATGAAATATGTCTCAACAAGATTCAGGGGAGACACACACAATTTTTCAAAAGAATTACAGTAACAGAAAACCCACCAACTTAGACCAAAAAGGGCAGAAGCTGTTGAAAAGGAAATGAGGCATCTGGACCCCAAACTTCCACAGGCAAGAAACCGCTAAGAAAACCACATAGCTAGGCACATGGGTCACATTTCATGGAAAAAGGAGGAGTCGGGGCAAAAGCAAGAGCCAAGAGAGCAGAGTCGAAGCCATGGAGAATTGCTCACACACCTTGATTCCTCGTGAAGGAAGAACCCACACGTGTCCTAAGAGAACCAAGGATTGCTATGTGGCAGTGACTCCCACGTGCCTCCTTTGTGAATGGAAGTGTTCGCAGTGGTTAGCTGGTGCTTGCCGCACCGTTATACGTCGGGGTTACGGGTTTTGCGTAACCACGGGTCTTCAGAATCCAAGAAGCTGAACTCAACTACCACCACCAGTGAGATAGGAAGGGAATGCGTTGAGGGTATTTTCCATGTGAGAAGGCCGATTTTTTTTTCTAACCAAGCTAAGAAATCACTCTACATTTTAATCAAATTTCATAAAATGGCAAATCTTCAATTTGACTTCTTGAGCATTTTATTCAAAGACACTTGTGGTATCCCTGGTATATGGACTGAATTGAGTTCCCCGCCACCCTCCCCCTCCGAATTCATCTGTTGAAGGTCTACCCCCAACACAACTATTCAGAGTGTGGAAGTAATTAATGTCGAATGAGGTCATGAGAATGGGACCCTGACCCAACACAATCAGTGTTCTCAGAAGAGACACTGGAGAGCCTGCTCACTCTCTCTACTGTGTGAGGATGCAATGAGGAGGTGGCCATTTACAAGCCAGGAAGGGAACTCTCACCAGGAACTGAACAGGCCAGAACACGACCTTGGACTTCTGGCCTCCAAAGGTATAAAAAAATAAATTTCTGTTTAAGCCAGCCAGTCTGTGGTAGTTTGTTATGGCAGCCAGAGCAGACTAAGACACAGGGTATCATTAACTTAAAACCCTAAGATCTCTGGGGATAAAAGCATTGATGTTTTGGCTTGATTACCCTTCTTTCATTAGTTCTGAGGCCACTGTTCCTGAAGCGTATGACTTTGGCAGTCTCTAGGTCTTAACTGGGAACACTGTGAAACAGAGGTAAGTTTACGGCAAGCCATAAAGCTTAAGGCATTTTGAAGATTCAGTGAAAGGGAAACTGAGCTAGAGGTACGTTTAATTTGAGTTTTCTAGGACATAGCTGTGTGGTTCTTTGTCAAATCTAGTAAGTTAAAGGAAGCATGCCCTGCCGGCTTACTCCACTGTCCTCCCCACCACCGGCCTCAGGTCAAATACCCTGGCATTCATTCTGCAAGTTATATGTTTTCTTTACAGGATTATCGCCTAAATGTTACACACACGTAAAGTTTGACTTTTCTTAAGAAAATATCAGTGGAACAACAAGGCCAAACCACTAGTGTGAGACCTTTGAAAACTGAGTTCCATGATGTTTGAAGGGATCCAAGGCCAATATTTGAAGACTCCAAAGAGACACCCAAAGACGAATGAGATGTGATAAATTTATTTAAAAGTTTGATAAAACTTGGTACGCCACTGTTAACAGCAATGTGACAGGATGTTTGAGAAGTTACAATGACATAAGAAATTGCAAGCTCCTCATTTATACATACACAATGGGTATGTTTCTATTCTTTTCTTTTCTTTTTTTAATTTATTTTTGAGAGAGAGAGAGCACACAAGTGTGAGCAGGGGAGGGGCAGAGAGAGAGGGGGACAAAGGATCCGAAGCAGGCCCCGTGCCGACAGCAGAGAGCTCGACGTGGGGCTCAAACCCACAAACCGTGAGGTCATGACCTGAGCCAAAGTCAGATACTTAACCGACTGAGCCACCCAGGTGCCCCTCTTTCTATTATTTGCAAATGTATCATTAAGTAGAACACAAAGTGCCGGCAGAAAAATAAATGGAAACAGAAAGATGGCTATTGAAAATAAAATCCTTATTCCTTTTTTTTTTAAATTTTTTTTTTGAACGTTTATTTATTTTTGGGACAGAGAGAGACAGAGCATGAACAGGGGAGGGGCAGAGAGAGAGGGAGACACAGAATCGGAAGCAGGCTCCAGGCTCCGAGCCATCAGCCCAGAGCCCGACGCGGGGCTCGAACTCACGGACCGCGAGATCGTGACCTGGCTGAAGTTGGCCGCTTAACCGACTGCGCCACCCAGGCGCCCCTAAAATCCTTATTCCAAGATTGAGTAGAAATGTGACAAACATCTTTCACATCACACCGAGAGCAGTAATTCATTCATTAAGGGTAAGAAATAAATCTCAAACAGAGGCCACGCAAGGCTTTCGAATTTTCTGACAATACCAATGAAGAGATGTGCATCAGCCAAACCCGTTGCAAAAAGTTTTAAAATTCTTGCAGGATCCTGGCACGGATGATGTTAACCTGAGATACATACCAGCCACTAGAAATGGAACGTTTCTGTGTAACGGGTATCACCCATCTATTCAACTAATTACGAGCGAAATAAAAAAAAAATCTTGAAATGCCCTGCAATCTCACAGTTTACATAAGAAACTAGATAGAGGTCTTCACATATGTTATAGCAATCCCATAAACGAACAGGCCTCTACCACCTAATCAGTGATAAAGCTGGAAGATATTTTTCTAAACTATTAATTTAAACAACATTGTTACGTTAACCTCTCTAGAGGAAAGGCCCAATTTGTCTCTGTTCTACAAAGATGACAGAACAAACTTTACAGCTGAATCAGGTATACTACCAATCTGTTAAGGGTTTCAGAGTTACATCAGGCGGCTAATTAAAAGACAGTTATGTTCATTTCCTCCCCTTTTGCTTTACTCTTTGATGCCTTTTAAAAGACGTAATTGTGATTCTCCCAAATAGATAACATGACGCTAACCCTGCTAAAAAAAATTAATCAAGACAAAATCACTAAGGTTCACATCCCTTCAAATAAGAAGAGAAACAAAAATGCTGAGTCATCTCATTTCAAAGGTAGATTGCAATTCAAGAACAAAGATCTGCCAGAATGAGAGGAAAAAATACTTCCCAGGTAGCTACGGAAGGTCACGTCGGAGGTACGGAGGCCCCCTGAGAAAAAGAGGAGGAGACTTGGGAAGATTTTCTCAGTCCCCGCAGAGCTAAGTCTCAGCTAGCAAACATCCTAACCTTAAGAGCCTTGGAATGCCATTTCCTGTCCAAACCCACAGGGATACAGAGGGAAGAACGTACCATGACATCAACAGGGGCACTGGCAGGCTTTCAGTTTTAGTCTCTGATTCACGTATTTAGATAAAATGCTTTTTATGGATCTTTCTATGGAATCTCACTGAATGATTGATTCCCACGGCAGGGCTTCTAATAGTAATTAAAGGGCATACACACTGTGAATGTAACAAAAATCTCTGCTTTGATCCAGGCTAGCAAATTGATTTGCCCATTAAATAGTAGACACAATAAAATATTTTGAAAGTGAGTATGACACAGTGTTACCATCACAGTTGGAAAGTATCAGCGAGAGATAATGCATGCTTTTCTAAAAGGGCTCTCTTTTTTTTTTGGTAAAGTGCAAGTAATTCTCTTCCGTGGTTTTGTTAACGTATTGAATGCTTAAGACAGTCAACACTTTATCAAATGCCTTATGAGGGGAAGCATTTTAGAGAACTATCCATCAGAGAGAGCTGAGTGTGAGAGGGGAGGGAGAGAGGGAAGACGTGGGCCATGATCCTGTCCCTATAGGTTCCACAGCATCACAGAGGAGGTCGGGCAGGTACACGATCCACAACATCACAAAGCAAGTAACACGCCAAGGACCCGAGGCAGAGACGCAACGGAGGCCAGTGGGTAGGTAACACATCCTCTTTGAGTCATGTGGTTTCTGATCATTTGGTTTTCAAAGACAACGTCATTGATTTGTCAGCCGATGGGTTACATTTTTTTACAACAGATTACTGGTATTTTTCACATAATTCAAAAAAAGTTTTAAATTCTTCAGTTGGGGCGCCTGGGTGGCTCAGTCGGGTGACCATCTGACTTCAGTTCAGGTCACGATCTCATGGTTCGAGTTGCTCTGTGCACATCTCGGGCTCTGTGCTGGCAGCCCTGGGCTTGGAGCCTGCTTCGGATTCTGTGTCTCCCTCTCTCTCTGCCCCTCCTCAGCTTGTGCTCTGTCTCTCTCTCTCTCTCTCTCACAAATAAATAAACATAAAAATTTTTTGAAAAATAGATAAAAGTCAGTACCAAACTGTTTTGTTATTAAAAGTCCACTGACCACATTTAAGAGAGTGATTCCCTAGTTTAATTTCCATCTGTCCATAATATAGCATGCTGAAAGTTCATTGCTTGCTCTTATCACATTTACGAAGAAAAATTCGTATCAGCTTAATAATGATTGAGAGGTCGCAGTTTGCAAAATATAGTATATTAGTATGCAGTAGAGTATGTCATAATAGTAAAAACATGAGTATATAATATAATATGTAGAAACGTTTAGAGATCACTGTTCTAAGGCATCATGAAACATACTCTCTGAAGCAAAATTATCTGAAAATTGGCTTTTTAAAACTCATTTGAATAGCTTTGCCATTTTTCTCAAAACAGGGATCAATGAGAAACATGTTTTATGTGTGTGTGATGAACTATGTATTACCTTGCTAAATTAACTAATAATTTCATGGTAATTTCCAATGATCTTCTTTCGTGAAGCTGTGTCTCTGCTGATGTTCATTTTGTTTAGATTTTTAAAATCCACTGAGTTAATGCGTAATCTTTTGTCAATAACATGGTTTGTACACGTGTTCTAACAGAAACGTACAGCATTTGAGCAGAAACACACATACCCACACGCACTTAAAAGATTTTAACTTTTAGGACGTTAGGAATGTAGTAGTTCTTACTGTTTTAAATCCTGAGCTTCACTACATGTGCAAAATAAAATAAAAATGTACAGCAGACAGTAGAAACTTCTAGTATGTGGCATAAAGATTAGCCACCTGGGCTCATATGGAGACGAGCAAAATATAGCTTCAACTGATATGTTCTGGTCTGAACAGATGTTTCCAAGCCCACACGGAGGATATGAATCTCTGAAAATAACACACCATTTCCAGGGGCAGCATTTGAAAGATCGGCAACAAGCTGGTATTCACTAACACTAGCAGATGCGTAAAGGCAGAAATTCCCGAAGCGTTTGGAAGGCGAGTGGGCCACGCTACCCCCTGCAGGGTGCTGTCTTAGGTGTGGTGGGTGCCCTTCAGATACGGGCAATGTCTTCCAAATCCTGGAAGTGAGGCCAAGGGAGGAGTGTGTGTGAGTGTGTGTGCATGTGCATGGGTGTGGGTGTGGGTGTGAATGAGCATGTGTGCGTGTGAGTGTGGGTGGGTGTGATGAGTGTGTTTGGGTGTGCGTGTGAGTGAGTGTGAACGAGTGTGTGAGTTTGTGTGTGTGAATGAGAGGCTGTGGGTGTGAATGAGCATGTGTGCGTGCAAGTGTGGGTGAGCATTGTGGATGTCTGAATGTGTGTGGTGTGTGTGCATGTGTGTGCATCTGCATGAGTGTATGTCTGAGTGAGCGTGTGTGCATGTGTATGTGTGAGTGGGTGTGAGGGTGCATGTGCATGGGTGGGTGTGAGCATGAGTGTGTGTGTGTGTGTACGTGTCAGTGAGCATACACGAGTGTGTATGCGCATGTGTGGGTGTGTACGTGTGAGTGAGCACACATGAGTGTTTATGCGCATGTGGGTGTGTGCGTGTGAGTGAGCACACATGAGTGTGTGTGTGCGTGTGTGCACCTGCTTGATTGTGTGTGAGTGAGCGCGTGTGCACGTGTATGTGTGAGTGGGTGTGAGGGTGCATGTGCATGAGTGTGCGTGAGTGAGCGTGTGTGACCGTGTGTGCGAGTACGTGTCAGCAGTTATAAACAGAGTGGGACGTCACAGAAACCGTGCCTGGCGATAACCGCCACTTTCCCTTCTCTCTCTGAAACCCAAGAACACGGGCCCCTCTCTTCGGACACCCTGCCCTGGCCCGGCCCGTGACTTGCTGAGTGATCCTGCCACTTAGATGTCACCATCTTGCCCTTTGACCCGCCTGACCTCACCCCTTCTCTCTTCCCGGGGGCCTAGTAACCAGCGTCTTGTCGGCAAGCCCCTCTCCAGAGTAGTGAAAGGCAAAAACCGCGGGGCGTCAGTAACGCGGCCAGAAAAGGAGTCCCAGGTCGGCACTGAGCTCATTTCGTGCAAGACGGTGTCTGTTTCGGCTCTGCTTTCGGGGCTCGTTCTGTGCCCCGGGGATGCAGGCAAGTCAAGTGCTCTCCTGAGTGGTTCCCCAAGACCCGGGAGCCGCACTGGACACGGGAGGGTCACCGTCGGTGACTGGAGAAGCAGCGACCCGGGGACCCACGTGGGCTGGGTGGCGGGGGGTCTGTTTAGAAAATTAGAATCCCCGCTTTGAGAGAATCTAGAGAAAAGAAAACACAGGCTGAGAGTTTTGAGTTAAAGGGACTTTGAGCCCGTTCAGCCCACTGATTTCACTCACAGGGAGACTCGGAAATGTACACGATTTGTCGGCAACTTAAAAATCAGGCTGCTTGGGGGCGCCTGGCTGGCTCAGTCGGTTGGGAGTCAGACTTCGGCTCAGGTCGTGATCTCGCGGTTCGTGGGTTCGAGCCCCACGTCGGGTTCTGTGCTGACACCTGGGAGCCTGGAGTCAGAGCCTGGAGCCTGCTCCGGATTCTGTGTCTCCCTCTCTCTCTGGCCCTCCCCCACTCGCACTCTGTCTCTCAAAAATAAATTAACGTTTTTAAAAAGTCACGCCTCTTGCTTCTCTGTGGGGCACCCTTCCCGCGCTCTGGAGGCTCCTGGGTGTGTCAGGGGGTGAACTGGGGGTGTGTCAGGGTCCAGCTCGGGAAGAGGTGAATCTACAGTCTGAAAGAGCAGGCCTTCGAGAATCTCGCCCAAATGGTTTACAAGGTGCTGGTTTCTCAAAACAGGGTGACAATTCATTAAACACAATTTGAGTCGAGTTAGGGAGGGTCCAAATGGACAAGTGGGGACCGAGGCTGATGACACGGGGGCCACCCCAAAAGGTGTGTGTTTTCTGATGAGCCAAGTGCTTAGAAAGGGCCCGGTCTTGCATCGGGACGAACAAGGCCAAGGGTGGGGTGGGAAGATAAGGGATAGGGACCGGCCGGGCCGGCACACCGGGACGCTTTATGGACACGGTCCAGGACAGAGGACTAGGCCCTGTGGTTCCCAGTCTCTCCCACACTGGACCCTCCTCCACCCTGCGGGGTCCCAGCGTTGGCCCTTCACGCCCTGCCCACGAGGCACCTCTCATCAGCAGGGTGAGGACAGAGTTCCCGGAGTAAAGAAGGAGAGGAGTCCCCGAGAACATTGCCAGCCAAAGGTCCCACCCCAAAATGTGCACACAGGAGTCTGGGACATGCCACAGCTGTGGCACCTGGTTATTTGAGCGGGAGGCACTTGAAGGACAGCAGGTGCAGGGGGCGGTTTTCTCTGAACTCCCCTCGTGTGCCTGAGGTCCTCCGGAAGGACCTCGGGGTCCTCGGTCCCCTCCCTGGGAGCTCTTGTCACAGAAGAGGAACTGAGAAGTCGGCCCCACACCCAGACCGACGGTCGCAAACTGCCCCCCTCCCGTCTGTTCCTTTGAGGACCGAGCCATCCCTGCTCACCACCCCTGAGATGCCCTCCCATTAGGATGGGACTCAGGCCTGAATCTAAGGCACCCATCTTTCTAGGTGCCTCCTGAGTGGATGCGAGAAGGACATGTGAACACATCTCTGCCTCAGTTTGTCTGCATAGTCTATGTTTTATCACAGGGGGGTCTCAGCCGTGGACGCGGAAAAGCGGAGGGAAGAGAATTTTCCTCCCCTGCTCCACATACACCTGGGGACGGAGTTGGCCCCGTCCTCTATTGGGGCCCAGCCCCCGGGCCACTCGCTTCTTGGGGAGGCTGCTTGGGGAGCCTTCCACCTCCCGCCAGCTCCTTAAAGAAGCTCCTCCCTCTACAATCCTCCTTTGTCTGCCCCAACCCGTCCATCTGTCCCTCTGGCAGGTGGCGCTCCTGCAGGAGCACGGCGTCGTCTGTGTGCAAAGCCCGCGGCCCGGGGCAGCGTGCCCGCCCCACGGGAACCCACCCCAGGCTGTGACATCCTGTGCAGCTTCAGGGATGAATGTCTGCGTTCTCGCCTAAGTGTAAAGTTTGATCCTGTCACTCGGACTCCTGCCTCGCCGGCTTCAGAGTTTCGAAACATGTTGTGTTGCGGGTTTTTCCCTACACCCGAGTCCAGGTAGGAAAGACACTCCGCGGAAGGGTCACCCCTGGACGGCGGTTTCTGGGTTGGCAGCCGGGGACGTGGCAGCGCCGGAGACACGGGTGGGCTCTCAGCCCCGCCCTGCAGCTCTGGGCGAAGCTCCATCACCCCCGTGACCCTCCTTCCCTACGAGCACCGTCGCGGTCGGACCGTCCGTACAACTAGAAGGCATCCGTGCAGTGGACAGGGAGCGGAGTGCGCGCACCCAGCGACGGCTCCTGGCCAGACGCTGGCCTGGGAGGGAAGGCGTCAGAGGGCGAGGGAGCGCCGCTCACAAAGCACCTGCCGCCTGGACCCGCGTGCGGTGGTGCAGTGTTAGAAGGCAGGGAGCTGTGTGTGGACGGGGCGGGCGCGGGGGTCCTGCAGAGACGGGTGGAGAGCAGGCGCCCCACAACTTCGTGGCACCGAGCACTCAACTGCGTAACCCCCGCCCCACTTCTCCCCGCACAGTCCTGGGGTTGAAGCATCTGGTCAGGAGGTCAGCCTTCATGCAGCATCTGTCCCCTGTGGGGGACAGGGGGCTGTGTCCCAACAAGAACATCCTGCCCTTTTTCCTCCCAAGTTTTTTTTTTTCAGTTTTTATTTAAATCCCAGTCAGTTAACGTACAGGGTCATATGGGTGGCAGGTGTACGACATAGGGATTCAACACTTCCCTCCATCACCCGGTGTTCATCACGACAGGTGCATCCTTGATCCCCATCCCCTAGTTCCCCCATCTCCCCCCCAACCTCCCCTCTGGTGACCAGCACTGTGATCTCTGTAGTTAACAGTCTGTTAACTCTGTTATCTCTCCCTCTTTCTCTCTCTCTCTCTCTCTCTCTTTTTCCTTTTGCTCATTTGTTTTGTTTCTTAAATTCCACCTATGGATGAAATCATATGACATTTTTCTCTCTAGTTCCATCCATGTTGTTGGAAATGGCAAGCTTTTATTCTTTTTAATGGCTGGATAATATTCCATTGTATGTATATGTGTGTGTAGGTATAGATCTCAAGTCTTTTTCCACTCATCAGTCAATGGACACCTGGGTTGCTTCCATAATTCAGCTATTATAAGTGATACTGCTCTAAATTAAAGATAGGGGTGCATCAACCTTTCTATTAATGTGTTTGTATTTTGGGGTTAAATACTCAGTGGTATGAATACTGGCTCATAGAGTAGTTCTATTTTTAACTTTCTGAGGAAACTCCGTACTGTTTTCCACAGAGGCTGTACCAGTTTGCATTCCCAACAACAGTGCCCGAGGGTTCCCCTTTCTCCACATCCTCGCCAACGCTTGTTGTTTCTTGTGTTGTTGATTTTAGCCATTCTGACAGGTGTGAGGTCATAGCTCATCGCGGTGTTGGTTTGTATTTCCCTGACGACGAGCGTCTTTTCATGTGTCTGTTGCCCATGTGTGTGTCTTCTTCGGAGAAATGTCTGTTCATGTCTTTTGCCCATTTTTTATTTGGATTATGCATTTGGGGAGGGGGGGTTACGTTGTATAAGTTCTTTGTATGTTTTGGATACCAACCTTTTATCTGACATGTCATTTGCAAATATGTTCTCTCATTCCCTAGGTTGTCTCTTCCCCAGGTTTAAACTGAGAAGTCCTTTCAGGACTCCTAATAAAAGTGGAAAGGAGGCAGAGATGCTGGCAACCGTGAGTCTAGCTAGCCCCAAGAAAACCCCACCCACAGACAGCGGTAGGGGACAGCTAGCAGATGGTTTCTGGTGCCATCGAACTGTCCCCAAAGCCGGCCCAGCCCTCCTGCCCCCTCCTGCCTGGACTTTTATCCCATTTGAGTCACATTCAACCCCATCTGCCCACTCCTGGCCTACTAACTACTACTATTATTAATACTCTATTTCAACACAGATATGCAGACAGTCCATCAGACAGCCTCCCGCCCTACACGCTGTATTGCATCACGTGAGAATAAATATCACAATGTACGTAAAATGTTCGGGGGCCGTTTTGTCTCTGCACGATTACCCTCTTTGTCCTCATTCTGACCCCTCGGTGCCCTCCGTAACGTACATTTGGGCCCTGACGTGCCCGGCTGCCTCACATGCATTTGTTGGGACTACCTCTTGTCCTTGTGATTTTCACGTTTTGTGGACATGATACCCTTTTAAGCAACAGATAAGTAAGATTCTCCAAGTGTGTGTAGCTCCGATTTCTGGAAGTTTGGTAATACAATTCCCTGAGACTGAGTAGCCGATTCCGAACAGGAACCAGCAAGCCTAGAGCTCCCCGTGGATCCTTGCTTAGTTAGCTTATTCACTTCCCTGGTAGAAAGCACACGCGGCACGATTCCAGCAATGTGCCTGAAGTCTTCAAGGGGGAAACGGTGGCATGTTTTGACCTCAAGCAGGTAGTAATTCCCAACACACTAATGTCTCCAACTTGATTCACTGGCCTCCTGAAAACCCTCTTTTGGGTACACCACGTCTCGGTGAAGGAAGGGTCCGTTTTCACACATGTAGATCTCTAAGGATGAAAGCGATGAGCACAAAAGAGCGATTTTACCCTGACTACACCAGGAAATTACAAGAAGTAGGTGTGTCTCTTGGCGCAGAAGTTAGAGGAAGTCGTGACGTAGTCACACGTGACATGTTATGACGCGGACGCTTGAATTAATGTGAGTCAAAAAAGAAATAAAAGACAAAATAAAATGAGGATTCACACCTAGAACTACAAGCCTGAATCCCTTTTACATTTTTCCAAAGAGGTGAAACATCGATGTAGGACGCTGGTTTCACATTATCACAGAATTGGAAATCAAGATAAATGGTGTCCTTTTGAAAACAACTAAGAGTAATTTACCTTCAGTGATTTTAATATTCTCGTCCCTTCTATCCTTATAGCAGAATGCTGTCCCCAGTGCCTACTAGGATTAGATCAAGAGAGTTTTCCTTCAAGTTAGGAAGTACGTATCACAGGTTGCCCCTTCCCAACAGGTACAGAAAATCAAATGGTTAAATTGCCAAACTTGTTGCTTATTTTTTGTTAGCTTCTCTTATCTACTGGCAGCAACTATGATTAAGCAGGGAAGCGCACGGCACAAAGGCAAATAACTGAAATAAATTAAATAACCGCATCATCACTGCTTGGAATTAAAGCTTGACACAGGATCTCCGTGTACTTAACGTCATTTGCCTGAACACGAAGAGGGGAATATTTTGTACCCAGACTATATGAAAAATCACGTTATCTTTATGGCTTTGAATAGCACATTCCATCTTACCAGAATGAAGGTGATCTCATTGAAAGTTATGAAGAAAACGAATTCAAAACTTCTATTTTCCTTTTACGAAGGGCTCTCTCTGCTGTACTGGGGCCCCTACAGAAGGAAAGAGTCAGCTAAAACAAATGAGGTTTCCAGGGGATCGAGATACAACGTAAGCCTAGTATTTCACTGTCTGGCCAAATATTTGCGGTGCAGATTGGAGTACAGACTTGGGGATACAACTTTAAATAAATAACTCGTTATCTAAAACTCCGAGGCCTACAAGATTCAGTGTGGACTTTCCCATAAATAGGCAGCAGGCTTTCCTACAAGAATCTGGTTGTAGGTCTGTTCTGGGGCCATAAATCCCAGGAGCCTGATGCACCCGGATGCAGATTTCACCCACAACGGTCTTGCTTTTCTCCCTATCACCAGACGCTGATGAGCAACTGTGCTCTGCTCCTGGCCATCAGAGACCAGCAAGGGAGGCTGTTTCCAAGACAGAGACCTCTCACCGTTGCCCATCAATCTCGGGAAGTTATGCAAGACAGCTTCTGCTCTTAAGGCTCCTTGACGATTATTACTGAGGTATGAGTTTCTAAAGCTTGAAGTGGTTCAGAACGTGCCACACCAAGATATAACACTTTGGCATATTGATTATCGGGAGATGGAAGCCCTGGAGAATCAGCACACACAGGACGGACTGGCTGACCTCCCTTTCTCGAGCTAAAAGCCGGTCATCGTATTTTCCACGAGAAAGGCCCTCCCAGCACCAGGAACGGCAGCATATTCTTACTGATGCCAAAATGAAACCGTGTAACCACACCTACTAAGAGAGCCCTAATCCTCCACGAGATCTCCCCATCTTTGTCCCACCATTGACTGCCCCAGCCTCAGCCCCTTTTTCCTGTGACATCCCCACAACAGGCCGTTCTTTGTGCAAACATTATGCAACTTTGGGGCCAATTAGCTTCCTCGGATTTTCATTTTTCTTCTGAAGACTCCCCTTATGGCAGTGTAATTCTTCAGCCACAGAATCTGAGAGGGCAGAAGGAAGTACTTCCTCCCCTACAAGTTTATCTTGCAAATACACGGCACTGAGTCAAAGCTCCGTCAGAAGAAGACTTCTTGCTGGCACATTCCTGACACTGTTTCTAACGTGGGGGGAGGGGGGACTTTGAGGCTCAGTGAATGGGGAGAGAACCCTCTCCTCTGACATCCAAATTACGACATGAACAAGCCTTCAAAGACCAGAGTTCAGTGCCCAGTCAGTTCTGCCAAGCACATAGTAGAAGCTTAAGTAGTTGTTGAACAAATCCATACGCAGCTCATAACTTAGTATTCCATATGGAAAAATCAGCAAAGATAGGGAGTCAGTCCGCGGGGCTAAGAAACCATTTTTCGTAGGCCTTTCTCTGTGCAAAGCGCTGCCTAAAATACTCATTTTACAATGAAAACAAAATTTAATGAAGTTATTTACTGACTGCACGGTTTGCTCCTTCAAAGTGATACGATGGAATCTTTTTACTTGAATTTTCTTAAAAGTAAAATATATATAAAAAAAGAACGAATAAGAAGAAAAGTGTCCTTCTGTTTAACAAAAATCCTATTCAGTAATAATCCTGAGTTTGTAAGAGGGTATATATATGTTTAGCCTGCAATTTCAATATATTTAAAGGTTTTTCAGCATCTGTTTTGGTGCATAGACATATTGTACAACGTGAATTACTCGATGCCCAGGTGTCCAGCTCAACACATAGCAAGCGTATGTCACCGTCTAATAACGTGAAAGTAACCGATGCCTAGTTCATGCTTATTTAGGCTGGAAAAGCACTATTCTATACATTCCGTCACTCCATCATTCTCAGAACCTTGCGAGCTTCAAAGAGTAGTGCGCCCGGGGTCATCCAACAAGCCAGCGGCAGAACCCTTTGGGCCAGATGATCTCTCCTGAAACACCACCACCGTAGGTATCACTGTGATAGGACCATCAGACTTTTATATTTCCTCGGGCTTCACGGATGAAACTGGCGTTGGATTGAGACGGTTTCACGCGCAGCGATGATGAGGAATGATGAGAGGGTTTTCATTTTTGTCATACGAGTCATCAGTGAGCTGCTCTAGACCACTACCCAAATCACCATTTCTTAGTGTGCAGCACACTTTGGTGAAAGCGATTTTGCTGACACTCCCGGTCGGCAGGTGTCTAGGAGAGGAAGTGGAAGCCCTTCGGCGAGGCGCACGCACAGCCCTTTCGGGACAGACAGAGGCCAAGAGCCGGCTTTGCACTGAAGAGATTTGTGATGGTGCCAGGAGCTCCGAGCTGGAACTCATTCCCACAAAAGCCCGTGTGTTTTTCTTTCAAATGAATGGGCCAAACCAGCGCATTCATCGTTCATACAATATGTGCGATTTCTCCCAGTAGTGAACCATGACAGGTGGCCAGCAGGGAGAGGAGAGTCCGCCAGGTGGAGAAAGGACTCACAGAGCACGGTGGGGGCCACTGCACGCACGGTCCGCCCCCGGGGCACTCGGGGCCTTGTGACCGCTGAGGGTGTTAGGTAGAGAGAAGTTACATGTACGGCACAAAAACACAGCTGCATTGTCAGTGTCTCCTAAAAAATATCTCTTTACTCAACTTAAACCTACTTCCTCCCGGGGAATTTTTACGATATATACATACATAGATCATATATGTAATTAAAATAGCATTATAACTAGACACGGATAATTAATAGTATTACATTAATATAATTTATTATTTTATCATAATCAATAATTATATTATATGTTAATATAATCACCATATAACATATATTGTATATAGATATAAAGTATATTATATATTATTGTATATTATATAGTATATACTGCACATTATTATTGGGCTGTATTATATAATTTATATATGTTATATTTTATTATGCCATTATAATGCGTATGTCATATATTATGTACATATATATTTTTTATCGTGAATTTATTTATTTGGGGAGAGATAGAGAACAGGGGAGAGGCAGAGAGAGAGAGGGGAGAGAGAATCTCAAGCAGGCTCCACACTGTCAGCACAGAGCCTGACATGGGTCTCGATCCCACGAACTGTGAGACCATGACCTGAGCTGAAACCAAGAGTCAGATGTTTAACCAGCGGAGCCACCCAGCACCTCTACCGTATTACATATTTTAACATAATATGTGTCATGCATTATATAATAATTTACAAAATATATGAATTACATAATTTATATAAGATATAATGTCTATCTCCTGTTGTATATACTGTATATCATAATATAGCTCATATATTATATGCCACATTATACCATATGTTATATATTATGTACAGTGTGTTATACTGGAGTCCATATGTTATGGTACATGTGTTTTCATGTACAGTCTCACATCTATGGCATATGTGATTAGACACTATCATAATAGAACACGTTAGGGGTGTCTGGGTGTCTCAGCCGGTTAAGCATCTGACTTTGGCTCAGGTCATGATCTCATGGTTCGTGGGTTCGAGCCCCGCATCGGGCTCTGTGCTGACAGCTTGGAGCCTGGAGCCTGCCTCGGGTTCTGTGTCTCCCTCTCTCTCTGCCCCTCCCTTGATCACGCTCTGTCTCTCTCTCTCTCTCTCTCTCAAAAAATAAATAAACATTAAAAAAAATAATAATGATAGAACACATTATGCACCCGTCGCCTCACAAGAGCCCATTGGTGGCCAGCCATTCCGAGGAAGCTGTTGGCCTCTTCTCCCTGCTTCTTTCCAGGGCTATCGCTGTGCTTCCCATGGTTAGATCCCCCCCCACAACAGACACACTGTCACATCCTGTCCCCCCAGCCCACTGGGGTCCCTGTGCCAAATTGGCGGGCAGCTTCACAGAGCCTCTGGAACCGCCCCAGAGCAACTTAGCATTGAAAATCTGGTTGAATTTGTTAAAAGGATGGTGGCCAAGCTCTTCTCCATAGAGTCCTCACATCTCTGCTCCCCTCCATCAGCACGTATAGGTGGCTGTTGGCCGGTCCGTCGGGAGAGGCCATCAAGTTGGAGGCCAGAGCAATGAATCGCGTCTTAATAACCATGAAACGCCCGCTATTCAAAAAATTGACATATTTTCAATAATCAAGGTCTAAACTACACTAAATTGTGTTTGCCCACTGGCTAAGAGGGATATTAATGTCTCAGTAAAACTAATTAGATGTGAAGTGGAAGGTGGAAATGATACGCATGAACGTAGACTCCGGGGAAAGACCTTGAGCTCAGGGCACGTGTGTCAGCACTTGCGATTTCTGGCTGTCGAGCCAAGAAGCCATCGTGTGGCTACTTCCTCTAGGTGACAAAGTCCAGGGCAGTGCCAGCCTCCCCGCTTCCATACCTGCCCCTGCAAAACAGTTTTACCTTCTCTGCCAAAAGGTATAGAATCTTACCTAAAGCATCTAAGCTTAGAGTTGAAATCTCTTATTCTTCTTATAGATGCGTCCAAAAAATTTACCCTTGATAATGAACGCGTTTAAGCAATAGGGCCAAACATGAAGAGGAGAGAAGCTTCCACCCACATTTTTAGAGCAGGCTGAACAGAGCAGGCCAACTCTACGGGCAAGTGAGCGGGATCTCAGAGGAAGACGGCTCTAAAAATACCAACTAGACTTTCGCTCTCTATCTAAACCTCGCTAACAGGCTGTTAAAATTCCATCCAAGTGACTGACATATTTGCAAAGATTATTATATTTCTCAGCCTCATGGGAGGCCCTGACGCCGCGAGGAGGCTGCTTTTGAAAAAGAGCCTCAAACCCAACACGGGAAACTGTGGTATCCTCAGGGATCCACGGTCCCTGCGAGGAAGGACGGTCTCATCTCTGCTGTCGCGTCCCTCCCAGAGGTGGCCGGGGCAGCCGGGGTGCAGCGTGGGTGTCTCACCTCACGGTCTAATTCCCGAGCTTGACTCTGAGCTGCGTGGCTTCTGCTCCTGGCTCTTGAATTCTGTGCTGTGCTCCACAGTTTCATATTGATGCCTTCACATAATGGTTCTTGAGAGTTAGCACCCGTGGGATTCCTGCCATGCCCGCCTTACTCCAGGGGAGAGTGTTTTGACAACCTCAGGCACCTTTTATTGAGTAGGAGGAAGGAGAAAGCACAGTTTCTGGACGTACCACTCCATCCTGGGCTTCCCTGGGCTTTGCAGCCATTCCCTTCCACAGAACAGTGGCCGATGGCCCCGTGAGAGGGGCCGACAGAGCAACTTCCAGAACTGCCTACTTACATGGACTGATGGAGGGCTGACATTGCCCACGGGACTCCAAACTCAATCTTACGGTTGTCATCCCAGGTGATCAATTAGTGATCCGCCAAGGAGATGGGCCTAATTTAAAGACAGAGGGCAAAGACGTGCATGACAGAATTCCGGACACCAGTGTTAGGAATATCACCACTCATTGGGCACCAACTTCTTGTGCCCTCATCAGGGTTCAGGCACTAGATGGGGATCTCAGGGAATGAAGGCTGAAATGGAAGTGCTGATTTCTAAAGGAGCCAACAGCACAGTGGTGACAGGGCAGTATTAGAACAAGAATAAGGGCTCAAGTAACTTCAGCCAACGATTGGAAGGTACATGCAGAGAAATGAAAAAGACTGGCATTCTATTTCCAAATACTGGCACACATGGGTGTTCTACACTCAAGATACTGGTATGTGATTAAGTATTTCAACTATTTAATAATATGGCTAATTTATGTAGTGTGAATAGCTATCTGTGTGACCCTACCTTGGACAGATCACTTAAAATCTCTGGTTTCCCTCGCCTCCTCTGCATATGGGAGTTAAAAGGGACAAACTCTAAGTTCCCAGATGACATTATGGTTCTAAGAGTCTAAGGCATTCTGAGCAGAAATAATAGAAATCAAAGTAATTATCCTGATCTAATTATGGTGTAATTAGGAAGAAGGTAACAGGAGGGCGACAGTGAACTGCTGATTTGAGCTCCCATATAAGACTCACCAAAATGGATTTTGAGTTTGAATTAGCAGAGCGATCTCTGGACATTGTTATTCTGTACCCCACCGCCTCTAAGTGGCCCTCAATTAATTGCATGAAACGCTGACTCATCCGTTGCCAAAGTCCTCATTCAGAAGAAAAATGTCCACTTGAGTCAAATCAACTAAAATTCTTCACAAAATGGTGTTCTGGGGCTTTCCTTTTAGAATAGAACACATAGGAGATCAAGAGCCCACTTAGCCAACTTCAATAACTTAAGGATTTCATTTTGTTTGCAGGAGACAGGGTGCGTATATTTACTTGGCGTCTGTATACTTTAATGCTTTGATTGATCACGATAATTTCAGAATATCAGGGCATAACAGGATTCTACCCGAAACACTGCAACTTTGGGGAAAGAAAAAACATCCTTTCCCCCCTGGGAAGCAAATTTGGGAAACGTATACTTTTTAATAATAAAAAGGTATAATTATTTTTAATAGTAAAACAATAGATTAGGATACAAGTTTGCCAGAAATATTAAGATAAAATAGGAAACTCCCAGAACCTATCTCTTGTGGCAGATGACCCCCAACCACCTCATGACCTGCTGAAGGTTTCTGTTCACTTTTGTCAGTAAAGCCATTTTGATAGAAAAGGCTGAGAGGCATTGCTTGATTTACTCATTAAAAATAATAGCTTGTTTATAGTTGCCGATGCTTGGAATCATCCAAGGTGCCCTTCAGTGGGTGGATGGAAAAATCAGCTGTGGTCCATGCAGACAAAGCAGCACTAAAAAGAAATGAGCTATCAGGCCACGAGCAGGCCTGGAGGAAACGTAAATGCATCTTACTAATGCAAGAACCACTGTGAAAAGGCTCTGATACCGTATGATTCCAAATATAAGACATTCGGGAAAAGACAAAACTATGGAGACAGTAAAAGATCAGTGATTGCCAACGGGAGGTGGAGGAGGGATTTTTAGGGCATTGAAACTACTCCATATGATACTAACGGTAGATACGTATCATTACGCATTTGTCCAAACCCGTAGAATGTGCAACACGGACAATGACCCCCTAATGTAAGCCCCGAACTCTGGGTGATGATGTCCTGTAGGCTCACTGATTGTGACAAACGTACTACCCCGTGGGGATGTTGACAGTGGTGAAGGTTGGGGGGCAGAGGGTGTTTGTGAAATCCCTGTACCTTCCCCTCGATTTTGCTGTGAACGTAAAACTGCCCTAAAAAAAAAGTCTTAATTTAAAAACAAAAAGCGAGGAGATACGAATCAAAACCACACCGAGATACCACCTCACGCCAGTCAGAGTGGCGAAAATGAACAAATCGGGAGACTAGAGATGCTGGCGAGGATGTGGAGAAACGGGAACTCTCTTGCACTCTTGGTGGGAATGCAAACTGGTGCAGCCGCTCTGGAAAACAGTGTGGAGGTTCCTCAAAACATTAAAAGTAGAACTACCCTATGACCCAGAAATAGCACTGCTAGGAATTTACCCAAGGGATAAAGGAGGGCTGATGCATAGGGGCACTTGTACCCCAATGTTTATAGCAGCACTTGCAACAGTAGCCAAATTATGGAAAGAGCCTAAATGTCCATCAGCTGACAAATGGACAAAGAAGATGTGGTTTATATATACAATGGAATACTACTTGGCAATGAGAAAGAATGAAATCTGGCCATTTGTAGCAACGTGGATGGAACTGGAAGATATGCTAAGTGAGATAAGTCAGTCAGAGAAAGACAGATACCATATGTTTTCACTCATATGTGGATCTTGAGAAACTTGACAGAGGACCAGGGGGGAGGGGAAGGGGAAAAATAAAGTTACAAAGAGGGAGGGAGGCAAACCATAAGAGACTCTTAAATACTGAGAACAAACTGAGGGTGCTTGGGGGGTGGGAGGGAGGGGAAGGGTGGGTGATGGGCATCGAGGAGGGCACCTGTTGGGATGAGCACTGGGTGTTGTATGGGAACCAATTGGACAATAAATCATATTTAAAAAAAAAGAACTTGAGAAAAAATTTTAGGCACATAAGATTAAAAGGTACCCAATAAATGATAGTTATTATTATGCAAAAAAAGAAACTATATTAAAAACAAAGGCAGTTAATAGTAAAACTCCTCACTTCCTAATCATTTTACTACCTTTTACTATTATCTTTACTCTTGAAGCTATGTCTATTGTATCTGTGCCGCTGTGCACCTATTACCAACTGCGTTTAGTAAAATAAATACATAAACAAATAAGTAAATAAAAACAAAAAGCGAGCAATGCAATATACGTGGGCATAAGAGCCTCGCAGCATGAGGTCACAGACCTCTGCCTTTCCAGCACATGGGCCCTCCAGTCCTGCCAGTGGCTGGGGACACAAGAGAGGGGTGTGATTCACATGCTGTCTGCTGAAGCCAGCACTCCCGGTGTGGATTCGGAGGCATCCATGATGGGGCAGCACGCTAAAGTAGACGAGAATCTTCCAGGGCCTCGTCAGGAAAACTACCTGAGCAACTGTGCTCTGACTGCGGCCGAAGTCTCTATCAGAGGTGGCTCTCCAGCTCGGGCAAGTGGCCCGGCCACACAGGCTGACGTCCCCCATGCTGCACCGGACGTCATGCCGACAGGGGACGTCAGCTCCATGCTGCACGGAACCCAACACAAGGGGAAAAAAAACAATTTACTTAAGAGTTAAGTTGTGTTGAATCTTCTCAAGTAAGGACCATACCATTGGTGGGGGGGATGTTTGACACTTGGGTGATAATGAACTAGATCTTCGCTGTCACGTAGGTACAGGAAATGTCGGTGACACATCGGTGGAGCAGATGACAGCCGCTGGTTGGAGCCCGTGTGCTTGTGTCTGGTGGTCCCCGGTTGGAAACCTGCCTGCCCTCTCTGCACCCCCGCGACAGGGCAAATGGAGTCACAGTGACACGGCGTCCAGGCCCCTTGTCTTCTCACACACCCCAGGCATGCCAGGCAAGGACGGCAGGTGCATGAGGTCACCACTTTGGCCACATGTCTCCTGGGAATGGCTACCTCTTGTTGGCTCTTCTCTCCTCGGAGCCCTTCCACCGCCGAGAACGGCTCCACAGGCTCAGATTTGGGCTTCGCTCTGTCGTTCCAGTCTCCACCCCCATTTGGCGGTGCCAAGGGCCATCTTCTGGATCCACCTGCCACTTGCCCTGGCCCGGGTCCTGCTCCTAAGAATGTGTCCAGCCCGCCACGGTGTCTGAAAGGCTGTGTGCATCCCGGTGGTTTTATTAACAAGAAAGCCTGTACCGTGTTGGAATGTGACCTCTGATTTTATTTTCAAGCAGTGGCGGTGGCGGGGGGGCACATTTTGTGATATGCAGCTCTGGAAAATATGTTTGTTCTGTGACAGAAGGAGGTGAACCTGGCCGTTTTAATTACAGTTGTCAAGTGTCCCTGATTCTTGCCAGTCACCAACTCATTCTAAAATCGCCCTGACTGCGTAGGGAACCATGAGTGAGCATCCGGAGAAGGTGGGAACCACGGCACGTCCCTGGCAGATGGCGGCTCGTGGCCTGGGCACGACTGAAAGGTGTTGGACAGAAAAGGGGAACCAGAAGCAAACACAGCAGGAAAGGCAGGGCTTTAAAAATATATATTGCTAGAAATAAGTTTGCTTTTTTGTAACTGTTGCGAAGAAATGGAAAGGGGTTTAGAAGCCCTCCAGCAAAGTTTACTCTAGAAACAGCTCGGGGAACGAACCCCGTCTGAGACTGTTCTCTCTGGCTGTATTATTGGTCTTCTAGTCCCTGTTGACCCCTTTCCTTCAGCTTTCCTCATTCGCCGATTATTATCCGCTTTGTTTATAAAACACATCTGGGTTTAGAAAGTGACTTCCTGCATATGTGGGGGTTTTCTTTAGTGTGATGGTCCTTATTAGCCTCATTTTGTTTTATTTATTTTATTTTATTTTATAATGTGATTTGACTTTTAATATTTATTGATTTATTTTTGAGGGAGACGCAAGCGGAGGGGGGAGGGGCAGAGAGAGAGGAAGACACAGAATCCCAAGCAGGCTCAACCCTGTCAGCACAGATCCCGACAGGGGGCTCGATCCCACAAACTGTGAGATCATGACCTGAGTGGAAACCAAGAGTCGATCACTTAACCGTTCGACCAACTGAGCCACCCAGATGCCCCACATTAGCCTCATGTTAAAAGTGAGGACGCATCCAGGCTCAAACAGCTGGCAGGCGAAGAGACCAAGAGGGGTCTGAGTTTCGCAGTAACATTCTTCTCTAATACTTTGAGAGGACCCTTTTCTGAATCTTCCTTGGACCAAACAAATAAGCAAAAAAATCTTATATTTCTTCTATTCTGAATTCCTGCTTTTATGGAACATCAGGACGTTTTGGTTATGCGGAACTTGCTGGTGGATCCGTAGATAATTGAAAAAAGATGCTAAGTCTCTCCCCCTCCTGCCTCACATGTGTGTGCGTGTGATGTGTGTATGCGTATATACATATTAGTCACGCATATTTGTGTATGTATATGTATACCTGTATATACACATACATTCATACTGTGTATAAACAGATACACACACAGCATTACACACACACCTCAGGGTTTTCACCCTCGGCACTCTGACATCGCTTGGAGTCCCATGAGTCTCTGCCGTGGGGGCTGTCTTCCATCTTGTAGGATGTCAGCCAATGCCGATAGCTTCCACTCTCCCAGTTCTGACTATTAAAACTGTCCCCAGACATTTCCAACTCTCTACCAGGGAACAGAATCTCCTCTGCTGAGTGGAGACCTTGATATATACACGCACATTTCTTTCCCAAGAAATACACATAAAATGCAGAAACGCTTTGAATCCTAAAAAAATACATGCAAACTTTATTTGATTTCTATCTCTGAATTTGCTGTTGGAAAATGAGAAAGAAACAGCGGGTTTAAAAATTACTTCGTCACCCCGTTTCTTACAGACCACATCACAGCACAGTTACCGTGGACAAACCACCCGGCATTTTGACCTGATTTTACAATTCCGAAATCACTGTTTTGATCCATGTTTCAATAGAAGGAATAGCCCCCAATATAAAAAGGGAATATTGTTCTACCCGTTATCTTCAGGTTTCCTTCCAACTATTTTTGGACCTCAACCAAGTACCCATGACTGTCTTGTGACTCTTTTTATTAGTATACTACTTCATTTGTGTCTTGAGATTATAATGGAAAACATCACTTCAATCAAGAGACTTGTGACTAATTTTTCAAATATAATCATAAAGCTCCTGTGGTTCCCGGTCCCTGCAGTTAACAGCCCTGGGGGTGTGCCGTGCGGTGGCCGTGGGCTGTCAAATGTGTCTGCAGATGGGTAGGAGAGTCGCCAAGGGCAGAATTAACACTGGCAGGCACCCGCCTTCCTCTCCACGGCCCCTTGGGCACCAATGGCCGTGTCGTTGCCTCCTCGGTCACTCAGCCGCAGCCTGGGCAGATTCTCCCCAAGAGGGCAGGCTTATTCAGTCAAACAGTCCCACTAAATCATGTCTGTCCCCCCTGCCACACACTGTCTACTCGCATGGCAGAAAAATGATCAAGGCCCAGCCTGCCCAGAGGGACCTCACAGTGGACCTGGCATCGGCCTTCTACACCACCAAAGTCCCCCAAAGTCACCGTGTGCCCCAACCTTGTAACAAAGTACTGTTCAAGAGTCTGTGATTGTCAAGGTTGCTAAGCAAGACTACCCTTCCAGGGTTAAAAGAATAAAAACAACCAAACAAAACACCCCAGGATGTTTATCAATAATGCTGTTGAGCTCCAAAGCTCTGAGAGATAACGTCGGCCGAGAGCGAGCGCAAGCAAAATCACCCAAGTTTATTCCCGAAACAGGCAGGGTGTGGATAACAAAATCAAGGTCAAGTGGACGACGGTCTGTGGCCCAGGATGTGGAGGAATGACCTGAGGAGCAAGGAGGAACTCGGGACCCAAGTGCTTAGTGCAGAGTGAGCCCCGGGTCAAGGCCAAACCGCGGCAAAGGGAAGCCTGGGGAGAATTGCAATAGATGTAGCTTTTTACCTGAGAGATTGTCTTGCCTGTTGCAAACTCAAATGCCTTCAGAGGTCGACCTGGAAGGGTGAGTCAGAGTGAGAAAAATGAAATGTCTCTCTCAATCTGTATTTCATTTTAGCTGTCTGGATTACCAGCCAGACACTCAGGAGGAGAGTTTTACGTTAACAGACATGAACATGGCAGCCTCATGGCTATCAGTGACTCATGTGGGACTTCCACGTGGGTGCCAGCCGTAGGACCTGGAAAAGCCCATCCTTCCACGGGGTGGTCCTCACTCAGCTCCAGGGCCTGGTGGCCACGAGCAAAGCAGGTTCCCCAAGAGAGCCCGAACTGGGATTTCTCCATGTGTAGCCATTAACTCAAAATTGTTTGCAACTCCCCAAGGAGAACAGGTCTGCAGGCGTCCATCCGAAGGAGCTGCAGGGGTCCGCCTCCTCAGGTAACACAGGAGAAAGCCCCGGGGGAGTGGAGGCTGCATATCGCTTTCACCTCCTACCGGAAGATTGCCCATCAGAAACCCTTGTCCTCTAGCTCCAAATCCGAGACTCTTGCTGCTGTGTCCCCAGATGGCGCATTGAAATGCATCCAAACTGTCTAATTGATCACCTCCTAGGGGCGCCTGGGTGGCTCAGTCGGTTGGGCGTCCGACTTCGGCTCAGGTCGTGATCTCGCGGTCCGTGAGTTCGAGCCCCGCGTCGGGCTCTGTGCTGACCGCTCAGAGCCTGGAGCCTGTTTCAGATTCTGTGTCTCCCTCTCTCTCTCTGACCTTCCCCCATTCATGCTCTGTCTCTCTCTCTCTCTCTCTCAAATGAATAAACGTTAAAAAATATTTTTTTTAAATAAAAAAAAAATTGCTCACCTCCTAAAAAGTGGCAAAAGCTTTCTTCATCAAGGATCCTTTCCTTTCATTTGCCACAAAGCCACGTGATTTCTTCAACACATGCACTGAGGTCTACTTGTCCAGGAGGCCTGTCCTGAGCAACTTCACTTACTGAGAATTTGGAAAATGCGGATGATGGAAATTCAACTACTGTGACTGTTTTATTTCAGCTCCAGTCTCTAGCTCAGCACACACACACATACACACACACACACACACCTCTCGCTTCCTCACTGGAACTCCATTCTGCCTGGATTGAAAGAAGGCGTTGCACACGCATGTGCACACGTGCAGCGTTTATAATGCCTACGTGCCAGTGCAGTGAAGAAATCCACGTATCGGCACGGAGTCAACGCGGTACGTGCTCTGTGAACATAGGGACCGTGGCACCAAGATCAGATCAGGCCTAATTAAAAGAGCACGCATGTTTCAGGAAAATTAATATTTTAAAAGTATCATATGCCACGAAAACATAAATTTCACTCTAAGTGGGATAAAGATGGGAGATACGTTGCTTCCTTTCACCTGAGACTGAAAGTTCAATGTTTGAAACTGGCGTAAGTCCTGGTTCCTGCCACTGGCTGATGAAATGAAATGCTCCAGTCAGCCCAGGTAGGCAAAAACGGCGGCAGCCAGCCAAAATTCTAGTGTTCCCTAGCCCTGTGAGTGACAGATCCATTTCATACGCGTTAGAAAACACGAGATTAGTTTGTGTACTAAGATCTGATCATGATCGTTCAACTGAGGCCTTCAGGCAACTCTGCATGTAGAATTATGAGTTTTAAAGATAAGGATTTGGAACAGGCAGGATGATTCTGTGCTCCTGGAGAAACCGAAGTCTTTGGAATGTGGTGTGTGTTGAGTTTTCCTCGTGGACAGTGGACAGGAGCTAAGAAGCGGAATCTGACCTTTCTGTCTGAGTTGCAGAGGTGAGCTGGGACAGACGCACCACTATGATGATGCATCAGCACGGGCCCAGCGACCAGCAGATAGGATCGTGGTTCTCTTTTCTTTGCCACAAATAAGTTATGGGACTTTAGGACATTACTCATTCTCTTTCTGCCTTCTCTGGCTAATGGACATCATTGTGCCTGACCCACATATCTGACGACATTGTTAGGGGAGGAATATGTCAATGACACTAGGAATAACAAGCGAATTGGTCTTCATTGAACATCGTTTTAGTCTCATACTCTCGGAGGTATTAAAACATTAGAGAAGCAATACTTTTATGAGTCAAGAAACAAAGTTCCAAAGGAAGAAAGCTACATGTCTGAAAGCCAGTGACTGAGGTAGGCAGTCTGAGTGAGAGTAAGAATTGGGACCTAGTAGAACATTTGTTCATTCAACCAATATCTATATGTATGCTCACTTCGGGCCAGGCACTTGGCAACACAAAACAAGATACATCTTTATTTATTCATAAAAGGTATATCCATTAAAAAACAGTTGTTAACTGATCACTTGTATGTGTCATATTTCATCACATTAAAGAAGTCATTGATTTTAACATATGACCTTATTTAATATGCCATACAGATCTCGAAGCGGTCAGCATAGGCCCACCCTTGTCAAAGCTTACGAAAAATCTGAGTGAGATTTTTCTCAAGTATGCAAGTCCCATGTCTGGGACTGCTGTCTCGGACAGTTTGATCCAGGCTCCATCAAGTGTTTGGTGGCGAGGGGCCCCATTTTATGCGAAGCCACCGACAAAAAAATTACTGAGCCCACCCTGTGCTGTGCAGAGGTGGTCTCTTCCCCCATGCCCCTCCAGAGGCTGACCCAGACACCCATTCTCATCGACTTACTCACTCACTACGGCGTGTCCCTGCCAGTTCTCTATTACTTCTCCACCTGTAAGATGGGCTTTGTCAAATATCCCACCCTCATTAAATCCATACGTCATTATACGTTGAACTCTGGTAGCTGAGAAACAGCCCCAACGTGAGCTGCCCGAAGCAGGAGGAGAGGAACCAGAGCTGCAGAAGCCCCTTCCCACCACTCCTGCCCAGCAGGACCCGAGCCGGAGACACAGGGATGGTTTCAGTCTGGCATCGCCCCAAAGGGAGTCCCCACGGCCACGTGGGCACAAAGCATGGGAGTCTCTCCTGACCCTTCAGTGTCACATACATGGTAACAAGTGCTCTTTGCCAAGTCGCCTCCGCTCCTCCTGCTGGAGATAGGACAGGTTTAGGCTGCTGGGGAGACAGAAGGGGGAACCCTGCCGGCGTTTGCACTGAGGGGTGTTGTTCCTATGGCCACACCGCAACACCGCATCCTGTGTCGTTTCTAACAGGGACACAAGGTGCACCAACGTGCAGAAAGAAACCTGAGACCACTTGTTTTAGGAAAGTCTGCCTCTGGGAACTACTCTTTAATACTGTCTCCTGAAAGCAAGAATAGACTGTCTCGTGAATCCAAGGATTTTAGGCAATAACCACAGGCATGATTTCCATACCCCAAAACCAGAACTCAGGAGGAACTTGAATGTGAAGTTGGCCAGACACACTCCCGTGCCTGCTGCAAACAGGGAAAGAATGGAGGGAAAGAAGAGGGAAGGAGGGAGGGAGGAAGAAAAGAAAGGAAAGACAGAGGAAAGGAAAGAAATTGCACCATAAGAAAATATTTAAAAATAAAAAATAGAGAGAGGGATTGTTTGTAAGGAAGTACTTGAAACCTCACACCTATTGCATTTTTTAACCCCAACATGCATAAATAGTTACGATTTCTTAATGGCGGTACACACATCATCGGGATCACGACAGATTTCTTCTTAAATTTGGGTGGAGACAGCTCTCCGCACATTTTGCTATTTCCTGCCAATCTGTGCAAAAGTAATCCGTGACCACACCGCGTGCTTATCACTCAGTGGCTGGAGGTCCTAGAGGCTCAGATCTCGACAGGCAGAAATAGAGGGAGGAACCTTGAAGGACATTTGGTCCTCTCTGTTCAGAATGTTTTCTCACTGGGCAGAGAAGTGAATTACCTGAAATAAGTTCCGTACTGTACCAGCAGTAAGCATATTGGAAATTACGTGCTTGTAGAGTACTTGACGTGGCGTAGGCTCCTGATAAATATTAAGTGAATAATCGTGATGTTTGTGTTTAAATGTTAAGAAAACAGATTAGTCTGCATCTGAGCTATCCAAGATAGTAGCCACCAGCTCTGTGTGGCTATTCGAATTTTTTAAATAATTAAAAATTAAGGGGCGCCTGGGTGGCTCAGTTGGTTGGGCGTCCGACTTCGGCTCAGGTCATGATCTCGCCGTTCATGAGTTCGAGCTCCGCACTGGACTCTGTGCTGACAGCTCAGAGCCTGGAGCCTTCTTTGGATTCTGTTGTCTCTCCCTCTCTCTGCCCCTTCCTCACTCACACTCTGTATCTCTCTGTCTCTCAAAAATAAGTAAACATTAAAAAAAATTTTTTTTAGTTAAAAATTAAATAAATGTTCACATTTCCCCAACTAGCCACATGTCAAGGACTCCACAGCTACATGTGTGTCTTGGCCGCCATATTGGGCATTACAAAGTTTCCACTGGACAACATGGGTCCGTATACTGACTATCCAGGTCCCCCACAGACCACGAGACCCCCACGGCTGCTATCTGACATTACATTCCTTATTCTTCTTATAGATAGTCTTATAACCTGCCTCCCCTTAAAGTTTGCTGTTTTAGGACAAGAAAAAAACATGCAGCCCTGCGAGATACTGACATCCAGCTGGAGTTTTCATCGTCTCTGAATGTAAGAGAACTTCTCGGTTGGTTCCAGAAGGTCCTGACTCTCGCCATCAACCACCCCTCACCCCAGACTTCCTGTTTGTAATTGGTCTGCTGATCTGTTACTGTTTTTGGTTTGCTTGCTTGCTTGCTTGCTTGCTTTTTATAGCCAGTGTTTTCTGAGAGCCTGAGAGTGAGTTCCAGATCAAAAAGTTGTACTGTGGATTCCAGAATCTACGAGACTGGGTTGAATCTCTTGTGACTTCTGCCTTTCATTATGATTTAAATAATTCCCTCAGATGAGCATTCATGTTATTCAAGATCTTTACTATGTTTTACATGATTATCACTCTTGTGAAGTAAGGGATTCCTTCTTACCTTTTCCTCAGTGCCACTAGAGAATGTATTTTGGTACCACCTTCTGTTGCTGGCATCACACTTATTTTTAACTTTCAAAGCAGTAGCACATACATTATTCAAAGCTTTTGCTAGAAGATCCGGGACAGACTCTGCTCTGGTGATTGCCTTTAAAAGCAATGAGTTGCCAAGCATTGAGCGAATCTCTTCTCCGGTTTGCTAGTGTTTTTATCTATCCCTTCCCTTCACCGAGTAAGCGTAGGAATTGTTATCTCAAAGAATCATTAGTGTGACCAGGTGGAGGAACGGGTGCCAATCATTAATTCATAACATCGTGTTTATTCTTCTGATTGTCTCATCTAGTGCTGCTGGCTGTGAGGGTTCTCCTCTCCAACGTTCATCACGTTGGAATTAGCTGAATGGCGAGTGCGTGAGTGTGTGCGGACTTTAGCTGTCATTTGTGATTTTGTCCGCGGGATAAAACGAATGTAACCGGTTTCGAGGTCTTCTTCCATTTTCCCACCCATAAAAAAAAAAGATTACTAATCAATATATTTGTTTACGTTCATCCCTAAAATATCTACCCAGCAGTGGCTGCCGTGGGGGCATCCCTCCCTTCTGTCACTGTGTGGTCTCCATAGAAAGTCAGTGATCTGGGAACACCATTTTGATGAACTTCACCAAGTTCCCAGCACTCAGCTCTGGCTCTCACCCACAGCAATAATCACTTTGCTTTCGAAGCATCCAAAGCGAGCATGTCCCTCCATCAGTTGGTATTTTAGTTCCCGCTTGGATCAAGGTGACCGTGGAGAACAGCCTCTAACAATATCACCTGGTAGCTTTCATCAATTTAGTTGGGAATGTGTGGCTTTCTATACAGAAAGAAGTAGTCCTTTTTCATGAGAGTTTTAGAAGATAAATATAAAAAGCACTATAGACAGAGTTTATACAGATTTACCCAATGGATGTCTCACTGTACACACACATACACACATACTCACACATGAGACCCTTCTCATTGCAGACTGTCTCTAGGTCTCGAGTGAATCCTGCTTCCCTGTACCTCTTCTTGACCTATTTTATGTGAACACTTTGGGGGCCCATCCTGGCAAAGGCCACTGTCAGAAATGTCCCTCAGATTCTCTGTGTGTTTTCTCATTATCTGTTGTCAACACTTCAGGGTTTGAATAATGGCCCTTTCTCCTGGTAGTTTCTTATCATGGAGAAGTTACTTAACTCTGATGAATATTGAATATCAGTTTGCCCATTTGTAACATGGGCATAGAATGGTACTTGGCAGGTAGGGTTTAGTCACCGAGACTAGAAGAAATTATGCGGTTCTGTGGCCCACAATTAAAAACGTGAGTGTCATATTACTCTTGTTACGATCATTCACAAGTTTTCTAATCCTGAATTTCAAGAAAATTCTTTGATTGTGCAGCGGTTTGGTACTTACCCTGTATCTCCTCGGTCTAACTCACGTCGGCCACTTACCGATTTGGCCGAGTTCAGTGAGGGGGTGGAAACAAAGTTCTCCATCAGATTTCTTAAGCTCCAACGGCTGTTGGCTGATGGCTGCCATGACAGGTAAAGTCCAGGATCTCAGCAGATCCACAGAGTTGAAACCTATATCTTGTTTATACCATGTCCAAAACAAGAGGTCTTAATTTAATTGGCAGGCTGTTTCCTTCTGGGCAGTAATTGGGGGGCCTAGGCCCCTTCCATCTTTTGTTTCCACCTTGGTCCACACGTGGCTATCAATTCGACAGGCTCACCTACATCACATGAACAGAGCACGCAATAGGCGATGTCTCTCACGGGAGTTTGTGTGGTCCAGGCTCGGAAATGGGACCTGTTCTTTGTACCTGCATCCCATGGGCTGGAACTCAGCCCTACATGTAACTACACGAGGTTCTGGAAACACAGCCATGTGCCCAGAAAGAGTGCACGAGTTTCGTCATTACCTGGCAACACTGTCCAGCAGAATTTTCTGGGGTGATGGAAACAGCCTTGATCAGTTCAGTGGCCCCTAGTTTCATGTGGCTATTGAGCACTTGAAAAGTGTCCCCTGTGATCGAGAACTGAAGTTTGAGTCACTAGCTTTAAATAAACTTGAATGTCCACACGTGCTAGTGTTTCCATATTGGACAAAGCAGAATGACTGATCAATTTACTCCTGAATTTCCTTATCTACAAAGTACTGAATAACAAGCTCACGCATTTCAAAAGTCAACTGAATTAAATGGGTAAGTGCTCAAGTTCACAATCACATTGCATTGCAAGCCTCGTTTGAAGAGCCCTCTCTCTCATTAGCCACTTAACTGCCATTCTCAGCCCCCACATCAAGTATGATGGTCAAGAGCAGCAAACTGTAGAGGGAGACCCCAAATCTGGCGTCTGGTCTCTTAGTGTATTTGTTGGGCTTTATTGAGCACATGACACAATTCTCCATCTGCCTATCTATAACGGATACGCTACTTTGCTTATTATGTTTTTTAAGGGTTAAACAAGATAATATACGTACAATCAGCAGAGAATTTAGCTGTTTGTTCTCAGCCCACATAAAGGCCCCTTATTAGACTCAAATCAACAGTCACCTGCATAAACTAACTCCCAACTAGTAACCGCTTCAACAATTTGCAAATAAAAGCCAAAATTGGCCGCTTTGATCTGAATCACTCTGTACTGTTCACTCGGTATAGTGACAATGGCTACTAATTTTTAACATCTGGAAGGACCTATGTTTTCTGCAGGACCGTACGTTTTGTTCTTTTTTTTTCCCCCGGAATTGTCTCTCACTTTCCAGGCTCACAGCCCATGAGCCGCCCACTGAGGATGGCACAGAATACCTGTTAATTATTTCTTTCTGCCGCACGTGACTTGTAATGCCTGGATACTTCTGCAGCAGCCTGGCTTCCTCTGCCATATGCCAACCATGCGGTCCCCTGCACGTCCATAGTCTCGGAAGTTGGAGTGCGTGTTTTTCATCATGAGCAGGCTGTGCGGGAAGGTGAAGGGCCACGATGTGTTTGCAAAGCTGAGAATGAGCAAGATAATCACGGGCCTAGAATTCACGTCAGGTGCAAAGACCATTTTCCATCACCGGGCACTGAGCTAAATGGCCTTCAGGAAACATTCAGCAGGTGTCTGGGGAGACATTTGGGGTGAAAACTGGCAGGCAGGCTCTGTGCAGTGGGCCCCCACCAGTCAGGTACATCCCTGCTTCATCTAAGTAGGCAATTCGCAGAATCGAAGACATATCCTTAAGTGTCTGGATCGCGTGCCTCTCGTTCCGTGTGAATGAAGTTCATGAGGACATGAACAAACACTCCCGTGACCAGCTGAAGGCAGGCCACGTATCTGTTCAGAAAGTTTCAGAACAATTTTATTGATTCTGATGCAAATAATAACTGGTTCGTCACCCAGGATCACTGCACGTCATTATATACCACAATCGCAGTGGTTCGTGTTATAATTGCATGATCTCATGTATTTGAGGTGAGCGTGTTCTAAGATACAATTACACCATTAAGGTCGTGTCAAGGTAATTGTTCCTTGAGCTTCTCTGCTGGGATTTTTGTTTCATCACCAGACGACTATTGGCCTTGGGATGTCTATTTCAAGATGTGCCATATTAGTATCTTTCTTCAACAGTGTCCTCTCTGTCACATTTAATAAGTAGCTTTTTAAATACAGGCCACTTAAAGAATTCAGATTGAAACTCACCACAAAAGTGAACCAGACTTGTACCTGCTTTGGTTCCAAAGCCCACTCGGCCTCGGGCACCGCACAGAGCAGACTCGAGCTGTGTGGTGCTTGCTGGGTGGGAGGGGAAGGAAAGAGCCTTCAGAAGACATAACAGTAAGCAATTCGAAATAGGATCTGGAGTGAGACCTTCCATGGCTGTTTCTGGAAAATAAAATCAGCATTTCCAATCAAGGAGAAAAAGCAGAAGCCTTTAATGAAAACTTCAAAGCCCCGTAGAATGAGCCAGGAATGACGTGTGAGACTTCAGACTCAGTAAATGCTTTTTCTGAAAAATTTTTAAATGTTTATTTATTTTTTGATGGGGGGGGGGGGAGGGTGGGGCAGAGAGAGAGGGAGACACAGAATCCGAAGCAGGCTCCAGGCTCCGAGCTGTCAGCACAGAGCCCGACGTGGGGCTCGAACTCACGAACTGCAAGATCATGACCTGAGCTGAAGTCTGATGCTTAACCGACTGAGCCACCCAGACGTCCCAATAAAGCTATTTTTTTTAAAAAGAACATGACACTAGCGTTCTACTCGAAGTAGTTTAGGGAAAGACTAAATTGGCCTCATGCCCCAAATTCAATCTTTAAAGTAAATGTTTGCTATTGAACTTCAGGAACACAGCAACAACTTTAATGATTTTTAAGAACATTTTCTTCTGTTTTTGTCTGTCAGAGCTCTTTAAAAACAAATGGCCTAAAAGAATTGAAAACACACTATAGATAATGTTGCTCATATAGGAGATAACATTAGCACTAAGTACATTCAAGTGCATATTTAGGGTGAATAAATCAAATCATAAAACTGGGGGAAAATGCTAAATTGTATTTCTAAGACCATGCACTTTCTTCTTTGGCTGTGAATCTGATAAAAGTGAAGGCTAATAGGATGACATACTGTCTTTGTTTAAAATGGTTTTACATATGAGGAATAGCAAACCAAGGCAATCTGGTGGTAGATCTGGATTGTGGCATAAGCATGTGTCCTTGAATCTCAAGTCAGAGATTAAGTGGTTGCGTCTTCCAATTTAGCTATAGTTGGTTATTATTCCATTCAAGTTGGTCTTTTTTCCCCTTCATCTTGAAAACACGCCCATCCTTTCTGGTGATCAAGACTTGACTTGAGATGCTGTGGCAACCTCCTAAGTGATTCCTGGGGTCCCAGCCTTCCACAGCAGCAGGACCTATGCCACCCACATGGTTTATCTCGGTGGATAAAGTACAGGGGGGTGGACAGGAGCTGGTCTGGCTCAGTGATCGGGGTGGTTGGAAAGACAGAGCATCAGCCAAGCCCAAAAGGGTTGAACACTCTTGATTCCAGCTGAGGGATTCCATATGGGTGTACAGGCCAGATACTGAGGAGCCAGAAATCCATAGCTCGATGTGAAATCTCATGATTTTATAAATGTTGGTGTCCACCTGTTGGGATGAGCACTAGGTGTTGTATGAAACCAATCGGACAATACATTTCATATTAAAAAAAAATGTTGGTGTCCAGCCTAGATTTAAAACTCTGGGCCAACAGTGTGAAAAACACTGTTTGAGCCAATGATGTGAGGCCAAAAACCATTGCTGGGTCTGGCCTTGGGGCCCCCAGTTTGTGACTTGGATGTGGGAGCTCTGGAGGGTCTCCTCATTATACCTGTCATCTATGAAACATCGCTCCCTTGGGGTGACCCACTTGGCAGTCGGCCAGCACCCCGCAGCCAGAGACAGTCACCTACACTTAGCGTTGTTAACTTCCCTTGGCTGTTGGAAAGGAATACGAGGCCCAGGTCGGAGCTGATGGCTTCCACATCACTTCTCTTCAGAGCAGCTTAGGTCATAGTGCGTATCCCTGTGCATCTTTTCTGTCAGAATGCCTCGGCATGGAACTAAGCCATGACTAGATTTTGTACATCTTCTTACATATCCAACAATAAAACAAAATAGGCCAAACTGTTTTAAATGCCGTAATTGTTAAAGCACATTATCTAGTCACACCTGATTACCTCAAGTGCAGCCAGACTGCACTGAAAACAAGCCAGAGAATTCTCTGCCCTGAGGGTAGTTTCTCAGAAAGTCAACGAAGACTCAAACAGGGAAAGTGAAGTGAAAATGGCTTCTCAGCCACCTGAGTGATTAAGTCTATAACACATTGCTTTTACTTTAATAATGATAGGGTTGGGTTGGCGGGATGATTGGTTTTTATTTCTGCCGTATAGTTCAAAATGCCGAATATGGTGGCAACTTGCCAACTTTTGTTAATATCCTCGTTGATTACGAGACATTGTGCATCACTTAATTAAGATTTAGGGAGAAAGTTAAAAACATGAAATCAGATAAATACAAGAATTTTGGTATCTGGGACTGAGGGATGAAGAAGAAGAGGTGACCAAAGGGGTCAAGAAAGATTCAACTCCACTTAATTTAGCAAATACTATTTGAGCACAGCACTGATACAAAAAAAAGTAATAATAATAAGATTCTGCACATTAATTAGGGCAGCTTATAACATAGGAGTAGAGATCTCTTTTTCATAACTTCCAAAAAAATAATACCGACTAGAATCTCAGTATCATGGAGGTTACAGAGCCAGAGACAGATTGCATTAGGCTTGAAGACTGATGGGAATGTCCAACTCTGAAGCAGCCCAGTAGAACAGCTGATTGTGAAGGACAAATTCAGTTTTCGGGCTATTTCTTGGGGAATAGTGGAATCATTAGTGGAAGCAGGAAAGTCAGAGGTGCAAGGAATAGACCCTGGAGGAAAGTTTGATTTGGGCCCTGACAAATCTTAAGGTGCAAGTAGGTCACATTGGAGCAGACCACTGGAGGTGTGCAGCTGGAGTTCAAGAGAATCCAAAGCTGGAAATTTGTACTGGAAACTTGTCTACAGAGAGGGGATAGCTAACATCCTTTGCTTGAATGTTATTCCAAGGTCAGAAGAGAAGGTTGAAAGAGAAGGGGCAAAAAGCAGCTGAAACCAGAATTTTTGAAAAACCTTATATTAAAGGCATAGAGAAAGAAAGCCTTCGGAAGCTACAAAAATGGAGGAAAACCAGGAAAACAAGTATTTTGATAGAAGCTTTAGGAAGGAAAGATACCCAGAAGGATGTGGTTATCAAAGTAGGTCCAATAATGTCACATGCTGTCCAAGTTCAAAGACAGTAGGACTGCTTGCTTTGGTGAAGATAAGTCAATTTAGCAGCACCACAGGGAGAAACATTAGATATCAAGGGACAAATTATAGGTAGGAGGAGTAGGCACAGGAAGAAAAGAAGAGCCAAGCCTGTTAGGGAGCATGACATTGAAGAGAGTTTGTTATATATAATGATTAGTGAGGTCGAGAGAAGTTTTCGTCTTCTTTTTGGTAGGAGAGAGAAGACAAAATGGAGAAAAACTAAAGCACAAAAGAGGAAATAACTCATGGATAAAGATTCTGAGGATAAAGTAAACCTCTTGGAGGACACATGGGAAAGAAGGATTATTTCCTACAAGGATTATGTCCTACAAGAGATTATGTCCTACAAGAGACAAGGAAGCTAGAGGGTGAGCATACAAAAACACGGGGCTCTGAAATAGAGACTAGAAACATCAGCAACACTCAAGACAAGACTGACTCCGTGTATATAAGGAATGTCTGAGAGATGGTGGCGTGACTGGACCGAGGAGAACAGGGCAGCTTGATCAAGAGCGAGACGTTGGTGAGTGCCACTCTCACAAGGGAGATAGTGTTCTAGCAAAGCACAGATATGCATATATATAGTCTATCACCACATGTGTTGTTATATTCTCATCACTATCTTTTCCTTCTCCCAGTAAAAAGACAAGACACGGACTGGGAGAAAATCTTTTCAAGAAACATATGGGATTAAGGACGGGTATCCAAAAATGAACTCTTCAAATTGGACAATAAGAACCCAGTTAAGCAATCCAATTAAAAAATGGGCAAAAGATCTCACCAAAGATCCACAGATGGCAAATAAACATATGAAGAGATGTTCAACATTATATGTCATTAGGGGATTGCAAAGTAAAGCAATAATGAGATACCCCTAGGTTCCCACCAGAATGGCCAAAATCCAAAAAACTGACAACACCAAATGCTGATGAGAATGTGAAGCAACGGGAACTCTCACTCATGGCTGGTGGGAAAGCAAAATGCCATAGCCACTTTGGAAGACCGTTTGCAAAATTCAACATGCTCTGACCATATGACCCAGGAATCATGCTTCCCGATATTTATCCAAAAAATTGAAAACTTACATCTACATAAAATCTTGGAATGTTTACAGTAGTGTTGTGCATAATTGCCAAAACTTGGAAGTAACTCAAATCTCATCCAATAGATGAATGGATAAAAAACATAATACATCCCTGGAGTGGAACATTGTTCAGCCATGGGTACATGAACAGGTAGAGCACAGGGGATATCTAGAGTATCAAAATCACTCTGTGTGATGCCGAAATGGTGTGTGCATCCCCTTACACATTGATTAAAACCCATGGGCTACATCATGTGAAGAGTCAACCCTAAGCTAAACTACAGACCTTGGTTAATAATCATGTGTCAATACGGGCTCATCAACTGTAACATCTCACTAATGCCAGGTAGTAATACTAGAGAAAACTGTGCAGGTATATAGGAATGCTCTGTTCTTTCCACTCAATATTTCCATAAACCTAAAACTATTTAAAAAAACATCCACGGATGGGGCGCCTGGGTGGCACTGTCGGTTGAGCGTCCGACTTCAGCCAGGTCACAATCTCGCGGTCCGGGAGTTTGAGCCCCGCGTCGGGCTCTGGGCTGATGGCTCAGAGCCTGGAGCCTGTTTCCGATTCTGTGTCTCCCTCTCTCTCTGCCCCTCCCCCGTTCATGCTCTGTCTCTCTCTGTCCCAAAAATAAATAAACGTTGAAAAAAAAATAAAAAAATAAAAAAACATCCACGGGGTGCCTGGGTAGCTCAGTCGGTTGAGTATACAACACTTGATTTAAGCTCAGGTGATGATCCCAAGGTTATGGGATCCACACTGAGCATAGAGCCTGCTTGAGATTCTCTCTCTCTCTCTCTCTCTCTCTCTCTCTCTCTCCCCCATCCCCTGCTCTCTGTCTCTCTCAAAACAAAACAAAACAAAAACAAACAAAAACCATGAATTTTTTAAGTCATAATTGCAATTTTAGATCCACACCAAAATGGAGTGAAAAGCCTAATTTGGGTATTCTCACCAATTATTTACACTTTCTCCCTTTCTTTTGTCTCTTTCATCCTTAATTTTTATGTGTATGTGCTCAGCTTTTGGAAGGTAAGTGAGAAACTAACGGAGAGGGAATTTCCAGAGGAAGAAGTTGCACTATTTTGTTTTTATGAGCACTTGTCATATAATATAGCAAGAGATTCTGAGTATAATGGATGATCTTTACTTTTTATTTAATCTATTCAACCTAGAGCCTGTATTGCTCCTACATTAAATTTGTAGTTTGGGGAATTTAGAGAATAAGTTTCACCTATTTTTCACAATGTATGATAATTTAGGAATCCCTACTTACATATTCACTGATATTTCATTTACCAGAAGAGTGAAATCAATAATGTTTAACTTATTTCAGATTATAATATTAAGTAAGGCATAAAGTTGGAATTTGGGAGAAAGTATTTTTAAAAATATTTGTAGAACAGGGGGGCACCTGGGTGGCTCAGTATATTGAGCGTCCGACTCTTGATTTCAGCTCAGGTCATGATCTCGTGGTTCGTAAGTTCGAGCCCGACATCGGGCTCTGTGCCGACAGCGTGGAGTCTGCTTGAGATTCTCTCTTTCCCGCCCTCTCTGCCCCTCCCCAGCTCACAGTCTCCCTCTCTCTCGCACTCTCTCCCTCAAAAAAGAAAAACAAAAAGAACATAGTTGTAAAACAAGTAGTCGACTTGAAATGATGGAAGTGGAGTGGGCTTGTGAAAATAAATGGCATGGGACAGAATGATGGAAATGGGTTGAGGTGGATGTGAGTGAAATAATGGATTAAATGAGGTTGACTTCAGAAGAACACTTTACATCGGCAAATTGGTAAGCAATCATTTTTTGCATTGCCATGAATTACCCACATCTCCACTGTCTCTCATTTCAAGCAAAGTGGTGACAAATCACTTCTTATTAGGGAAAAAACCATGCAACAAAATGATACTCCGCTTCAGGCAATATATGCGGTCAACACTGGAACACTAAAAACATTTAAAAATCTGTCAATTAATCCTTTTTTTCCCATGACTATATTGCCGGCTGATTACAAACGAGTCACCAAAACGATTCTCTGCATGCAGAATTTAGATTTAAGGAGGGTTCGCGTCAAAGCATAGAAATACAGGAATTACACCTGATTTGGTCAAACCTGGATAGTATACACCAATCTCGGAAACGAGTCGGCTCGAAAACGAGTAAATGTCATCCTAGGGACTGCGGCTGGTTTGCGCAGGTTCGTCCCCAGGAGGATGGTTAAACAAACCAGTCTGTATCCACGCCATGAGTCTGACACAGACATTAAGAGGTATGGATAACAGATGATAGTAAATAACGCAAGGGGGGGGACATCAGGAAATATCACCACAGATACTGTATTTGTTTATGTGTGCATCAAAAAGGACAGACACACACCAGTTATTTGAACACAGAAAAGTGAAGTAATTGTTGACTTGGCATCAGGTTGTGGATTAAGCAAGGGGGGGAGGGAAAGAATATGTCCACGGGGGCACGAGGGCAGCAAACGCAGTGGCCGCCACCAGTGCTGGGAAGAGAAGGGACGGCTGAATCGCAGGTGCTTGGGGGAGGCCCCCAGGAGCTCACGGCCCTCTAAGGAGGTGGGCGCCAGGGCGTCGGTGCTACTCATGACCCTGAGCTTCCAGGAGGCGCCCCCGGATGGCTGGTGCTGGTGAGCCTGATGTGGCGGGTCCTGTGAGCGCTGGAAAACTGTGCCCTGCAGACAGGAGCCGGGCGGACTCTAGGGGGGAAAGGTTGTCCCACGGGGAGCAGGGGAAGGAGCCAGCGCTGTGTCTGCCCTCACTCCCTGCAGAGTCTAGCACGGAGCCAGCTGGCCAGCAGGAATGGGATTGCAGAGCCCTGGGCCAGCATCACGGAGCAGTGGACAGACACACGGCAGCTTGGAGCTGAGGGACAGCGGCTCAGTCCCTGGCCCCGTGCTGGACAGCACCACCTCTCCCTCCTGCCAGTTCCCTCGTTCTGGGAGCACAGTGGAGTTGCTTCTCCCCTTTCCTAGAATGTGCCCTGGATGCTCCCCTCTCCCTCCCAGGACATCCAGGGGCCGTCCATTCAGCCTCTTCACCGAGACAAAGGACCCCCTGAGGTCGGCCGCCCTGACTCAGTCGCCTCCCGAACCAGAGTCCCTTCCCTAAGCTACACAGGGACCTACCCGCCCCTGTCCTGCGGGCTGTGAGCCGGGCAGCGTGATCTGTCCCCCACCGCTCTGCAGTCTCCCTGGGGACCGGAGCCCCGTCTGCGGTATTCGGTTACGGCACATGCCAGCGACCTTGCCCGGTGGTCGCTGGAAACAGCGAAGGAGCAAACCCTTTAAGACAAAAAGCTGGAGGAAGCGTCCTGCTCTAAGACCATGCCACTTGGACTTGGTGCCAACACATCTCTAGAGCGAACCCTTCAGGCAAGTGGCTTCGGGACGTAAATTAACAACCACTGAGAACAGACGCCGTGACCCCCATACCTGGGTGGAGGCTCTCATAACCTTTCGAGTCTGGGGTTCGGGTTCAGCGTATCCATCATGCAATCAGCCTAATTCATTGCCTTCAAGTGCACTTCCTTTGCCACCCAAATGCTTTATCCTACATTTTCGCCATGTTGTCATTAGTTCTGTCCCCAAAGCAACCTTCCAAGGCCGTTGCTCATTGGCTACCTGGAAGTCAGTGTGAATTACTTAACTGGCATCTCTTCTCCAAGGGTGTGTGATGGCGGATGAGCTGGAAAAAAGGAAGTGAGCGAAAACGGAGTCAGCATGGATGTCGAGCCTCCCCGCCTTCAGGCCCCACCTGGAAATAATAACAAAACAGCATTCAAGCCCAAATGAAACCCAGGGTCCCCAGACCCGTGTCAGTTCTGCTTGTGCCCTAGCGTTGGGCTTTATGTAGCCCTGCTTCAAAGATCACACCCCCTGCAACTCAGAAGTTGTGTTTCCTGATGTTTTATCTTTACAACTTGAGCCTTTCTTTGATCCTTTTCTCTCTCATTAGCTCCACGTAGACGCACCTTGGAATAATGCGGTAGGTCCGGGTATAGCGGCTGGTAATTGGAACACCCCCAAGACGAATTAGCACGGACTCTCAGTATGACGTGGCAACCAAACAACCATGAGCAGAGCTGGGTCTGAAGTCGAGTAAACACAGAAATCGTGTCTCTCTCTCTTTTTTTTTTTTAATTTTTTTTAACGTTTATTTATTTTTGGGACAGAGAGAGACAGAGCATGAACGGGGGAGGGTCAGAGAGAGGGAAACACAGAATCCGAAATAGGTTCCAGGCTCTGAGCTGTCAGCACAGAGCCCGACACGGGGCTGGAACTCACAGACCTCGAGATCACGACCTGAGCCGAAGTCGGCTGCTTAACCGACCGAGCCACCCAGGCGCCCCGAGAAATCGTGTCTCTCTTAACATAGCCTGTTCAGAATCAGAATGAAGGGTAAGTGCCCGGATAGCAACAGCTGGTGGACCACAGTGCCAGGAATCAAGAAATTAATGATAATGGAAAAAGAGAAGTAAAGAAATAAAAACTGGTGATAGCACAAGTACGAATCGGTGACGAAGTGCCCAGGAGAGAGAGGCCGGGAGAAAGCCCACCTGGGGGAGGAAATATTTAGGGTCGTAGTGGCGCACACGTGTGGAGATACAATTCAGTTTCAACAGGATGTTCACACCCTCCGCCGGAGAGCATCAAGGGAGTGGGCACCGTTACGCTGAATCATAATCTCCCTGGGGAGGAGCCACAAGCAAATTGACTAAGGTTATTTAAAATCGCACCAGGGAAGCAATTTTTAAAAACCCCACTGAGACCTGTAATTCATTGGCAATGATATCAAGCCGACGAAACGTTTCCAGTTCTAATTTCGCAGGGCTGAGTGAGGCTCCTGTTTTTATTCTCTACGTTACTTATATTTAACCACTATCTTCTGAACTTTAAAGGGGGCTAAAAAAGAAAACAAAAAACGGGAAGAAAGTGCCAGATGTCCCTGAAAAAGATATTCACGATTTAAGATTTGTCGTTCTTACATCACAAATGAAATATCAAAGGCCAGTAAGACTAACAAAAAAACGAATGCCTTCATAAAATCGGGATTAAGGAAGAATCTTCTTTAATGGACACATCTGTTTTCTGGGGAGGGTTCACTGGAGCCCATCAGGAGCTGAGCGGCTGGTCTCTGCTCGCCACCGACCCCCACTCCCTGTGTGTATTTGCACCTGAAAACACCTGCTCCCTTACCTCACGGGGCCGTACTCAGGATGAAACAGAGGACCGGATACTGAGAGCTGTCCAAAAAGCTAAGGAACTCTCCCAGGGCACAGGCCAACTTCGTGTGACTTTCAAAGAAAGACACCAAAACAGTGAAGTGACAAAATCTCGTATGGGATTACACGCTCAAAAGATTCGTACCTATAGCGAGTGCTCTTGGGTTTCAAACAAATGGGGATCGCCCACACAGACCGAACTGGATGAGACCGTACACCCCCCCCCCAGTGACTCCCTCAGTACCTTGAGGTGTCCTCTTATCTCTGACTCAAATCCTTCGGGCCACATCGTCAACCGGTTTGCATGTCTTCTGTCCCCAGTTGACCCTCCAAACACTTTGCTGTTCCTAAGTCATTTCTCAGCCATTCTGCCTTTCGGTCCCTGGATCCGGCACGGGCCGCAGAAGACTCGGTTCTAACTGATTGTGTTCCCCTGGTCTCATGTCTTATCCCAAGGAAATAATGCTCCTCCCTGCCCCCAAAGTTCTGCAATTCTCCAAGTCCCAAGACTGCTCCCTGAGAAACCCTCCGTGTACTTCGTGAGCAATTCTGTCGCGCTCCATAAGGACTGCCGTTTCTGACCCTCAGCAGCCCCCCAGACCCCCCGGTCTCCACCCCTTCCCCACCCCCTCCCAGCACCCTCATTTTCAGTGCGACACCTTCTGGAGGGAAGCCATGTACCCACACTACAACCACCTGACTTCACACGCTTGAAAACTCCTCCAAGTTTTCCTCTGGATACCTCGTGACATGCTATTCCAAATATTCTGGCTCTTTCCCTGTAGAGGATCACTCACTGATGTGTTTAAGGGGCAGTGACCTTCATCACAAACTAAGCAAATTTACCATCTGTGTTCTGGGAAGTGCCCTCCAACCTCCTTCTGTGCTATTTAAATAAATGAACTTCCTTGTGCTTTTCATTTGGGATGACTGGTGATGGTTACAACTTGGTGACTATAAAAGTGTAATCGATAAAATAAGAAAAAGGCAATTTGCAACAACTTCTTTGCTCATAAGGATCTTGCCCCATAATCCCCATATCAGCTGATGTGGGGTGGTTGGTGACCTTGGGAGATCTTGAAGGACGTGAGAAGGAGACAGCTAGAAGATTCTCAGTGTGTCCACGGGCTCAGTTGTAGTGAAAAAGTGGATTGACCTCCCCTTCCTTTCAAGGGCAGGCCAGGTCCCACCTTCTCCCAAGTGCCCCTGCTTCCTGCTCTGAACTGGTGAAGCATTTTGTCTTCGCCCCTGGTGTCCTCATTAAGGGCTTAGCGTAGACGGCAGCACGTAATCACAAACCTATTTTTAATGCATGCACACATTCGCTCTTACCAAACAGTCGCAAAGCCATGGAAGGCAGAGAACCCGTTGCGTGTATCTTTTCCCCAGGGCCTGACGCTGGACCCTGTGTTCCAAGATATACTGAGCGGGGGCTCGGGTAGCAGGTGAAATGGTATGGTACGCAACCAAACGAGAGGTCACTCATCCGGAAGCGGGCTCTCCATTTCCTGGGTAGTTGCCTCACCCTCCACCAATATCTGCCCAAGAGCCGTTCTGAGCATTAAATGAACGAATACGCGGACACGGCTGGATCCAGCACGGGCTCGGGGCACGTGCTCAGCAGAGCTCATGATTACTGTGCTTGCCTGGGGGCTGCTTGGGGTGGAGGGCCATGCCTCCTTCTTCCACACACAGGCTTCGAGAACCACCCAGCGTGGGAGCTCAGAAAATAATTGTGAATGTAAGAGAATTGAAGTGGTGGTAAAGATGCCCTAAACACTTCATACATGTGATGTCTAGAACAAATGACCGATCAGATTCTACCGAAGCAAATGGCAGGCGACATCTTGCTTTAGTTGCAATAAAATTTCATTGCAGATGCACTCCCGGTAATCACGGTGAAATATCGCCGGGCTTGAAGACCAAAAAGAAGAAGTAATGGGGAAGAAAGGAAACAGTAAAGACCGGTTGAGAACATAATGCTGGAAGAGGGAAACTTCTTTCTTTCTTTTTTTTTTTTAAGATGTCACACGCACACCTAAGTTTTTATTCTCGAGCTAGTTATTGAAACTGCGTCATACTGGGTTACAGGTGTTCTGCTTGGTCTTGTTTTGATTCCAGAGAGGGATTGTTAGGGGTAATGTTGATATGGGGGGGAAACACTGCCCTTCTGTGTGTCCTCTCTCAATACTTGGCCACAACCCTGTCCTCTGACACACGGAGCGATCCTGCAAGCCCGGCGATGAGTGCCATGATGTAACCGAACCCTGACACCGTCTACCTGGAGGCGGCCTCGGGCCCCACACTGGTCTCCCACCCCCATGCCACACAGCAGCCACAGGCCTGAATAGTCACCTGTGCATCTGGCCTCCTGACTACGAACTGGAGGCTCCCGTGACTTCCTCTGCGGATCTGATTAATTCGCTGGTGTGGCCCACAGAACTCGGGAGACATACTCATTTAACTTACAGGGTCACCAGTTTGTTATGAAAGGATGTAAGTCAAGAACAGCCAGATGGAGGAGATATGAGGGGCAAGGCATGGGGAGAGGGCGTGGAGCTCCAGGGGCTCGCCAGGGTGCCACTGTACCCCGTCTCCATGTGTTTGCCAACCCCAGCGCTCTCCAAACCCTATCATTCTGGGGGTTGTGTGGGAGTTTCTTTACACAGGAGTGACTGGTTGGCAGCTGATCAAAACTCCAGCCCCTCTCCCCTCCCAGGAGGTCCGAGGTGAGACTGATATTTCCAAACCTCCCATCGTGGCTGGTTCCCCCAGCAACGAGCTGCCATTTTTAATGCTTGCTCTCCAAAGGTTGGGTCATTCACGTAAACTCAGATGTGGTTGGAAGGGGTTTCTTAGGAACAACAGGGCATTCCTTTTCCCTTCATGACTCCAGCGCTATTTCAGGAACCTAGGGCAAAAGACTAAATATTAGGGCCAAAAGATGTTCCCGCTGCTCTGATCATTTCGTAAAGCGCAAGGGTTTAGGGAGCTGTGCGCCAGAAATGGGGATGAAGGTGAAATATACATTTCTTATAAATCACAGTATCACAGCTGAGTAAAAATAACTTGAGATATTTTCAAATGCATGGTGGGGCAGAGGAATGAGAGCAGCTACCGTGCCCTGTGACAGGTGAATAGACACCCACACTTCCTCTCTGGCCTCGGGCAGGAGCATCCCCAAGATACCAGGGCGGTATCTCTGAGCTTCCCAGTGCTGGGGGCGGGGAACGTGGGAGCCGACCCCCCTCCATTGGCAATGAGCCACTTTCTGAAAACTGAGCTTCCCTGATTCAGGTCCACGCTCCTCACTGAGGTTACAACTGGGGCTTGATCATGTAGGGGCGAAGCTTCAGGTCATGCCACGCCCAGAATATGCAAAATTGGCATATTGATGATGCAGCAAGGGTTCTCTGGACCTCCTTCTTCTTACTCAAAGGAAGTCCTCAAGTTTCCCCAGGAGAGAGGTGCCCTCCCTGCACCAAGAAGAGTACACTGTTCTCACCACTGCCAAAACAGATCCGTGCAAACATCCCTCCTAAAATAGCCCTGAATTCCCAGTAGTTCCCCATACAGCTCCAGTGTATGGCCTGGAGCCCACACCTCTTCTGCCTTCCTGCCAGTCTCTGCCGTGTTCCATTCTTCGTTGAAATGGTACCTGAGCTCTCAGGGCTATCTGGTTCCTTGGGTCTTTCTTTCTTATATAACGAAGGCCTCCATGTACACGAAGAATATTCACATTTAATAACGTGTATATGCTCGCCTCCTGTTCAGCTGTATTTGTTTTCTGTTCGTTTGGTTGCTTGCTTGCAGTTTAATCCCCAACCAGCCACAGAACTGAAGCGGGCAGAGGAAAATCCTTACCTCCCCTTCAGTTCCGAGAACATGGTTACCTGACCAGCAACACCAACCGGGATTCAGAAATATTCCTGTCATGGCGACATTTCTTTTAAAAGCATCCATCAGCGAGAGCTCCCTAGCAAAATTTTTCCTGATTGCCATACTTTATGCCCTTGTTTTAATTTGCTTAAGCAGGCGTTATGATTATAAATTGGCTCTTGATTATCCACAGAGGTATTATCTCCCCAAACTTTCTGAAAATAACGAAGCAGAAGCGGTAACTAAATTGTTTATTTTCTTTCATGCTGTTCTGCTTGTGCCCTTACTTTCCTGGCTCCTGTGCCTGGCAGCCCGTGAGCGATTTTATAAGCTGAAACACGCGATTACTTCCCCCAACCCTTGAAAGACAGACAGAATAAACTTGGGAAGAAGAACACCTAATGGGCATTTTTTGCTGGAAGTGACAGTAATGTGGATGTCAAGGACACTCACAAGGAAAAATTCTGAACAAACTCAGGCGGGCGGGCATCTGGGGACGTCCCGGCAAGCCTGTGTCGGGCTCAAGGCTAGGGCTTCTTAGCTGTTACTTTACTGTGTCATGAATTCCCAATGCACCTTGCAGAGTTAAACAACTTTTGAAGGTTCTTTATTCTACTGAGGGCTCTTCCTAGTTCACGGATGGCGCCTTCTCTCTGTGTCCTCAGCTGGAGGAAGAGGCGAGAGGACTCCCTGGGGTCTCTTTTATTTTTTTATTTTTTATTTTTCAACGTTTATTTATTTTTGGGACAGAGAGAGACAGAGCATGAACGGGGGAGGGGCAGAGAGAGAGGGAGACACAGAATCGGAAACAGGCTCCAGGCTCTGAGCCATCAGCCCAGAGCCTGATGCGGGGCTCGAACTCACGGACCGCGAGATCGTGACCTGGCTGAAGTCGGACGCTTAACCGACTGCGCCACCCAGGCGCCCCTGTGGGGTCTCTTTTATAAGGACTCTAATCCTGACCTGGGGCCCCACCTTGTGACCCTATCACCTCCCTAAGTCCCCATCTCCTGACACGGTCACACTGGGGGTAAGGCCTCAACGTGTAAATTGGCGGGGGGTGCAAACGTTGAGTCTACACCGGGCCTCGAGATCCACAGCACCTGCAGGGGAGTTCTGGAAGCTCCCTGTGGTGAGAGGAGAGGACAGAGGAACCAGACGGTGCGGAATGGGCACCACCAGGGCACTCAGAATGGCAGTGAGACCCTGGGCCGTTGAGAGGCTGCGCAGGGGCAAGGCCTGGGAGTGTCCCCCCAGGACGCGGTGACACTGCTGTGATTGCAGTGCAATCCCTCCCGACCCCGGCCCCGCCTATTTCCAGGGACACTGTCACCTTTCTCTTGGAGTCGGCCCAGCAGGCTGCGGGGCTGTGAGCACAGGGGGGCACAGGCTGGAGAAGCAGAGGTGCAAAGCCACCGATGGCAGTGGAACAAGGCTGGGGTGAGGCTGAGGCGGAGGGGCCTTCTACCCGCAGAGGGAGGACTGGCTCAGCAGCGTCAGCAAGGGCCAGCAGGTGCATTCCTTGTGAGAGCGGGACATCCATTGTCCTGGGTCCGGCCCCGTGTCCCCAGGGCTGTCTCCACCCGTGCCTGCTGGGGCCTCTGTGACGCTCTGCGTTCCTGACCTCCTCTTGGCGGGTCTCAGCAGGATTCCTTCAGGCAAAGAAAGGTCCACCCAGGAGGAGGGGTCTCCCCGCAGACCCCAGGGGGGCCATCAGGAGCCACGGCCCCCCTCCCTCCCACACTCAGGAAGAGAAGAGGCGATCCGTGTGGTGTTTGGGTGTTTATTTATTGATGTGGCGGGCGTGGGGGAAGTCTGAAATTTAGAGGAGATGAGAGAGAAAGTTCTGTAGACAGCGCAAGAGAAAAGGCCAGCACCTGCCTGGGAGGGTGGAGGCTTTTTAAAATACAGTTATGGGGCGCCTGGGTGGCTCAGTCGGTTGCATGTCCAACTTCAGCTCAGGTCACGATCTCACGGTCCGTGAGTTCAAGCCCCGAGTCAGGCTCTGGGCTGATGGCTCAGAGCCTGGAGCCTGCTTCTGATTCTGTGTCTCCCTCTCTCTCTGCCCCTCCCCTGTTCATGCTCTGTCTCTGTCTCAAAAATAAATAAACGTTAAAAAAAATTTTTTTTTAAATAAAATACAGTTATCTGCTGTTGGTTTTAATTTAGTGAAGCTGGTGAATTTTCCACAGTTCCTGGATGGAGTCAAGAGCCCCCTTATTTGGGGTGCCTGGGGGGCCCAGGCGGTTAAGCATCGGACTCCCGATTTCAGCTCAGGTCATGATCTCATGGTTGGGGACATTGAGCCTTGCGTGGGGCTGTGTGCTGACAGCTCAGAGCCTGCTTGGGATTCTCTCTCTCCCCTCTCTCTGCTCCTCCTCCTCTGTCTCTCAAAATAAATAAATAAACATTAAAAAAAAAAACCCAGCCCCCTCATTGGATGTCAGGTGAGAATGATGTCAGAGGCTTACGGGACGTATGGGCCTTTGGATTACGTTAAAATTTATAGCACACCGCTATTAATGAGTGACCCAAGTATCACAATACTAGATGCACTAGTGGTACCCCAAATAACAAGTCTGAGAAACAGAAGCAGAGGAGAGGAGGAGGGAGAGGGGCGAAGCGAGGGCCCTCCCAGGCAGATCCCCCCAGGGCTCCGGAGTGTAAATGAGCCCCCACCCAAGGTGCCAAAGTGGAATTTGGAATCCAGCCTCCTGGGGAGAGGGGATTCCTAAGCACTCTGCTCTCTCCCCTGCAGCTCCCCTCCCCTGTGTCTACCCCCCCACCCCACCCCCAGTAGAAGAAACACAGGCTTAACTAGAAGAAGCAAAAGCCAGAGGTTCATTTTGTAATTGTTTCACGACATTTATTTTTGGAAGTTTTTCTCATGGGATGGAACAAGTTACGGAGTATCAGGAAATATTTATATAAAAATTTTTTTTAATTTTTATTTATTTTTGAGAAAGAGAGAGAGAGACAGAGTGTGAGTGGGGGAGGAACAGAGAGAGGGAGACACAGAATCCGAAGCAGGCTCCAGGCTCTGAGCTGTCAGCACAGAGCCTGACGCGGGGCTTGAACTCACGGACCGCGAGATCATGACCTGAGCCAAAGTCGGACGCTTAACCGACAGAGCCACCCAGGTGCCCTCCCACCCCCTGCCGCCGCTGCCCAGGAAATCTTAATTTTTAAATGTTCTTACGTAATCACCTAAGATGTCAAATCTGAGGAAGGAAGGGTAGCTATTTCATCACAATAGGGTTTTTTTTTTTCAACTTTTAATTACTGTGAAGTCACTGGACAAGTTGAATGATGTGTGGATTCGGTTTTGCTAATGATTGAAGAAAGCGGAGGGATTAGGAGCAGGTGTCGGATAGTTGGATTAGGATCTGGACGTACCTAAAGGGACCTGCATACCGGGTCACATAAAACAGGGCCGGTTATGTGCAAACACACATGGCGTTGTTTCCAAGGCAGCTCTGCAGTGACGACTGAAAACAGGCTCCCGGGCTCAGGACCACCTGTCTTCCTGTCCCCTCCCAGATTTGTGCAGGCTGAGAGGCCGCCAGCAGCTCGCTGAACCTCCCAGTGACTCAGTGGCCCCGTCGGAAGGCGGACACGGCAATTCCTACCTCAGGGGGGAGGCCGTTGAGAATTAAGTGAGTGAGAATTAAGTGAGAGAATTAAGTGAGAATTAAAACTGTATGCACACACTCGAGGAAGGCGTCGTGTCTTGCCCACAAGCCAGCGGGGTGAGGAAGGTGTGATAAAGCGGGGCCTCGCGTCTGCTTCTCAAGTAGATGACGTCCTAACCGAAGTCACACGCAAGGGGTTCTTCTCAAGGCCAGACAGTCTACTTGCAACGTCAGACACGGTGATAGGAATGTCACATCAACTGGACCTGCTAATCCTGACAATAGCCTGAAAACCGGGGGCCATGATCTATGTAGCTGTGACTCAGGAAAGCCGTCATCCAACAAATGGATAACTGGAACTTGAAGCCGCATTTAATAATCTAAGATGCAAAATGAGATATTGACACTTACTCAAGGAGAGGGAGGGAAGGAATAGTAAGAGATCATCAAAGTAGGTCACCCTCCAGAAAACCTGGGCACAACTCAAAAGAGCAAACGAACCACAATGATACTCTCCACACACCTGACACGAGACCTCGTTTTTGTCCAAAGTACCCGTGATGGGCAGAACTCAGGGGACGAGCGTCGATAGCTGGGGTGAAGACTAATAATGTCTGTATGAACCTCAGATTTTAGTAATTACATCACTTTAAGGGCGCCTGGGTGGCTCAGTCGGTTGAGCATCCCACTTCAGCTCACGTCATGGTCTCCTGGTCTGTTGAGTTCGAGCCCCGTGTCGGGCTCTGTGCTGACAGCTCGGAGCCTGGAGTCTGCTTCGGATTCTGTGTCTCTCTCTCTCTCTGCCCCTCTCCTGCTCATGCTCTGTCTCTCTCTCCTTCAAAAATAAATAAACATTAAAAATTTTTTTTAAATAATTACATCACTTTCTATGCAGAAAGTAAATACTTTCAAGTAAGAATTTAAATGTTGAAGGCGTATTAGAACAATCTACCTATCTGACTATGACTCTCAAGGCATAGAGAATGTGTTGAGTGACGAGCTAAGGAGGCAAATACTGGGAATATTCGAAGTCTGGTCATCTGGTCCAAATTAATTTCAGTAGCCGGAGAATAGCATCAATTATACACTAAAAATGGCTCTAACATGATTAGTGTGCAATACAGGGAAGCCGATCATGATTTCCTTCCATGAACTTAGGTGACCTCCACACCAGAGCATCTCAACTCACCCCGCAGGGGGCTGGCATTTTTACAGAAAACCCTGCTCAGCGCTCACAGGCAGGTGAACCGTTCATGCACTTGATAAATCCCGAATGGCCATGTTGAAAACCTGTCTGCCATTCCATACCAATTCCAATGCGGGAGTGTATATATGGGTTCCCCCCGCATCGCCAAGCAAATGTCCACCACCCGCGGGGGGCCCTACAGTTCAACTCAGTTCTGACACTGTCCACCTGGAGATGGTCGGATCCCACAGGCTGAGGGTTCCGTCCCATAACCCTGCCCCCAACACCCACACTTGAGACGCCAGTCAAAGGTCCCGGGTTGTCACCTGTGCTTCTGACCGACGGCTGTAGATCAGAGGTTACAGTGGTCTCCTGTTAGGTTCCATTAATTAGGGGCTCATAGAGCTCAGAGATGCAGCTTACTTACTGAATCACCAGGTTCTTATAAAGGATGCAACTCAATACCCCTGCAAGCCGATGTCCCCAAATCTCCGGGTGTTCCCTGGAAGCTCTCTGAACCCCATCCTTTCAGGGTTTTATGGTTTCATTACACAGACAGGGGGGGTTAACTCACCGGCCACTGGCACTTGGTTCCCCCTCCATCCCCCTCGTCCTCCGTGAAGGTTGGTGGGGGCTGGATCTGAGAGTTCAAACCCTCCAGTCCCAGGCAAGCAGCGCCCACTCTCCTGGTGTTTCCGAAAGTCACCTCGTTCACATGACATAAGATGCCTCAGTGTCTCTCTCCTTTTAGGAGATTCCAAGGGTGTGAGGACCTCCGCCAGAAACTGGGCAGAAAACCGAATCTGTGTCTCTTACTATAAATCACAGCATCACCGCCTCCTTAAACGAAGGCTCCGAGCCTAGAAGGGAACAGTCCCTGCCTGTCACTCCCCGGAACGTCTGCCCTGCCCCTGGCCTGGGGGTGTGCGGGAGGAGTCTGCAGCCCTCAGCCTCCTTCTCTGCGAGAGGGACTGTCGCAGAGAGGGAAGGGGATCACGCACGCCACACTCAACCCGGAGTTGGAAACAGAGCCGAGTCCTCAGCAAGGACTATTATGTCATTAAAACGGCTGCCCCTTTGTGGCAGTTTCCTTCCTCGTTTCGTGGTATCTTGTCTAACTCAGCTGTCCTACTTTTCGTGCTATAAATCTGATATCTAACCACAGAGAGCAAGTTCCATCAGAGTCTGTATTTTACAGCTCGGTCTTTATTCTGGCATCGTCTAAACCACCTGCTTCACACTGAAGCGTTCCATAAATCCTTGGAGAACTAAAGGGGTTTTTCACATTATTAGTGTCAGCACTTCTGCGTTTTCTTGGTGTCGGGCCCCATGTTTAGTGTTTCACGTGCTCCAACTCACTTAATCTCCTCCAACAGCCTGGACACGCAAACGCCCGATGAGTGAAACACATTTTCTGATAAGGTGTGAGGATACAGCGTTTGTCGCCGTGGCAACAGAGGTCTGGCGGTCCCAGTCCGATTTTAGGAGGAAGTCATCGTGCCGTTGGTCTCTTCCGTCCTCGCTGTTCAAAGGCATTCACACGAAGACAGGGCAGCGTGAGGCCTGCCCCAGGGGGACCTTTGTCACTGCTGTCCTTGTTGCCCACGACTGCAAACGGATGTTCTAGAACCTAGACCCTCCGGTGACTGTATGGCACCACTTTGCGAGCCCGGACGCACAGACCTCAGAGGTCCTTAGAACATGCCTTAGCCATATAAAACCAGAAGGAGAAGGTTGGTGTGTGTTGGGAGCGTTTGGCGCTAATTCAGCCGTCGAAGGGTGGAAAGCCTTGGTGTCGTGGTGCAGCGGGCATGACAGATTATGAAGACTCCGGTGTTTGCATGAACGCTTCAGGTGAATTTTGAGCTTGCAGTGAGGGAGTGCCAGTCGGCCCCCCAGACGTCCTGCTCCCGCTCTGTGGCAGTCCACACAGGTCACAGAAATCTCTGTCACGGCCGCAGCCTCTGCTCGAGAAGGGATTGTGTTCCCAGATGTCCTTACCAAGAGCTAGGAGCTGTTTCCTAGGTACGCTTCATGGTGCCTCGTCCACTCAAGCTCGTACAAAAGCACTAATGAGCGTTCGAGGTACGAGGAAAGAATGAATGCCGTTGAGTAAAAAAAAAAAATGATGCAGAGATATATTTATAGAAATATATACGTATGAGCTACAGTTTTCTCATTTTTAAAATGTTCTTAAATGTTAAAGTACAATATTTCAAATTTTTTTTACATTTTTGTTGTGGTAAAATATATATGGTATAAAATATTACCATTTTTATCATTTTTTAAACATTTATTTATTTTGAGAGAGAGAGAGAGAGAGAGAAAAAGCACGGGCAGGGGGAGGGGCAGAAAGAGAGGGAGAGAGAGAATCCCACGCAGGCTCTGTGCACAGCCTGACGTGGGGCTTGAACCCACGACCCTTGAGATCATGACCTGTGCCTAAATCAAGAATCAGACGCTTAACCAACTGAGCCACCGAGGTGACCCCCCTCCCATCTTCGCCATTTTTATGTGTACAGTTCAGTGAGGGTCCGTATATCCACCTGTTGGACAGCCACCATCACCATCCGTCTCCAGAACTCTCTTTGTCCCAAACTGAAACCCTTTATCCACTAAACACACACAAACACACACACACACACCCCGCTGTCTTTTGTAGCAGCTACCACAACAGACCCACAACAGAGGATTCTTCCTTTTCTCTTGCTTTTTTTTTCTTTTTTCTTTCCTTTTTATTTATTGAAGTTTACTTGACATACATTATATTCGTTTGAGCCTATCACGCAGGGATTTGACAATTCTATACACTCTGAGATGCTCACTGTTATAAATGTGGTCTTAATCCTCGTCCCCATCACGTATTTCACCCCGTTCCAACTCTTCTCCCCTCTGGCAACTACCAGTTTCTTCTCTGCATTTATGGGTCTGTTTCTGTTTCTGGTCTTGTTTGTTCCTTTGTTTTCTCTCTTAGATTCCATATAGAAGTGACGTCATGATACTTTTCTTCCTCTGCCTGATTTACGTGACTCAGCATAACACTCTATAGGTCCATCCGTGTTGTCAAAACTGGCAAGATCTCATTCTTTTGTGTGGCTGAGTAGTATTCCATTCTGCGAAATAGACAGATAGATGAATAGATACATAGATAGATAGATAGAAACATAGACATAGACATAGATAGATATAGACACACACGCCACATCATTTTTTAAGATTTTATTTTAAAAATTTTGTTTTCACATTTGGTTTTGAGAGAGAGAGAGCAAGCGTGAGTAGGCGAGGGGCAGAGAAAGAGGGAAACACAGAATCTGAAACAGGCTCCAGGCTCCGAGCTGTCAGCACAGAGCCTGACACAGGGCTCGAACCCACGAGCTGCAAGATCATGACCCGAGACGAGATCTGACACTTAACCGACTGAGCCACCAAGGCACCCCAAGATTTTATTTTTCAGTAATCTCTACACCTAACGCGAGGCTCAAACTCACAGCCCTGAGATCAAAAGTTACATACTCCACTGACCGAGCCAGCCAGGCGCCCACACCATACCTTCTTTATCCATTAATCTATCGACAGACACTTAGGTTGCTTCCACATCTTGACTATTGTAAATAATGCCACAATGAACATAAGGGTGAGTGTATCCTTTTGCATGGCTGCTTTGTTTTGGAGGGGTAAATACCCAGTAGTGAAATCACTGGATTATATAGTAGTTCTATTTTTAACTTTTTGAGAAACCTCTATACTATCTTCTTAAGTGGCTGTACTAGTTTGCATTCCCACCAACGATGCATGAGGGTTCCCCTTTCTCCACATCCTCACCAATACCTGTTGTTGCTTGCGTTTTGAATTTTAGCTATTCTGGCAGGCATGAGGTGATATCTCACTGTGGTTTTGAGTTTCCCTAATGATGAGCCATGATGAGCATCTTTTCATGTGTCTGTTGGCCATCTGTGTATCTTTTTTGGGACTATGTCTGTTCAGGTCCTCTGCCCATTTTAATCAATTTATTTGGTTTTCTTTGGTGTTGAATTGTGTAAGTTCTTTATATATTTTGGATGTTAACCCCTTATCGGATGTTAACCCCTTTTCATTTTATTGATAGTTTCCTTTACTGTGCAAAATCTTTCTTTAATTTTTTTAATGTTTATTCATTTTTTGAGAGAGAGAGAGAGAGAGAGCGTGAGTGGGTGAGGAGGAGAGACGGTGGGGTAGGAGGGGGGAGGAAACACAGAATCCGAAGCAGGCTCCAGGCTCTGAGCTGTCAGCACAGAGCCCGACGCAGTGCCCAAAACCATGCACTACAAGGCCATGACCTGACCCCAAGTTGGACGTTTAACCAACTGAGCCACACAGACACCCCTGCTGTGCAAAATCTTTTTAGTTAGATGTGGTCCCAATCGTTTATTTTTGTCTTTGTTTCTCTTGCCTGTAGAGACGGATCCAGAAAAATATTGCTAAGGCCTATGTTTAAGAGTTTACTGCCTGTTCTCTTTTAAGATTTCTATGGTTTCAGGTCTCACATTTAGGTCTCTAATCCATTGTGAGTTTCTTTTTGTGTATGGTGTCAGAAAGCAGTCCCGTTTCATTCTTTGCCATATTGCCATCCAGTTTTCCCAACACCATTTATTGAAGAGACTGTCTTCTTCCCATTGGCTACTCTTGCTTCCTTTGTCAAAGATCAATTAACCATGTAGTTGTGGGTTTATTTCTGAGCTCTCTATCCTGTTCTATTGAGCTATGGGTCTGTTTCTGTGCCAGTGTAATACTGTTTTGATCACCATAGCTTTGCGGTACAGTTTGAAATCTGGGATTGTGATTCACATGAGGATTCTTTAAAAATTTTTTTTTTTGAACGTTTATTTATTTTTGGGACAGAGAGAGACAGAGCATGAACGGGGGAGGGGCAGAGAGAGAGGGAGACACAGAATCGGAAACAGGCTCCAGGCTCTGAGCCATCAGCCCAGAGCCTGACGCGGGGCTCAAACTCACGGACCGCGAGATCGTGACCTGGCTGAAGTCAGACGCTTAACCGACTGTGCCACCCAGGCGCCCCATCACATGAGGATTCTTAAAGCATGTATATATATTTCAGTCTCTAATATTCTGGGATATTCAAGTCAGGAAATGTATTTTGAGTTATTTGACATTCTCAGTGGAGATACCTGTCATGTAAAACTTAGAATAGGAATTGCCTAAGACTGTATTAATAAGGAAATGTGCTCAGCTTTATGAGATGAACACATGAAATTGAAGCAACAAATGCATTACTAGGAAAAAAAAAGAAAGTAAAAGGAATTATGTCTAAGAGAAGCCAGAAAAGGATGCAGGTAGGAGCTGCTGAAGATAATAGCATCCCACGGGCACCTGGGGGTGCTCAGTCGGTTAAGCGTTCGGCTTCGGCCCAGGTCACGATCTCACGGTTCGTGGGTTCGAGCCCGACGTTGGGTTCTGTACTGATGGCTCGGAGCCTGGAGCCTGCTTCGGATTCTGTATCTCCCTCTTTTCTCTCTGCCCCTCCGCAGCTCATGCTCACACTCTGTCTCTGTCAAAAATAAATAAACTTAAAAAAAAAAAGATAATAGCATCCCATAGAACCTAGTACAGGTTAGTGGTTCCCATGTTAACCTCAGGTTCACGGTGAATTAACTGGAGTTAGTTATATTATCACTGTTACTATTTTATGTTCTAATCTTCTCACACCTCACTGGCCCTCAGGGACTGATTTTATAGTTTTGTGGATGACGCTGTAAGTGGGGAGAAGATGGGAATGCCAAGACAATGGGTCTGCATTGTGGTGACAATGGATGCCACCCACGTGGGCTCCCAGCACTGACCCTGCATTCGCCAAAAGCCACTGTATGAAGAGCCATAGGGGCACAGACGATGAAGCATCCGACTCGGGTCATGATCTCACGGTTCATGAGTTCGAGCTCCATGTTGGGCTCTGTGCTGACAGTGTGGAGCCTGCTTGGGATTCTCTCTCTCTCTCTCTTTCTCTCTCTCTCTCCCTCCCTCTCAAAATAAACTTAAATAAATAAATAAATAAATAAATAAAATAAAAACTCATAGAACCAGATTCAATATATATATTTGAAGAATAACTCTGATTTGAAGATTAAATTTGCCAATCTTTTTTCTCTCCCAAGTGGAGGATGCACTTCTCAACTTGTCAAAAAACATTTTCAGTCACTATAGATCCCTTGTCCTCTCTTCCCTGAGCACAGTCCACGAGAGTTTGAAAGAAGAGTTTTGCATTACTAAATATCACTGTTTTCACAAGATTATGTCCGGGAGAACATGAAAGCTAAGCTAATGACCCTCCCCCCCCAAATTGATTTAGTGTTTGCAACCAAAGTTTTTTTAGTCTGCAATATCTTTTATTATATTCTCCATGCGGGCAAGTAAACATTCTGAGTAATGAATGTTTACTCCCCTATGTTCCTAATATAAGCTTTATATTCTGACCTACATTTATGTGTAAAACACCGACACACGGATTCGCATTATAAAGCGAAGGTCTACAGAGTTACTTCCTCTGGTAGATAATACCTCATTTCCAGAAAACGGCCCCAAAATATTTGCCAGATGAAAAATTAGAGAATAATAGTTTTGTTCCGGTTAAAATAAATCCTATAAGGGAGTTTTGCTATCCAATCTATGTAGCATTCTCTAAACTTAGAACATGGTTTATGCTGCTGATGTTTTTTAAATCATAAAAGAAGAAACAGGAAGTTGAACTGAGCTGAATTATCAGATTAAGTTCTTTGATTTTAATAAAACCATTATGAAAGATAAAATAGAGGCCATCTATAATTTACTACCACCAAGTAACTCTTCAAATATTTTTGAGATTTTTTTTAGCATTTTTATTGCTATTTTGTGTAGTAATTATGACTGTGCTTGTTCACCAAACATGAGCACATTTCACATTGTAGAAACTTTACAAATATTTGAATGAATTTTGGCTCCTTTGTTACCTAAGTGTATCATGCTGTAATTATTCATTTTTATATTGTTAAACTTTAGATCATTTTCTTTATTTCTATTACTATTCTGGGTACACCATGATAATGATTTTGGTATATGCCTAATTTTTCCACATGTGTTGAGACTATTATCTTAGAAACATTCCCCAAAATAGGAATACTGAATCAAAGTCTGTGAACATTTAAGATTTTTGCCAACATGCTTTGCCAAGTAAATAATTTTCTCAAATACACAAGGCTTGTTGTTATTTATAGTCATATCAGCAATGTACCTGAGCACTCAATGTTTAATTACAAGATTTAAAGGTTAGAAAATACCATTTCTTTTTCATATGAGTCTTTTTTGTTAACTGTGGTGGTTAATTCCGTGTGTCAAATCAACTAGGCCACAGGGTGCCCAGATACCTGGTCAAAAATGACCCCAAGCATTTCTGTGAGGGTGTTTTGGAATAAGATTAATATTTCAGTGCATAGACTAAGTCAAGCAGACTTCCTTCCCTCATGGGGGTGGGTCTCATCTGATCAGCTGAAGGCTTGAATCGAACAAAAATCTGACTCTTCTCCAAGTAAGAGGGAATTCTTCCTGCCCAACAGCCTTTGAACCAGGACATTGGTTTTTGTCTGCCTCCAGACTTGAACTGAAACGTCAACTCTTCTTTGAGTCTTGAGCCTGATGGCTGTTGGATCAGAACTCTACCTTCAGCAATCCTGATTCTCCAGATTGTAGAGCCCTTGTGCAGATCCTCACATGAGCTGATTCCTTGCCATCTATCCATCCATCCATCCCTCTACCTGCCTATCTCCCTATGCACTCACACACACAGACACTTGTACAACCTTGTGGTTCTCTGTCACTGGAGAACCCAAGACAACAACTTCAGTTTATTGCATACTTGTCGATTCATTGTATTTCCTTACTTTGGAATGTTATGCTCGTGTCCTCTAACTATGTCTCTATGAGGGCATTCTTATTGGTTGCCATGAACTAACTTCTGTACATTTTTTTTTGTACATTTTTATAATATTTTTAGTAATGCTTCAATCGTCCTGACCACCATGCCTCCCAAAAATCTCAAGAAATGCTATCAGAAGTGCTAATTTTAACTAACACTTGAAGAAATTCTGATTCAGAAAAAAGAAAGAAGGAAAGAAAGACAGAAAGAAAATAGTGAATAGCTAGAGTATGTACGACATGACTTTTCTTCCTCCTGGTCCAAAAAGAAAGAAAAATGAAAAGCAAAGTTCACATTTAGTCCACTAGGAATTAGTTGCTCTTTGGGCTTTGCATGCTGGTCCAATCCCAGAGACAAGACACGGGTCTCGCGGGTTTTCATTTGTACTGGAGAGACCCGAAGCCTCGTGAAGGCCATCAGCGTGACTCCTTGGGACAGCAGCTGGTTTCAGGGCTGGAGCCACCCGCCTCTTACAGTCCCAAGCTTCGGGCAATAGGGACACCACTGCTCCCGTCCGGCACCTTCCTGCCTGTCCGCACACCAGCTCATAGGACGGTTCCGCCGGCCGTTGGCTCTTTTCTCCACCTTGGGAACTGAGAGAGAAGTAAAACTGACCCAGTAAGAGCGGTGCCCGACTGACCCCTGTGGTGGTTCGCAAGGATTTATCTAGCTGCTTCCGGTTTTCTCGGCAGAATTTCCTTGAAACACTAAAACGACCTCCACTTTTACATAAATCAGACCAAAATGGTTTCTGGCCTCGCTTGCTATTGTTCTCCCTGTGGCTATGGGTCTGTTTCTGTGCCAGTGTCATACTGTTTTGATCACTACGGCTTTGCAGTATAGTTTGAAATCTGGGATTGTGATCCACATGAGGATTCTTAAAGCATGTATATATATATTTCAGTCTCTAATATTCTGGAATATTCAGGGACACACAGCCCGGGAACAGGGGACCGTGGCCACAGCACGTCCCCTCACACTCTCCACTGGGCCCTTAACTACATTAGCGACATGCAGGGAGAGGGGCTCTACATTAAAAAGCCCCCAAACCCAATCCAAATTGAAAATTTCAGCATTCAGGGGTGCCTGGGTGGCTCAGTCGGTTAAGCATCCAACTTGGGCTCAGGTCACGATCTTGCGGTTGGTGCTTGTGTTTGAGCCGTGCGTGGGGCTCTGTGCTGATGGCTCGGAACCTGGAGCCTGCTTCGGATTCCGTGTCGCCCTGTCTCTCTGCCCCTCCCCCACTTATAATCTGTTTCTCTCTCTCTCTCAAAAGAAGTAAACATTTAAAAATATTACAAAAATAAAAATCAAAATCTCAGCATTCATTGCTGCCTAACGTTCACTTACAGGAAGAAAAAAAAATGGGATTAAGAGATCAGGGGGAAATGGAAATCTAGCCCTAAAGCCCAGCTGACCAATAACTACCCACAGAAAGTGTGATCATTCATTGTTTTTTCCTAAGACTGAAATTAAAACTATTACTGTTTCCCCCATTGAATGGCTTAAGTTTAACCAACAGCTGTAAATATTTTAGCGGGCAAAAAAAGGTTTTCCTTAATAGGGGCTCGTTCAAAATATAGGATAGTAATTAAAGGAAACCACTGGTGTTTAGAGTTTTATACTCCCCCTATTAAAATGAGCTATGTATGAAGAAAAATGCGTCCCATAAATGGAGATTATGGTCGGGGGGGGGAGAATTATCTATTTTAAGCTAAACATAAATAATTCATATGTTTCCCATAATAGCACATGCTGTCTTAGATGTTTGATATAAATTCCGAACACAAAGACACTGATAATATTACTAAAAGACAGTCATAAAAATATTTCTAGTTTCCATTGCCTACCACAAAAATGCTGGTCATTATTTAGGGCGAGAGCTTTTTTGTTGTTGTTTTCTGAAATGATTCTATCAAAACCACTTCCTTTAGAGATGCACGACAGAGTGCAGGCCACCGCTCGCTGCAAACACACCCGTGCAAAATTGCAGAGGAACATATTCGAACGTGTCGTTTCTTTTTAACGTGCGTATCTTGTGCTGTAATGGTCACTGGAAAGTGCTTCCAAATTTGCAGGAGAAAATTTTGTCTGGAGCGTTATTTCAGGTGGAAAACTGGCTTAGGGGGAAAATCACAATTAAACCCTTTAAAAAAGATTTCACAGTAAGATGGTTGCATTTACATGGCCTCAAATATTTTCTTATTACTTACTTGTACCACAAAAAAAAAAAAAGATTTGGGGTCGCCCTAACAACAGAAAAAAGAAAAAACAGACACAATAGAAACCTAGACCATTGGCGGAAAACTCAACGGCTGAGCGTCAAGCCGCTGATTTCCAGAGTCCCCAAGGAAAACTGTCGTTCCAGATCATACCACTTCTCTGGGCCACACTCGCCTACAAAAGGCAGGTGGCTCCCAGCATCTGCCAGCGACTTCCTCACCCTGGGCAACGGGAGGACGTGGAGCACACCAAACGGAGGAACCTGGCGATCATGTCCCGTGTGTGACCGCAGGGCACGGGGCCAGCAAGCACAGATTCACACTTTGCCTCAGGAGGCCCACGGTCTGGAAAGCAGGAGGGGAGAGTCATCAAGTCCTGAGCCGGAAACGCAGCCTGCAATGGAGGAAGTCACTTGTGCACCAAGAAGCCACCCCGAGGGCCAGTGGGGAGATGTGGGTGGGACGCCTGCCCTCACCTCCACCCGCCCGGTTCTCCTTTTCCATCCTTCTTCCCTTCCAACCTGCCAAAGGTGGCCTTTCAGAAGCACCAAGCTGAAAGAGATCTCAAAACTGCCAGATGCAGAATGTTCAAATCATTCCGGGTCTCAGGTCTCACTCCTGCTAATAATCTTCGTGGGCGACCAGACAAGCCCCATGGAGAGCACCGCAGAGTGCCGACCCCAGCCCCTTTCCAAGAGCTGGTGGGTCCTCATGAGCAGAGTGGGGGGCAGTGTCACTGGGAGGTCTTGTGGGGTTTCATCAGCACAGCCATGCATTTCTCCCAAGACCTGCTCACATCAGCCTGGGCGCCTGGCAGCCCGTATTCCACACCTGCAAGCCGCCTGGCCCATAGCTCCCCAGCCTGTCTAGTGGGACCCTGGACGATTATACCTCAGTCTTGCCTCAACCTGAGCCTCTCCCTGTGTCCCAGGGAAGAGAACACTGGATTTAGCAGCACAAAGAACATCGTTGACCTGAGGAGAGCAGTTTCCTGCGAAATCATAGGAATAGTAGCCCGGGCAAGATTAACTGTTAAACTTAATATATGGATAAGAGGAAGTAATGGTATCTCTGTCTATCCATCCATCCATCCATCCATCCATCAACCCTTCTTTCCTCCCTCCCTCCTTTCCTTCCTTCCTTCCATCATCTATCCACCCATCCATCCATCATCTATCCATCCACCCATCCTTCCTTCAACCCTTCTTTCCTCCCTCCCTCCTTTCCTTCCTTCCTTCCTTCCTTCCTTCCTTCCTTCCATCATCTATCCACCCATCCATCCATCATCTATCCATCCACCCATCCTTTCTTCAACCCTTCTTTCCTCCCTCCCTCCCTCCCTTCCTTCCTTCCTTTCCTTCCTTCCTTCCTTCCTTCCATCATCTATCCACCCATCCATCCATCATCTATCCATCCACCCATCCTTTCTTCAACCCTTCTTTCCTCCCTCCCTCCCTTCCTTCCTTCCTTTCCTTCCTTCCTTCCTTCCTTCCATCATCTATCCACCAATCCATCCATCCAACCATGCCTCAGGAGAGAGTACTGGCTTAGACAATGACATCTAGTCTCCTATTAGGCAAGAGTTGTTTGAAGTAATGGTTATATGCTCAAACAGATATGCCTAATAAGGACGAAAAACTCAAGGAAGGGATTAGCCTTGATATAACGATATAGGAGATCGTCAAATCCATAAGAGTGGGTGGAATCACCAAAGGAAAGACCTACCTGGAAGAGAAGAGACGTCTGCAAGGGAAAGCCCACTGGTCGGGGATAGAGTGGTGCAAAGGGCCAGAGGGTAAATGTAAGCTTTCATCAGAGAGCTAATTCAGGGACCAGGCTGGCAAACTGCTTATTTGAGCAACTTCAAGTAAAGCTGCAGGATATATGAAGTGAAAGTGTCCCCCATTGTGACTTGTTATTGCAAAAGAATCGTTACATGCCTTCAGGCTGCAGCCTTGTAGCACTTACACACACCAGGTGACCCAAATGTGGCATCCTCTTGCTCTATGGCTATGCCAGGTGGGGGGACTTTCTGAGCTTTCCAGCGGCGTGACAGCCCCTCAGGAGGCCTGACCTGCCTTCTTTCTGATAAATGATAAGCTGGTCTCCTCCTGAAAGATCATAAAGGCATGGGATGAAAAGTGCCTGGAGAGGTACATCAGGAAGCGACTTGCGGTTTTTCCTCTAAAAAAAGATGTGAAGTTTGGAAGAACTAACACCCCTCCTAAAAGTTCTACTTTTGGGTGGGCTAGAAGAGAACAATTACTGGAACAGTCGTCTAGTTATCTTGCCTGTGGGAATGAAATCTCTGCATGGGCTTTGGAGCCCAGACCCCCAGGAGCCCCCACTAAGAGCTCCCGGGATCACGAGCAATGCTGAGGGGGACAGCAACCTGTATCTGTCCCGGACCCCAAGTCACAGCCGCCCGGGGCCAGCTCCCTCCCCTCTCCTCGCACCAGCATCCCTTCCAACACCCTCCTCCAGTCTCTGGGACATTCCCCTCGGAGGTCACCCTCTGCGGCACCTGCCACCACCAGCTCGGACCCTTACCTGTGTCCCCTGCCTGTGTCCCCTTGCTTAATGCTTCTCGCGCTCCTCCACTCGGGCCACGCACACAGAGGGCCATTGGCTTGCATGAGGTTGAACGAGGGAACAGAGAAGTAGATCACTGGCTAATATCTCAAAAAAAAAAAATACTGTACTGCCACATAACGTATCCCAATGTCATCAACATCCCTTCGGCTAAAAATGACCATCGTCTTGTCCTCACGCTGTGACCAGATTTGGGTGCTCCTTCCCACTTCACGGCGATCATCCTCAGCCCCCTGAGTCATTTCCTACCACCCCGCCCAACGACGCCGTCTCTGGCTCTCATCCTGCCATGCCACATCTCCTGAAAAACCGCAATTGGTGGTCCCTAGAAGCCTCTCTGGAAAAATACCATTTTACCCGAAGAAAGATTGTCTTCCCCCAAAAGGCTCATTGAATAAACACGAACAACCGAGAAGTCACTGGGATATATAGGTCAGTTAGCAAGTCACAACTGAAAACAGATTCAATGAAAGGGTTGCGCATTCAGGAATAGGATAGTGCTTAAAAGGATGCGTGGGGGAGTTTTTCCAAATCAGACTTGCTTTTTAAAGTAACTTAGATGATATGAGTGAAAGTATGCTCATTAGCAACATCTAAATCAAGGCCGATGTAATTATATGGGTAACAGCTCTGTCTGAACACCTCGAGCTGCCTCAGTATTACTCCATCAACTGGAAATGGAGGGGCGTGTGGTGCGGCTGCCTTTAGCTGTGGAAACAGGTGACTTGTAGAACCAGATAAGAAAGATCACATTTAATCAATTTTACCATAAAATGCAAGAATCGTGTCCTGCTTCCCATAGACACTAGGGCAGTCACTTTCAAAGAAAATTGACCAGGTTTGTCATGCCCCGATAACCAACTACTCAGATTTCTAGAATGCTCTTCTGGACACCTGACATTACTGTCCACCTTTCTAGCTCACTGACCCTCAGTAATGGCTTACATATGTTTTGATAAACATCAGCCAATATGACTACAAATAAGTATATCTGTGGGTCAAAAACTTGGACGTGAGTTTTTGTAAATGATGGTCACGTTTTAGAACCTGATAATTAAATGGTAAAGATTAAAAGTTCTTATCATGTTTGAAAAGGTGCTTTTTTTTGGGGGGTTTTAACTCAGATCTTGACTAAACTACTATAGAATTGATTTAGTCAATGCTATTCTATTTCTTAGAACTATAGCAACTGGAAATTTTCTTAGCCGAACAGGATTTCCTGGTTTTCGAGAAAGCCTCAGAGATCAAACACACATCTGGAGCCCGGGCCCTCATCTGCCCCATGTAGTGGCGCGATCATGCAGATTGCTTTATTAGTGTTTTGCTTTCAGGATCTCTTTCTTTCTTTTCCTCATTTACTGGAGGAGTGGCTGGGACACTCTGGGTTCTCCCCAGGACACCCTAGCCTATCCGCTCCGTGGGCTTCTTCGGGTGTTGGCTTTGATTTTGTTTCTGATTTGTCTCCTGTTGCTTTTTGCCGAGAGAAACGTAAGTGGAAGTTTCAGACAGACCTTTTCTCTTTTGGAGAAAGAGGAAATGCTTCTCTCGCTCCTTTGGAAATTTCCCCTTCTTTGTACACGGAGCAGTCAGCGGCCCCAAGTGAGGACTACGGGAGGTCCCCGGGGGTTGGGTGCCCCCCGGGCTGGGGACAGCCCACTGCAGCGAGCAGCGGGTTGTGGTTCACGCTGTGTGTCTTTGGAGGAAGTGGGCGCCTTTATCTCTGACTCACCTTGGGCCTCTTTCCCGGCATATTGTGAGCGCCTAGCAGACCAGGTCTCAGTACTTCGGACAGTCAGAGGTAGGTCCGTACCAAAGATCCCTCGGGAAAGAGACGTCTATCCCTCTGGGCTCTTGACGGACCTTCGCATCTCTCTCTCTCTCTCAAGTCCAGCTCCCTGTCCTCATTGCCAAAGCTGGCCGTGATCAGTAACCGTGCAAAAATATACCTGGAAGTGTTGACAGGTGTCAAACAGGTGTCTGGTCTTCCTAAGAAGAAAAAAGCCAAACTAGGCTAAAAATTGTTGACTTTTCCAGTGCATCTTTCAGTGGCATGGAAAGTCTAAGCCGTGTTAGGAAGACGAGCCACCCAGCTCGCACACCTCCTTCGTTTCCTTTAAGCAGTGACTTCAGACTCCTTAAAAGCAGCTTCCTTTCCTTAATTTTTCTACAAACGGGTGGACAGGAATGCCTGCAATACAGCCTGATTTAGACCCACCCAGCACATCTCCCCCTCTAGAGGCGTGCACGGTGCTGACGAGCCAGACCCATTTTCTCTGTCAAGGCTTCCTCACTGACCTTGCATTTTATTTCCAGGTGACAGAGATTCAGGACGGGAGGGGAGGGAGATTCCGACCTGCAGCTTGTATTATGTTCAGTCACGATCAGAACAGTCATGTGCTAAAATGAGACCTGACAATGAAATCCAGGTTCCCGACGAAGGGGCGGGAGAGTTTCATGTCGCCCACTCTTCGGAAAGCATGGTGGGGGCTGTGAGCTCAGGGAAGTGGGGCAAAATAAGCTTGTCCCTGTGGCTGCTCACAGGAGAGACAGGGACACTGTAGACTCCAGGGAAAGGGCCAGCCGGGGGGCAGGAGACTGAAGAAGTTCCTAAAGCAGCCTGAGGACCCCTTTAGGACAATGACGTCCTAAAATCCCGTCCCTGCAGTATGGCAGGTGCCAGAGATTACAAGGACTATTTGCGTTTAAATTTGCTACTTTTAGGGGTGCCTGGGTGGTTCAGTCGGTTAAGCGTCCGACTTCAGCTCAGGTCACGATCTCACAGTTCATGGGTTCGAGCCCCGAGTGGGGCTCTGTGCTGACAGCTCAGAGCTGGAGCCTGCTTCAGATTCTGTGTTTCCTTCTCTCTCTGCCCCTCCCCTGCTCACATTCTGTTTTTTTCTCTCCTCTCAAGAATAAATAAACATTAAAAGAATTAAATTTGCTACTTTTACTAACAAAAATTGCTACGATTAAAAATCCTGAAGACATCCTTTTGTTGTGACCTAGGGAGCCATGTCCTAACACCAAGAACAGTCGTATTTTCCCAACATAAACTTAAAATTATCAAAGTCATTGCCACGATCAAGTATGTAATACTTATTGACCAAATCTTTTTTTAAAAAAAAATCTTCAGTTGACCATTTATACTCTCCTTCCACAGTTAGGCAAAACTACCAAAGATATGGAATCCCGGACAGATGATAACAAAGCCATTTTTAGGATTAAAAGTCATATTAACCTCCACGCGTAAATATGTCACATTTAGTTGATCATTAGAAAAGTACAAAAAATATTATCTCTTCACCCTGATGAAATTATGGGAAGACATAAAAGTTCCTTGAACCTTTAAAACCTTGCCAAGATCTGCCACAAAATCCCAAATCAAGGGCAAGCTGAGGGCTTTTGTTGTGGCGTATAAAATTACCAACAGGCATCGCCAAGTTTCCTAGCTAATTTTACTTACAATTTTAAGGTTAAGTGTCTGGATCCCCATGGTGAACCAAGGATCCCTAGAGAGGAGGCGGCAATATGGCCTGGGGACAGGCAGCAGGGGATACGTTCAAAACGATTCAAAACGATGAGAAAACCAGCTAAAAATCTGTCCACTGTCTATCTTCCCCTGATGAGGCAAGTGCACATCATATTTGCAATCCAGCTCTCATCGTGGTTGGGGCCTTGCCACGCTTCACCACGCACCTCCCCGCCCAAGCCACTGGCCAATCTGTCGCCTGCCATGAAGTCCACCATTGACAAGAGGGAAATCCAAACAACTTCTGAAACTTTCACCCACATCATCACTGGCCGAGAATTGTCCGTCGCTGAAACACACACAGAAAATCTCCCTTCACGCAATCACGCAAATGATTACAAAATCGTACCGGATCACAGGTATGCGATATGTTGTTGATGGTTATCTCCCACGGTAGCTCGGGCAAGAGGACTAGACTAGAACCTTAAGCAGGTCTCCAGAATTTAAGGGAAGCTTGACAGTCTGTAACTGTACATTCAGTATTTCCAGTGAACTTTATTTTGAATACATCATTCCAAATATTGCCACGATGCTCTTCCCCTGCTTTGTCGGCTAAAAATAACTTCTGACGGTGGTCAACCACTAGGGTTGGGAGACACCACATGTGCTGTGATAATGGTGTTGAAATCTACTGAGTTAAGTCAAGTCATGAACAATCTCGAAGTGCTGATTTTTGCAGCGGATTCATTCACTGTGATGCGTGCAGACACGCGTCCTTGCAGTTTCTACGTGGAACACGAAGGGAAGGGCAACGTGCCAGGCGTGCCATCGTGGACCGGGTGACAAGACGGACGAAGAAACCCATCACCAGGAGAGGCCATGTCCAAGCAGCCTCTGCACAGAGCACCCGTTAGAACACATTCCGTGGGGGGGCACCTGGGTGGCGCAGTCGGTTAAGCGTCCGACTTCGGCCAGGTCACGATCTCGCGGTCCGTGAGTTCGAGCCCCGCGTCAGGCTCTGGGCTGATGGCTCGGAGCCTGGAGCCTGTTTCCGATTCTGTGTCTCCCTCTCTCTCTGCCCCTCCCCCGTTCATGCTCTGTCTCTCTCTGTCCCAAAAATAAATAAACATTGAAAAAAAATTAAAAAAAAAAAAAGAACACATTCCGTGGGGCTTGATAGAACGCCCAGAGTCAGAGGTCTCCCTGCAAATACTCACAGTCGTGACATCCTGTGTGCAGACATACAGAAAAACAGAGAAGGACCAGTCTGTGGGGGAATGAGCTGCTTTTGCTGTTGAGAAACCAGAGAGAAGAGAAAGAAACAGGGTGGGCCACGCAGGTAAAATGACACCCACGCTCAGTCCTGTGTGCCCGAACATTCCTTCATCCTGTGTCAAAGCACCAGCCCTCTTTCAGATAGAAATTTGCTCAGTCCAGGGTTCGCGGGTGGCTCAGTTGGTGGAGCCACCAACTCTGCATTTCGGCTCAGGTCATGATCTCACGGTTCCTGATTTTGAGCCCCGTGTCTGTCAGCGCAGAGCCTGCTTGGGATTCTCTGTCTCCCTCTCTCTCTGCCCCTCCCCTGCTCTCTCTCTCTCTCTCTCTCTCTCTCAAAATAAATAAATAATTTTTTTAAAAAAGAAATGTACACTATCCCAACGTAAAGGAAGGAAAAAGATCATAGAGCAAACTGAATTTACCTTGAACTTCATACAGTCACCGTCATTCGGAATATTTCAGGACCTCCTGCCGTGTGTCTGGCAGGGTGCTGGGCACGGGAGAGAGGCAAACAGAGCGAGGTCCAGGCCCCACCCCGAGTCAGCCTGTCTGTGGCAATAACGGGCCCACTGACGATTCTGAAGCCGGTGGCTTCAAGCTCCAGTGAACACAGAATGGCCAACCCAGGACCCCCAAGGCTGCTGAAAACACTCCACCACTCGGTCAGGGGGATGTTCTCCACCAGTTGTTCCCAAACTCTGTGGCGAAAGGACCAGCTCAGATTGCCTTTGATTGCTTACTGGCTTTAAAAATTTCCGGCCTGGTAATTTTATAAATAAATCGCTAGAAAAATTAAAACACACACACACACACACACACACACACACACACACACACACAAAAAGCCAGCATACAAAATGCAAGCCAAGCTTTTTACTATTACATTCACTGACATGGAATCGCTTTGTCCAATTACTATAAAACCTTCTGAAAGCTATGTGTCTGTTTCCGTGCTTAGCGTGTGACAGACCAGTGACAGAATGCTTATAGACAGCCACTGGTGTGCCCATCACCCGCTAAGTGGCCCTACTCTCGACTCCAAAAGAGGATTGATTTGTGGATCAATGTACGTCTAAAAACAAGGTAGTAGGAAGCTTAATTTTAATTGCCAGCAATAAAGTGGAAGAGTACCTGGCACATAATAAGCACTTAACAAATATATGCTGAATGAATGAATAAATAAATACGTGAACTGTCAGTGACTGCCAACGTGGACAGGAACGTGGAGATGGAAGGAGGCCCCGCAGTGAAGGGCGTCTGGAGAGATGGCGAAGCCCAGACACAAACGTGGCCGTGCAGACACAGGGCCCTCACATGAGAAAATAAAGACGCAGGGGTGCTCGGGTGCCTCAGTCAGTGAAGCATCTGACTCTTGATTTCAGTTCAGCTCATGATCTCACTGTTCATGAGTTCGAGCCCTTTGCTATAAGCCGGAGCCTGCTTGGGATTCTCTCTCTCCCTCTCTCTCCACCCCTCCCGGACCCGCACTCTCTCTCTCTCTCTCTGTCTCTCAAAATAAATATATAAAGTTAAAAACACGAAAAAAATAAACTGAAGACACAAAAGTTGTGAACATTTAGAGATTAATCAAATGAAGCCAAACAGAAGGAAATGTAGATCCAGTGCTTCTAGAAGAAAGTGGACCGCAGACCAACACAACGGTGTATAGAAGACACAAGGCTCGAGGACAGCGAGCCGAACAGTGAGGCCAAGGTGCCCACCCTAGTTTCACCAGGAGGGGCACAGTGTCCAGAACAAGCAGTCCCATAGTCTTGAAGCACTCAGTTCAGGGTGAACCATTTCATGGAGGTTTCGACAGAGAGAGCAGACATGCGTAGGCAGGGGGAGAGCAGCAAAGATTTGAAAGTGCAGTGACCTGGAACCTGCCGAAGGAGCCCGTGACACTTAATCTAAGGGAGCTCAACCTTGGTGGGGGACAGGAGGGAGGACGGAGAAGGAGCCCTCGTCTGATACTTCACGTGTGTGCCCATGAAGAGGGCGTTAGGTCTGGTTTCTTGATGGCGGAGGCAGAAGGGAAGGATGGACATAACTAAACAGTAGTAAGGTTTCACTGTCCATAGGAGGAAACCCTTTTTAATCATAAAATTGGTCTCCAATGAACATGAAATATGGTTTTTGGAAGGGGTGAGCTCTTCCCCATCACCGGGTGTTGAAGGTAAACGGGGTCAGCGCATATAAGGATGTTGTAGAGAAGGATACTAACTTGAAGGGAAACCAGGACACCCGCTGGGACGGAGGCCCACCTTCCACTGAAGAAATAGTGAGCACCCGTTGAGGGCCAGTGTAGTTCTGGGCGCCAGGGGCGCCGTGGGCAGAGAGCAAATAGTTCTCACATCTAAGAGCTCTGTGTCTGCTGGGCACTTAGTGAGCACGCACCCAAACAGAACTTGCTTCCTGACCGTCAAATCCCTGGTTTTGTTCCCACCAGCAAGACCATCCTCAGAGGCAGGATTGGTGGAAAGAAGAATTTCTGAAGGACCACGGCCTTTTCTCACGTGGTGGGAAGCAGGTGCTGCCATCCGCAGGAATGGGCGAGAGGGAAGGAAAGGTTCTTGTCTCCGTGCCCGTGGGAAGTGCAGGGGGTGCCACGGATTTGTTGGATGCCATATTCCTGAATGACCTTCTCCCTTGGTGGCAGGTAAAAGTGACTGTAGATGTGTCCAGGGAGTGTGGGGCCTCTGAGGACACGGGCTATGGACAGACGTCCCCGGAGACCCCGGACTGTAACCCCGGATGGCCAAGACAGTGTATTCGACGTCATAGCTTCCCGGTGGCTAAGTCAGCCAGATGCCGCTAAAGCCACATTCCTGTTTCAGACACCAAGATTACGGAATGGGGGGATAGCGTACTTGTTTGGGCAAGGTGATAAATATGAACAATGAGCATTTAACACACCGACTCACCTGAGAGAATTCAAAATGACAAAGCGAGACATGAAAGAGAATATTTGGAGCAAGAATCAGCACATCGAAATTTTTCAAAAAGCGACCAATACTAAAGCCTCCAGGAAAATAATATATTTTTATTAATTAACTACCTGACACATTTCCGATTCTGCTGCTCCTACCCGTTCCCTAAGTGTTCTTTGATCAGTTCCTCACGTGGGTGATGAATTATAAATATTTCTCTCTAAAGAAGACAGATAATTCGGTCTTTCCTCTAGCGTAGTTGGTCAAAATGTTTTGATTGTTATCGATTGGTGCGAAAGGTTCTTTCTTCTTCATAACTTGCTCTTGGCTGAAGACTGTTGTATCTAAAAGGTATGTGGAGTCACTGAGGACTCGATTAAAGCAATGAGAAGAAGATCTGGCTTGACCAGTATGTCGATATTCAAAGTATCTTCAAGTGGATAGATGGCATTTCTAACACAGATGGAGCTCAGTTCTTGAGGTCGACTAAAAAGAACCCGTGGCTTGAAGACAGGTCAGTCCCCCGGCTACCATCAGTCACCTGGTGAGCAGACAGGAGGGGAAGGCCGCAGCTAGTCTGAGCAAGAGGGGCAGGAAAACAGGCTTTTTGCAACGTCAGCCAGGGGAGGGGTGCCATTGGGCTCAAATGCCTGTGCCCTCACCAAAGCCTCTGCTGGGGGCTGGGGAGCAGATCAGAGTTCTCTATTTTTATGAAATTACTTCCTCAGTAGAGTCGTCAAATGCAGAATGCTTAGATTCTCATTATTTATGTGAAGGCTTCATTTCACGCTTTTCTTAATATCTTTTTTTAAGTTTATTTACTTTGAGAGAGAGGAGAGAGAGAGAAAGAGAGGAAGAAGGAGAATCCCAAGCAGGCTATGTGCTGTCAGCACAGAGCCAGATGCGGGCTCGATCCCGTGAACCGCAAGATCATGACCTGAGTTGAAATCAAGAGTCAGACGCTTAACTGACGGAGCCACCCAAGCTCCCATTCTTAGTATCTTCTAAGACAAGTTACATTCGGGGGCTTTAGACTGTGGTCAAGCAGTTCAATGTGCACCGGCCACCATCAGCATTATTTGTGCATCATCCTCCGCAGCCTGGAAAGTTCAGGACGGCTCCGACTGGTACCAGCAAAGTCAGAGGAGAAACGTTCTTCCCGGTTTCACACCACAGGACTGTTTCTGTGGGGCTCTGGGCACTTGCTGAGCACCAACGACACCTGCTTCTCTTAGACCTTCTAGGGTCGTGTGGACAACATCGGTCAGCCTCACACCCTTCCCCTGTTGAACAGTTTGGATGACGGGGCTGTGTGGCATAAGCCCCTGGATGTATGTGTACTTGTGCTTCGGGCATATTCCTAAGAATAGCCCCTTTACAGGCCTGAGCCCTTTGAAAAGCCCTTTATCATGATCTCATGACTGTATTTTCTTTGGTGACCTCAGTCATCTTTGTCTCCTCGGTATTCAGCAGACTTCAGTTCAAAATAGACATGTCTGAAGCCTTTCTGTATTTCAAGACGCCTCGATAAAAATGCTTGATGGGTGACATTTTCATGCACATATTAGCTGTTTCCAAACACGAAAAGTCAAATATCGCTTTCCAGATTGTCTCCAAATCCCAGGTTCAGGTTGTGATACTGAGAAAGTACGTGCCGACTTCACCCAGTCGAATTTGTTGGGCCGCACGTTAGCGCCTCGGGTGTGCTCTCTAGGGACCCTTGGGTTTTCAGTTTCTTCTACGTTTCTTCTTCAGCTTCAGTGACGACAGTGCTGGATTAGGGCCTTTCTTGTTACAAAATGAGATGACTTTGCTGTGCTGCAGTGAGTCAGGCTGACTGGCCATCACTCCCCACTTGGTAAGGACACGACAGTGAATAACAATGATCCCAGTTCCAAAGAAGCAGCACCCGTGGGGTGGGCGACATGCTGTGATGGCCGCGTCACCACTCAGGATGCAGATGCCCCAGGACTGCACCCGCTGTGGACTGATGGCTGAGTCCCTCCCCAGGAAGTGCGCTGACCCCCAAGGAACCGTCTCACTGAAGGATCATGTATATCTCTGGGGACAGCTGGATCTGACTGCTCCAAAGAGGTGACAAAAGCCCAGGCCCCTTGCCTCGATTCACAAGACTGTGGGATCCCAACTGTAGAGCTCCCACGGGATTACTAGTGGAGGCCTCTGCTCACGTCAGAGCCCAGCGTCTGCTTTGGCCCATTGCTTCACCCTTACCGCCCCCCACCCCGGCCCGTCTTGAGCTCTCATCCCAAACATCTCTGTCTTGGAGTGTTTCCCGGAGCCTAACATGGGATGCTCTGTGCCAGGACCCTGCTGGCCACTTCATATATGTCGTCTCCTGTGTGGTCACAGCTGAATCTCACGGAGAGATGTTGTAGTCTCAAGACAGATATTATTAGGTCCATTTGGCAGATGAGAACAGCGAGATTCAGATATCGCAGAAAGCTAGCATCGGGGCACAGATCCGAAACCGAGACCTCGGTCATCCACAGTCCCAACAACTCCTCAGTCCCGTCTCCAGAAGCTCCTTTGGAATCTTTCTGAAACGTGTCCGTCATAAAAATCAATCATGACTCCTAGAGAATGTTTGTATTTAAAAGCTTAACCGAAGATCATGGGGGAGGGGAAGAAAAAAAAAAAAGATTAGAGAGGGAGGGGAGCCAAAGCATAAGAGACCCTTAAAAACTGAGAACAAACTGAGGGTTGATGGGGGGTGGGAGGGCAGGGAGGGTGGGTGATGGGTATTGAGGAGGGCACCTGTTGGGATGAGCACTGGGTGTTGTATGGAAACCAATTGGACAATAAATTTCATATTATAAATAAATAAATAAATAAATAAATAAAAGCTTAAGAGTCCACTTAAAGAAGTAAATCATATTCATCAGCAGTCATAGAGCGGTGGATTCTGGTAAAAGAGTTTCTCTAGTTTTCCTCCTGATTTAATTGATCTCTTATAAAATGTAGGTAAGAGTGATCAGATTTCTCTATGAGATGTGAATGCCCCAAAAGTGTGGGTTTTGAATCTCTGTAGTCTGGGGGGGGGCTACCCTTACCTGTTGCTCAAGAGACCAAGTGTCAGGGTCCAAAGGGAACAAGGTATTGGGTCAGTGAGAACGGGCCACAGCCTGCGTGCCTTGCCAAGCCCCTCACCCTCCGTGTGGCCTCCGTTCTTTAAGGGGACAGTGATAACATCTCCTCCTTGGTGCTGCTGTGGGGATTAAATGAGATATGTGTGGAGCTTTTATTAAAAGGTTTTTAAACCATTGATTCAAATTTATGAAACATAAGATGCGCGGCCAATCCTAACAATCCCTGCCACAAATAAAAAGGAAAATGTTGACGTACGTGATCGGGATTCTTAGAAGCGCCCTCAAAAGTTTAACTCAATGAGAAGTCCCTCAGACCGTGGCCCCAGTTGGCCCCGATTCAAACCCCCTGAGAGAGCTGGCATCAGGCTACATCCTCATAAGCAGCGAGCACACAGCTGAGGAATAAAAACCGATCCTGGGTGTGCGAGGTACGGCCAAGAGCTTCTCTTCTCCGGCAGACGCAAACAGCCGCTTGATAACCCTGGACGTTTAAATAATCTTCTGTTCTGAACGATCTTCGCCAGCACTCCAAAGTACATACATGTGCAGGCGTTTGTGTCTGGGGCTGCATGGCAGCTGGGAAGAAACCAGACAGGCACGCATTTACTATTTGTTCCTGTTTCGTGACGCTGTCTGCAGTCCGAGGTATTCTTGGATCCTCTCCTTGATGTAGAAGGAAAAGACTGAGCAATCTCCCACTAGAAACAATTTTGAGTAACCACAACTATTTTTATCTGAAAGTTCAGGAGCTAGTGTTTGACTTCAGGACAAAACATTGGAAACAGTATTAAAAAAAAAAAAAACAGGGGCGCCTGGGTGGCTCAGTCGGTTAAGCGTCTGACTTCAGGTCATGCTCTCACAGTCAGTGAGTTCGAGCCCCGTGTCAGGCTCTGTGCTGACAGCTGGGAGCCTGGAGCCTGCTTCGGATTCTGTGTCTCCCACTCTCTCTGCCCCTCCCCTGTCTCTCTCTGTCTCAAAAATAAATAAAAACATTAAAATTTTTTTTTTTAAAAGAAAAGGAAAGGGAAGGGAAGGGAAGGGAAGGGAAGGGAAGGGAAGAGAAGGGAAGGGAAGGGAAGAAAAGGAAAGGAAAGGAAAGGAAAGGAAAGGAAAGGAAAGGAAAGGAATGTCAGTTGTATGTTTTGATTTTTTGAAATTCTTTCTTCCAGAGGCAAGATTTGCTTAGTCACCGAGACAAAAGTTGTTCTCCTAAAAGTTTAATCTGCAGAAGAACGTTGTTAAGGAAAGCTTAAATCCAGTGTCACAAGGAAATAAAACCTACAGTGACAGAATTAAAGGTAGCTTGTACAAAATGGAAACCAGACGCAATCTAGCCAAGGGCCATCTGTAGAGTCTTTGTGACATAAAAGGAGGCATGGAGTGTTTCAGACCCCGGATGGAAGCAGTCTGCAGGATTCCAGCTGGCCTCGGCTTCCTACGGGCTGTGTCTGGGAGGACATGAGTCCCACATGAATCCGGAGCGTCTCTGACAAGGGGCGGGGGTCAGGACAGGAGCCCTCGTGCCCGGAGGAGGACCCAGCATCTCAGACGCCTGTCCAGCTGTGCTCGGCATGAAGAAAACACAAGGCCCCTGGAGAGAGAAGGATCGGCAATCTCAGTCCCCCTTTCCCTCCAGCGGTTCAGACAAGTCCGCGTCCCCACACGCCCAACGACGCGCACCTGCCTCGGTGGCTCTACACCGTGTTTCCATACGGCGTCTTCCTCCTCTGTCCCTCTCTCATCCTTGTCCTCCAGACTTGCCTTTGATCATCGTGGAGTTTTTTGAAGACGAGGAGGAGAAAGGAAAGGAGTTACAAGTGTGGGAAAGAGGCTCTATAGACAGGCTTCTTTAAAGTGCCGCAGCTTTCTCTAAACCAGAACAGCACGTTGAGAAGGACAGGCGACTGCCTTCTTCTCTTCACCCCAGGGATGAGTTAGAGGCTTAGTATTTGTTGCAAAACTGAAGACAACCAAAATCTCTGAAATCTCCATTCAGAGCTCCCTGATGACCCAAAACGTCGCGTGTCCCCCAAACACCCCTTTTACTAAAAATAGCATAGGTGAAATTCCAATGAAAGGAGTCCCTGAGAATCCAAACGTCTAATGCGCTTGCTAAAAAAAATAATAATAATGCTGCAAAGATAATAATGATGATCTTGTTGACTTTTAAAGTTCATAAATTAGGGCTGCAGTTATTATGCACGTTCTTTAAAAAATTTTTTTAGATGTTTATTTATTTTTGAGAGACAGAGACAGAGCATAAGCAGGGGGGTGGGGGGGTGGGGGGCAGACAGATTGAGAGGGAGACACAGAATCCGAAGCAGGCTCCAGGCTCCGAGCCGTCAGCACAGAGCCCGACGCGGGGCTCGAACCCACGGACCGTGAGATCATGACCTGAGCTGAAGTTGGACACTTAACTGACTGAGCCACCCGGGTGCCCCAATGCGTGTTATTTTTTTTTTTTTTAATTTTTTTTTCAACGTTTTTTATTTATTTTTGGGACAGAGAGAGACAGAGCATGAACGGGGGAGGGGCAGAGAGAGAGAGGGAGACACAGAATCGGAAACAGGCTCCGGGCGCTGAGCCATCAGTCCAGAGCCCGACGCGGGGCTCGAACTCCCGGACCGCGAGATCGTGACCTGGCTGAAGTCGGACGCCCAACCGACTGCGCCACCCAGGCGCCCCTGCGTGTTATTTTTTAAATGAAGTCAGAGGTCAACAGCATTACTCATGAGATTTAGATGGTGGTAAGATTTTAGTTCTGGCGTTCCTGGCTTCAGAAAAAGTATCCCAGACAAGCTGTCTGTTTTCAGTTTATTGTATTCATTTTGGTTTTTCCCCCCCGATAGGTAAAATATCAAAATTTCCTGAAAATGGTACAAAAAGCTAAAAAGGAGTATGATTTCACAAACAATTAGACTATATTTAAGAAAGACAAATATTATCTTGCTCTTTTGGCTTCTTCCCTGTAGCTTAATTATACACTACAAATCTCTTGCATAAGTAGCCTATTAACTAAATACACAGAGCTCAACCCCACAGGAAAATAGGCTTTGCTGTGAGTTTTCCTAAACTGCCTCCCTGGAGAGTACATGTTATCGTAAAACGCTGTGGCCCTTGATTTGAAGAGACCAGCTCCATGCCAGTAGGTAGCGTATCTGTCTTCTAGAAAGGTCAACACACATTCCCACTAAGGAGGCTGTGCCCTCCTCCCAGAGAGGAGGCTTCATTCCTCTATTTCCACCTGCTACGTTCAGGTCCCCGTGACACCATACGCCTCCTACTTCTGTCCACTCCACGTCCTTCTCAGGTTCCAAGGTGGGGAGCGGCTTCCAAAGGCTGACACAAAGAGTTTTCATAGTTTGAGTGGAAGGACCTTCATCTTTGGTGTTTGTTCCGAAGCTGGAGGGTGCATTTCTGGCGGTTGGGGTGTAGGGTCAACCCAGCGCATCCTGAGATGAGGCTTTGCTTCTCGAAGGGGCAACCACGGCGCGTCAGACTAAACTGTGCCGGAGAGAAAGGGCTACGTAATTCCGTCTGTCCTTCCAGGATGCTGGCCCAATCCGACACTCCCCGGCTCTCCTGTGCGTGGTTAGTTAGTTATGTGCGACAGAGTGTGTATATTTAAGGCACACAACGTGATGATGTGATATATGGATACGTACTTAAATGACTGCCACAGTCAAGCTGGTGCACATACCATCTCGTCACAAGGTTAGCCTTGTGTGTCCTTGATGGGAGCACCTGAAATCCAGCCCGTTTGCAAACTTGCGGGCTTTGGTACCGCATTGTTAATTTCAGTCACCATGCTGTACATTACATCTCCAGACCCATTCATCCCATCTGACCACAGCGTGTGCCCTTCGACCCATGTCTCCCCATTTCACCAAGTCCCTGCCCCCATGTGATTTGGCAGTCTCCCTCCTGGGTGTCTATCCAAAGGAAGTGAGATCCGTGTCCTGAAGAGATATCTGCACCCCGTGTTTGCTGCAGCTGAGACATGGAAACTCCCCAAGTGTCCATCGGAGGATGAATGGATGAAGAAGTGGTGTGTACACACAGGGGAGTATTAGTCGGCCATTAAGAAGTCCTGCCATTTGCATAAGATGCACGAACCTGGAGGACATTACACTAAATGAAATCAGCCAGACACGGGGGGACAAAACCTACATGATCTCACCTATATGTGGAATCTAAAAAGACGGTTCCATAGAAGCAGAGAGTAGAACAGTAGTTATCGTGTGTTTGGTTTTGATCACTGGCTCCCAATGGAAAGGATCCCATGTTTGTGTTTAGTGATTTATAAGTCAATTTGCACATTTAGCGTCACCTATTAATAACAGCCATGTTCGAAAAATTTTGACTGGTGTATCTATTCTCTTTGTGTGTGTGGGGGGGCTGTGTTATAACATTTTTAAAAACTAGAATACACTGGGGTGCCTGGGTGGCTCAGTTGGCTGAGCGTCCGACTCTGGATTTTGGCTCAGGTCATGATCCCAAGGTCCTGGGATCGAGCCCCACGTCAGGCTCTGTGCTGAGCGTGCAGCCTGGTTGGGATTCTCTCTCTCCCTCTTCCCCTCTCCCCCACCTCTAAAATAGAGGAAAAAATATAAATAAATTTAAGAAAAAACTAGAATACACTATCCTGATAAACAAAATCTCTGTAGCCTGATGACTATTTTGGCTGGAAGTCAAGGAAAGCTACAGGAATTTTAAATGGGATTTCTCTGAAAGAGCCTTAGGAATATGTACTTTATAAGCTTTGAATAAATCCACTCCTTCCCAATAACTCAAAAGTAAAGCCCTGCTGCCCCATGTCAGCTCAACCAGGCGCAGAGAGTGAGCTGGAGAAGTGTCTGAACTTCCTCCTGAGGCCAGCGTATCTGACTTAGCACAACACCCTCCCAGTCTATCCTAGAGGGCACTAATGACAGGATCTTTTAAGCCTGAATGACATCCCATAGTATGATGTATACGTCTATCAAAACATCAGATTGGATACTGCAAAGAAACATGGCTTCTATATGTCAAGCATACCTCAATAAAGCTGGAAAAGAAGAAAAGAAAAAAAGACCAGGTTACAAAGTCATTGGTCTTACCAAGAGCTCCGGTGACAAGGGCCCCCGCAGAGGAAACATTGTTCCTTTGGATTCCAAGTTTCGGTGCAAAGCCAAGGTTTCGGCATACCATGTTACTATCTTAGAAAAAGTTCAGAAACCTAGCGAGATGCTGGTATGTGGACATGTTCATTGCATTTTGACGAAAGTGCTGAATGGCCATTGGTCAAATGTCAGCAGAACAGAGGGAAATGTGTGAAGATTACCAATGTCCCAACAGACACCTTTGCAATGTATTCAGACATTTTTAAAGTCACTGATAAGTAAAGTGTCACAACGAGTAGAGGACTCCGTCAGAGAAATGCCGTGTGATTGGAAATTAAAATAACTAACACAGGGGCGCCTGGGTGGCTCAGCCGGCTAAGTGTCCGACTTCGGCTCAGGTCATGATCTCACTGTCCATGAGTTTGAGCTCCACATCAGGTTCTGTGCTGATGGCTTGGAGCCTGGAGTCTGCTTCAGATTCTCTCTCTCTTTCTCTCTCTCTCTGCCCCTCCCCTGCTTGCACTCCGTCTCTCTCTCTCTCTCTCTCTCAAAAATAAATAAACATTTACAAAAAATAATAATAAAATAAAATAACACAAATGTGGCAGATCTCCCCATCTCTGTCCTTCCCCCAGAAAGTACAGTGGAGTCCTGGGCCCAGCCTGGCAGCTGCACAGTCAAGGCCACAGTCCCTGAACCCACCCTCAGGCAAGGGGAAGAGCCCCTCTCCACTCAGCCTGCCCCGTTGCTCCCACAGTTATTCCCTGAAATGCCCCCAAAGGTGCCAGGAGCACAGGAGTCCTCCCGAGATTCCTGTACTAACCGGCTTCATCTTCCTTCACTCAGAGCACACAGCTCACACTTGTCTCCTCCCCAACAGGCAGCAGCATGACAAGCCAGAGTTTTGCTAAATGAGGCAGAACTAATCCCAACAACAGCCTCCCAATCAGGAGGACGGTTTAACAAGGGGATGGGGACACCGTTCCAAGGGCCATCGGCTAACGACGTGAGCCCCCCTCCTTCCTATGTGATTTCGGAGCATGAAAGCCAGAGATGCAACCAGAGAATTCCTAAGGCTTCCCATCCTTCTAAATCTTATGAAATGTAGCAAGAAATGGTTTCACAGAAAGGACATTTGATTTAATAAACACTTATCCACACCTTTGGTCACTTTTGTGGGAGAAGTGAAAGATGCCTATCTGAAAATGCTGCTTTCCGGATGCTTCCAAGTCTATGACATGCTGGAAAAGGCAACAGTGAAGACAATAGAAAGATCAATGTTGCGAACGGGGATGGGGAGAGACGAACAGGTAGAGGAGAGGGGATTTGGGGGCCGTGAACATTCTCTGTGGGATATTATCATGGTAGATACGTGTCATTGTATGTACGTATGAACCCATTAGTCCAATCCCAGAGGAAGTACAAGACCAGAGCGAACTCTGGGTGATGACGGTGTGTCAACTGATGTTCATCCTCGGCCAACAGAGCTGCACTCTGGTGAGTGCTGTTCATACTGCGAGAGGCTGTGCGTGGGCAGAGTTGGAGGGTATATGTAACCTCCCTCTCAATTTTATTGTGAACTTAAAACTGCTCTAAGAAATAAAGCCTTTGGGGGCGCCTGGGTGGCGCAGTCGGTTAAGCGTCCGACTTCAGCCAGGTCATGATCTCGCGGTCCGTGAGTTCGAGCCCCGCATCAGGCTCTGGGCTGATGGCTCAGAGCCTGGAGCCTGTTTCCGATTCTGTGTCTCCCTCTCTCTCTGCCCCTCCCCCGTTCATGCTCTGTCTCTCTCTGTCCCAAAAATAAATAAACGTTGAAAAAAAAAATTAAAAAAAAAAGAAATAAAGCCTTTAATAATAGAAATAAAAGCACGCGAAAGAGAAATTATAAATATTAATAGAGGAGTTGTGCTAAGTTCCTAAGAACAGATAACTCTATAGAACGTATTTTATAAAAGGGAAATCCTTAACCTGTCTATGTGCTAATAATCTCTAAGGTAAGATGAGGCTACCCGGTTGGGGCATTGAAATTCCAGAAAGCAGTATTAATTATCTGGAATATGCTTACCTTGGAGAAACATCTGACACTAAGTCTCTGAGAAAATACATTTCACAAATTATAGGTTTATTATTCAGTCTAGACCAATTCAGGTACCAGTAATGGGTGCTTTCTAAAAGCAAAGCGTAAATTAAACAGCTCTCCTTGGCACTGAGAAAGGACCCTCATAAAGAGAGAAGAGCCTTTCTGCGTGTCCTTGAGCACTTGACTGAGGCATCTCTGTCTCTATTTCTGCATTCAAAAAGTCAGAAATAAAACATGCTTCTAAAATTACTTAAAGACCCCTGGTAGAAAGGTGAGAAATTCCACCGGCATCTTTATGGGGCACTACATCAGAGGCATAAAGGCTGTGGAGAGAAAGGGCATTGCCTGACAATAAATGGTTTCAAACGTAACAGCAAATTAAATGCAAATGTAATATTAAATGTAATCGTATTGTGTCAGACCCTCCAAAAAGCCATTTCCTTGGGTATTTGAACCTGGAGGTCACATTCATTTTGAGAGTATATAAATGTTTTAAAGCTACAGTTATTTATAAATTATTGGTTGTATACTTTAAAATGTTGCAACTTCAGCTCAATGGGTTGATGGAACATAAAACCTTGGGAAGAACGCCGGGTGAGTTATAGTCCAGGAGTCATAAGGTCGAGTTTTAGGGTTGATTTCTATTTTTACTTCAAAGATGAGGCAACAAGGTCATGGAGTCGACCCTTGGCTGGGGTGAAATCTTTAAAATTTACATGTCTTTAAGTGGACCACTGTCACAGAATCAGAAATATAGACATCAGTGGATGGGTTGGTTGATTTAATTTTCAAGTTCTGTATGCCTACTCTTTACTTTGAAAGGAATAATATGATTTAAAGTGGCCTTTATTTTTAAAATGTGTAACAATTTCCCCGGTGCTGAGCGTATCATGCGCTCAAATGTAATAAATAAGATTTTTTTTAATTTTTTGCCTTTTTTAAAGATGACGTTAGTTTTAAAACATAGCCCCCAATTCCTAACACTACGCCCGTCAAGACTCGGGGTGTCTTCCACTCCCCTTGACTCTGGGATCTGGGCTCTGCATCAGCCTGACCAACAGAATGTGGTGGAAGGGACACTGCTATGTTCTAGGTCCAGATCCCAAGAAACTATTGTCCCCAACTTTTTCTTTTAGGGGAGAAAGTCTGAGTACCCAAGGAGAGATCCACGGAAAAATAACCACAGCCTTCAGCCCTCAAGCACAGCTGAGCTCCCAGCCAACACCCCACACCAACATGGCGGCCGCTGCTGGGTGCCATCTTAGAAGTGCATCCTCACAGATCCAGGAACAAAATAAATCATTGCTCTCGTTGGAAGCCATTCAATCTGGGGACGAAGTGTCATGTAGCTATAGACAACCAGGACAGATGTGGGTACACGGAAGCAGGGTGCTGCCATAATGAAATATGGGGCACTGACTTTCGGACAGCAGGGTGTAGAAGCTATGATGGCCTTGGGAAGAGTTTAGTAAAGTCTTGAAGAGCCTCAGCGCACGAGAGAAGAATGGAGTGGCCTCGAGGAGACTGTTCATGGGAATCCAAGCCCTCGAGGCCGCTCTCTTTCTGAAGCACGAAGGAAAAGGGGAAAGAAGTTACAAAAGCGTGAGGAAGGACACTTGGGTCACGGTGCAGCAGAAAGTGTGGCAAGTCTGTTGTCTGAAATCGTGTGAAATTGGGAACGCGCTCTATCAGTCGGCTCGGCCACAATGGAAGAACATCACAGACATTCACCTGTCCCAGGTCTGGAGGCAGGAGGTCCAGGAGCAAGCTGCCGACAAGGCTGGTTCCTGGTGACGCCTTGCAGATGGCCTCTCCACCCTGTGCTCACAAGGCCTGTCTTCTGTGTGAGTGGAGAGAGGGGGGAGACCCCTCCTTGGTGTCTTTGCATTTTCCTGTCAGATCAGGGCCACAGCCTGGGAACTGCATTTAATCTTAACTAACTCCCTAAGGGCCCCATCTCCAAATACAACCACGTGGGGAGCTTGGCTTCAACATTCGGATGGGAGGACACAAGTCAGTCTACACCACGAGGATAATGAGCTGAATGACCTAGCTAAGGAGAATCCCAGTCAAAATATTAAAATAACCAATGACATGTGTCTGTTGCCTGTGATAATATGCAAAATGAAATAAATTTGCTGAAGCATAAGGATCCAGGATTGGCCGAGCTGATAAATAAGATAGTCTCTTTCCCAACTTCTCCAGACGACAAAACGTCACATGGTGTCTGGTCTTTATAACCTCCAGCAGGATATGATCCTGCAATAATAGGGTCAGTGCTTTAGCCAGTGGGGATGGACTGGCCTTGAGGCTGGAAACATTCAGATGGGTTGTGGGATCAATATTCTGATCCAATGGTTGATATCACGTGTGGGTTTTGAGTTCACCCTCCGAGAAGTTTGGCTTGTTTTTTCTTATTTATTCCTATAAGTCACCTTTTCTTGAGAGGCGTTTTAATATATTTTACAAGAATGGTTGCTGATTCCCCCCCCGCCCCGCCCCCGACCAAAAGTTTCATTGCTGCGCATCAGTTTACTTTGGGTCCCATGACACAGCCACTACAGGGCCCAGCGTGGCCACCTTTCAAACATGCCACATGACTAACAGACAGGCCATCCATCCATGTCAGCGAGTTTCAGAGTCTCCTGAACGTGCAACTCGATTCCGGGATTATTTTTACACCAGGAAGAGCGACGACAGGGTGGTTCGTCCCTGCCACAATGATGCTAAGAGCTGCCGCCATAACACCGGCAGAGCTAACGCGTACTGCTTCTCGTGGCCGACCAGACACTGACCCAAGAACACCTCACGCATTCGCTGATTCCACTCTCAGAACAACCTATGACTTAAGTATTTGTTTTATCATCCACATTTTGCATAAAAGTAAACTGAGGCACAGAGTTGAAGTAACTTGACTAAGTTAATGAGACCGGTAACAGGTGCTTGAGCCAGGATTCCAAGCCAACTATTCTCAAAGCTAAGAATATTCCAGAGAAGAACGCAAGATACTTAGGGAGACAGAAAACGAATTCCGCCCGCCACCGTGAGCCCAGGCTCACGATGAAATTAGTCTCAGTGTTTGGAACCTCGCATTTCATAACAGACTTCAGACAAAACACTGAAGTCCTGCTTGGTAGCCATAGTATTTTTAAATGGCTTTATTAGCAGTGCTCACATTTCATTATAAATCCTTGTTTCCGTGTTTCTATTTCATGGAAACATGTCAGGCTCGAGACTTAGTCCAGGTTAGTGTCATAAGCAAAGCACCAATGAGGTAGAGTAATGAGCCAAGGTTTGCCTGGGCTTCAGGTGAGGCCACCCCAGAACTGACGCTCGGGGCTCTTTATTGTGGGGAGTCACCACTGCCTCACCCCCTCTCTCCACGGCCACCTCTCGCTGTTTGCAGAGCCTGCCCACACCACTCTGACCTTGAGGCTTGCCAAACACCTCTGCCAGGCTGACTTTTCTTTTAACGTTTATTTATTTTTGAGAGAGAGAGACAGACAGACAGAGCACGAGGGGGGGTAGGGGCGGAGTGAGAGGGAGACACAGAATCCAGAGCAGGCTCCGGGGTCTGAGCTGTCAGCACAGAGCCCGACGTGGGGCTCCAACTGCGACCTGAGCCGAACTCAGATGCTCAAGCACCTGAGCCGTACCCCCCCCCCCTTCCTCCCGCCAGCAGACCTGTTCAGAGCAGACCTAGCAAACCAGCCATGGCTGGTGGAACAGTGCAGGGGGAAGGAGAGCTGGGTTCAGGGGCAGAGACCCTGGGAGCTGGGGAGCGAAGAAGGAGCAGGGGAGAGAAGCCTCCAGAGCCGGCCTGGGGACCACCAGCTGCAGGGATGGTGTGAGGGGTGTGGCGTCTCCTGTGGATACAAGGAGAGGACCCTGCCCATGCCGCAGACTCCCCGCTGTACCTTGCTGGGTGTTCTCTCCCAAAGCCCATCACAGCCTGCTCTGCAAAGACCATTACACCGGGGGGGCGGGGCACTCAGACTCTGGGGACCAGCGTCTGGTCTCATGTCTCCATTCCTTCCATCTTTGAAGGTTTATCCTCCCCCTTTGGTTCCCCGGTTCCCAAAATACGACCACACAGTCACTTTCAACAACTGCAGAGGGACTAGCATCCACCTCACTTAGGGCTTGCTCCCTGGATCTCTCCGTCCTCTTCCAAGCCCTGCGCCAGCCCCTGTGGGATTCTGGAAAGCTTCGCCTTCGGCTTCCCAAGAGGGTTGACAAGCAGGGACGGACGGGCTCGTGCGGGACCACATCGGAGGGTGACTGGAGAAGACCTGTGCGGCTAATGAGACCCGCAGGCAGCCCGGGACGGGGGCCGGCAGGGCAGGGTCGGCGCCTGCGGGAGACCCGGCTTCGGGGGCCCTGCAGGGCAAGGCCAAGTGCGTCCCGCGGAGAAGTGTGGAAACCTCAAAGACTCGTTTTCTCACTGGCCTAGATTTTGGATTTCTCTATTAAGACCAGGATGGCATGTCCTGGCAGGCAGCTAACCCTTTTTCTTTTTTAAGAAATAAAAATGGATATAGAGAAAGGGGGGGCAAATCCAAAAATAGGATCCGTCTTCTAATCAGAAAGAAATCCCACCAGCCTGGCACAGTCCACATACATACAGTTTGCTTAAAATGTTTAAATAAAAAAAAGGAAGAAAGGAAGGAAGTGAAAAGTTCTTTTATTTTGGGTTTGCTTCACTCTTTCTGAAGACCCCCTCCTACAGCCTTAAAAAAAAGACAGCATTTTGTGTGTCTGAGGTCTTTTAAAAATCACCCCATATTATTTGAGAGAAAAATCAGCAGGAAGCTTTTTCTGCAAAAAGGTGTTTAATTTTATCCTCGGGGCGGCAGAACCAGCAATTATGAAAGTAACCACCGCTAGACAAAGGGAAATTTATAAACTGGGGTGTTTAACACAGACTCAGAATGCAGGTTTGTTTGTGGAACCGTCCCTTAACTGCAAAGGCGCCTTTCAGCATCACGGATCTTTTTCTAATACGTTTTCCTAACTCCAAATACGATTTCATGAACCCTTCACGGCAAAACTCCCTCCATGTGTGTCCTCTGGGTCGTGCTCCGCTTTTACCGTACGGTGGAATCGTGTGACGGTGCGTGTGCGTGGAATGCTACCACCTTGGTGTTTGCAGAGGCCTGTCGTCACAAGAGCTGATGCTCAGACGGCCTTCGCCACGGGCCGGACGCCGTGCACGCGTTTGACGCCTCTTACCTGGTTTATGCTTCGCATCAAACCCGGAGCAGACACCGTGGTCGGCCTCCCCGGGTGCACGTAAGGATCCCATTGGATGTTTCAGGCCCTGGCATCAGAGCTGGGATGTGCGTGGCGGGGCAAGGATTCCCACTCGGGGCTCCACGGCAGGGAGCAAGCGTCCTGGTAACCCACGCACACCACAGTCCACCCCGCGGTCTCATTCACGATAAGGAAGCACTCTTCTCTTGCCTACTGCCGAGCCCTTTGCCTCTCTGCACTCCAGATTCTGGAAGAAAACCAGGTAACTTTCAGAGAGAAAGCCTGAGCCTCAGCGTGCTGGAACCATACAATGTCCATGCTGTGTGTGTGGTTTCTCCTGGTCGACACTCCACCTTTGGAATTCATCAGGTCGCACACGTCATCGATCGGCCCCGCACGCAATTGTCCCCATGGCGGTGGAAGTCATCACAGCGTTAGGTGCGGAGGGTGCAGGGGGCGTGGACTGGGAAAGGGCAGACCAACCCCGGGGGGTGATGGAAGTCTCCATTCGGATCTGGGTGGTGATGTGGCACAGTTACACGTGTAAAACGTGGCTGATCTGTGCACTTCCAGGCTCCGTATGCCTCACTGAGCAAGACACAGTGGGGAGACACTGTTTAAAAGAAGCTGGTGTTATCACGGCATCTCCCGGCTTGAGAGTCTTAAATAATTTCCCACCAGCATAAAAATAAAAGTCGTCCTCAAGCTCCTACAGCCTGACCCGGCGTGGCCTCCTCATTTCCCACCTGCCCCCTTCTCTCTGCGGCGGACCATATGGGAGAGGGGGGTCCTCCTCATCCTCAAACACTCCAAACTGCCCTGTCCTCCCTCAGGGCTCCGGATGCGCCCCCTCTCCATCCGGCACCGTACCTGTTTGCCTGTTTGGCACAAAATCTCTATTTTGACCTCAGGTTCTATGGGAAAAATTAGTCACCAAAAAATACCCTCTGGTGGCATTGGGTACCTGTCTGTGTTAGCATCTCCCTGATTATAATTTTACGTTGTTTCGCTGCTGTCATTTTTCTTTGTTTTGTTTTTTAACAGACGTCATTTTCCGGAGCAGTTTTGGGTTCAGGGAGAAATGGAGCAGGAAAGTAGCGATTTCCCTGAGACGCTCAGCCCCCACACACGCCCAGCCTCATTTTAACTGGCTGCGTTTCCGTGTTCGGCGGTGCCTTGCCTCGATGATATACCTATTCTTCCCCAGAGACAGGAGCTACAACGTTTGTAAAGACTTGGCATAAATCTCATCAATGAAGACAGAGGGAATCTTTCCCAGGGTTTCCCCGAAGTTTGGTGTTCGTCAGGGATGCGGAATAGAAGCACTTGGCCGTAGACACCTGTTCAGTGAGGAAAGGCCCCTTTGCAGTCAGGACCTTCTCAGAAGCTTTAACCTAATCATTCACCTCTTAAAAGTCCTGAAATGAATTAAACACCACACAAATCAACTGCCAAGTGAAAACCACACATCCATCTGTTCAGCTCCGTGACTCAGATACTCGCGTAAACCTCCAGTCAACTCTGTACCATTCAGAGGCGAGAATGTCCGGGTGACTCAATCAATTAATAAAAGCGATAGTGCCTGTGCCGTGAGTCTAGACACGTTTATTTACTCTTTTCCTGGGGGTATCTAGAGAAATCGGCGGACTGGTTTAACTTTACAATCAGTTGTCACGGCAACGCCTGTAAACAAGTTTGATCACTGGCTAGAGAACGGTTGAAATCATCTGTGGAACTGGCAACGTGTGTTAACAAGTCAAGGCGAAGAGTCTCCTGTTAGCAAATTTCTAGGGACCCGCAGCAGATTTACGACTCAGTAAATGTCTGCCGAGGGAATCATGGAAGGCACGATTCGTGTTTGTTCAGAGTTTTTCGCGAGATGTCGGAAGAGAGGAACCCAAAATTTGTACAATTCTGAGAACCAATAGCAACGGTGAGAAAGGCCACCCCCTACCCTCATCTTCCTGCATCATTTCTATCAGGATCCACAGGTGTTTAATCTCTAATAACTTCCCTTCTGCGACTCAAAAAGCAGCCGCCAAAAGGTTGACTTTGTGGGCTGCAGGCCCACCCACAGCATCCTGTTCTTCCCGGAATCTTGTCAGCCAACACGAACAGTTTTTTTCATTATTTTCCATTATCTTGTTCGTTGTCCAAAGGCACTCTCTCCACATCAACTGTCTTCTTCCTATAGAGACAGATTATTCTTTCTCTTGATGTTCCATAGAAATACAAGCCCTGAATTTTATCTTGACAAATGCCTGCCCGCAATAGGTCCTCTAAACTGCAGCAAAATGGGAAGGAAAGGGTCACGTGACAGCTCCCAGGCGAGTTCTTTAAAATGTTTCTTTTTGTGTGCCCCTTATCCTGCTAACTGGAACACGGATGTGATGACCGGTACTCCAGTCACTTTTTGGACCATGAGGATGAGGGCCACATTCCAGCGATGGCAGAGGATAAATATCTCAGGTCTTCAAAGAACTGAGCCATCCCGCTGAGTCTGGGTCCCCCACTTCCAGGCCTTTATGTGAGACACCACTTACAACATACCTGCATTTTCGGGCAAGGGAGGAGGGTTGAATAGTAGTTGAAAGTGCCATGATACGGGGGTGCCCGGGTGGCTCAGTCGGTTAAGCGACCGACTTCAACTCAGGTCATGGTCTTACAGTTTGTGAGTTCGAGCCCCGCGTCGGGCTCTGTGCTGACAGCTCGGAGCCTGGAGCCTGCTTCCGATTCAGTGTCCCTTTCTCTCTGCCCCTCCCCTGCTCACACTCTGTCTCTGTCTCTGTCTCTCTCTGTCAAAAATAAGCATTAAGGGGCGCCTGGGTGGCGCAGTCCGTTAAGCGTCCGACTTCAGCCAGGTCACAATCTCGCGGTCCGGGAGTTCGAGCCCCGCGTCAGGCTTTGGGCTGATGGCTCAGAGCCTGGAGCCTGTTTCCGATTCTGTGTCTCCCTCTCTCTCTGCCCCTCGCCCATTCATGCTCTGTCTCTCTCTGTCCCAAAAATAAATAAATGTTGAAAAAAAAAATTAAAAAAAAATAAACATTAAAAATGTTAAATAATAAAGTGCCATGCTATGGTACAGCCTCCAATGTGCAACTGGGGTTCTCTGGGCCTCAGGCAAAACCCGGAGAGGGAGTGGGCCAAGGGCATCTCTAGAAACCAAAGAACAACAGATAGCTGTTAGCTGTGTTCAAATACATGGTCCATGCCAGGTTTTGGTGCAAATCCAAACCACAAGGAGCTATCACCTCCCACCTGTTGGAATGGCTAAAACGAAAAAGACGGGGAATAACAAATGTCGGCGAGGATGAGGGAAAAAAGGAGCCTCGTGCACTGTTGGTGGGGGAATGCAAACCAGTGCAGCCACCTTGGAAAACAGCGTGGAGCTTCCTCAAAAAATTAAAACTGGAACCACCCTATGATCCAGTAATCCCACTCTTGGGTATTTACCCAAAGGAGATGAAAACGCTAATTTGAAAAGACACACGCACCCCTGTGTTTCCAGCAGCATTGTTTACGATAGTCGAGATATGGAAGCAAACCAGAGAGGTCCACCGGTAGACGAGCGCAGAGACGACGTGGTGAGCGTATACACAATGGAATGTTACTCAGCCATAGGGAAGAATATAGGCCTTGGCCTCCGTGACAGCACGGATGGACCTGGAGGGCTTTATGCGGAGTGAAATAAGTCATATGGGAAAGACACATACCATATGATCTCACTCTTAAGTGGAATCTAAAACAAGCCAAGCGAATAAACAAACTAACAAAAAGCAGAACCAGAACCATAAACACAGAGCACAAATGGATGGGTATGAGCCGGGAGGGGGGAGTTCGGCAAAACAAGGGAAGGGGGGTAGCGACCTCCAGCTGGGCAATGAGTCAGCCGTGGGAATGGGAGGCAGCGCACAGGGAATGAACGTTCTCAGTGGTGCTGTGATTGTACATCCAGGGCGCTGTAGGGGACAGAGCAATGGCTGCACTAGCGGTGAGCACAGCATCGCACATAGAGAGGTGACATCACTACCTTGTGCTCCTGACACTAATGTGAACGTTGTGTGTCGACTAGGCTCGAATAAAACCACTTTAAAAAAAAAAAAATGGCCCGTGCCTTTTACATGTTAAATACGGAAAGTTTTACGCGATGTTGGGATTTGAGACTTGAATGTATTACTTTCTGCTTTATGTTCCTTTTGTTCAACTGGCCAGTTGAAACTTTTATAAAGTTTTATTACGTGCAGCCCCACAGGTACGGGCTCAGTTCTGTTTTCAGCATCTAACGCTCTCAAGTTCAGCCTGGCCTTCTCATTGCCGTGAACGCTTTTCCAACTCAATACTAAAAAAGAAATCAGCGTCCGTTAATCAAATCGTCTTTTTTATTGAACTTGCATTTGATGTATGAAATCTTTCCAGATGGATGGTAACGTTTTGTTTTATTAGAGATTAGCTCCCACTACTGTTTTCAGAGAACTTTCTGGCTCCTTTCCTCGGGAGCTGGCTTTTAAATCAGCCCCGGAGGCTCCGCACTCAGAGGCTCTGAGCAAAGGGCATGTGAAACAGTGTCTGAGCCGCTGCCTCCAGAGTAAGGGCTCCTTCTGATGTTTCCTCTTTGCCGCATGAGCGCCTCAAAGCTCTCTGAGGGCCTGCCAGCAAAGGACCCACCACATAGCAGCATCCTAGGAGAACCAGTGGGGGACGGAGAGATCACTCCCGCTCGGAAACGTGGGCAGCAACATCTCCTTAGTGGAGTAGCAGCGTCTTTAGCAGAACTTCTCGAGGCTCGTGCTGTCTTGATGGTCTGGTTTTTTTTTTTTTTTTTTTGAGTGTGAGCGAAATAACCCAAGAGAGAGTAAGTATGCCAGGACATTTTTCATGCTTTCGTACTTCAGAAATGGAACTGTTTTGCATTTTTGTTAAAAGGTTGCAGGACAGTGAGGAGGCCCTGAATTTTGCAGAGACGGACGTGAGTGGCGATTTGGCAAAACGTCTTCTCGTGTGCGTGGACACCGGCTGTTCTGTGGCCAGCATTAGGGTCCCCGTGAAATGCTTTGTAGGCTCAAGATTCTTCCATAATTAGCTCCACGGAAGCCGGGAGCCAGAGCGATGGAAGGTCACCTTACAGAAGCCCTCACTTTGCAGGTGAGGAAAGCAGGCTCCTGGCAGGTGGGGGTGCGTGCGGTCAGGTCACGCTCTGGTCATGAGCGGCAGCCCGGGGAGCTGGGTCTGGGTGGACCCTTCCTCCTGTTCAGGCGGCCGGTTCTGCCCAACATCCAGCTCGCTTGGGTCCCCAGCAGGGTCCTCCAGAATCTGTCACTACGACACGGGGAGCCCAGACCTTCCAACATAAGAGGGACCGCAAAGCCAGCCATAACAAAAGGGGGCTCGTCCCCTGGGGACCCCCAGGGAGTCCGGTCCTCCAGTCCTTGAGCGCCTTAGGCGCAAGGGCGGTCAGCAGGGTGTTCACGGCGATTCTAGCCTAGCCAAGCCTGGGGAGTGAGGCTCATACATCAGTCCCTCTTGTTTGTATTAGTTCTGTTTAGTTCAGTATATTCTATTATTCCACTTTATTTACTTTTACTTCATTTTATTGTATTTAACTTATTTATTTTCACTTTATTTGATTTACTTTGTCTTATTTTACCTAACTTTGAAACAACAGCGGAGACCCTTCTGTGGGCACCTGCCCACAAAGGGTCTGATTTCCACGCTGCGTCTCCCCCGGGAGCCTGGCCAGGGCTTGAACTCCCCACCCCGCCTCTACCCCCACCCCCCTGGAGGGAACGGCCGCTGGACAGGACTCGTGTTTCACAGGAGCGTCCTACAGTTCCAGTGATAACTGAATCAATCAAGCCAAGAACCAAAAGGCCAACCTGCGTTTTCAAGGAGAAGAAACAAATTACCGAGAGGTGTTTTCTGCACTGATCTGCCGTGGGCTACAGACCTGGCTTCTTGAGTGGTGACGTGTGGTGGTGTGGGGTGATGACCCCTGCAGCCCCCTGGGGGTCCAAGCACATCCTCGGATGGAGCCGTAGCCAGCGGAGTGTGCCTGAGCCACGGTCCAGCTGCCGGAAGGGACAGCAGGGCCAGGTGAGTAGGAGGTGAGAGGTGATGAGCAGAAGACATAATACATAGGACCTGGGATTCAGGAACCACGATGTGGTACCTGGGACCCCAAAGCCCAAGAGCCAGGAGCCAGGACCAGGACCCATCATCCAGAACCCAGGACCCAGAACCCAGAACCCAGGGTATCTCCAGGATCCAGGACCCAGGATGCAGGGTCAGGACACAGATGCTCTTAGCCCTGGGCCTTCTGGGCACAGCCTGACCCTTCGCTGATCTCCTGAGACTGGGTTCACAGGGGGCACGGCCAGTCCGGCTTTTCTGTGAACATCGTTGAGTCTTACTCAGTCCTACACCCTCAACTCTGAGCAGTTTGCCCTGTTAACAGGAGATGTTGGTTTAATAAACATTTGTCTCATTAAACAAAGACGTGTTGAGTACCCTCTGTGTGCCATGGTCCTCGGAACACACGAAGAAACAGTAGAAAATGTCCAGACTCTTTTAAAACTTGCATTCTAATCAAGTTTATGCTCTAATCAGTAAGCAAATAACCAAGCCACCAATCTCAGCTACAACCGTGATGGATGGAGACGTGGGGGGACATGTGGCCAGGTGGGGGCTGCCTTCAGGGAGTCTTGGGGGGGGGCATGTTGGAGGCAGGCCGCTTTGACCTCAGACCTGGGCAGCAAGAAGGAAGCAGACAAGTAAGAGACAAAAACGAGCTCCCGCAGCAGAGGGGACAGCCCAGCCGAGGCAGGGACATGCCCAGGCTGTTGCAGCAGCATCAAGGGCATTGGTCTCAGCTGAGCTTGAGAGCTCAAACGGGGGTCTTAGTCTGCTCTGGCTGCTGTAGCAAAACAGCCCAGACTTGAGGCTTCTGAACAACAGACGTGATTCTTCACTGTGTGGAGGCTGGACGTCCAGGATCCCGGCGCTCCCAGATCTGGGTCTGGGGAGAGTCGCTTCCTGGTCCATCGATGGTGCCTTCTCGCTGTGTCCTCACATGCGGGAGGGGCGAGGACACTCCCTGAGGTCTCTGTTATAAGGACACTAACCCCATCACGGAGGTTCCACCCTTATGACCTTATCACCTCCCAAAGGCTCCTCCTGACACGTCACACTGGGGACAGGTGTCAACACATGAGTTTTAGAGGCAAGGCAATTTGTTCTATGCCAGGGAGTGGAGGGAGGTAACAAGTCTCTACACAGAAGGAGCAGTGCCTGCTGGCTCTTGGGGTCCTAGTGAGGAGTGGGGTGTCACTCCAAAGAAGTGCGAAGCTACAGGCAGGATGGTTATGAACCAGGGACAGACGTCAGCTCCTTGGAGTCTTACGTGCTGGAGGCAGCATGTCGGGAGAGAGGGTTGTGGAGCTGACTGCATATCGTTGAACTGATTCGAAAAGGAGATGTTTGATCCCTTCACACACGTCTCGATGGATACACGGTGCACACACAGTGAACACCTGCGTCTTGAAATGTTCCAGCCCCCCCCCCCCCAGAGAGCCCCCTTCCCCTCGCTGGACAGCAATAAACAGCCACTTCCAAAGGAGCTCGGGACTACTCACAGCGGTGGCACAGGAAGTACATAAAATGCCTAAATGGGTCCCGTGGGATTTCAGTAATCAAATATCACTTGTGTATTTTCCGCGCTACGGTGGGAACACTTCGGAGCCAGGCTGTTTCCCCTCCTGCCCCTGTTACGTCGTATTCTTAGAGTAAATCCTCGTCGGTCCCACCTGAACCCTCGTCCAGGTTGTGTCTGCACTCCCATCGTAAGCCGTGTTTACCGAAGGTTTACAACTTGGCTGCAAAAACCAGTTGGCACCGAAACTGGAGACTTGGCGTGAACAGTTTGGCATCAACATTGCCCGGAAGCAGTTTTTCTATCTAAATCTGAGAAAAACAGGCTAGGTCATTTTCAAGTTATTTGTGTTATTCATGCATAAATAAAATGAAGCCTGACAGCTTCACACAGTTGTTTGCTTTTTGCACCCGTCAAAAATAGATTGGATCCAAGAAAAGTAACATTTGGTAAACAAATACTCCATGACGGACTGCTAAAAAGAAAAAAAAGAAGAAGAAAGTGGGCTGGAGTACATTAAGTAGAAAGGGAAAGTGGAAGTGTTTCAAAAGTCACTTTGTGTCAGAAAGTCGGAGCTCGGTGAGACGTTGGGTGCTAGGGGCACAGAGAGGCCCCATGGACTCCAAATGAAAAGTGTGAACAAGCCAATGACAGGCTTTCAATTAAAATAAAATTCTATTAAAATCTTAGGCAAAGCTCATCTCAGAACACTAGGTCACTGAATCTATGATGTTCAAGCAAGAAAGAAATAAATGAGGGGCGCCTGGGTGGCTCAGTCGGTTGAGCGTCCGACTTCGGCTCAGGTCATGATCCGTCGGTTTGTGGGTTCAAGCCCCGTGTCGGGCTCTGTGCTGACAGCTCGGAGCCTGGAGCCCGCTTCGGATTCTGTGTCTCCCTCTCTCTCTCTGCCCCTCCCCTGCTCATCCTCTGTCTCTGTCCCTCTCTCTGTCTCTGTCTCTCTCTCTGTCTCAAAAATAACCATTAAAGGGACGTCTGGGTGGCTCAGTTGGTTAAGCGTCCGACTTTGGCTTGGGTCATGATCTCACAGTCCATGAGTTTGAGCCCCGCGTCGGGCTCTGCGCTGACACCTCAGAGTCTGGAGCCTGCTTCAGATCCTGTGTCTCCCTCTCTCTCTGCCCCTCCCCCGCTCATGCTCTGTCTCTCTCTCTCTCTCTCTCTTAAAAATAAAATAAAACGTTAAAAATTTTTTTTTAAAAAGGAAGAAACAAATGATTTTTAGGTGGGTTTTCTAAGAGCAGCAGGTACAAGTTGGAAGAAAAAAAGATATGAATGGTACATGAAAATGTGCTGATTGAAACACACACACACACACACACACACATACACACACACACACACTGGCCCTTTGAGGCCCCTCTGCCCACCTATGTGCCACCCTGAAAGTTTAGAAATGCAATTTGTGGGCTTTGAATTCCTGCAGCCGGCACCAGCTCTCTCTAAAAACGAGAACGTGACGGTCTAGACCTGTCTCCAAAGAAAGCCTTTCTGGCAGATTTAAAAGTCAGCCTTGACGTCAGGCGCTTCTTGACAACACTGGCTTTGAGCTCGGCGGAGCGTGGGCAGAATGGACTTTCACTCCGGCCACCCTATCAGCCGATCACTGCAAAGACCATGTAGGGCAGAATAAAACCGAGCCAACGCAAACAGAAAGTAAAAATAAGTCAGAGAGGAAAGAAGGCGGAATGGAGAAAGGACGGCGTGCCGTGGGCCCCGCCTGGAACAAGCAGTCTTGGCGGCATCTCTGTGCGCAAGGAATCGTTGTCACGGCTTTGCTTTCAGTGGACGTGCCTTTCGAGTGGGTGTTTTGGGTCTTTCGCTTTTTGTTTTTTGTTTTTTTGCTGCCATTACTGTTCAGATCGGATGTAGGAAAATCTATCCATGGTTGTCCTCGGTTTAAAAAAAAATTTTTTTTTTAAATCTTGCTTTTAGGGAGACCGTAAGCAGCGCAATGGAATTCTACCGTTTGCTGGTGGAAGACTTTGCCACCTGATGATTTTTACCCGAAGGACCCCCTCTGGCCATCACCTGACCCACACGATCAGAGCAGTTCAACCCTGCCTGGTGATTCGAGCATCTCAAGGCTCCTTTGCTCCCGAGGACCATCGCACTACCTGGAGAATCTCCTGGCTCCCGGCCGCTTTCTCAGGGCAGACGCTGCTGAGGTCCCTGCTGCAGAGAAAGCCCATGGCATCCTGCGTTTCCTCTAATACCTAGGCTGTTCTCAGAGCAAAGACACCGCCTTTAGGATTCTGACGCGTCCCAAGACTTGTCAAACAAGTTTCCACACTGTCCAGAGCTCACCTTCCTCACTGAGCAGTGCAGACAATCCCACAGATCCTCCAATAGAGAAAACTCCCGAATGGAGAAGTAAGTGATGTAGGGAACACTGTCTGCGTTTCACAGGCGGGAGACAGAACCAATAGTCAGCTGACAGGCTTCATAGGAACTGGCTGGTGAGACCCCATGTATTTTCTCAGAATTTGCGATTATTTCCAACTATGTTCTTTAGAGGGGCGCAGTTGGCCCAATCTGACTCGTTCTAGAAGGCAGTTCCTGGAGGCCCGAGATGCCTTTTATTTCTGTGTTTTCAATTCCTAGCACAGATCCCGACCGTCAGCAGGGCCTCACTGAACATCTGTGGAGCGAATGAGCCATCAGCCTGGGACTGATGGTGCCGTTGAGGGCTTACATCCACAACCAGAGAGAGACCTTTCACTCTTGTTTTATTTAGTTATTTTTTAATGTTTATTTATTTTGTAGAGAGACAGAGGGCGAGCGGGGAAGGGGCAGAGAGAGAGAGGGAGACACAGAATCCGAAGCAGCTCCAGGCTCTGAGCCATCAGCACAGAGCCCGATGCGGGGCTTGAACTCATGAACCGGGAGATCATGACCTGAGCCGAAGTCGGATGCTCAACCGACTGAGCCACCCAGGCGCCCCTACGTTCTTGTTTTAAAACTGGGGGGAAGGTTTAGAAGCCAAAAGAAATGTGTACCGCTCAGTGTAAAGGTGTGAGTTGTTTTGAAAAGCGCATGTCCCACGTGGACATGAGGCTGAGGCCCGATCAAGAGGGCAGGATCGGAGCAAACTGACAGTTCCAGAACCATACACTCTCAGGCTACATGTTCTAATGCTCTGGGGCCCAACGATGGCCAGCGAAGCTGGGCGCCACCTTGGATGCAGGGCCATCACGCTTAGGAATGGAGAGCCCAGGGGAGGCGGGAGGAGGGTGGGCGAATGCCCTGGAAAACATTCCCTATTTCCATACACAGTTTCTAAGTGGAGGAAAGCACTGTATCTTTCATGCGACCTAGGGAATGAAAAGGAAACCACGGTCTCCCAGCCGAATGGCCTCTCCAGTCCCCTGCATTTACGAGGCAGGACCAACCGGGGCTGCAGACGGATGTACACCTCCCCTTCCACGCGGGGGGATCGAGGGCCAAGTCAACCGCTGCTTTGAGACTGCAGAGATGGGTGTTCTCTGTACTGAAACCGGAGGGCAAGAGACACTCACTCTGGCAGGGAATGAGCCCGACCCCACATCCATGTCCCGGGGGGACACATCTTCACGCTCCTCAGAGCCGTGTCGTACACCTTGGGAAGCGAGAGAGAAAGCCGATCGCCAGCATGCGTGCTTGGAACCCGAACCAGGAAGAGACGTGTCGGCGTGGAAGGAGCTTGGGTTTGGGATTCAGGGAGCCCGGGGCTCCTTTCCTACCTCTGCACTTGCAGGGTCTGCGACTTCTGGCACGTTTCTCCGCCCATCTGAGCCTCGGGAATCGCTTGGCCCTAAAATGAGGCCGTTCACGTGTATTTGCAGACAACTCGCCGGGGAGGACGATCGGAGGCGATGGAAGTTAGGTTCGACCCCCTTCTCTCTCGGCACGTGGCTGCTCGGCGGGAGAATTCGGGACCCGCTGCCTCCCCATCCAGCCGGATGCTGACCTGCCCGGTCCCTTCCTCCTCCGGGCCACTGTCAGTTCCTGCCTGGATGCACGCACGTGCTCTCAGCCTCGGCTGGCGCCACCGCTTCCCCCTCCCCCTGCAGCCCCAAGATGCCTTCGCAACACTCCACATAAAGGAACGTGTAAACCCCGAGCAGAGATGTCCTCGTGCTCCCCCTCTGCTCATCCTGCCCTCCTCCTCCTCCCTGACCACCAGGCTCCCTCCTGCTCCAGGGCCAAGGCCTCCTGGCTTTGCCTGCCGGGAGACCTCCCCCGCCTGGACCTTCCTGACATCTGGTCCTGATGCAAGAGATCACTTGCTCCGCTAAACAGACTTCTCCACCTTCCCAAGTCCTCTGAGAACCTTCTGGTAGGACTCACGTCAGTTCTGTGGCTCTTACCTGCTCATTCCGGCCGCAGTGAGCCGGGGGTGGGGGGGGGGGCTGCACCAGCAGGGACCCTGGAGGCTGGAGTCTGGGATCAGGTGCTGGCCAACTTGCTGCCTGGTGGGAACCCCCTTCCTGGTCCCCAGACGGCGCGTCCCGCCACGTCCTCACACGGAGGAGGGGGTGAGGGGGCTCCCTGTCCTTTTATGAGGACACTAATCCCACATGAGGGCCTCACCCCATTGACCCCCCAAAGGCCCCGCCTCCTAATTTAATGACTGGGGGTTGGTGTTCAACATATGAATTTGGGGGGTTGGGGACACCGTCTGTAGCAGTGGCTCTACCAGTCCCCCCAGAATGTAAGCCCCGAGGAGCACAAGACCACCTCACAACACAGGGACGCCGCTCCCAGGAAACACGGTCCGCACGTGCGGCACCCGCCGGGCCCTATGTCCTCGCTCCCTGGTGCCCTCTGGGTACGTGGACGTCACCGGACATACGTGAGAATCGAATATGTTACAAAGTAATTATGGGGGCGCCTGGGTAGCTCAGTCAGTTAAGCAGCCGAGTCTTGATGTCGTGATCACGGCTCAGGTCGTGACCTCAAGGTTCGTGATCTCATGGTTGGGACTCTGTGCCCACAGCTCACAGCCTGCTTAGGATTCTCTGTCTCTCTCTCTCTCTCTCTCTCTCTCTGCCCCTCGTCCACTTGCTTTCTCTCTCTCTCTCTCTGCCCCTCGTTGCCTACCGGGCTATTGATCTCCGCAGTGGCTCCGCCGTGCTCCCCGGCAGGACCCATCTCGCGGTGCGCGCAGAAACCAGTGACAGCGCTTTAGGGACGCTTTCGGCAGTGCTGTGGCCGGATCGTATTTTAACGGCTTTATAAATTACTTTCTTCTTTTTCAGGAGAGCGTTGATGACGTGAAGGGGTCAGTTACATTTTCAGTTATGCTTTACTGCGTTTTATGGGAAAATTATATATTACAGCCGGATTTGCAAAGCTGGGTGTTTTCAAAGGTCACAGCTTGTGCGATTCACAAAAGTGAAGGGGACACTGTGAGGCCAGATGCTTTACGAGCTGTCTTAAGAATAACTTTTGGCCTAATATGCACTTTTGACTTAATCTTCAGACTTCCCAGCCAGCGGGCCTCACTTTCTTTTCCTGCAGACTCGGCCCGTGGGCAGAGAGCGGTGGCCGGTGGTGACATCTCTACAATGGGGCGCTCTGGGACCTCCCCGCGAGCCGGTGCTGAGACAACAGGAAGCAGGAGGGGCCCAGGTGGGGCGGCGGGCAAGACCCAAAGGTGGGAACCCCTTGCCCACGTCACAAAACGTAGACGGAGGGGATGTGCCCTGGGCTGGCGCGAATCTCCAAAGCCCCCAGTCAGCCCAGTGTAGAATGCCTTGGGTCTTGCTTCATGGCAGAATGGTCAGATCTAACTTTTATTGGGGTATCTGCCACGCAGAGTCACTGGTCCCCTTGCGAAGCACATCATAGTTATATGCTTGTGCCCCACTATGAGGGCGTATTTCTCCCTAAAATATCAGAAATGCCTCCACGGAGAGCAGCTAGTCCGCAGTGACGAGACTCAAACCTAGGCCTGCCATTCTTGGTGACACGATCATGGTGAGGACAATGGGCATTTATTGAGCAACCGCTATGTACATGGGACACATAAATTGGAGAAGCAGCAGCCCCGGGAGGCAAGACTAGTATCTTCCTTATCGTGCCGGTGAGGAAACCAGAGCTCCCAAGGCCAGAATCGCAGTGTGGGAAAGTGCTGTCTCCTCAAAGTCCACTCCCCATGCAGGGCCTGGTGGCAGACGTCCCCAGGACAGGGGTGCTGTCCCCACAATCCCCGCCAAGGCTAGAACTCTCAGGGGCTGGGATGCACCGGAATCCCGGGGGGAGGTCCCGACTGGCGTCAGACTTTCCCTGGCCTCAGTGCTCAGTCTGTCCGCTCCCTTTGAGTTCTGTCGCCTTTCCCTGCCTCCAAAGGCTGTAGATTCGAGAAGTCCTTCCCGATCCTCCCCTAGAAGGAACATCTGCCTTTCACCCCCCGAGGATTTCACTAGCGCCTCTACGGTAGCACTCACGTCCCCCCTTACTGTCACCGAACTTTTCCTTCTTGGTCATTGTTCAAGTGCCTTTTCCTCCCCGAGTGTGGATGCCCTGGGCGCACAGACCCACTCAACCCATCCCTTTTGGGCCTCGCAGGGCACTGAGCACAGAGCGGTGCTCGACCAAAGTCCACTGAGGAGGATGAAATGTAGCGGGGTGGGGGGACAGCTCATCCTCTCCGGTACTAAGTGAATGCGTTTCTCCCGCCCAGGAAGGAAGGACGTTTGTAAACCTCTCGCAACACGGATTCGTCTGGCCGTAACTCGGACTTGGCATAGCCCCTCCTGGAGAGCTCAAGCACATAGAAGCCTCACTGTGGAATCTAGCAGGGCACAGGCATCACCAGTATCTAAGGAGAGGCACCCCTCCCCCAAAAAAAGGGAACATGGGTCTGACCCCCTCCTCCGTGTCTCCCCTCCCTCCCGCCAGCTACTTCTGGTGAAGGCACTGGGACCAAGCAGGCATTTCTACATCTATTTGGACATCTACAGGCTACAAAAAGCCCTTTATTGTGACGGCTAGCTAGGCATTTGTTATATTTATACTCTGTGGCTGCTACTTTTCTGCCAGTATCCTTTTCTGTAGTCAGTGTGGCATCTGGGCAATACTCAGAATAGAGTGACCAGACACTGAGGACCTGTGTCACCGTGAAATGTCTCCAATATGTAAATGTACACCGGGTGCCAGGTACAGTCAAGTTTTTAGCTTATCATGGAAACTATATTGAAGTAGTTTAAGATACAAATATGCATTCAACACTGCTTTTCTTTGTTGCTGTTTACTTAGGTCGTTCCTCTCAGACTTTTCACAGAAATGCTTGAGTCTCCTGAGCGAGGTCAGAGACTCATCAGAGAGCACAAAGGAGTCGGGGCTCAAGTAAGAAAAAACTCTGTTACGGCAAATAAGTGGGTAAAAGGAAGCCCAAACGCACCTCGTGGGTCACTGTGGCCATTGCTAATGACCCCTAGGCAAGGCCCGGGGTGATGGGTACCCAGCAAGGTATCTGTGGATGGACAGTTGCAGTGAGACGTTGGTGGATTTAAATACTGCATCGAGTGTGTGTGCGTGTGTGTGGGTGCCTTATCTTGCGGGAAAGATAGTAAACAAGGGGTAGGGGCGCCTGGGTGGCTCAGTAGGTTAAGCATCCGACTTTGGCTCAGGTCACGATCTTGCGGTCTGTGAGTTCAAGCCCCACGTCGGGCTCTGGGCTGACAGCTGGGAGCCTGGAGTCTGCTTTGGATTTTGTGTCTCCTTCTCTGTCTGCCCCTCCCCTGGCTCGTGCTCTGTCTCTCTCTCTCTCTCAAAAATAAATAAGCATTAAAAAAATGTTGGGGCGCCTGGGTGGCGCAGTCGGTTAAGCGTCCGACTTCAGCCAGGTCACGATCTCACGGTCCGGGAGTTCGAGCCCCGCGTCGGGCTCTGGGCTGATGGCTCAGAGCCTGGAGCCTGCTTCCGATTCTGTGTCTCCCTCTCTCTCTGCCCCTCCCCCATTCATGCTCTGTCTCTCTCTGTCCCAAAAATAAATAAACGTTGAAAAAAAAATTTAAAAAAAATGTAAAAGCAGAAGGTATAAAGGGTAAACAGCGGTTACTTTTCGGGATAGAGAATATTAAATAAAGAGAAAAGCTTATTTTATTTTATAGCTGCCCGTCTTGCTTTAATGTTGCCCATGAAGGTCATTTCTTTCTCATTGTTCAAAATGTCAGAAGTTTTCTGGGTGGTGGAGTCAATGCCCACTCTTTTCCTTATATATCTCCATATTAAAAATAAGAACAATTTATTTTAAAATAATCAACTTGTGGCACTTTTTGGACTTTGATCGCTAGATAACTGTATCAAGGTGGAGAATGGACTTTGATCTCGCACACTCTCTACACGTTTAAAAGTTTAAGCCAGTATTTTAACACGTTGCTCACACTTTCTAGATTGGCATCACTGTTGTTTCCACCAACTCGAAAGCAGTTTCTTCTGTGCAGACTTCCTTTATGACAGTCTGAGTTGGGGGGCAGAGGCCTGGAGTCCTCACCAGGGGGACTGTGTTGCGCTGGGAGCTTTCGGACTAATTAGTCAGATCCCACCTCTTACGGGAATCACGGGGAATTACGGCAAATCACTTTAATAGGTTTCTAGCACCTTTATTACCTGGTAATTTTATAGTTTGTGTGCTAAATGCTCCGAAGCTTATAATCATGTCTGCCCTCCTTCCGCACTCCCACCACTTTACAAACACGGGAAGGGAAACAGGAGGCCAAGTGCATCGCCAGGTTAGGGAGGCTGCTGCACCTGCTGACAAAGCAACATAGAGATGCAGCTTTTCCAGTTAAGTTTTCTTCTTGCCCACAAGGGCTTTAAAAAGTGGGGTCCGGGAGACACTCAAACAGGGGGAAGGATGTCGTTGACGCGTTTTGGGGGTTTAAATGAGGAGCCCATCTTGTGGAGAAGCACCCACTCACTGGGCGTCATATCGACCCTCCCAGCTCTGAAGAACCCAGAGACTTTTCTTCTGGCTCCAATCCCCAAAGCACATCGTATCACACCATGTTTTTTCTCACAATGAAGGTCCATTCGTGGGAATAATTTAGGAGGACGCAATGGAAGCAGGTCGGGAATTTTGCTGTTCTGGTAATGTGTTCTTTCTTAGAAAAAAACTAATATGACATTTGAAGCAATCATGTTAACCTTCCTCAACTTAAGTTTGCTAATGGCTCGCCTGCCATCGTGTGAGTCCTCAAGCACGAGGCTCTCCTGGATTCCACATTCTGGAACCAAAGGCTCTTCTCGTTCCTCTGGGTGAGCTCCACACCCAGATACTTACAACTCCTTGTGCTCCCATGTTTGCTGTGACCCATATTTATGTCGGGTACTTCAAAGGGGCTGGATAGACTCCTCTACCGGATTCTGAAGCCAACGGCCCTTTGCACGTGCAACAGAGGGAGGTTCTGACGGACATCGCACCAGTGGGAGGGATGATTCAACAGCCAGAGCAAGCCACAGAGATGGGGCTTTGCTCTGCCTGATCTGACATCAAACGAAACACATCCTCGTATTTGGTCTTTAAATCATACCCCAGAAGAAATACTGTGTATTCACAACAATATTTTGGGCTGATAATCAACATTGTGCAGGATAATTCTATCAGGAACGGTGGCCTAGGGACCTACACACCATTTATAACTTTGGAATTTGGGAAGAGTTTTTCTTGTTTTCCCATAGAAGCGTAAACATATTTATAATGTGACCTTTAGCGCACAATTGATTTGTACGTTGGAAACTGATCCTACGTTAATTCTTTTTACTCTGACCCACGAGTCAGAAGGGACATGTTACTTCCCAAAGGCAGGCCGCCGATGGCTTGTTCAGCCAGGCCGCAGCAGCTGAGACTTCGATTTTGCAGATGGCCAACCAGACTTGCTGATGCTGGAGATATGCACGCTTCTTGAATCCAGTCTGCTGTCACCACTCTCCATGTCTGTCTTTCCAGCCTTTGCCACACCTGACACGGGTTCTGTTAGTGGCTCCATCGGAGCTCTAGTCAGAACTTCGTCTGCTCGCCCTGCTTGTCTACCTCAGAAAGAGGAGGAGCAATGATGTTGGATAGTTAAGAAAAAGGTTGTAACTAGAGGCTGGATGATAATAGATTCTGAGCCTTCGGCCAGAGGAGACCAAGACGCCTATATTGGGAAAAAGGTCTTCCTTTCTCTTCCTCGTGAGAGGTTACCAACATCAGGTTACTACTCCCACAGACCAAGAATAGAATAGCGCCTAGGAAAAATGTGCCCAAGAGTCTTTACACGTTCACACGAGTCCCAAGACAGCTCATCGAGAGAATACGTTGGGGTTTCAGTCTGAAGCTCCAACCAGAAATAACAACATGTTTCTGGAGGATCCTCTTTCCATATACCCCTCAGGAGCCTACAGCAGGTGATTACGAAGTTGCGTATTCTGGGCCCTGACCAATTCTGTCAGCTTTTCTCTTTCTACCTTGGATAAGACCAAGAGATCATAATAAAGTCCCGTAAAATCCTTAATAAACATAGAAAGTCAGCAAGGTCTGGCCAGGATCCGCACTCACCAGATACACTGTATGCCCTGTGCTGAGTCCGTGCTATCCGTGCACATTCTGGAACATCAGTTCTAAGACCTTCTCATGAATGCACAGCAGCACTAAGGTTAACATCAAGTTCCATGGTCTCCAAAGTACCAGACGAGTACAGCACAACACGAGCCTCCAGTTCTGCCAGTGACCAGGTCCTAACCTACATCTTTAAAAGCAACCATCAGCGTGTGTGGCTTCTTCCCCATTGGCCACAGTCGAAGGAGGGACAATATCCCTGATTCATAAGGATCAGCCTGTGATCCAGGGTGGCCGTTCAAGTCACACCTATCTGTCCCCAAGTCAGCATTCAACCCTCACGGGGCCAGCACAAGCCCTGAGATGGGTGGGGATTGGCAAGGAAGCAGGAAGTACCTTTTTCTGAGATCCTGAAATCCTGAAATCCTAAGGAGACCTTCCTTTCCACCAGATGGGGAAAACATGTCTCAAACGAAGCCAGCATTGTATGAAGCAGAATTGCAAGAAACGAAGTTCCACTAATATTCTCGAACTCCTGGGTCTGGCTGTGCCTGAAGACTGGTCACTCCTCGGGCTTCTGGTCACATGTGCCCACGTGTTTCCCTTTTGTTTCATCCAGACTGAGATGCATTCCTGTCATGGACAACTTGGAGATTCCCAACTAGTGCCCTGTGATTTTTTTCAAACAGTATGTTGTAGAAATCACAGGAAAACAAAAAACACAGGCCGCTTTTACAAAGGGTCAATATCAATCATGCAAACTGCTTACTGTCCATTTATCATTTCTTAAATTCATAATACAGAAAATTAATACCCTATTTTTAGAATAACTTTGAGTTCTTGTGGGGGGGGGTCTTCTAATTAAATCATTATTCAGTTTAATTGAAACACCAGAAGCAGACTGATTTGTCAAAAAGTCAATGGGCATTATTATAGTATTAATGTTTTAATCAGACTGATCATCTTGGCAGTTTGCTTTTTTTTTTGAGTTTATTTATTTATTTTCAGAGAGAGAGAGAGAGGGAGAGAAAGAAAGAACAAGCTGGGGAGGGGCAGAGAGAGAGGGAGAGACAGAGGATCCAAAGCAAGCTCTGTGCTGACGGCAGACAGCCCGAAGCAGGGCTCAAACTCACGAACCGTGAGATCATGACCTGAGCCAAAGTCAGATGTTTAACCAACTGAGCCGCCCAGGCGTCCCCACCGTTTGCTTTTTTTTTTTTTTTAATTTTTTTTTCAACGTTTATTTATTTTTGGGACAGAGAGAGACAGAGCATGAACGGGGGAGGGGCAGAGAGAGAGGGAGACACAGAATCGGAAACAGGCTCCAGGCTCCGAGCCATCAGCCCAGAGCCTGACGCGGGGCTCGAACTCCCGGACCGCGAGATCGTGACCTGGCTGAAGTCAGACGCTTAACCCACTGCGCCACCCAGGCGCCCCATCCGTTTGCTTTTTAATAGCAAAAATAGCAGATGAGATCCCTGCATTTCTAGAGTGAAGCTGGTACGTTGACTGTTAACCTCAGGTGGCATCTGTGCTCCTGTACTCACAACTTCTAGAATTTCAGGTGCCTAGTTCAAGTGGTGCTTCATCCAAACACAGAGATGGGTCAGTATGGTCTGCAGAGAAAGGGACACTTTCTATGGAGCCCCCAGCGTATCCCTGTCTAGAGCAATGCCAGAAGATGCTATCAATTTGGAGCCCCCTGGGGAGCATCCTATCGATGGGAGCGAGACGTAGACAAAGACAGAAGAGCTCTCCGAAGGCAACAAGTGAAACGGGAATGTGTGGGCTCAGAAGCAGAGTAGTATGTTAGTGGAGAAAAGGCAGATCTTCTCGAGATAAGAGGGAAAGACAGAAGGAAGAACTATCTGGCCGTGCCGGTTAAAAATACAGTTGAGAGGATTAGAGGTAGATTATTTCCTCTATGGGACTCGAATGTCAAGGCACCATCAGCCCGAGAAATAATTCGCACGTGTTGCTGTGGCTATTCCACAGGTGCCAGAGAGGGGGAAGCCGGAGAGCAGGGGGAGGGTGTGTTCACGTGAAAGACACAGCCGAGTGTGCTGTTTCATACAGAGGCGAAGAGGGAAGAGAATATATCGTGATCGCCTTGTTTTTGTTGTATCCATAGCCTCAGATAACATTTTTGAGACTTGCTTTAGCAGCTTCGCTGTTGAGATAAAGAAAAACACTGCTCCATGCAATCCTGTCTCAATGGGGGTCAGTTTCGATTTATAAACACAGTTCGTTGTACCAAAACCCACGCTCGGAACTTCTTCGCGATGAGAAGCCGTGGGTGCAAGCGCTGGTGGGTGCAAGTGAGGTCCCTCTCCTGGTGACGCCAGTCGGTCTCCTGTAACGCGGGATTTCTTTCCAACGGAATATGAAACGTCTACACTCTTACAGTCATCAGGCCTTAAAAGTTGGAGACTCACATGGCTCACACGCACAGTGTTTCGAAAGAGAAACTTTACGTGCACTTTTGGTTAAAGGCTGTTTTGCTTTTCCTAACACGTTCACGGTAGAAGGATTGAGTGAGTGGCGGATCGTTCCACAGACATTTCCCCCCGCTTCTGTATGCCCGTGCAGGTAACCACATCTATTGAGAAATCTCTGCTTTGCATTTATGCAGAGCAGAGAGAACAGCTACTGTCATACTATTTGCATACGCCGTGTGCAGCCCCGTCCCAGCAGCCCTAACGATAATAGCAGAGTTTCGGAAGCTTAGGTATATTCTTGGAGTGACCCAATTCACTCAATCACCCTCCAGACACAATGCCAGGCTATTGAAGGCTCCGGGACCCTGGCGGATTTGAAGGCTTTGTCCCGATTTCAGGACGTCTTTGTTCCGATAACAATAGGTGACATCCCACACAATGCAATGCCATTGGTACCACTGCCTGCTGAAACTTCCTGTTTAGAATGGAGCGGAGAGATTTCTGAAAAGCCTGGATAGGTTAGTGAGAAAAGGGGCCAAACAATGCCGGATTTCCAGGATTTTCTCTCGTTGGAGACGAAACCCAATGTGTGCGGGGCGAGGGGAATGACGGCGTTCCAGAGGGCGGCCCTGGCCGGGGTTACAGCCGAGTTGGGACACCTGGGAACTCACCAGAACTGCTCAAGAGAGAGGCCTCCTGAAGTACATCCCAACGCCCGGGAGCCCAGGCGCCTCGTGCAGCCGCAGCACGTCCTGCCTGTTCTGAGGTTTGAAGCCAGGCCTCCAATCAGCCTTCCCAGGCGACCGTTTACGAAAAGCTTGCTTCAAAGTCTTGAACACGTCTTCGCGGAGCTTCAGCCATTGTGGGTCTTTGAAACCTGCCAAGTAAAGAAGAGAAAGCAACACGTCTTCTCAACAGGGTGTCTCGAGAGACGAAAACGCAGATTCTGGAACCTGCCAGCGGGACGACGGGGACCTAACGCCCGCACCCCCGATCCTGCCCATCACCTACAAGCATGTGGCCAACGGGGCCCGACTCCGGGCTCCCAGCGAGAGCTGGAGGTGGACTCAAGTCCCGCCCTTTCATGGCCCTGCAGCCAGCAGGCCCTGAGCACGAGCGCCTCCCCGAGCCTCTCCTTCCTCTTCCGGAGGGACCAAGCAACAGTGCCCTGCATGGTGGCTGTGCCAGGCTTCAAATAACAGAGCGCATGCTGGTCCTTCCCTCTGCAGCTGGACACAAGAGACACTTGTCCACACTTGGAGCTGACTCTCCTTAGACTCTACGTCTACGTGATAAACCCATAACCTCTGATTATTTCCAACAGAGCTTTCCAGAAGAGCTTTCTAATGGATCGAAATCCTTTTGGACGGTGACCTGTATCCTAGAGGAGTGTCTGCCTCTAAGGCCGGTCTTGGTTTTGCACGGAAAGCAAGTGAACATATCGGTGGTTCGCTGGTGAAATACGGAGAAGTGGAAAAATCTGTCTGGCACCTTTTCTCTAAGGACGTAACACAGTTAGGAGGAGAGCCCAAGAACACGCTAACGGTACAGAATATACTCGCTGATTTGCCACGGGTAATAGCAGCTGACGTTTACTGGGCAGACAGTACGGCCCCAGCACTGTCGTTCATTTTCCACGCGACCTCGTCCATCATTCCTCGGAGGGAGACGCCATTATGGGCTTGACATCACAAATGGGAAAGCTCAGTGAAATGAGCTAGTGGATACTTGATCTTGAACAAGACAGAAGAGGAGTTTAGATGTCGGCTACCAGCAGGCACTCCGGTGAAATATTTTGATTATGAAATAATGCTATCTGATACTTACCCTTCTTATCCAATTGGTCAGCAGTGAGTCACTTCCAGTGACTACACTTAGCAGCCACACTTCGGCAGACGGGTCGATGCAAACCTGCCTACACCAAGTGATTCTTGGCCAGCTGCTGTTTCCTTCTCTGCTCTAACCGTAGCCTTGCGCCTGCTCCAGAACCCCGTGTCATCCCTGCAAGAACTGGCTGTCAGCGTCACCTTGGATGCGTGATTTAACCTTGCTGCTCCTCTAGTGCCCCATTTGTAAGATGGGCTCATAACAACGGCCCACACTGGAGTGGGTGTCTTGACAACTGGATTAACTGAGCTGTTGCCCAGTTCGTAATAGATACACAATAAATGTTAGTTAGTATAGAGATTACTAACTATCACTCTTTCGTCCGTTGTGTATGGAACTCTTAGCTAGGACACACAATCACAGAACAAAAGTGCTTGAGTGAGCTGTGAACGACAGTTAAGTGCAAACTCCCATCCTTCTGGAACTGACTGGCCCCCTCTCTGGCACAGACCGCTCTCTACAAGATTCTTCCTTATGCTCCGGTCCTATTTTACCTCTTTCCTCCTGCTCGGCTCTCTGTAGAGAGGGGTAGTGGTGAACAGGTTTCCCTCTGTGACCTCCACCTGCCTGGCCCTCGCTCTCCGGGCCTCCGGGTCAGTCTGTGTTTCTGTGGCTTTCTCTGGAAAACCTGGGCTGTCTCTTCTCTTCTCTTCCAGTATTTGCGCCTCACAAACCCTTTCTTTTCTTGGACTTGGGCCTTTTGCATATCATCCAGAGTACATTTGTGTTCATTCCACTGTAAAAATCCAATTTTACTGTGTACCAATTTTTTTTTTCTCCAAGAACACTGCCCTCTAACTACTAAAATGGCAGGCGGTATGCTGGGGCTAGAGACACGGAGGTAAATAATTCAAAATCCTTAAGCTGGCAGCTTCCCCTGTCTGGTAGGGGAAACATTTTCACAGACAATTGAAATGAACTAAGTCCTGTGAGGGCAAACAAATATCCAAGAAGCACAGAGAGGGAGGGCAGAGGACCCCACAAGATCCCCACCCCACCCCATGGGGACTGCCCCTGCTGGGAAGTGGGGGGGAACCCATCCTTTCTCCCCACAGCTGGAGAATTCCCTGTGGGCTGGTAAGCTGGGTCTTGAAGACTCTTGGAAGGAGGAGCAGGAGACAATGAATCCATCTCCTTCTTTTTCACAGAAAGGACCCAAACAATGCATGCCAGTGGGTGTGACAGGGTGGTAGGGGGTGAGCAACCACCTTCCTGAAGCTGAGAGCAGCTTGAGAAAAGTCCCGGTGGCCATGTTGAATGGGGCCATCTTGCTGCTGAGTGGGGCCATCTCGCTGGGAAGGTGAGGAAATAAGGAGGAAGCATGGACAACTCTCGACTAAGAGAAACCCACAGGCAGGTGCTCTGTCCCCAAGTCCACCATGTCCCACCCACTGCTTCTGTGAATGTAGCCATCCCATCTTGGAAAGTCCTGCCCCAGATATATCACCTGCTAACTAATTGGAAGCCAAGGGAGTCAGTAGGGAAAACAGAGACGGTTCTCGAGGTCCCCACCTGTGTTTGTCCTCTCACCCAAAGAAAGAAGGATGTGCCCTCTCAGGGACTGGGACATGTAAGAACTTGTCTTGTGTCTTATCTCCTAAACTTGCAGAAGGCTCTCATAGTTGGCCAAGAGAGAGGAGGCACCGAGAACCCACAACATCACCTATGGAACCTGCCCCTCCTCCCTTCTGCCCTCCCTCCCTGTAACTCCCGCCAGATAAATGGAGGAGAAGGTGATGAGGAGCTATACCATTTGGAGGTGTGGGGGGTCAAGTGGAGAATGGATGGTCCCCAAATGATAAAAGATTAGACCCTCAAAGTCAAGAGTTCATTTTGAACGTAGGTGTACAGGTGTAAGCCCGCACACCACAAAATAAAATTTTTAAGTTTATTTATTTATTTTGAGAGAGAAAGAGAGAGACGGGGGGTGGGGGGTGGCAGCAGGGGAGCGGCAGAGAGACAGGGAGAGAGAGAGAGAACCCCAAGCAGCCTCCGCACTGTCAGCACAAAGCCAGACTTGGGGCTCAAACCCATGAACCGTGAGATCACCACAAAACAAATTTTAAGTCCTGATTTTGAAGCTGGGCAGGAAAGAACCTAATTCAGGTAGATGTGTGGTGGTCGCCCCAAGGTCTTTTGAGCCAGTTGGTCTGAACTTCAATAGCCTGAGGTTTGAAACAACTTTTTTAAGCTCCCAAAGACACACAGGCTCTTTATCACCTGAGGGTGTCTCCTCTCCCTCCACAGATAACGTGCGGGCTCGCACCCTTCGTGCAAGATTCCATCAGCAGCTGGAGGGCGTGTGATGTACGGCATGTCCACAAGGGAAGAATCATCTTTTACTAGCAATCTGTGAGCACGACTGAAAAATGTTCTTCTGTGATCAAATTATTAATGCTTTCACATCAAACACAAATTTCTGGTCTAAGCCCTGGGTGAATATCAGATGCCATTTTTTTTCTGCTTGGCATTTTGATGTAACTATGTGATAATGTCCAAATAATTCCATGTCTGCATATGCCAGGTGACAAGACGCGTTGTGGAATTATGGCATTTAGTAGGGGATATTAGAAGTATCTAAAGCATAATGAAAACTGTATATTGAAGCATAATTTTTCTTCTACAGCTTTATAGGCAGTTGACAAAAAGCGGGCATGAAAAACCATGCCAATACCCAATTGCAGAAGTGCTCCCTCCCCTCCAATGCTACTCTCCTCAAACCATTTTCCTATTATGGCTGAAGTCAAAGATGAAAGAATAAATCACTGGAGAATTATGTAAAAAAAATAAAAAAGAGAGAGCACCATTACACAAGTGTTGTAATTAATGCTATGGAAATCATTTCTGTGAGTGTGAAAAATTAATATTAATACTTCTATATGAAGACTATAATTTTAAGTCAAGCTGGTCTTTCAAAGACAAACTAATTACCATTTTGAACAAAAAGATAAACTATGCCAAATGGCATAGTATGCGTTCAGCCTTTGTTTAATTAAAGAGGCAAAATGGACTTGAGCGATGATTTAATTGACTCTACTCAACATAGCTCATTTAGACCTAAAAGAATGATTTCCTAAATAGCAGGTTATCAGTCTTGAAATTGTCTAGATAACTGCCTCAGATGTCCCCATTTCTTTACTGTTAACATGTAGCTAAAGAAACTGCATATCTAATAAAACAAACAAAAAATGCAGATTTCGTTGATTAATTCTCTTCCTCAACAAGCTTAACTTAATATAAGTATTTATTGAGTATCTATTTTGTGCCAGGCATTAAAGAAGCCTCTTAGATGATGAACCTTTCCTGATTAAAAACTAAGATTTTTGAAGAGGTGTGGCAAGCCTTCCAAAGCCTGGGTCTGTGTTCATCTCTGATTACCTCTTCTGCCCAGTAAAACCTGAACGTGGCTGTCTTGCCCCTCTTCAGAGCTCATCACAGCTCAGACTGCTACTTCCGCTCTATACAGACCAACAGGAGCTAAATGCTTCAAGCCTCAGGGGAAATGCCACCCCCTTTATGAGGTCCTCCCTGGTAGGGCTCATCTATGCTTCATCCCTTACGGCAATTTATAAGAATGAGGTGTATTGACACGTGCTAACGTGGAAAACTGCCCGAGATAGATTGAAAAGAAGTCACTAGAAGCATGTGTGTCTTCTCTTTTGCCCGTGGCTGCCTAGAACCACCTTCTGCCTGTCATGCCCTTACAGCCCCGGAAGGTGCCAGCTGGTTCCGTCTGGCCAAGGCAAGGCACCAAGTGCTGGCTGAGAGTGAGAAGGGAGGCATCTGGTGTCTCTCCCCTGCTGTGACACAATGCCCATGGCAACAGCTGGGCTCCTCCTGAACTCACAGATTCCAGTGACCTCTTCTCTGGTTCTGCCTCTTGCGGGGGCTCCTCCTCTACACTGAACTCTTCCTTTTGTCCCTCCTGTCACCGGGTGGAAACGGCTCCCTACCACTTCTGGTCTCAGGTCTCACCCTGCCCCATTCACATTCACCAACAGGAGTCATTGGACCCAGTTTTAGCTTGTGAGGTTTTAAAAAATGGTTTAAATGGATCTCACGACTTTTATCCCCTCTTAGAAGTCTTCCAAAAACCAAAGGCAAAATACAGTAATTTTTAAAAATAGAATAAGACCTTTAATCTTTTAATCACCATACAGCTCCATTGGATTCTCGTGTAAGTTCATCATCACCATAAGACACATTCTAAGTCTCAGTGACCTGATTTTTCCTGTACCTCAAAATACTTTGCTACTTATAATCCCAGAGCGTATATCATCATCTCTCATCCTTATTCATCAGTTATTCCCAGCAATGTTAAAAAAAAAAAAAAAGAAGAAGAAAAAAAAAAGACCAAATAATGGGAATCAGAGGAACGTTGGAAGAGCCCGGAAGATGAAATAATTGGGAAACATATCCTCTGTCATCCGTCTTCTCCTTGCCCAGCCCGAAGGACTACACAATCTTCAGCAAAGATTTAGAGACTTGGGGTGACAGTGAGAGCTCAGAACTTTTCACGTCCCATCCCTAATGGTGCAGAGGAAAACTTTCCACACTCATTAATCAAAAGGTGAATGAAAGAGTTGGACGTCGGCACTCTACGCTTTAATCACGATAGTAAAGTTGATGCACAAGTAAAATCTTAGATTATAAACCTAGACGAATACCCTTCTACTCAACAATCATTGAGTGATGGTTACCAGAGGCTCGGGAAAGGGACAGGGGGATATTCTAGGGGGTGGTGGGAATGTCCTATATGTTGATTGTGAATAGAAGTATGCCCCCAATAAAACTGGAATCATTAATAATCTATTGCCACATAACCAATTACACCACGGCTTAGTGCCTTGGAACAACACACGTTTATTATCTCACAGTTTCTTTGGGTCAAGGATCCAGGCACAGCTTAGTGGGACCTTCTATAATGTAGTCCCATCAGGCTGCAACCCAGTGGGGGCCAGGCTGTGGTCACCAGGAAGCCCAGCCAGGGAAAGAGCCATGACCCAGTGGTTGTTTGTATAACTCTATTCCTCAAAGGCCAGTGGGGGGAGACTGCCCTCAGTTCCTTGAAAAGTGGGCCTCCCCATCATGGAGGCTCAATTCATCAAGGCATCAGTGCAAGAAGGCAAGGGAGATACCAGCAAGACAGAAACCACAACTTTTGTAACCTAATCACGTAAGTGGGACCCTAACACCTTTGCTGTGTTCCATTGGTTGGAAGTCGGTCACTAAGCTCAGCCACCGACCAGGAGAAGTGATTACAGAGGTGCGTGTGGGCGGCATTTATTTTGGCCATCAGCAAGTTTGCCTACCGCAAATACATTTCTTTCTTTCCCCAGTTTTATTGAGATATTAGTTACATGCAATATGTGTGCGCTTAAGATGTATGACGTGAGTTGTTTCTTAACTAAGATCTCATTTGAGTCATGTAGCCTGAATTTTGTTTCCTCCCAGAACCCCGATCGACATCAACAATACTTAGTCTAGGCACATTTGTGTTTAAACGCACACACAAACACACATGCAGTGGACTGTGTGACCAGAGCAGCCACCCAAGGACCCTGGAGCGGGTGACCTTCAGGTCACGGCTGAGTGCTCACCGTGGCCCTAAGAGAATCACTTCGGAGCTTTACAGGTACTTCCCTATAATGCTGCTTCTGTTGCTAACCACTGAGTTCTTTCCAAGCAAAAATCATGCAACCTGAACACACATTCTGGTGATCGACGTTGTAAAGGAAAAAAGAATCCACGCTGTCTCTGGAAATGGATGGTTCCTGGCTTGCTTGTCTCACATGCATGCCTCAGCTACTGTAGGAGTGTTTTCTCAAATGAAAACGTGCCTTCACCCAGCACCCCATAGAGGTGCTCTTCTGGTCCCCATACATCCACATGCTGCACATGGGGCCAGACCCTCCCATTGTCTCTCTCTGACTCGGTTTGAACCCGGTCACAGGTCATGACTCATACATTCCTTAGCAGCTCGTGTTTCATGATGACACAGATTCTAGGCAGGTAGAGAGAAAACCAGCTGGATCTGGAAGAATAATTGACCCTTAGCTCCAGTCTCTATGAGTCACCGTAGAACTCCCCAGGATGAAATCGTGGTAGATCTCTGAATATTTGGGTAAATGATACCATTCTTCATATATGGCACAAATTCCTAAACGAAGACCGCATTCCACGCAATGACCCAAGGCACTGTTTTCACCTTTGCCTCTCCCAGCCTGAGTTGCAGAGCTACCTGGTTGAGTCCCATGGTGCCTAAATGATGTTTTGCGTAGGGCAGGACACTAATACCCACTTCTCAACTGTACTTTAATCTGATGAAGCCACTTCACTGATGAAGTAACTTCCAACTTCAGTTATTGGTCTGAGTTTTGGTCCATTTGTCACAGGGTCTTATTTTCACCCAACGCTCAACGTGTTTTATTTACTTGTATCTAAACACAAGTCGTCTTTGCTTAGATATCTCGTAGGGAGTTAAGAGAGCACGTGTCCCTAACTAGACTTTCACATCTGCCAACAATGCCGCTTCTCATGTCGGCAGGTAGCACGCCTGCACCCGCCTGTTCAGGGCAGAAAACCAGTCAACGTTGACGGCCTTCTTCTCTGACTCCACACTCACTGGCAAGAACCATCGAGACACTCTTCCACACGTATGCGGAATGGGAGCATTTCTCACTGTCCCACTGCTGCCGCCATTGGGGAACAAGCCTACACCACGTCTTAAGTAGCCCCTGTGATTGTGGCCGCTAGCTGGTATTCCTGCTTCCACCCAAGACCCTACAAACCCTTCACTGCCCTGCGGTCATTGAGCCCCGTAACATACAAACAGAGAGGTTACCTCCCTAGAGAATCCTTCCTCCCTCTCCTCTTAGATATGCTCACCTCCCTCGCTCTGTACCCTGTTATTTAGTATCGGGGCTGTGTGTGTTTTCACTGGCACTTACTGCTTCCAATATCGTATATGGAGGCAGGGACTTCATCTGACTTGCTCGCCACTACACCGCCACTAGCCGCCATGCAGCCATCATTTAACAAATATTTCTTGAATTAATAAATGACGTAACTCCTTCTAAACTGGGCTCATCTTTGTGACCCACCAGTCTCAGCCCCTGCCAGCACCCACACAAATCCTGACACACAGATCATCCTGCTGTCCACGAATGCCAGCACCGTGGCTGGTCTGCATGGCTGTGCGCACATGGGTACTTCCCGATACGATTTTCTCTTCTCTCCAGAAATCCAGCTCCTCTGCCATCCATCCAGACCCGATTCCAGTCCCACTTCTGTGGGAAAATCCTCCCCCGATCACACTGGGCCACAGTGACTCCATCCTTCTCTGGCATCTGCCCTCCCCCTTGTTAAAATCCCTTATTTCTTCCCATGAGTCACATGCTATTTGAATTCAATGTTCTTTCAAAACTATTTTCTATGAAGCTGGAATTGTCAGTAAAAGCTGAATCAGAAGCTGGAGCCCATTCATCCACTGCTAAGAAATCCAGGAGAAAAGTATTTACTGCGAAGAGTTATTAATTATTTTAAAGGAGCAAAACTCCACCCCTGCCTTTTAAATACTCAGAAGTTAACTGGATACCAGGGAAGAGTCATTACAAAAGGTGTCTGATGAAGCACGATATTGCATTTAAGAATTTCTCTCTACTTCTGTTTTGCTATGAACCATGGTCAGGGATCAGGGGAAATTACAAGAGAAGGGACTTTCCACGAAGAGGGTTTTTAGAAAAGGCTCAGGCCCTCCTTCTCCTTGCCCAGTGACCCCTAATGGCCCCTGCCTTTCACCAACACTGACTGGGAAGTGTGTTTCCACTTCAGAAAGTCACTGAAGACACTCGTGGCTTGTTGGATAAACTTGAGCTTATGATGATTTTATAATGTACAGATTCCTAGACCCGGAGAAAGGAGCCCACTATGCTCAACATATGCTTGGAGTATCTTAATACATCCTCAAACCGGAAGGAAAGGAACAACAGCACAACAAAACAACAATGAAAGTAAAGCTACGATGCCTCACTATACATTAATTACAAAACAGCGTATAACCATCTTGTTCAAAGTTTTGGTACCCACCCAACTCAAGAGTAGCCAATAAACCACAAAGCCCAGGAAATCCAAAAAGCAGGTTGGGGGCTGGTGAAATAAAATCTGGACTTTGGTTTTGATAAGTGAATTTGAAGATGTCTCTGTGGCGGAAATGTCAAGGGGATTACAGGACACACAGAAGTGGATTTCAGGAGACACCTGGATAGTGACAAAAAATGGAGAGATTGTCAGTCTTACAGGGAATTTAGGACCATGGGGGAGTAAAGGCAGGGTAGGTGGGAAAGGCGTGATAAACACAAGATAAGGGAAGAAAGCAAGCCAAGAGGAGGGAAGGGCCATCTGATTCCATGTTACAGCAGGTCAAGGAAAGTTAGGAGGAAGGAAAAGTTGTGTAAGAATCCAGCTCCATTGCCCTTCTCAATGTAAGTGAGATCTACATTCCCTAACCATGAGTAAGCCATACTTTCTCCAGAAGGTGCTTGAGCAAACGGGTTAACACAGTTCTCCTCTTTCAAACAACTTCCAGTGTTAAAACGCTATTGATCACACAGACACCTATTCGTGAGTTTCCTTCCAGAATGGGAACTGGGCTCACCAGCAGCAGCCACCATATTCTTCAGGAATTTGTACCTGAACCCTATGAAAAGATGAGTGCCTACAAAATCCCTTCAAATCTCACCACTCATTTCCCCCCAAAGTTTAAACCCCTTCCCAAGGAAGACTGGTCTTTACAAAAAACCTCCTAGGTTCCCCAAACCCAGGACTCTTTGCCTCAAGCGTACCAAACTGATGACTGCTAACTAAGCAGGCAGACAGGCAAAGCAATAGAGTAGGTTCCATAACTTGAATTCTTTGTTAGTCTGTCGGCCATCCAGTTGGGTCAATATTCAAGTTCTGGGAGTATTCACATCATTTAAAATACGTGCCAACCAATTTCCATATGTCACATTTTCTTCTTTCTTCCTCAACCACTGTTAACTGCTAAAAGAAATTTAGTCGACACTAATAAAAATGGAAATCTCCTTTGGAAGAGAGATGAAAGTTTTTTCACACGTGTTTAAATGAAAATTAGCGATCAATTAACTAGAAGACTGTGTAGTGATGTTAAATCTCTCAAGTTTGTGGATATGAGACAATGCACGCAAAGTACAGAGCTCAGAAGTCTGAAATCGGGCAACCAGTAAAACAGATCAGGGTGTGCCTGGTGGCTCAGTTGGTTAAACAGTTGACTTCAGCTCAGGTCATGATCTCACGGTCCATGGGTTCGAGCCCCGCATCAGGCTCTGTGCTGACAGCTCGGAGCCTGGAGCCTGCTTCTGATTCTGTGTGTCCCTCTCTCTCTGCTCCTCCCTCCCCTTTCTCTCTCTCTCTTCCCTTCAAAAATAAATAAACATTTAAAAAATCTTTTTTGAAAGTTAGATTGGGGCAGCTCTGTGGCCATACAGTTAAAGGGTTCCACTTTATGGACAAGAATACAAAATACAGGGGTGCCTGGGTGGCTGAGTCGATTGAGCGTCCGACTTCAGCTCAGGGCATGATCTCACAGTCTCTGGGTTCGAGCCCTACATCCAGCTCTGTGCTAACAGCTCAGAGCCTGGAACCTACTTCAGATTCTGTGTCTCCCTCTCTCTCTTCTCCTCCCTGTGTTGTGTTATCTCTGTCTATCAAAAATAAATAAACATTACAAGAAATTAAAAGAAGGGGGGGCACCTGAGTGACTTAGTCGGTTAAGCGTCGGACTTCAGCTCAGGTCATGATCTCATGGTTCATGGGTTCGAGCCCTGTATCGGGCTCTATGCTGACAGCTCGGAGCCCGGAACCTGCTTTGGATTCTGTGTCTCCTTCTCGCTCCGCCCCTCCCCTGCTCGCGCTCTGTCTCTCTCTCAAAAATAAATAAACATTTTTTAAAAATCAGAGAAAAAAAATAATGCAAAATACAGATATAAAAGTCAAGGTGTAGTTGGAAAGAGAAATCGAAAGAAATGATAGATGTTGTAAAGCTGACAAATGCCACCAACATCACAAATTCCAGGAGAGTCCATAATATTTGATTAATTAGCTTCCTGACATATCTAACACACTTCCTCACTTTTTTTTTTGTCCCCTACCTATTCTCTGATTGCCTCATCATGGCAATCGTTTTGTGACATAATCTTCCTAACCTACAAGAAAGATAATTCAATCTTCCCTTCAGCAAAACAAAAGCAGTTGTTGTTTTTTTTTATCAGTCATACTTGAAAGACTCCCTCCCAGCTTTACAACTCCTTGTTGATGATATCAGTAAATGTTTTAGATTTCTTGTCAAACTTGAGAAACCTCTATTGACTTCTTTCATCTACAAACTGTAAAAATGGTGTCTTACGTTTTCCTGCCCAGGAATTAATTGTAACTCAGTACCTGGCACTTCTGTTAGAAACGTACCTCTTCCGTTTAGTACGTTACCATTTCAACATGATAAAAAAAAAAAAGTTAAACAACTTACTTCTCAGCATGGGAATCATTTCTACCGAGTCACTGCTCATATTTATTGTTTTGGTTTCATATTCTATTGATTTTCATCTCAATTGCCCCCCCCCCCCCCCCAGTCCTTTTGACTAGATGACTAGAAAAAGTACCTTTTAGATTCACAAAATCAGAAGTCTGGAATTTCTTGCTTCATTGAAACTTTTTCAAATGGCTTTCCAAACTGCTGTCAAAACGGCATATTCCCGACTTAACTTCCCCTCAGTCCCGTCTCAAAAATTCCTGTAGCTTCTCACCACCAGCAGAAACCACAGAGCTGCACAGGGGACCTGGAACGGAGAAGGAGCAGTGGTCCCAACCGGTATGGTTACGGCCCTTTGGAAAAATATTCTCAAGGTCTGACCACGTTGTCATTGCGGAGGCCTGAAGCTTCTCTAGCTTCCTGGAAAATCCACCTTGGCCCAGTTTCCCCTTCACAAAACACAGAAAATTTAAATGACCAGATTCTTCTACCTAGAGATGAAGAAGCCTCGAAAAATACCACAGAACTTCCGTTAAAATTCCAGACCCTTACCATTTCTTTTTTAAGCCTATAGCAAATCAAGCCAACCACCGCATCACCGTCGGGAAAGGATCGTTGACGTGACATGAAGTTTTAGAAGCACCTTGCCTCCGAAACGTTCCACACTTGCATTATTTGTGGCTTAAAGCAAAGGCATAATTCACTCATTTAGGGACTCACCCATTTTTTTTCCCCCTTCTCTGTGCCTTATTTGCACTAGATTCTGGCAGATGGAAACAAAGGACATGTTTTCTCCCTGAGGATCAGACTCTAGCCAGGGCGACAGGAAAGTCAGCCGTGGGCACACGTCAGAATGACTTTGCAGAAGAATCAGCAGGGCACAAGTCACAACCAAGTGGGACCTCTGTGGGGGGGGGGGGTCCCATCCTGGGACCGTCCCCCAAAAGTAGGATGTCTAAGCCATGCCCTAGCGGACGAATAAGGCTAAGGTAGTCAAAGACTGGTATGTGAAGGCAGAGGGGGATGATTGCTGAAAACCTTGTAGGAGGAACATCATGGACAGTTAGCATCTATCATAGAACAGATTTATTGGCTAATTTACTTACCATCACGTGCTAGTAAACCACACAGCCAGGATGAGACCCAGACAGGCTGGAGGGAGAGCCGTTTCATTGCCTCTCGGGAATAAAGTTAATGCTAATAATAACAGGAGAATGACAATATAGCTGCAGGCAAACTGCAGTGTAAAAAGGGTGTTCATATGGAACGCTCCTTCCTGCACCACACATGCCCAGATTTATTTTCATTCCGTTTTCTCCTGGGATCACCTCCCTAAATACTTCTATTTCACTCCCTTCTTTCTCTTGTAAAAATCTCTAATACCGTTGTATTGCCCAATAATTTTTCCTTTTCTCAAAGGTACATTATCTCCTTTGAAGTAAATTATGACAAACTTGTAAGCAGATACAGCAATGGATTTTTTTTTTCATCTGCTTACAGATAAGAAATAAAACTCATGGCAAGAAAAGTATCCTAAACCAAAAGCCATATCAGAAAACCCACACCCAGGTCCCCAAGCCTCTTGATTCTTAGCCAGTTCATCAAACTTGTTGTTCTGGTTATCCATTTCTGTGTAGCCAATTACCCCAATACTCAGGAGTTGAAGGTAAGCATTTCAAGGGCACCTGGGTGGTTCAGTCAGTTGAGCATCTGACTCTTGGTTTCAGCTCAGGTCATGAGCTCGCAGTCATGGGATCAAGCTCCATGTCGGGCTCTGTGCTGACAGTGCAGAGCCTGCTTGGGATTCTCTCTCTCTCTCTCTCTCTCTCTCTCTCTCTCTGTCTCTCTGCCCCTCCCTCACTCGTGCATTTTTTTTCTTCTCTCACTTTCAAAACAAATAAAAGCACTTATTTTAAGTAAGTATCTCATCTGGCTCACTCAGTTGTGGGGTCACAAATCTGAAAAAGGCTTGGTTGGGCATTGCTAGCTTAGGGCCTCCCCATGTGGTTTTTCAATGCAGATATTCCAGAGAACAGGTAGAAAATTCCTTATCTTTTCTGTCGTAGCCCCAGATGCCATGCTGTATCGCTTCTGCATCTTCTGTTGCTTACGAGGGAGACATCATCCCTTTCAGAATCAACAGGAAGGGCTGTGGCCCCACCTGCTTACCTCCCTGACCCCAGTCCGGCCCCCTCTCCAGGTTCCAGCTGGGGTGGTTTCCTCAATCTTATGGCTTTAAAGAGAAGGATATGAGAGAAAAAAGAGGAGGGAACGATAGAAAGTAAGAAATGAGGTAAAACAAAGGGAGAAAGCAACAATGGAGAAACGGGTCAAATGTCCAAAGCAACTGACGGACACTGGGAAGGTTCTGATGGACAACCCCAATGGATATCATCTGCAGGTCACTTGATTTCCTTTTCATTTATCTTTAGAATGTCAGTGTACAGCAACAAATTATGTAATTTAAATTTCCCTTTTAGCAACTTCTGTTCCAGTGGATCATCCTAAACGTAATTTCAACGGTAAACAAAAGTGAACACACCTTTTTTTTTTAACGAAAATGCTATTTTTATCTAATTTACTGCAATTGTGAAAAGTCCCTAGAAAAGTATAACTGCAACAAACAGTCCCAAAATTTGTGTGGAACCACAAAAGACCTCCAATAGCAAAAGCAATCTTGAAAAACAAAACTGGAGGTATTGCAATTCCAGATTTCAAGTTATATTACAAAGCTGTATTAATTAAAACAGTATGGTACTGGCATAAAAATAGACACATAGATCAATGGATGAGAAGAGAAAACACAGAAATAAACCCACAATAATAGGGTTAATTAATCTTCAACAAAGCAGGAAAGACTATCCAATGGGAAGAAGACAGTCTTTCCTACAAATGGTGTTGGGAAAACTAGAAAACCAAAAGAATGAAAATGGACCATTTTCTTTCACCATGCACAAATAGCAACTCAAATGGGTTAAAGACTAAATGTGAGCCTTGAAACTATAAAATTCTTTGAAGAGAGCACAGCAGCAATTTCTCTGACATTGGCCACAGCAACATTTTTTTTGGTGTCTCCAGAGGCAAGAGAAATAAAGGAAAAATGAACTATTGAGACTTCATGAAAATAAAAATCTTCCTGCACGGTGAAGGAAATAATCAACAAAACTAAAAGACAATCTACTGAATGGGAGAAGATATTTGGAAATGTCATATCTGATAAAGGGTTAGTATCCAAAGTATATAAAGAACTGATACAACTCAACACCCAAAAAACAAATAGTCTAATTAAAAATGGGCAGAAGACATGCACTGATATTTCTCCAACGAAGACATACACATGGCTGGCAGACACATGAAAAGATGTTCAACATCACTCATCATCAGGGAAATGCAAATCAAAGCTACAACGAGATTTCACCTCACACCTGTCACAATGGCTAATATCAACAACACAAGAAGAAACAGATGTTGGTGAGAATGCAGAAAAAGGGGAAACCCATGCACTGTTGGTGGGAATGCAAACTGGTGCAGCCACTCTGGAAAAGTGTGGAGCTTCCTCAAAAAGTTAAAAATAGAACTACCCTACGACCCAGCAATTACACTACTGGGTATTTCCCCAAAATATACAAAAACATTCATTCAATCGACTATACGCATTTTGTCTTATGTTTTATATGCCTTATGTTTTATAACAGCATTTATAACAGCATTATCAATAATGGCCAGATCATGGAAGCGACCCAAGTGCCCATCATTGACGAATGGATAAAGAAGATGTGTATGTATGTACAGTGGAATATTATTCTCCCATAAAAAAGAATGAAATCTTGCCATTTGCAATGACATGGATGGAGCTAGAGAGTATAATGCTAAGAGAAATAAGTCAGAGAAAGACAAATGCCACGTGACTTCACTTGTGTGTGGAGTTAAAGAAACAAAACAGATGAGCAAAAGAAATAAAAAAGAGAAAGAGAAACAAACCAAGAAACAGCCTCTTGACTACAGAGAACAAATTGATGGTTCCCAGAGAGAAGGTGGGTGGGAGGACGGGAGAATAGGAGATATGGATTAAAGAGCACCCTTATCATGATGAATAAATAAATAAATAGATTTTTTTTAAGGCCCTGTAAGTGAATCACTTCACCTTTAGTCTAGATTTGAAAACCAGTGAATATGGCCTACAACCAACCCTTCCCCATGGTTTCAGAGTGTCTTACAGTAATTCCTTCCAAACTTTTAATTTTTAGGGACAGTAATAGCCCAATGGAAAGACAGCTGGTTGGGGGCTGGAGGAGGCTTGGCCCCTGCAGAGGAGTTATACAACAACCCTAACGTGCTCGTTTCTGAGGAAGGAACAGCCAGCCGCCAGAATGTGCCACGGGGCTGGGGGGATCCGTGTTTGTAGGCTAGAGAGGACTCTTGCCAGAACGAAGATAGGACTCAAACAGGAAGTCCAGGTGGATGGCCCGTTCTCTTCTGCAGGACAATCGGTTGGCATCAATTCAGTTTTCAAGAAGAAATATGCAAGCATTAATCATGCTACCCCATTTTTATGACTCTATCCAAAACCATTATCCAGAAATGAACTAGGTCACAAAGTAGGAAGGGAATCCCACGAATCAAGTTTCCCCCCTCTGCTGTGAATAAATTTTGCAAACCATATATTTTAAATATTTGAGACTCATCAATATACACATGTTGGAATAAAACAATCCTTTAAAAAAACGAAACAAAACCTGAGAGCATTGCCATTCTTGTTTATGTTGTGTTACAGAGACAGTAGTCTTCATGTGAGACGAGAAAGCCCTCTGATGCGTGAGCGATAATCCCTGGGAAAAGCAGGAACTGAAAAGAAGCACACCTTTTGCAAATTGCTTTAGCAAAAATGACAATGTCAGTTAACATATCAAATGTCATTTCTGAAACGTCAAAAGGAAGGGAAATGTCTTTGCCACAAGCAACTGAGAGAGCACACAGCAGGGCAGAGGGTGTTGGTAAGAAAAACCCACGAGGAAAGCTATTGAGCCCTCCTGAAGATGGGAGGGCCTAGATGTTGCTGGAAGATTTTAGTACATCACACCCACTCCAAGGGACCGCCCGTCCGTCGAGGGCGGTGGTGCTAGAGGCGGGTATTAAGAGTTCCCTTGGGGTCCTTGAGCCCTGGAGCACAGCAGGACAACCAAACAGGTGTCAGGGACACACATGCAGGGAGTCCACATTCCAGCAACCAATTCTTCATCAGCACCTGGCGCGGCCGAAGAAAGGCAATGGCATCAGCTTGTTCGCATCCCCTGTTAGCGACCAAGTCTAGAGCTCAGCATAAAGATTTAAATGACACTTTCTGTTACTCATTCCAAACGTGAAAACTGGAAAGTAACCTTCATCTCACAGCATCAAGTAGTGATTTGCCCGTCAAAATACACGGGATAGCACGCTGGAGACAGTGGAATAAATGTGGAATAGGCTATACAAAAATCCAGTCAGTGCTTTGAAAATCATAACAGTCTCCAAACCCAGCAAGCACTCACTGGTGGTTTCTCTCCCTGCCTTGTTTTTAAATATTCAGTTTTGGTCTTCAAAGACATTCAGCTGGAAAACTCCAGTGGGTGGGACAGATCTGCCCATATGTTTATTTGAATTGACAATAATGGAAGAGATTTCAAATTGTAAAGCCCAGAACTTACCCAAGGAGATAGCATCTTTTATGAAAGAGGGGACTCGAAGCCAGGAGCCCTGGACTGCACTTAACTCTATCAGTTACTCACCGTGTGGCCTGGGGCCACATCTATAAACCGTACCCCATGTACAAACTAGAGATGATAAATCTCCCTTTCAGAGCTGTCCTGAGATTTAAATAAGTTCATACCTGGGGAAAATGCATTGTAAACTATGAAGTCTCATGTACATATCATCTACCTAATGTGGAGACAGTGACTTCTAGCAAGTTCTTCTGTCAGGTATGAAAGGCTATGCCAACAATCCCAGCCTGCTCCTAGGAGAAGATGGGGGAAGGAATCCTATTTAACTGTGACAGGGTTAAGGGAAATCAATGCTGTTAATAAAATACTATTTGCCATTTAATTGGGTTATGTCTACCAAAACTCCCAGAGCTGAGATTTTTATGACTAAAATGCTATATAGAATAGAGGTTGCAAATAAAAATGCCTACATGGGCCAAGAAGGCCACGGAAGAAGAAATGCCGGCTGAGAGTAAGAAAAACAGACACAAAAGCAGAATAATGATTAGCAAGAAGCACTTGGCTTCAGCAGGGGGATCTGGAGGGTGTGCTACAGACCTTGGGAAAATGGGGGCAGGCATCCCTTAATGAGAGCAGCGCTGTCTCAGGGAAATTTCAGTCTAATCTTGCTGGATTTCCCTCATTTGGGGGGAGAAGATGGAAATCTAGATATGTTATAAAATCTTCCCATTTTTTAAATGTTGGCTCATATTTTTGCCCCCAAGTACCCCATAGATGAAAATGGGGGCCCAGGAAACACACGTGCCATTGGGTCCCTTTGCCAATCACACCCCCTTCCAAAGAGAGAAGACGAGAGGCAGGAAGTGGAGGGGCTGGAGGTTGAGTAGCTATCGTATTGATGTCAAAATTCACTGGAATTGTTAATTAGCTAATGTGGAATGTGGACACTGTCAAAGAGAGCACTCATAAGAAAGTGAAAGCTAAAGTCATGGCCAGGTCATTTGTGGGAAATGACGGCTGAGATCATCTGGCCTCATGTGAAACTGACCTTTTCTTTCTTTCTTTTTTTTTTTCCCCCTGATGCTGAACATTCCTGATGCCAACCCAACATACATGGAGATGAAACCAAAACATCCCCCTCTGGCCAGAGGGCCCTTGATAACAAATAGGGTGCTCATGATGGATGGCCAGGGACAAGGTAGCTTGGTGGCAAATGCTGGTCCCAAGTAGACCAGTAGACCCAAGCTGAGCTCAGGAAATGTCACCCTGCCCTTTGAGAGAAATGTGAAGCCAGGAGTTCAAATCGGTCTAGGAGCTTTTACAGCAATATTTTTATGACATCTTAGATAACACACAAAAAGAACAATATGTACAAAAATAAACACCATCATTTAAAAAAAAAAAAAGCAGCATCCTGAGAACAAAGACTGGCTTTCATCTTGGAAAGAAATTCTCATTAGTTTGTTCACTAGATGAGAGTCTTAATTCCTCAAGCCAGTGGCTGCCAAACAAGCTGGGAATCTAGAGCTGAATAATATTACAGAAAAATTGAATTTATCAACCTGTTTTAATTTAAAATTGGGCTTAGAACTAGGGTGTGTATGTTGTGTAGGGGGACCAATAACCAATTAGAAACTGTTAGTCTCAACTTTTTATTAGGTACAGTCTTAATGGTATTTTTTGCATCATGATAAAAAATATGTATATTTTGATTGGCTCAAAATGATTCAATCAGTAAAGTCACAGGATGCAAAATCGATGTGCAGAAATCTGTTGCATTTCTACACACCAAAAATGAAGCAGCGGAAAGAGAATTTTTTTAAAAATCCCATTTACAAGTGCGTTGAAAATAATAACGTAGGTAGGAATATACCTCACAAGAGGTGAAAGAGCTTTACTCTGAAAATTATAAAACACTGATGAAAGAAATTGAAGACACAAAGAAATGGAAAGATATCCCGTGCTCATGGGTTGGAAGAACAAATATTGTTAAAATGTCTATATGACCGAAAGCAATCTACAGATTTAAGCCAATCCCTATCAAGATACCAAAAGTATTGTTCACAGAGTTAGAATAAACAATCTTAAACCTTGTATGGAACCACAAAGACCTCGAAGCCAAAGCAATCTTCAGGAAGAAAAGCAGGGCTGGAGGCATCACAATTTCAAACTTCAAGTTATCCTACAAAGCAATAGTAATCAAAACGGTATGGTACTGGCACACAAATAGACACAGAGACAAATAGAATAGAATAGAAAACACAGAAAGAAACCCACAATTATATGGTCGATTGATCTTTGACAAAACAAGAAAGAATATCCAATGGGAAAAAGACAGTATCTTCAACAAACAGTGTTGGGAAAACTGGACAGCCACATGCAAAAGAATGATGGTGGACCACTTTCTTACACCATACACAAAAATAAATTCAAAATGGATGAAAGACCTAAATGTGAGATCTGAAAACATAAAAATGCTAGAAGACAGCACAGGCAGTAACCTCTCTGGCATCAGCCACAGCAGCTTCTTTCCAGATATGTCTCCTGCAGTAAGGGAAACAAAAGCAAAAATGAACTATTGGTTCTTCATCAAAATAAAAAGCTTCTGCACAGGGAAGGAAACAAAACTGAAAGGCAACTTACAGAATGGGAGAAGATATTTTCAAATGACATATCCCGTAAAGGGTTAGTATCCAAAATACATAAAGAACGTATACAACTCAACCACAAAAAGAATCCAATTAAAAATTGGGTAGAAGACACGAACACCTTTCTCCAAAGATGTACGCATGGCCCAGAAGCACATGAAAAGACACTCAGCATCACTTATTATCAGGGAAATGCAAATTAAAACTACAATGAGTGATCACCTCACACCTGTCAGAATGGCTAAAATCAACCATAGAGAAACAACAGGTGTTGGTGAGGATGTGGAGAAAAAAAGAACCCCCTTGAACTTCTGGTAGAATGTAAATTGATGCAGTCACTGTGAAAAACAGTGTGGAGGTTCCTCAAAAAGTTAAAAATAGAACTACCCTATGATCCAGAAATCACACTACTGGGTATTTACCCAAAGAATATGAAAACACGAATTCAGAATGATAAATGTACTCCTATTTATTTGCAACATTATTTACAATAACTGAAATATGGAAAGAGCCCAAGCATCCATCGTTTGACGAATGGGTAAAGAAGATGTGGTGTATATATATACAACAGAATATTACTAAGCCATATCAAAGAATGAAATCTTGCCATATTGTACACCTGAAACTAATATTACACTGTATGTTAACTACCAGAAATTGAAATAAAAACTGAAAATAAAAATTAAAAAAAAAGCTGGGGCACCTGGGTGGCTCAGTCAGTTAAGCGTCCGGCTTCGGCTCAGGTCATGATCTCACGGTTCGTGGGTTTGAGCCCCACGTCAGGCTCTGTGCTGACGGCTCAGAGCCAGGAACCTGCTTTGTATTCTGTTTCTCCCTCTCTCTCTCTGCCCTTCTCCCGCTCACCCACTGTCTCTGTCTCTTAAAAATAAACATTAAAAAAATTTTTTTAAATAAATAAATAAAAACAAAAAAAACTAAACTAATTCGACTGACACTACCACTACCACTAAACTAGTAATTTTCTTGCATAGCTTCAGCGAGATCAGCTATGGACACAACAATAAAGAGGAAATTTGCATTTGTATTCCTCGTATCAAAAGAAATGCAGCATTTTAGACTGCAGACACACATGTACAGTCTATGTCTACTTTTCCACCCATAGTCCCTGGATTCCATTCCTTCGTCCACCCTAAACCCTCCGACCCCAACCCTGCTTGGTTCATCAATGTCGTCGTGCGCAGTGAGAGCATCTTAGTACCTCTGGTCTCACGGCAGAGTGACTGTGCCACGAGATAACTGCCCTGGAAAATAGCTCCCTATCTTGCCGACCAATTTGCTCACGTACTTAAGTCACACGTATTTACAGAGCGGTCGACGTGCCGAGCACAACGATAAGCACAGAGCCTGCAAAGCAGGCCACCCGTGACCTTGCCTACAGGGACCCATACCCTGCCTGCCTCTCTGACTGTCTAGAAGCAGCTGCCTATTTTGTTAATTCCTTGAGGACTGAATAAAACCACAGCTGGATCCTTACTGACTAGCAGATGAATGTTGTCATTGGTTTGTTGAATGAATGAATCGGCGGCACCGGGAACAGAGCTGGGGGCGCTGGAAATCTTTCCAAGAGTTTGAGGAGACAGGTATGTGTCTGGTGACGCCTCGGGCTTTGGAAGTTCATCCACGCCGATCCCAGAAGCTCCGTGACAATAACTGACCCCAGACACGGATATGCGGGCCCCAGTTTTGCCAGAAAATTCTCCATCCTGGGAAGGATGGATCTGTTTTCATCTATTACTTCACCTGCCTGCCTTGAGTTCGCAAAAGTCTCCGAAAATGTCTGGAAATTTGGGACGATGGATAAAACAAAATGGGAAACAGGGCAAACCCCTCTGACGATATGACAAATGTCTAGTCGTTAGGGCTACCCAAAGAATAAGGTAAAGTGTTTCACCGCCTGTCTGGCTCATCCAGGTAGGGGTGAGGACGGGCACGCCCCCACAATAAGGGAAGGCGTCCTGGAATTTAGTGATAAGCAGAAGAGTTGCTGAGTCCCCTCTGGCCCCATATAGTTCGTTGTACATTAACTAGTACAAGTGAGTCATTTCATTTCCCTAATTATGTAGTTCGAGGAGGAACTTTGTTCCGATTCCTCCTCGCCTGTTGCTGGACTTTGTTATTAAAGTGAGATTAGGCTGCTTACATTTTTGGTCACACTGCTCTCTATGTCCCCTCCCCAACGCCTGCATGGTTCATTGCAGCTTGGAGTTCCCTGTGACGTCAGTAATAACTGACCTATTTGTGCCCTGGGCTGTTCATCTGAAAGTGGAGGCTTAAAGAGAGGACCAGAAATCATGACACAGTAATGGGAAAAACCCACCCACCCACACACACACACATACACACACACACTCTCGGGGGGCCTGGGGGAGGGGAAATCCTGTGTGAGCCATGCTACAAGGAGAAATCCCTTGGAAAGTTAGAAAATGCCTTCTTCAGAGCCAGATCGCTATCTGGGTGAGTCTTCAGCAAACGTTTTGCTGACTGGGTCCTGCAGTGAAAAACCTCCCCGGGAGGTCCCTTAAGATTACAGGGTCTGCTCCACCCCCCAGTTAACCCAAACATCACCCCATTACCCATTCAGACCCTGGGGTCAAATTCTTTCTCTGGGTCTCTGGAAGTTCCTCACTTTCAAAGCAATTACAAAAGTGACCGCGCTGGCACCTGAGGGCAGGCAGATCCAGGCAGCAGCTGTCCTGAGCAGTAAGAGAAAGGAATCTCGGGTCACTGAAATCTCTGGAAGACAAAAGCACCCATAATTTTTGGAAAATGCCACCGCAGAGGTGCATAAAGATACATACGACAGGAAACAATCGGCACGTATTTCAAGGGAAAAAAAAGGGGGGTCCAAGACCGTTTTCTGCAAAGAGTTGATGTCTAAGAGGACGCAGACCACCGGGCTTCCTGGTCCAGTACAAGCTGTCAAATGATAGTTAGCACAGGTCCTGTGGCAGGTTGGGGGTTTGGCAGGGCCTCCGGGGAACGCAGCCAGCTTCACCTGCACAGGGACGGGTAAATCAGAAAGGCTCCCTCCTCTACGGGGAAAAGTATGCTCCGGGAGAAGACTGGGAGGCAGCCACAGGGCGAAAATCAGGCTCTGCCCCTGGTTGGGGGTGACCGTCCCAAGCGGTCCTCCTGAGCCTGAAAAGGACTCAGTCCCTGCGGGCGGCTGGAACACCCTGACTCAGGCGAGCAGGGGCCTGGCAGGCTGCAAGGAGAGGAGGAAAGAAGGGGGTGAGAAGCGCAGGGTGCACAGTATCAGCGTGCCCTCCGGGTTCCCGTCCTGAGGGCCCAGCTCGGGGGGAGGTGTGCCTGAGCTGCTCGGGGACCCGGCCTGTGGCTCTGGGTCTGTGTGGGGGCCGCTGTGGGGCTTGCAGGATTCGAAACGGTGGTGTGCAATGATTATGTCCATAAAGAGAACTTCACAAGGCGAGGCGAGGAGCACAAGACGTCTTTTCTTCGGAAGCGCCCCACGAACTACAGGCACGAAGGGTCGGTCTGTGTTTTCCAAGACGAGCGTGACTTGTCAAGGTTCTTGGCCAGAAGGCCTGCACTGCGTGACCTGTGTGCTGCGTGCCGATGGCAGAAAAGGGAGGGCGTTTGCTTGTGGGTTTTGTCCTTCGTCAACTCACCCTGTACCTCTGTCCGTCTGCGGTTACCACTCTTTAAGTAGAACTCCTCAACGGCCCCCTACCTCCCCGGGCGTCCGCTCCAAGCTCCCACCTGCCGCACCCCCACCGGCCACCATCAAGCACGTCCCAGGCCCTGGCGAACCGCCAGGTAGGACGCCGCTGTTAGCTTCCTTTGGCGCTCCCTTGCCGCACTTTCTGTTTCTGGCTCCTTCCTTCTCCGCTCCTTCCAGGACCCAATTATTTGGAATTTCCCCGCGTCACAACACTCTCTGAGCTTTATCTGATTTGGAGGCATATTGGAACCACATTTCAAAATTTCACCCATTTTTGTTGAAAAATATCAGGGATTTCTTTGCAAGACCATCATCTTACAAAATCAAACCCGGGGCGCCTGGGTGGCTCAGTCGGTTAAGCAGCCGACTTCGGCTCAGGTCATGATCTCGCGGTCCGTGAGTTCGAGCCCCGCGTCGGGCTCTGTGCTGACAGATCGGAGCCTGGAGCCTGTTTCAGATTCTGTGTCGCCCTCTCTCTCTGACCCTCCCCTGTTCATGCTCTGTCTCTCCCTGTCTCAAAAATAAATAAAATGTTAAAAAAAAAAAATTCAAAATCAAACCCTTCACAGGGGGCTTCTGACTGGCTCAGTGGGTTGAGTCCAACTCTTGATTTCAGCTCAGGTCATGATCTTCATGGGTTCATGAGTTCAAGCTGCCCGTTGGGCTCAGTGTTGACAGTGCTTGGGATTCTCTCTCCCTCTCTCTCTCTCTCTGCCCCTACCCTACTCTCACTTGTGTTCTGTCTCTCAAAACAAATAAATCAACTTAAAATAAAATCAAATACTTACTGCGAATTGAAGAAAATCCATCTAAAACCATCTCACGCATCCGCAAAGTTCAACCCCTTGTCAATTTTTCTAACCCACAGACCAAGGTGACACCCCTCAGTCAAAACAGTATTAATAAACTGCCATTTGTGTGAAAAGAACAGTCTATTTCTTATTCAACATCAGGGACATCTAATACACCATCAGTCACTGTATCAGAAGGCAGCCGCGGGATTCAAAGCGTGCACAGTGACTGGTCCTCAGGATTTTTATTCAGGGAGGACGAAGCCGTGTGTCTGCTGACTTCACGCCCCAGGAAAATGTTCACGACATCCGCCTCCCGTCTCGACTCCGCTCTGCCGGCCCTGGACTGGGTGATGCCGAGCCCGCCTGGCCGGAGGGGTGCCAGCTGGAGCCCGGGCTTGGGGAAGACAGAGTCCCCGCCCCCCACCCTTCCTGTGTGCGGCCCCCCGCCTCTTGTGCCTCCTGCCTCTACTGCTGTGACACTAGCCATGCTGGTCCTCTGGGCCAGCGGGGAGCCTTCCCTCGAGCAGCCGCTGGTCCCAGAGTGGTCTTCCAGCACCGAGAACCACCCTTACCGCCTCCCCTCTGCGTGACACTTGCCCTCACAGAGACCCGGGTCCCGGCTCCGGGAGCCCCTTGCTCCGGGCTCTTTGCCTCCTTCCCTCGGCCCCGGGAATGGGACCTTTGTTCTACTTTTGCCTCTCAACTGTCCCGGTAGCCGCCTTCCCTGTAGTTCCCAGCTCTTCGTGGTAAATGCTTGCCGTCTCCAAATAACTGGAATGCTCTCTGCCTCCGAGTGGACCCTTCAGAGTGACCTTGAGAACTATTTCTCCCGTTCAGAGAAGCCATGGTTGGAGAAGCGGGCCCTGGGCTTCTTGCACAGTTTTCCCTCACGATTGTCCTTGATCAACAGCTTCGCAAAGTACGGTGCCAAAGCCCTGACCCACCGCTGAAGTCCACAGCAGAATGTTCGGAACTGGCCGATCGAGGTCCCGTGGAGCGGGGGCGGGCCCCCCTGCCCCACCGCCGCCCGGCTTCACCCCCCACCCAGTGCAGGGTTCACAGCCGAGCCCTTCCAGGAATGGCCCTGCTCGGGGAGCCGATAGGCCCCAGATTATAGCCGGCCCCCGAGGGCGGCCCGGATCCAGTGTCTGGCCCGTGCCGGCCACAACGTTGTGCCCCCTAAGTTTGTCTGGGAACAGCTCCTAGGCAGCAGCCCAGGGGATCGGCTGAGCCCTCTGCAGGAACCGCATTGTGGGTCTCCTCCCCGCTGCCCGCCTGCCTCACTCACCCCTGCTTGGCGCAGCTCGTGTTGTTCACAAGCCTCTGTCGCCTCGTCCGCTTCCCTTGGCGTCCAAACCGCACGGGACTAGTGTCCCCACAGCTTGGCACTTGTCGGCCTCATGACCTCAAGGAGACTGGTGACGTTAGACAAAGGCTGACACCAAACTCACACACTGCTACTCAGAGAGCGGTTCCCTCTCCAGGAGGAAGGGAATGAGAGGGGCCCTCAAAACCAAGAAAGAGGGGCGCCTGGGTGGCTCAGGCCAGTAAGTGTCTGACTTCGGCCCAAGTCGTGATCTCACGGTTCGTGGGTTCGAGCCTCACATCGGGCTCTGTGCCGACAGCTCAGGGCCCGGAACCCGCTTTGGATTCTGTGTCTCCCTTTCTCTCTCTAAAAATAAACAAACATTAAAAAAAATTGTTTTAAGTATTAAAAGAAAAGAAAAGAAAAGAAAAGTTCTCAGACAGAAGAGCAAACAAAAGCCACGGAGAGCACGCAGACTCCACCTACGAGATAGCAGGACCACAGACGGGGAGGTATGGGTGGGGACACCGAGGGGCCACGGACCGGAAGGTGTGTCCTGAGAAGGAGCATTGGACAGAAGCGCTCTCGTGTGATTCTAGATTTACAAGATGCCTGCGCAAGAAACACACCTACGGACTGGTGCTAGGGACTGAATGTTTGTCTCTCCCCAAAATTCGTTTGGTGAAGCCCTAACCTGCGATATTTGGGATATTTGGAGATTGGGTCTTTACGGAAGCCAAGTTCAATGAGGTTATATGAGCAGGGCCCTGTTCCCATAGGATTAGTGGCCTCGTACGAAGAGGAAAGTAGACACGTGTTCATGCCAGCCCTTCTCAAGCACTTGCGGAACAAAAGTCACATGAGGACACAGAAGACGCCATCCGTGAAGCAAGACGCAGGTCCTCACCAGACAGCGAATCAGCCCGTGCCCTGATCTCGGACTCCAGCCTCCAGGACTATGATAAAATAAGTGTGTTAAGTCACCCATCTGTGGTGTTTACGGTGGTCAACTGGGCTAAAACCATTGGGTAATGAGTTATTACTATAATTCTGTTGATATAGTTAATCCCCGAGTTTAAGAATTATTGAATGTCCAAGCCATCTGGACTTTATCTTAAAACCCTTGACCTTTACAACCTTTCTGAACGAATAGTACCTGCCTGACCGATTACTAGGTTCTTTCTAGAATTTGAGATCCTCACATGACTTAGAAGCTTCAGGCTGGCTAAATGGTTGCCGACATTACAGGATCAAACCGTAATAAGTTTATAATCAGCTTTGGCAAAATAGGAAGCAAGTCATAAAACTGTTGTATGTGACTAATGGCCTTTAAAAACATTTTTTTTAACATGTATTCATTTATGAGAGACAGAGAGAGACAGAACATGAGCGGCGGAGGGGCAGAGAGAGAGACACACACACACACAGAATCCGAAGCAGGTTCCGGGCTCTGAGCTGTCAGCACAGAGCCCGACGCGGGGCTCGAACTCATGAGCCGTGAGATCATGACCTCGCTGAAGTATGATTAATGGTCTTAATGGCAGTTATAGGAGACATGATTCACTTTCCACTAATCACTAACATGTATTGATTACTGTGCACAAGGCACTGCTCGAATCACTGTGTATGCTGTAATGCTCATTCAATAGCCTTTTGGAATAGGTACTATTACATCCTGGTTGCAAAGACCGGTAGATAACTGAGGCGCAGAGAAGCTAGGGAATTTTCTCCACGTCAGACATGAAGGGTGGAGCCCAGATTCGAACCCAGGCACCTGACAGCTGAGTTCGTGTCCGTAAGCATTTTCCTGGATGCCTTCAGCTGCCATTCCTTCCGATGAGGGTCCCCAGGTTCTCCTTCCACTGCTGCTGTGCGTTTTTAACAAAGCTGGTGTCTATCATGATGTGTCTTTATGCAGGGAAAATACTGTGAGCGTCACCTTTCATAAACAAACTATGGAAAAGCCCCACAAAATAATGGAGAATTTCCTGTACGTGCCCCTTCGTGATTACCCAGAACGATCCTAAGAGAATGACTTAATGGCCCACCGTAAGTGAAAACCATCCATCCGATGGAATGCTTGACTCTGGTGCTTCAGAATGGTAGACTGACTTCACCCCCAACAGTTTGCTCAGTTTTGCTTCTTCTTCGTTCTGCGAAAACAGTACTTTAGCGTTAGTGCTTTATAGCAGAAGCAGTCATACAGCTGCGTAAGATTAATTTTTAATCAATACACTTCGAGGAAAAGCTTATATGCCTTTCTCATCGAAGTATATACATTCGTTTGTACGTGTGTGTGTTACGAGCATAGGTTTTTTTTTTTTCTCCATTGAGATACGCTACTCTTTTATTTGAAAAAGTTTCTTTATAAATCAAGATTTTCCACAGGACAGTCTCTCTGATCAGACAACCCTAAGAAATCTGTTTGAGTTGGATGTTCAAATTATAGTAATGGTCGACTTTCAGAGAATGTTTGCATTATTTCCTTCCACTGTCCTGTGTCAAGTTTTCCACAACTATCTGAAGTGATTATCTCTGAAAGGGTCCTCCTTCACAGAAAAAAATTATATATACACATATACATTCATATCTTAACATATGCACAGAGTTGGGGACAGTGTGGGCTGCCACAATCCTGCTTGTTACAAACAACGAGATGAGGTTATAAATAGTGAGATAAGAGTCAGGGATAAACGGGGGCACCTGGGTGGCTCAGTCGGTTGAGCGTCTGACTTCGGCTCAGGTCAGGATCTCACGGGTTCGTGAGTGTGAGCCCCGCGACGGGCTCTGTGCTGCCAGCTCGGAGCCTGGAGCCTGCCTCGGATTCTGTGTCTCCCTCTCTCTCTGCCCCTCCCTTGCTTGCACTTGGTCTCTCTCTATCTCTCTCAAAAATAAATAAACATTAAAAAAATTTTTTTTTAAAGTCAGGGATAATGGCAATAATTAATACTTATTGAACATTTGATATGTGCCAGGTAGTAAGTGCTTAATTTCCATGAGCCCTCTACCCCTCACTGTGTGAGTATGATACTGTTTTCATCCACAGTGCTTATATGTTTATGTGAGTTTTTCATTGACAATTGGGAGTATTTTCCAGGGCAAGCCAGGCACTGTGAGGAAACGGGCTGCCTTCTTTTCCGAAGGGAATTGGTTTTGTTACAATTGTATTGTTATTTTTGAGAAGGGCAAATGGATTCGTCATGATTTATTATGAGGTCAATGCCAGTTGAGTGAATATATTTGGCATATGAATAAAAATGAAAATAATTCTGTTTGCATCTATTTATTAGAAACCACAATCCCCTGCTTCTTAGAAGCGTATACGGTCCTCGACAATGAGATCATAAGCAAGGAAAACACAAGTGATAAAATCCCCTAGAAAGCCCTGGTGGGTGTTTTTTAGACCTTTCAGATACAATTTCCTTTAAAAATATAATCTCAGAGAAGACCGAAATGCCACGAAAAGGTTCATTTTCAAGAAACATTGCTATTAACATACAACAAGTAAAATGCCAACAGGGCTCTGAAGGACAAGAGAACAGAAACCGAACACAACACTCTCCAAGAAAACTTAGCCTCTTGTACCGCCAGCATAACAAAAAGCAATGAGAAGGCACTTTCTCAGAGAATTCTGAAACATTAAGCATATCGTAATTGTTGATGATTGCATAAGACAGCCAGCTTCTAAACTCATTCATAAATAAATCCCTGAATTCCTAATCAGGGTATTAAACTATTTGTGATAATCAATTCTGATAGATGTCGTACGTTTTCCTTAATACAACTGAGTCGTCTGGATCCTTAGGCTCACGGAAGATTCAAATCAGCTGAACAGGATTTGGCAGGTGACAAACGGTTTTGATGCAATTTTGCATCTTCCCTGGTTCGTTCCACTTCTAAAGGGAGGAAATGTGCCTCATTCGATCACTGGAAAGGACCCAGAAGATTCCAGGCAGCCCGGTCCTTCAGTCTTACAATGAAGCCAAGTTCAATGAGAATGGATGGCTTGGATCCTGTCCTAGGAAAAGAACCCCAAATGTGCCCCAGCCAAAGTAGCCCAGTGTTACGGGAACTGGCCCCTAACTGGGATCCTAACAAATCTGAGAAAATCTCTGCTGTGGGGAGTTTAGATCCTTCTCGTTCAAGTCCCCTGGACCAGCAGGCTGTGTGTTACCTGAGAGCTTGTCAGCCCCACAGAAGCCCCACCCAGATGTGCTGAACAAAACTCTGCATCTCAGCAAGGTCCCCAGGTGACTGCTGTGCCAGCAGGCTGAGGGACGCTAGGGTGGGTTCACCGCGGGGACGGAGGTCAGGAAGGACCCTTTCTCTGGGACAGTCCGTACTACGAGTCTGCTGCTCATCGAGGAGACCCTCCCACACCGACGACGAGGCAGCTCCGCGGAGTCTGAAAGTTCACCTCCTCTGAGCTCACAACCCCAAGCTGTGTGCTGCAGAGAGGCTGGGGACGACGGCAGTGGGGACAAAGCTGAGGGAGCCTCATGGCCAGTGCTCTGTCCACCTGCACCTCTCCCTGTGGCCCTACAGAGGAATCAGGCTGTCTCTGACCCACAACTTCAAATTAGCAAAAAACAAAACAAAACAAAACAAAACAAAACAAAACAAGAAGAAAAGGGGAAATCAGTCCCGGGTGACAAGGCTAGCACTTAGCAAGTTACTATGCTGTTTCTTTACAGTGTCTCTAATCTCCCCACCAGGCTGCAGGGTGGGTGGGTGGGTGGTATTTGAGAGGTGAGGAAGGCAGGGCTCGGAGAAGCCCGGAAACAGGGACCACGGGCCACACAGCCCAGGAGACACGGAGACACCCGAGCTGAGTGAGATGCCCGGGCCTGGCCCCCCAGGGCCGCATTCCGACCTCACCTCTGGTTCCTCATGGACTCCCGAAAGCAAAACAAACTATTTCCCGTTTGCCAATCACGACAGGCCCTCCGCATATCAATTCCTTCTCCGGCTAACACCGGGAAGGGAAAGTCCTTTAAAGGCCTTCTTAAAGGAAGGGGTGCTCAGAGGGAGAGTGCGAGGCGGGCCTCTGAGGCGCCTGGTTAAATGGGACTGGGGCAAGGAGACCCAGGCTTGCACCGAGGAGCAGGCCTCCTCCAAACACCTGACAGGAAATGGCAGTGCTGGGGGACTGCGGGAGGGCGCCTCTGGCTCCTGTTAAATAAAAGCAACATCCCCACCCTGGCCTTGTCTGTCCCACACGTTGGCAGTCTTCCTCAGTGCTCCCTCGTAGACCCGCGTGTGGGGTGCTGGGGCTGAGACACAGTCCCACTGCAGAAGGAGTCCGAACGACTTGCTCCCCAGAGAAGAAACGAAGGGTAAGACTAAGCAAATTTAAAGACAGAAGCACAAAAACACTAATTTCTCTCTCTCTCTCTCTCTTTTTTTTTCAATCGGAGAGAAAGGAAGTAATAAAATTTCCTTGAAGTCTATTTCACAGCGGCTCCTCCGGGGCCACAAAATAAAAGGCAAAACGCGTAGAAATTACTTAAGATGCAAAAATGGCAAAGGGAAATATTGCTGTGGGTAGGTTATAAATGACTTTAGAGATTTGGGGAAGCTAAATCGTCCAGGCCAACTGAAAAACTGTCACTTTAATCCGAAGATGGTAAACGTCTCCCTGTGCTCTGCTGTGGTATCAGAACAGCCCCTTATTAAATTATGGTGTTTTATAACTAGTGAATAAAATTGGTATCATGTTTACTATGCAAAATCCCCACGATTTTTCAAATGGATGTGCATTTTAATATGAAATTGAAATTTAATATCGAGAGCACCAAGCAATAAACCCAGCCCACCTAGTTCCAAACCCTGCTTAAATTATTTTTTGAATTTTGTATCTAATAACATAGTACAATAACACTGAAACAAGATTAACACTGCGATACTATTTGTTTAGGAAACCAAGAGTGTTGCTATGGAAACAGACATTCTGCATAACTATGGAAACAGTGACAGTGTTGTAAATAAAGATACCAAAAGGGGAACCATGTAAACTTAACATATGAATTCTAAGAAGAATAGAGTGAGGAGGTGGAGGGAGGAGGAATTCTATTTATTATTATTATTTTATTTTTTTTTTTGGTAAAACAAGCACAGTTATATATTTTCTGTCTCCTGGTAAGACTTTTACACTGTTCTCAAAACCTTCACCGTGTTTTCTAGAATCTTCCGGTAGCTTCTCTTTTTCCATCAACTGTCCAGATGATAATCTTTTTTTTAAATTTTTTTTCTAATTTTTTTTGTAACTATTTATACTTACTGATAACATTCATTGAAAACTGTTTTTGATTTTTGACTCAACTTTACTCTGATAGCGTTTAAGAAGCCAAATTCCTTTTCCTAAAAATGTTAAAATGGGGAAAAAATGCAGAGAGCGTATGTTTAACTTATTACATTTTGAGGTCTGAAAAGAATACTTTTTAAAGCCCTGTACATAATATTTAACCCACAAAAAAATTTTTTTTAATTAATAGAAAATTAGTTTTTTTTAAATGAGAGGACCTTTTGAAACCATAATTGGAAGACACTCCTCCTCCATTTGTGCCGGATTCCCTGCTACCTCGCGTCCTAATGGAAGCTAATGACCACGTCTTACCTCTGCAATTCCCCTGACAGTGATTAGACTGCCAGGCCCCAGGAAATACTCCGCCACTGTGGCGTGAGTGGGTCCCTCCAGTTATAAAAGCATCAGCACGTCTCACAGCAATGCAATACACTAGAAACAACAGGAGGCCACAGGACGCCCGACCCCCTGGCCGTGATTCAAGGAGTTCACTGGATCACGAACCGATCTGATCTCCTTTAACAGGCAAGGGCCAGGGTAACAGGAGTGCTGTAGTAACACAAGTGAAACCACCAAGGGATGGGGGGGAAGGTACAGGCTGTTTTCACTGGGGCAAAGCCCGAGACCCGCCAGGTCCCCCTGGGATGTCGTGATCCCGTGAGCTGCCCACCACCATCGCCCCGGAAAGGTCAGGCGGAGTCGGATATGACAGTCCTGGGGCTCAGGGCCGCGTTCTCTCCTCAGCTGCCGGTTCCCGATCCTTGAGGTGTGAGCAAACTAATATCCGTGTGCAAACATGACTGTGTAACCTGGCATTTTTTAAACCCCTGGACAATGCTGTTTTTGTTTGTTTTAATTTGGAACACTGTCATGTTTGAAGATCCCTAAGAGGGCAACAGATAAATGAAGATTTTAGATAAGCACTTTGGACCAGATCACTGGTTTGCGAATTATGTTTTGAGGAAGGAGAGGCCTGGGGAGGTCGGAGTGGTGGTGGTGGCGGGGCGGGGGGGGGGGGGGGGGGGTTCGGGGGTTCTGCTTCACCCAACAAGCTGCCCCCCTTCAAACTGTCCCTCGCAGGATCGCCTCTGCTGCTCACAAAAAGTAGAAAGCAAAAGCGACCTTCAAAACTGCCAGACAGAAAGTTCCTTCCAGCTTTATACTTCTGTGATTCTCTGGTTACTTTCTCAATAAATAAAGAATTATGAAACAAACCACTCAAACAGTGTTTTTAATCAAAGAGCCTCTTTAAAGTCGAGCTGAGAGTCAGATACGTGTTATACACATCACATTACACGTTATAAACATCAGACGCGGACTGAACATCCACCGCGTGCCAGGAGCACTTCCCGGCGGGGACGAATGACAGTGATCAACACCCACCTGTTTGCGCCGTGGACACCCACAAGCTGGCGAGAGTCAGGGTCGGGTCTGCGGGCAGGAGGTCGGTGAAATCACAGGGGACCCCCCAGCTCGGGAGGGCTCGGGCTTGTCCATACTCTGCTACTGTGTCCTGAATTCTTAATTATTTTATCTTTGAACTTACGCTTTTAAGTGAGGTCTGATGGGACATTGAAGCATAAACATGAGCAGATGTAGGGTAGGATATGGGGGGGGCGGTGGTTATGCACAAGGGTATTGGTGAGCTCAGCCTGTAGTAAGAAAATACCAGGCATTCATTCCTCGCAGCTCTGGAGGCTGAAGGTGCCAGAACAAAGTCCCCTCGGAGCGCAGACCCGGTGTCTGGTGAGAGCTCTCTTCCTGGTTTCACTGGGTGCGGGGGAGGGAGCTCTCTGCTGTCTCCTCCTATCCTATCAGGGCCCCCCTCTCCCACCTCATTTAACCTAACTCGCCCCAAATACAGACACACTGTTGGCTAGGCCTTCAGGATGTGAATTTTGAGGGGACACAGTTCAGTCCATAGTGGTATATTATCCTTGCTCTGTTCTTCATGGTAGAAAGAAAGAAAGAAAGAAAGAAACAACAACCAGAAGGCAATTGTTAAACTGGTCTAACCACTTCAGGGAAGGTTACCTGCTCATTCGATTAAATTACATTTTTCAAGTTTCTTCCATAACACAGAAAAGACCTTGGAAACATGATAAAAGGGAAAACTCTAGTGTAATGTACACAGCATATTGACAACCTGGTAAAGAGAGAGACCTCTGCCTAGAAAAAAAAGGTAGCTGGTATATTTGACTACATCTTAGGGGTGATTGTATACATCCATAGAGAACTAATACAGATTGCCGAGGACAGAAGACAGGTAGAGGATCTTGAAAGGCAATCGTCCTAAGCACATTGTTGCCCACACAACAAAAATAGGGAAATAGAGGTAATGTATTTAAAAATTTTTTTTTCAACATTTATTTATTTTTGGGACAGAGAGAGACAGAGCATGAACGGGGGAGGGGCAGAGAGAGAGGGAGACACAGAATCGGAAACAGGCTCCAGGCTCCGAGCCATCAGCCCAGAGCCTGACGCGGGGCTCGAACTCCCGGACCGCGAGATCGTGACCAGAGCTGAAGTCGGACGCTTAACCGACTGCGCCACCCAGGCGTCCCGAGGTAATGTATTTTAAAGCGTGCTTTGGATGCTTGGATGTAATTATAGTGCCCGCTTTGTGGTTGTACCACTGGAACAACAAGGGATTCAAAGGATCCGTTCTGCGGGTGTGGCCACAAGAATGACATCTACCGTCTTGTCCATATGATAGGACAAAACCAGTTGGCAGAAGTGGGGAGAAAAACACCCAAAAACCAAACCAAAACAAAACAACAACAACAAAAACAAAGACGAAGACCCAGGGTAAGTAGCTGTGGAATCAGAAAGGCCTCCCCCACCTTTTGCTGGGTGGCCATGGCCAAGTTGTTAAACATCCCTTATCCTTAGGTGACCCACTTGTACACAGTAAGGATATTGGTGCCTAACGGTGTGCGTCGTTTTGACAATTATGTGAGACAGACAATAATAGCACGTGCTATGTACCAAACATTTCATGTGAAAGTGGCACAGCCCTATCTCTCGGAACATGTTTAAGCCATCTAGAAGCGTGCCTGGCATGCGGTAGGTAATCGATAAACCTTGGCCCCCATCTTCTCCCCACAGAGATTTATGCATGAATATATGTCCGCAATCTCACTGATGTGCCCTAATACAAAATCCATTACTTCCCCTATGTGATTATGGCAAACATCTTGTAGCTGTGCTCTACCTAGAAGAAAATAATTCATCCTTTGTGATTTCAAAGTCATAAACTTTACAATGAATCACACTAATGAATATTTAAAAGTTACTCTTATCCAGTGTGGTTTTACTTCGGTAGTGGAAGAAACATCCTCACTCAGGCTGGAGTCTTCAAGAGGGAAGAACCGTTTCATTTTCCCCCCTGGGCCACTCACTGAAGCCCTCGGCTCTCCTATTCGCTCCGGGGTCTCATAATCAGGGTGTGCACCTGCATGGATACGTGCTCATGGGTGTGAATATCCCTTCACATATATGCTTATCAGATTCGTGTTTTAGTTTGATGTGTCTGTATATCTTTTTAATTTTTTTTAATGTTTATTTATTTTTGAGACAGAGAGAGACAGAGTGAGAGCAGAGGAGGTGCAGAGAGAGAGGGAGACACAGAATCCGAAGCAGGCTCCAGGCTCCCAGCTGTCAGCACAGAGCCTGATGCAGGGCTAGAACCCACGAACCGTGAGATCATGATCTGAGCCGAAGCGGGACGCTTAAGAGACTGAGCCACCCAGGTGCCCCAAGGTGGGCATTTTATTTGTGGGTTTTTTTTTTAACATTTGTTCATTTTTGAGAGACAGAGTGCAAGCAGGGGTGGGGCAGAGAGAGAGGGAGACACAGAATCCGAGGCAGGCTCCAGGGTCTGAGCTGTCAGCACAGAGCCCAATGTGGGGCTCGAACCCATGAACTGTGAAATCATGACCTGAGCCAAAGTCAGATGCTTAACCAACTGAGCCATCCAGAAGGCCCTCTGTATATCTTTTTAAATGCTTAAGATATATTAGAAGATTTCCGTCTTCACGACTTACAAAGAAAAAAACAACGTCTTTGGATATTTATGACGGAAAACTTTTTACTGATGGGGGCTGTGTCCCCAGACTGCTGAGAGTGTTAACATTAGAGTTACGGCCGCCAGTTAGCATTCATATGAGCTGGGTCTAGTTATGTCACCCAACTTGCAACAAACGTGTTTCACAAAAATATAAGAAAAGAACGTGGTTGGGTTTAAGGGCTGTTTCTGAATTACAGGTAAGGCTTGATTCCTTTGGAATAAGCTATTCCTCCATTAGCGACCATGAGCTAATTAGCACCACAGCAGGGAGCAGGGACTAAGTGGAAACCGCTGCTGGGCCAAAGTCAAATGTCAGACGGTTACCTGCACTACAGTCCTCAATGCCTCCCATCCTTGCTGTTCATCGAACAGAGCCTGGAGCCCTCCGACAGAGCTCCAGAATAGCTGATGGTTGCTTAGCCTCCGTGTTCAAAACATCGCATGAAAGGACACCAAATGGACAGGCTGCAAAAGCAAAAATAAACAAGTGGGACTACATCAAACCAAAAAGTTTCTTCTTCGGAGCAAAAGAACGACGGAAAAGACAACCTACAGGATGCGAGAAAATATTTGCAAATTATATGCTGGAGAAGGAAGGCATTAACAGTCAAGGCGTATAAAGAATACTTTTTGAGGTATAGGCTACTGAGTTATAGGTAAATAACTAAATAAATGACCCTATTAAAAAGCAGTTAAGGGAGCAGAATAGACATTTTTTTCCCAAAAAAGACAAACAGTCAGGTGGTAAATAAAAATTTGTTCAGCATCCCGCCTCATCACGGAAATGCAAATCAAAACCACTGCTCGCACTGCCTCTCAAAAATAAATAAATGTTAAAAAAAGCTTTTAATAGAATTTATTGTCAAGTTTGCTATTTATAGCAGCACTAGCAACCGTAGCCAAAGTATGGAAAGAGCCCAGATGTCCATCCGTGATGAATGGATAAAGAAGATGGGGTTCATGTATTCAATGGAATACTACTTGGCAATGAGAAAGCATGAAATCCTGCCATTTGCAGCAACGTGGGTGGAACTGGAGGGTGTCATGCTGAGTGAAATAAGTCAGGCAGAGAAAGACAGATATCGTATGTTTTCATTCATATGTGGAATTTGAGAAACTTAACAGAGGACCATGGGGGAGGGGAAGGGGGAAAATAGTTATAAACAGAGAGGGAGGGAGGCAAATCATAAGAGACTCTTAAATACAGAGAACACACTGAGGGTTGATGGGGGGGAGGGGGAGAGGGGGAAGTGGGAGCTGGGCCCTGAGGAGGGCACTTGTTGGGATGAGCACTGGGTGTTGTATGGAAGCAATGAACCGTGGGAATCTACCCCAAAACCAAGAGCACACCGCAAGCGGATTCTCACTTTATCAAATCTCTACCCACTTACTCCAATGCCCATGTTAAAATACGACGTCAACCTTTCTGCCTACATTTTTCATTGCTGAAATGGCAATAGAACTACCTGCTTTTCACTTTTAACTCAGTAAGTGAAAACGTGCAACGGATATCCTTCATTCGCACACGTGGCCTGGATGAAGCTCCCGTTTCTTCCTCGTGCAGACGGAGGTACACAAGGCAGTAATGCAAAGGTGGCCGTGCTGTATACCAACTACAGATGCCATCCCAGGTGCCCACTGGCCCCAGCAAGCCAAGACGTTTAAAGAACAGTGGCGGGGCGCCTGGGTGGCGCAGTCGGTTAAGCGTCCGACTTCAGCTCAGGTCACGATCTCGCGGTCCGGGAGTTCGAGCCCCACGTCGGGCTCTGGGCTGATGGCTCAGAGCCTGGAGCCTGTTTCCGATTCTGTGTCTCCCTCTCTCTCTGCCCCTCCCCCGTTCATGCTCTGTCTCTCTCTGTCCCAAAAATAAATAAACGTTGAAAAGAAAAATTTTTTTAAATAAAAAAGAAAGAAAGAAAGAAAGAAAGGACAGTGGAGTATTTGCAGTGTATTTCACAATCCCAGAAGATCTAAGAAGAAATCTTGCCAAGCATTAGGGACAACTATTTTCAGGGCATATTACAACTTGTGAAGTTTCGGGATGAGTCAAATTTCCATTGTGGTCTTACCCTATTTGCTTTTCTTACTACCGTTGATATTTAGACTTACATGTTGGGAATTTCCTTAGAGGAAAATAAAACTACAGTGATGTTGTATTCTGCGCCGTAGAAGATTTGAATGAGCTGTTGGGAGGGTGGCACGGACTATAATCTGAGCAGATATGAGCAAGTGTCACGTCCATTGATAGAAAATGAGCAGATAGGAAAAGCTCTCAAAAAAACAGGTCAGAGCTATATGTAAAGGAAATCTAAGTCAATTATTAGATAGTTTTTTTTCATATGACTTGTGATCGAACGTTGAAAAGGAATTTGAATTTAGATAAGCTCTACCAATGGCAATAAATGTTCTCATCTTTATGGATGAAGTCCACTTTTCTGTAATGATTGTAAATGGTAAAGTCATCCCCAATAAGGATGCTCCCCTGGGTATTTCCTACACGGCACTTTTACATTTTTACCCTCATTATAGAGGCATATGGAAATAACAAAAGGAAATTTGGCATTTTTGCTTTTCTTTGATATTTGAAGTGGGATACAGTGTAGAGTAAATGCACGTTCTCCTGGAAAGTTTGAGTGTGACAAATGACCTTCTCCTCCTCCACAACATGGAAGCACCTTGCCTACGTGGGGGTTCATTTCTACCCAGTTTAAGTCTCTTCCCGTTGCCCGTGAGGACACACGATGTGCTTTCCCTCTGCTTTTGCCGCCAACTTTCATCTCTGAGACCCTGGGCTCCGCTTTCTTGCTCGGGACCATGCCCACGGCTTGCATGGTGCTCCTTGGAGGTGTCCGTCTCTCCTTATCTCCTGTCGTGTGAATCCAACAGCATTTGTGGTTTCTGAATTGCCCTGTGGCCTTCAGACCGTGATCTGCCTCCTACCATTGCTAAGTGTTTCATGGGGTCGCTTGCTGTAAGCTCTGGATGGGACATGACTACCTCGGGTATGACTTAGCTCCTGTGTAGACCTAAGGAGTTACTTTGCTACGGCGGCCGGAACAAAGACGCATACAAAAACAACACAGATGTGTTGTCCCTGCACTTCTGGAGCCCAGAGGTCTGAGATCCAGGGCTAGTTGCTACTGAGGCTCTGAGGGAGGGTCTGCCTGGTCCAGACCCCTCTCCTGCGTCCAGTGGTGTCCTGGCCAACTTCGGCGTTCTTTGCCTCACCCCCACCTCAGACTTCATCTCGACTTGGCGTTCTCCCTCCGAGGGCACCCCCTTCTTGTAAGGACACCGCTCAGGTCGGGATCACCCCAGTGACAACTGTTAACTTCATTCCCGCGAAAAGACTCTATCTCCGAATAAGGTCACATTCTCAGGTAGTGGGACCAGGACTTCAGTTTATGAATTCGACACCATCCGACCCATTACACCTGGAAAAGGTTATGCTGAGGAGATGTCCCCAAATCCTGCAAATCACTGAATTCACACCCATAGGGCCTTTGCCGACCGAGACGCCAACAGCGTGAAGGCAAAAACGGGACAGGAAGCCTATCTTGACAGGTCTCGAACTGCTTAAAAATGCCAGCTTGTTTGCACATTTTGTTTGCGATTTGGGGGTTCCTCCATGATGCTTTCTTATTCTCTTCCTTTCACCTCCCTCAGGAGGGCAGAGGCAGCTCTCCTTCACAGCCACCAGTTTGACTCAGAGCTGATAGACTTCTTGATCTGCTTCTATTTTTTTTTAATATATATTTTTTAATTTAAGAGAGAGTGCATGTGAGTGGGGGGGGGAGGGGCAGAGAGAGAGAGAGAGAGAGAGGGAGAGAGAATCCCAAGCAGGCTCCACGTTCAGTGCAGAGCCCGACATGGGGCTCGATCCCACGACTCTGGGACCTTGACCTGAGCCGAAATCAAGAGTCCGACACTCAACCAACTGAGCCACCCAGGCGCCCCAGATCCCAGACTCTTTTAAGCAGTCAGTGTAGCCGGTCTAACCCTGGAGTTGAGGGTCGCAGAACCCTCTTCTTCTTCTCCTTCTTCCTCAAAGTCATCACATCAGGCAGAATAAAGTCAAGTCTTTGTTTTTTTTAATTCCATTTTTTTTTTTTTAAATCTAAGAGTTAATGAGTTCACCTGGGCTTAAGGAGATTTGTAATGAATTTTCAAATCCCTGTAATTATTATTTTTATTGTAATGTTGGATTATTAATACCAAGCTAGAAATGTCGCTCAATATGCAAAATCAGGTGATAAGTACCACTTGGCTTTTAGGAAGCACATTATATAAGCAGTCTATTATGAGAATAATCTCGGGTTATAGCCAGCTCTCAAAAGACCTGGCAAATAAGGTTTTAAAATCAAGGCACTTGCAGGCCATTATAACAACTACATTGGTAAAACGTACTAGAATCCCCACATAATAAGTGTCCCTTAGAGAATAGCAACAAATTATATTAATATTGTATTTCAAAAAGAGTGAAATAATAAGACTCGGTCGAGGTTAAAACGACTATGTCCAATGATATCAATGCAGAAAGCACACAGCATCCGTCCCTATTAGTTGTCAGGCTGGAGGGGACACGCGGTCCCTAGAGCCCGGTCATCACCTGGTGGCCATTGCCCCACATCCCACACGAGTGGCCAAGTGCAGATCATGTCGCAGCGCTGTCCTCACTGTGCCAGGAAATGCCCGTGGGCACTCTCCCATCTGCAAAGAAGCAAAAGGCTCCAATTACCAGGAACGGTGAGCGGGAAATCGTGAAGGGCCGGGAGGAAACCCGTAGGACTCATGGAAGCAGGAGGAACGCAGGGCACTGAGGGCAGGGGGTGTGGAGCGAGGCACAGGTGCAGGCTGGGGGCACAGGGCAGCTGCTCAGACAGGACGTTGGCAGCTGGTGGACAAGCTGCTTGGGCAGAAGGAAGAAATCTCTGGATTCGTGGACTTACTGTAAGTCCCGTGACATTGTCGTTTGCCTCAGTTAGCTCCAATCGTGAGGACACAATTAAAGGGATAGAAAGTGGCCTCTGACCTACACTATGCCCCAGAACACTCGTGCCTCATGCATGGAGCAGGGGGCAATTTCCCACTGAGTGAACGGTAACATTTCCGGGAGATAAGGGAGTATGTGTGCGAGTACAATGGGTTGACGAGAAAGTAAGAAACGCAGTGTGTAAGTAAAATGAAACACACATGACTTGTTGCATCCAAAAGTGTGTTTCCTCCTGCAGTAATAAAAATACTTGTGTGTGTTTTTGTGTGTGTGTGTGTGAGATCCGTCTACATGTAATGCAAAAATGTGCTTAATTTAACCTTAATTTTTCATTATCTTAATATAGTCACATAGTTCAAAATTAAAAAAGATATAATGGAAAAGAATCAGGAAATTCCTCTTTTGGAAATGCATTCAGATGGAGTTCATTACGCAAGATGGTCAGTCTCATGGCTTGAGAATCATACTTCAATGTTTTGTTTGTTTTTACCAGAAGCAGCCTTCCCCAGATTAATCTCCAGCTCCCACTAAGAAGCATCCACAGACTGGGCCTCTGGAGGTATCTCCACAGGTTTGAAGACGCAGGCAAAAGCTGTCCTGAGACTCCTAAATTTAGCCTTTGGAGAAATCGATCGTGCCATGAATTCAATTGACTGTCCCTGGTATCACATTATCCATGGAGTTACTGAGTTTTGGGGATGACCCTTTTGATTGCTCAACTGAACGTAATAAAACACTCTGTGGCTTTTTACATGTTCGGGGGAAGTGGAGTGCCGAGGCAGTTATTCAGACAATTCATGTCAAAGTTGGATTCTGACCTGAACCATTGGCTGGATCGTGCCTTACAACAGTGGACAATCGTGGCAGGGATCCACCTGAAGTAATCTGCAAAACTTCGCTCTTATCTGTGTGATGTGAAGCATGGCGGTCCCCCCGGTGACCCACTCTTTTGCCTTTCCTCTTCCCTGTGCTCCATGAAATCCCAACAAAGGAAAAAGAATCATTCCTAAGGATCATTTGGAAATGTGTTTTTGGGGCGCCTGGGGGGCTCAGTTGGTGAAGCATCCATTCTTGATTTCGGCTCAGGTCATGATCTCATGGTTGGTGGGATCGAGTCTCATGTTGGGCTCTGTGTTGACAGCATGGAGCTTGCTTAGGATTCACTCGCTGTCTCCTCTCTTTCATTCTCTCTCTCTCTCTCTCTCTCTCTCTCTCTCTCCTAAAAGTAAATAAATAAAGTTAAAAAAAAATAAATGTGTTTTTACCAAAGAGCAAGAAAACTGGACTGGGTTGGGGGATGTATATTATCCACATAAACACTTTTAAAAACAAAAGCAGGTATTCATCTTAACTGGCTTCTAGAAAGGCTAAATACAAATTGCATGAGTTTTTAATGCCTTAAAAGACTCTATTTCAGGCATTTAAACACCATTATTTTTAACAAATGTAATTTTATTTCTGCTATAAGTTCTTGGCAACACTAGGAGAATTTTGCGGAGGAAATTTTGTCCCTGCTATGTGAATTACATTAGATTGCCAAAACTTTTCTAGGACTTGAAGTAACTTTACTAAGTAACTTTAAAGGCCACCTTGATCTCCACAACTTTAGACTTCAGGGACTTTGGCATCAGGCAGAACTGAGTTCAAATCCAAACTCTGCTGCTTTCAGTGGATCATCGGAAAGGTTTCTGAACCTCTCTGAGCTTCATTTTACTCATCAGTGAAATGAAACTAATAGGACATACCTTAGTGGGAAGACTGGGTTCAAGAAGAAACAGGATTAAATGGGATAGTGGGATAAAATAAAAATGAGAATAGCTCCTTTAGTGGGAATGTTATGCCTTCTGACTGGCCGCTTGTATCAGTCAGGACGAGCTACATCATGCTGTGGTAACAAAGAAACTCCCAGTCTCTGTAGCTAGGCACACACAAGCTTTGACTTTTCACTTTCTGCTTCCTCTGATGTTTGAGTTCAGGTGTAGAAGGGCTCATACTGTATGTGGAGCAGTCCTTCAGCTGCATGGGGCTTGAGGGCCTGGATTCCCGCCACTGACCCAACATTTCTAAAGTTCTGTGACCTTGGAGAGTGACTTCACATCTCTGAATCTCGTTATATTACCTATAAAGTGGGGAAAATAAAAGAACCTATGCTCACATGTTGGTTGGGAGGGAAAAAAAGTTACCAAATGCATAAAACACTGGATCAGTTCCTGGCCCAAAGTAAATACATGCTAGCTACAGTAAAACCTTGGTTTGCAACCATAATTTGTTCCGGAAACATGCTTGTAATCACACTTGTCTATCAAAGTGAATTTCCCCATAAGAAATAATGGAAAGTCAAATGATTTGCTCCATCGCTCAAAAACATTCATATAAAAATGATTACAATACCGTTAAATAACACAAAATAATAAAGAAAATACAAAATATAAAGGAGAATAAACAAATTAACCTGCACGTCCCTTTGAAAACCTTCGTGGCTCGTATGAGGGAGGCAAGAGAGAGGAGGATTATTGTGTAGGATGACTTTCACCATCACTAATGGGTGTTGACTACAGTGTAGTATTAATAAACTCCTGTCATGTACTGTATTTAATGTAACTGGCAATAAGACAGCAGAGGAAAGGGTCTCTATCTGCAGGCAGCCTGACCTAGAAGGAAGCAGAGCATTCTTTTTTTTTTTTTAATTTTTTTTTTTTAACGTTTATTTATTTTTGGGACAGAGAGAGACAGAGCATGAACGGGGGAGGGGCAGAGAGAGAGGGAGACACAGAATCGGAAACAGGCTCCAGGCTCCGAGCCATCAGCCCAGAGCCTGACGCGGGGCTTGAACTCCCGGACCGCGAGATCGTGACCTGGCTGAGGTCGGACGCTTAACCAACTGCGCCACCCAGGCGCCCCAGAAGCAGAGCATTCCTAAGCTTACTCTTGTCTGGAAAAGCAAAGGACTGTCCCTAGGTGCTCTGAAGTGACAAAAACACACTAGTGCCAGTGTGGGCACCTTCCATCATTCTGAAAAATCACTGATTTCTGCCAAACACCACGGCCTGAGACCGAGCATCCGAGCATGGGAGACGATCACTCACAATCCCGCAAAGAGACAGAGAGAGAGAGGGAAGAGCCGTAGACTCAGTTGTGATCATGTGACGTTCAGCGTCACATATGACTCGTATTGCAAGACATTGCTCGTTTATCAAGTTAAAACGTGTTAGAAATGTTTGCTCGTCTTGTGGAACACTCCCAGAACAAGTTACTCATAATCCAAGATTTTGCTGTATTGTTATTCTTTTGCTTTAGAACAATACATGCCTTTTATTCACAAAAATAATTTTCTGCTAATACATTTACTCAGGACCTTTCGGAATATACGTCAAGGCAGACTTGTGGCAATGGTAACAATCAAGTCTCCCTTCAACTTCTAAGTGAGTTTTCTGAAGAGTATAAATACATTTAATTTCTCTGCCAGCCTCTGTGCAAAGAGAAAGGGCATTAGGTCCGGAATCAGGCGAGCGTGGCAGCAAATCTCAGCTCCATTACTGACCAGAAGGGCAGTATTAGATCAGGAAATTTCTTAATTTCTCTCCCATGCTGTGCCCCTGTCTGTAAACTAGGGTAGGATCAAACCGCCTCATAAGGCTACGGTAAGGATGCAATCTGAAATTGCTTTTGAAGTGCTTATTCTCACATCCGGAACACAAGAAGCTCTCAACAAAAGTAGATATTAACACTATCATTAGCATCCACGTTTTTGAAATATTTCCCTCCATTCAAGACCCTGACCGAGAGATACGTTTTACAAAGTGTTCTCTGAAAACCTCCATTATGTCCTGATTCTCTGAATGTTCACTTATTTGACATGTTTCATAGAGTCGGGTTCCTTATTATTTATTTATAGCCTGTGGTGACAAACGCATTGTCTCTTTATCTTAAATGGATTAGCCAGGATATAATCTTCTTAAAGGAAACCCCCACAGCACAGGATGCTAAACAGATTGCAGGTGTTAAGATGGCATTTGCAGGGGTTTTTTTTTCTTTCTAATTGACAAGACCTTTTCACAGATCTATGGGGTACAATGCAAATAACAATGACAACAACAGTAGTAACAACCGGTATTTTTGAGTGCTTGCTTTGTGCCCGGGATCTTGCAATCCTTGCCAATCATCCCATTGGAAAGTTGGTGAATATCAGTAACCTTGTTCTGCCACAGAACTTCGTGAGCTAACCCAACAGTGCCTGCAGTCCGTCAGCATATCTGTGGGTTTATTGCTCAGACCTTCTGCAGGTCTAGCCTGGGCTTACACACGCAGCTGCGTTTAGCTTGTAGGCTGGAAAGACGTTGGGCTCAGTGGGAACGGCTACGATCTGCGCCTGTCTTTCCAGAAGGTCTTTCCTGCCAAGCGTCTTCACAGAATGGAATCTCCAACGCACCACCCTCGCCCCCTGCACAAGCTTGTCCCACCTGTGTTGTGTTCTGCTTGCTTGTTTCATGTAGTTTGATGTCTGACTGGCCAAAGAAAGTCTGGGCAAAGCCTAGATTCAATGTAGAAGAGGAATTCATACCAAAGGAGCGATGCACGGGGCCGTTCCTGCAGAAATCTACCAAGTGCATAATCTCATTTTTACCAACGTGGAAACCAAGGATGGTGGGCATGAAGCATCTTGCCTAGATCATGCAGCTAGTGGGTGATAGATAGCACAGAATTTGAGTCCCACGTGGCTTATTTGATTTTATTCTTAGTTCTAGTAAATTAGAAAAAATCATCAGGCATTGTTTTTTCTATTGGTATTTTGTTTGGGTGAGGTCAACAAATAATGAGATGAACCCACAACTTGACTTTCTGTGATGCCTCTCGTAACACATACGTGAAAGACACTATGGCAGAGGGCTGGATTTGCTACCCAGAAACCATGCAAGTCACTGTCCAGATCAGAAAGCTGACTCCAAGCCTCCTTTGAACTGGGGCGCAGACATATGGCAAAGTTCGCAATCATGAGAGGTAGGCAGATTTTCCTGGGAGGACTATACTTTCCAAATATGTTTAAAAAGAAAAAAGGAAAAAAAAGATAAAAGATAACAGATAAAAAGGAAAGTTTCTTCAGGAGAAATCTTTGGACTCTTCTCCTCTTAACAGCTTTACTGAGTAATAATTGATAACTCAATTATATAATTGATTACCATCAAGGTAATGGGCATACTTATCACCTCCTAAGTTTCTTAGTGCCCCTGTTCACCCTTTCTTTCTTCCTCTTCCTTCTTCTCTCTCTGTCTCCCTTTCTTACTTTCTTTCTTATTGGTGTAAGAATACTTAATGTGAGATCTACCCTCTCCCTTTGTTCAGCGCACGACACGGTATTTCTAACTACAGACATAATGTTGTACAGCAGATCTCCAGAGCTCATTTATCTTACATAAGTGAAACTTTATGCCTATTGAACAACAATCTCCCCCCCTTTTCCTAACCTGAACCTGGAGCTGCCTGGACAGGCAGCAAGCGTCCTAGAACCATGAGAATAAAAACTACAAAGCGGAGATGATGAATCACAAATTGAAAAACAATACTGGATCTTTGAAGATGTTACTGAGAGGTTCCTTCAGCCCCAGATCCTCCTCCTTGGCACTTAACTTTATGTGAACTAAATACGAGGTCGATTGTGAGTATCCCTGTTCATTGTACCCTCTGTAACTTGCAGCTGAAAGTTACCCCAACGGCATGAAGTTATGTAGAGTCATTTCGGAAAGGGGGAAGTTGACAACACAGAGGTTTTTCAGGCAATTAACTAGGTAAACAGTCCGAGCAAAACGTTTATAACATCAACAATCCTGATCCTTTTGCAAGTGCCAGTTTGGCCTTGCTGACAAAGGGGACAGTCGCTACAATTACTGAAGCAGTGAAGTCAATGCTTTCCCTTCCTTTACTTCTGGAGCCTGAGCCGAAGGCACCAGGCATCTGTGAGGTGGGCTCAGGCACGCGACATCACCCAACTGGCTTGCCGCGTGGCCATTAGACCCAGATGTTGTAATTTAATGAAATAATGTCAGAACCGTTTTAAAAAATGTATTTGCCAAGCTCAGATAGAAACGGTTAACCTCGCGGATAACAAATGTCTGAACATCACTGTCGAATAAGCAAAATATTCCTAACACGTGGTCTGAATGAAAGATCACTTTTGTAATTGAACAGAAAGGTAACTCATGCGTCAGTGGCCCCACATCAAGCAGCTAGATCACGCACCACGCATGGGGTCATGTTAGGTTAGAAATGCACACGAAAATGGTTTTGGGGGTTATTTTACGACACACGTGCACTATCCGTGAGAACAATTAAAAAGCGTTCATCCTGGGTGGCTTCAGCCCACATGGCTTTATTTTCTGATCCAGTCCAGGTTATTGCTGTTAATTGAAAATCTTGCTATTGCGCTAAAGAGTTCACCTCCTTTCTTTGAAATTAATTTCATGCAGGATGAAGAAAGGAACACCGTGAAAGGGAAAGGTATTTTCCCTTTTTGTACTAAGAAGAGATGGGATAATTTTAAAGAAAGGGTTTCAGGATGAAGCTCCCTGGTCAAGTGCCAGAGAATGGAAATGGGGGGTTTTAATTTTATTGATAAAACACTCCCCGTTCAAAGAAAATTAAAGTGAGCCTTTCATAGAAGTTGGTGTCTGATGCCCTATTTTATGTCTATACACCAGTTGGAGGGCAGAACTGAGCTAACTCTCCGGATCATTCCAGGAGAAAATAAACAACTCTCAAATCTCAAAATAGCCAGAATTGTGTGCAGAATATTCTCAATATTTCGTTGCCGATCCTGAAGCCAAAGTAAAAACAAACTGTTTCAGCACACCCAGGTACATCTTGGCTAGTCATCTGACAGACCAGCTAATCAGGAAACAAATATTACTTTTCATAGTGTGAAGAACATATCTGGCTAGTCCCCCAGGGTACAAATAATTACATGACCCATTCCTGGAGTCCTAACAGCAGGGCTTCTAATCAAGGTGGGCAGGTAAGAACGCACACGCCGTGGGGGATCCCAGAGCACCACGGAGCAGAGACAAAGAGGGAAAAACATTGCCAGCACCCTCTTTGTAATGGTGGTTGAAGACACCTTGTCTTGGCTTGGGCCACCAGAGCAGAACCCCACAGACGGGCTGCTTAAACCACAGACATTTATCTCCCGGAGCTCTAGAGGCTGGGAGTCCAAGGTCAAGGTGCCAGCATGGCCAGGTTCTGGGGAAAGCTCTCTTCTTGGCTTGTAGACCACCTCCTTCTCATTGTGTCTTCACAGGGAGGAGGGTGAGAGAGAACTCTCTGGTGTTCTTTCCTCTTCTTGTAAGGACTCCAGTCATATTGGGTCAGGGTTCCACCTTTATAATCTCATTTAATGTGAATTACACCCTTTTAGAGGGCCCATCTCCAAATACAGTCACACTGGGAATTAGGGCTTCAACCTATAAATTGTGGAGGGACGTGATTTAGTCTGCAGCAGTCCCGTGGGCTGGAGGGGGCCACGGAAGAGCTGGGTCAGTGTCATGCGGGTTGCACGACAGTGAGTCTGGGCTGTCTCCTTCAGAGGCATGAAGTGCACGTTTCTCAGAGGCCACTACTGTCACGCTGCAGGGTGCAAAACCCTCAGAGTCTGATTTCCGGTGGCCCCAGCCCCAGAATTTGTTCACGTGCCCTCGACGGGCCTTTGCTTTTCACCCAAACAACTCGAAATGACCCCCCAGAAAAGATGAAAGAGACGGGAGTTATAATCTCTGTCTTCACACACGTGTGATTTCCAGAGACTGCATTGTTAGCTATGAGCTACGGGAAGTGACTTTTTTGTTGTCGTTCTTTATTACTTGATTGCTCTACAGGCGAGATCTCCTACAGAGGCTTACGTGCTCGTGGAAGACAGACGGGATTCTCCCCCTCAGCCCCTTGCTGAAATATGCACTCGCAAGAGCAGGGGTTTCGATGTGTTTGGACACAGCCCCTGGCACACAGCTGCTCACTCTGGTTTGCAGAAAGGATGGTTGACGGGCGTCGCAGACGTGTGTTCTAAGTATCTCCTGGTCCTCGTCATCTAGGAAGGGCATCGTTGGCCCTTATATTTAAAACGGCTTTGTATGTCGAGTTAAAATGGTTGTATTCAGGCCGCTCTATGCACACCATGGCCAACAATGAAAGAGCAGTGCTTTGATATTCATTGAGTAAAATAATAGATAAATGAGTCAGCGGGATTCGAATACCCTGAGACAAGGGGGAAAGATTTTTATTAGAAAAGTGACACTTTTGAAGCAGCATTTGAGGACCCATCTGGCTGTCATGTGAAGCATTCATGAGAGCCGGAGGGAGGAGTGTGGCCCAAGCAAGAAGACGTTGGGAAGACAGATGGGCCTGACATAGGGAAGGCCCAAAATAGGACAGTGGCCGTGGGGACGGGCAGGCTGGGGTGGACAAATCTGAGGGCCGCTGAGAAGGCCCATTTGCTCTTTGGAAGGGGGAGTAGCGGGGTTGGGAAGGGAAGAAAGTTGGCTCTCGGGATCTCGGGCTTACTGGCTCGGGAGAAGAGGTCACCATTCACCGGGGCGGGGAGGTCTCACTGGGAGAGACTGAACCTGCCGCCTTAGCCGTCCCCATCACAGAAAGTGGGTTTCCTGCAGAGTCCCACCACTTGTAAGGCCACATAGCACAGAGACGGTCAAGAGGAAGGGACGGGGGAAAGAGGGCAGAGGACGGGGTCCGGACTCCACCTGGGCATACCAGGCACCAGCACAGGATCCGTTCTGTGCTGAGAATCCAGAGGAAGAAACACCTCGACAGACCGGCTCGTCACCCTGCCCTGACTCCTCTTATGAACGGCCAGATGAGGCGCATCAGCCTCTTTCTCTGTCGGCTTTGACATTCCCTTCTAAACAGCCTTGAAATGCATGTATTTATCCGCTCATGTTAAAAAGAACTCTTGTCTGAGAACTCTTGCTTTCTTGTCTGAAAGCAGATCAAAGTAGAGTTGCCCAATTCCTCAAACAGATAAACGAGGTGGGGGGAGTGGGGACGTGCAGCATCCCACCCCCCAAGTTCGTTGTCGTCCTCCCCGGAGACCCACGAGATGCCTCTGCAGATTCTCAGATTCCAAATGCTGAGCCCTCGCGTTGTGATCTGTGCGCGAGGAAGGAGACAAATACCACGCGACGAATCTACTCTAGGCCCCGAAGTATCTGAAATTACCCCTGCCCCCACCCTGCATCACAATATTTAGCTTGAGCTCTTTGGGAGAATTAATCGCAAAACGTAGGAGGTAACTTCAAACAAACAAACAAACAAACAAACAAACAAAAAAATAGAGTCCCGTGGATTCCCAGAGACTAAAAATTCCAATAGCCTTTTATCAGGAAACCAAGAGGAGGCAAGAACCACTAACAAAAATTCTTGCTAGGAGAGCTCATATGGGTGTCCCGCAAGATCTCTGTCCCCTGGGCGGACCTTTGCCGTCGCTTTTTGAGGAGGGCTGGAGAGCTTTGCTGTGACCCAACAGTACACTTTTGCAAAGTGGTTGGCTAACGTTCTGGAATGTAGTCTATGGCCATTCAGTGAATTCTTTCCTCTGAGCAAACAAGCTGGCGCTAGAGGTATTCCACACATGGTCACTTATTCCCATTAGCAACCCCAAACAAGCAAACGGCCTTACCCAAACGGCAGAAAAGGCAAGGTTATTTTTAAATGTGCTCCATTTAACATGTTTCACAATCTGTGGTTTCCCAACAACAAAAAGAGTTGTACAACCTTTGAAATTACACGAGAATTCAAAAGAAGGCACACCAAGTAGGGAAAGAGGCGGTCGAGGGCAAGTCACACGTTACAAATGAATGAAAATAACAAAATCCTCTGCAGAGAGCTTATTGCCATTTTGGTGACCTCCTAGCAAAATCTACGCCAGGAAGGAAAGAGTTATGACTTTGGGGGAGGAACGCATTGATCTAATGTTTTTCTCCCAACAGGCTTCTCGTATTTTTAAAAATAAGTACGCTCCAAAGTAGCTTTGAGGAATGTGTTTGTAAAGGCAGCCTGATTATAAAGCCCAGGAGATTACAGCAAGTCAGGGAGGAGGGGGGTTCTCGGTTTCCCATGATGGCAGTGCCTGCCAAATGGGCTCAAGTCAACAGGACACGGCTGGAAATCCCACAGCCCCCGTACCATCGGGACGTCCCTACCTATGGAGGGGGCCATCCAGCACCCGCCCACAGATGTCCTACACAGATGTCCAGGGTAATAGCCTCGGCCTCACCAGTAAAACATGTCTGGTGGAAGATAAAAAGAAACCTTGCATTGAGTCCACATTTTTGTTTCCAATTTTCAACCGTCTTGACACGTGATTTGTACAAGCTTTACACGAGCTCTTTCTCGTGAATATTGTCTGACATCAGCCACCTTCACATCGTTAAGGACTGAAATGGACCTGGCTTTTAACCCCTGACATGATTTCCTAATAAAACGTGCTTTTCAACAGACCCGATAACTGACGAGCCGAGGTCATGGCCAGCCTTGCTTTAAAAAGACTCAGCATGCATCACCTGTACCTGTGAGACAGTCATTTCTCAAACAATCCCTTTCATCTGCAAATGAGGAAATGAGTCAGCCTTACTAAGTGTTACCTCATCATTGGCGTTTTGCTATTCAGCAGGCATAGGAACGTATTTTGTTACTCACACAAGCCTGGTGTCACCAAGCATACGGGTCCTGTGGATCCCTCCTCTTCAAACAACCCCAGGTTCTATTGTCTAAGATCTCAACAGTCTCTCTGATTGGGAAAGTGCCCGGCCGGTCACAAGACGACATGACTCATTGTCACTGCTCAACTTCAGCTCAGCACAAGAGCTCAAAGAACCAAAGCAGCCCTGTGATGTCACCCCTTTACTATGCACCTTTAACATAGTTCAGATACAGACCTTGTTGAGTAAGACACAAAGCTTCCAACTGAGAAGAACGTGTCTCCACTACTTAGGAGAGCAAACATTCTGGGGTTATGTTTGATTACAAACACCAGACATGCTCCAGGAATCTGGGTGTGTGGTCTCGGCTGATACGAAGTATTCCGCAAGGTTTTGAGCTCGACTGACCGGTCACCTGAGTTGGTCAAAGTTTAACCCGACCGACATAGTTGGAGCTTCGATAACCATTCTGTTTCCAGAAGACACCGAGGGGTTTACCTAACTCCTGGTCCCGAAAGAGCCCATGTGAAAGGGGTTTCCGTAGCCATCAGCTATAGTAACACTTGCAGCAAAGGCTTGTAAGAGGCTGAGTCACTCCTTTTGGTAAAATCCAGCCAAAATGCAGAAAGCCCACAGGCCACTGTACAGCCAAGACGAAGGAAGTACTTTTAATTGAGCTGATGACACCACTTGCTCGGGATGGCTCCAGCTGGAAAATTGGAGAACAGAACGGGGCAGAGAATGTTGCGTTCGGGAAAGGTTGGGTATCGTGTGAAAAGTTGGGTTTCTTTCAAATTTAGCAAATCATTGTTTAGCTTCCTCCTCTCCCCTCCTCCCCCCTCCCCCCCACTCCGGCATTGTCTGTTTGCTTCTGGGAGATCTTGAGAAAACATAGAAGCTTTGTCAGTCTCTAAAGAGGAAGCCAAGTATTGTGATAGGGTGGTGTATCGCACTCCCTTACCCCCAACGCATACAGCTTGTTTTTTGAAGAAACTTGCTTCCCTACCCATTGTCCTGTTTGTTTTATGAAGGCTGTAGGGGTAAAATCATGTGTGTGTGTCACTGAATTGTTCGTTAAAATATCACTTAAGTGAGAGCCGTTCGGTGCTCAACTCTGCGCTGTCGGAAAGAGTTCTGCGAAATCTTACCACCCCACTCCTGTGACTCGGCTGGTCTCTGGAACTCTGGATGTCTGTGGTCACATGTGGGCCTCTCCCGGCCATGTGCCTCCCAGCTTCGTGGGTCGATGTGGAGCCTCATCTCATCTCTGATCTGTCCACGGACTAGTATTGACTTTAACCTTGAGTAACTACTAGAAGATATACTTCATCAGAACCAAACATTGGCATCTTTAAAGGCCATGACCATTTTTACAGACAGTAACAAAAATCATATATGGACCTCGAAAGTGATTCTTAAAGAGGCTGTTTCCCATGGATGTCCTTCTGGGCAGGTTTTAACAGTTACTGATGACCAGATAAATACGTTTTTCAATGATCTGGATTACTCTGAAAACCTACAAAAGTGGTGCCCCAACTCTTTTACAGAAACTTATCTTAGACTTGGAAACACTTAGTTTTAAGGGTGAAGATGACAAAAACAGAGTGACTTTATTTTTTTCTTGCATCTCATTTAAAATTCGTCTGTTGGGCTAGACTAACATGCCAAGATGTTCCCCATAATGTAAGGATTTCATATCATTTTACCCAGGCCGCGAAAGGACTCCATAGACCAGAGGTGCTCCTCACGTGGGGTGCCGAGAAGTCCCGGGCACCCCAACCTCTCTGGGATGCCCCTACTCCATCACACTGATGGCGTACCCTGTCCTACTCCTCCAGAGTCAGGCACGTACACAAAGTATCTTTATCTTCAGTAAGACAGGTGATAAACTCATTTAAACCAGAGAAGCTCCCACGTTAACATTTCAACCCGGAGATGCAAAAGAAAAACACGCAATCATCATGCACAGAAACAAGAGAGCCTTCCCAAAGCCTCCTCTGCCGCTTGAACCATCACGTATATACTTTCTGACCCAAAATAAAATTAACAACCTGACTGACCCATGGTTTTTTCAGATTAGTAATTTTACGTATATATGAAATGTCGTACACAGTTATACAACTTAAATTACACGTGCTGTGCTTTCAATGATTTTCTTCCAGCAAATGGAGTAAACTCGCTGGGAGACAGTGACCTTGTGGAAAACATAAAACTCCTCATGGCCAGTAAGACTGGATCAGCAAGCCGAGGGAATGTGATGGTCGTCAACAGCGACATGCTTGTGGTTTTATTGCCCCTCAGTGAAACCGTACGTGACCCAATCTCAGCTCACACTTTCTCCCCCTGTTCCGCGACGCCCCCCACTAGCATCTCCCCCTTGACTAGTGCTGAGCGAGAATTTTCTAAAAAGAGAGAAAGAAAGAAAGAAAGAAAGAAGAAAGAGATTCACCACGCCCCGCCCCAAACAAGTAGAGAGGTTAACCCCTATAAGGAGTTCCAGTTAACAGATTTTCCAAAAATTAAATCACTATTTCATAAAGGTTACTGATATAGTTCATTTCTACTCAGCAGCAAATCGTTTGATTCAGTAAATTTGAAGTGAAATTACCTAGAATCTCCACGGCCACTTTTCTAGATTCAGGCTGCCTAATATTTTTTTTATTGAAATTGTTTCAATTAGTATGGAACAGAGAGGATAAAGGTTTATAAATATAATGTAATATATTTATTATTATATTCATATCATATTAATATTATAGTTAATAATGATACTTTAATATATAAATATATATGTACTACATATGTTTTGCTATATATAAAACATACATAAAATTATTCTACTTTATGTATAATATATAAATTATACATAGTTACAGTTATACACAGTTACACGCATTCACACACACATATACACATAGAGAGAGAGAGATGCCCGGTTCCTCTCTCTGTCTTGAGTTAAAGATAGTAACATAACTATCATTCTGTATTTTAAGGAATAGCATTCTGTCATTCTATGACACCAGTTAACTATTGTGTAATTATTTTTTCAGTAGATTTGAGGCATCTGATGATTATTGATCTGTTTCCAAATATCTTAACATCAAGATCGAACAAAGCTGCAGAGAAGCAATGATCCAATTTCGGTATGTTAGAGGACTGACTCTTATCTAGTCATTTCTATATTAAATCACAAAGCTGACCCCAAGCAAAACAGTATGCTTGTTTTTTGAAGCACCCGGAGCTCATCTACGGACTCTGGGTTTTATATAAATTAGAACCCAGGCTGAAAAAATAACCACGGGAGAGAACAACCAATGTCTTTGAGTATTTACTTCCAAGCAATGAATGTGTGCAGTTTTGTACCCAGGGGGAGATGGTCTGAATTTATGAATCACTTTGGAGTTATAAAAACTTAAGTGAGTGAAAGCGTCCTTTTTACCATCTCACCTTCTTATGAAGTTTCTTAGAGGGATTAAAAAATATTGATATTAATAAATATAGTACATGAGATGAATGGGCCGTAGAACTCCGAAGTCCGTGAAATAAATGCAACACTTATCTGGTCGTATGGCTGGCTTAACAATTAGTAGTCCATGTTGGAAATAACACGCTCACCATGTCCCATTTCTAATTTTTTTTTTTAATTTTTTTTCTCAACGTTTATTTATTTTTGGGACAGAGAGAGACAGAGCATGAACCGGGGAGGGGCAGAGAGAGAGGGAGACACAGAATCGGAAACAGGCTCCAGGCTCTGAGCCATCAGCCCAGAGCCCGACGCGGGGCTCAAACTCGCGGACCGCGAGATCGTGACCTGGCTGAAGTCGGACGCTTAACCGACTGCGCCACCCAGGCGCCCCCATTTTTTAAAAAAAATTTTTAAATGTTTATTTTTGAAAGACAGAGAGACAGAGCGTGAGTGAGTGAGGGGCAGAGAGAGGGGGAGACACAGAATCCGTAGCAGGCTCCACGCTCTGAGCTGTCAGCACAGAGCCCGACACGGGGCTCGAACCCACGAACCATGAGATCATGACCTGAGCCAAAGTCGGACGCTTGACTGACTGAACCATCCAGGTGCTTACCATGTCCCATTTCTAATAAAATTTTGTAAAAGCCTATTTGATATCTGATCATTTGTAATGACTAAATCTGGTTAGGATATTACTACTGAAGAACTTTAGTGGCATCACATATCGTAATGTAATAAAATATTCCATCATGAAGTATCGCTCTACGCCTAAGATTCTGCATCGTGTGAAAGACTCTCTTTTAAAAAGGATTGATAGTCTATCTGTGCAGCCCATTCAATGTCAGATACAAACCCAGGACAGCTGGTGAGGATAAAGCAGGGGCAATGAGGGGGACCAGAAGACACAGCCATGGCTGTGCTGAAGCCTTGCACGTAGGCAGAACTTTCATTAGTGAGTTTTTCAAGAGATATGTCCTCACGTGACTTAAAACTCACAATACTTAAATATTCTTAATACGTAAGCACTCTGGTCAAAGGGTTAATGGAAGAATCTGATTGGACAGACTCAGGCCGTGTATTCGAATTTCAGTGGGAAATCTAGCATCACGTGGAGGAGAAAATTCTCCTCCAATATGGACTTACAAAAATGAAATACCCATTTCTCCCAAGTGTCTGCCATGCCTGTTGGATTCAAATTACGTTAAAGTCTGTCTATGCTATGAACAGTTAGATGAGCAGATACAGAAATCGATCTCATAAGCATCACTTGATGAGAAAAGGAGCTAAAGAGTAAATACTGGCCCCAACGTTTATGCTACTTGAGAACTCTACTGCTTAACACAGGCCCACCGCACCAAACAGGAAAATACGTGACCTGTAGGGAAGAAGAAATTTCAATAATAATGAAAACAGTATTTAAAACTTTTCAGATTATGGGGCGCCTGGGTGGTGCAGTTGGTTAAGCGTCCGACTTCAGCCAGGTCACGATCTCGCGGTCTGGGAGTTCGAGCCCCGCGTCGGGCTCTGGGCTGATGGCTCAGAGCCTGGAGCCTGTTTCCGATTCTGTGTCTCCCTCTCTCTCTCTGCCCCTCCCCTGTTCATGCTCTGTCTCTCTCTGTCCCAAAAATAAATAAAACGTTGAAAAAAAATTTAAAAAAAATTAAAAAAAAATAAAATAAATAAAATTTTTCAGATTACTAACATCTCTAAGATAACGGGAATCTCTATTGAAATGTTTGCAAGGGGCAGGTCGACAGGGAGAAAAGCATGCTTAATAATCGTATACAAAAGTAAATTAATTAATAATAGAAGTAAAAACAAATCATATACAGTGAGACATTATCTCAGATATATTTCCATGTCAAGAATCAGGAGTCCCTACTAATTTCCAGTGAACAATAACATCTGATAGGCCAATGTTTCTGTAAACCAGAACTCACAGTAATTAGCTATTTGGCATATTTAAATAACCCCCCAGATCCCAGTTTGGTTCAGTTCAACAGCTATGGCTAGTTCAATAGCGGAGTTGATTATTCTGAGTGTTTCGTTAACCCAGATATGTCTCAAGAAATGAAAGAGAAGGAAGAAAAAATGCCTAAAACTAAGTACTCCTCAAGGGACTGATTAGATAATAATGTGTGTTAAAATTACTGAGTAAAACACTTATTACACTATAGCAAACAATAAATCTGCCGGTTGTACTGAAAATTCCGCTTAAAAAAAAAAACACAACAAAGAAGCAATAAGAGGAAAGCTATTTTTTAAATGACATCAAAACTAATTTCCATCCCTGGGTGTCATGCAGCTTAAAGCCCAGCGATGACTTTAGATAAAAATATTCAGACAATTCTGTATGCAAAGTCAGTCTAAGGAGACAATGTTTGCCTACGAGAACGAAAATGTGACTTCTATAGCACCTCCCACAGAATCTTCTAGAAAGCTTGTGAAAAAAGCAGACTTCTGGGCCCTTTCCCAAAATTTCGTCGAGCATGTCGCTGTGTGAGCCTTAACCTCGCAGGTGCACCTCAAAGTGCAAGTCTGAGGACTGTGCAGTGAGGCAAGGCCCCCCTAGGCTCATATCCCCGTGCATTTCCTTCAAGACTAATGTGTGTGTGTGTGTGTGCGCGCGCCTGCGCGCACACTTATTCTCTGAAAATGTTCTGTGTATACATACCAAAAAGTAAATATTTTTATTCTTACTCTTGTGAACTTTTAAATAACTCAATGTTATTACTTTATCTTAGTCCTTAATTTAAATAACACATCATCATCATGACTTTGTGCCCGCACACAAAGATAGATGAAGATGTAGACGGATACCGAGACATGATATGTAGGTGCAGATACAAGCAATGATAATTTGCAGATTGTAAACTTCCTGGAGGCAGATATTACTTCTGTCTTACCACCCTGTTCCCAACATTTAGCAAAATGCCTGGCGCACGGCCAGGAATCATTCCGTATCTTGTAGTGAATAGTAATGCGTTGACGGCACTGTTCTACATTTCAGTTGTTCTAACGGCGAGCTTAAAATAGCTCTGGAATCTCCATAGAACAGCTAGAGCAACGTCTAGAAAACCCGCTATCCAGCGCACTCCCAAGAGGCCCTCTGGAGATTCAGTCTGCACTCCAGCTCCTCATTGGCTGACGCACCGTGGGCTCTCCTGGATGGGCTGTGCAGCTGGGGGCAGCGCTTGATTGTGGGGTGTTGTATGTCTCAGTTCCCCTTGACTATGTCAGATACCAGCACAACCAACGTCGAGTCTCCATTTGCTTTTGCACCAAATTGGATTGGTGTGGTGCCAGCTTCCTGCATCAGCGTCTGACTGGCCAGAGCGCTGACCAAAACCCCCATTTCTCTTGGGCTCAGCCGACTCAGCCCTGCAGGGAGCAGGGTTCCAGACTGTGCTAATATGATTAGGAGCTGAGGAGGGTCCATGTTAGAGGACTAAGGATGAATTCAAGGGTCAGTTCCTGAGGACTCCGATTAAGGAGTTAAGGCTGAAGTCTTGGTCCTGGATAGAGCGTGTTTTATGGAACAGTAAGTACACTTAAATTCATCTTTCAAAAACCAACAGTATTTTGGAATTAAAAACTGATAATAATTGGGGCGCCTGGGGGGCCCAGTTGGTTAAGCGTCCGACTCCGCTCAGGTTATGATGTTGCAGTCTGAGTTCGAGCCCCGCGTCGGGCTCTGTGCTGACAGCTCGGATCCTGGAGCCTGCTTTGGGTTCTGGGTCTCCCTCTCTCTCTGACCCTCCCCCGTTCATGCTCTGTCCCTCTTTGTCTCAAAAATAAATAAACGCTAAAAAAATTAAAAAAAATAAAAATAAAAATGTGACTGACATATGATTATCAGTTGCATATCATATAAGAGAGATCACACTGTATTTGTCTGACTTATTTCACTCAGCATGATGTCCCCAAGTTCCATCCATGTTGTTGCAGTGGCAGGATCTCATTCTTCTTTACGTCTGAATAGTATCCCATTGTGTATAGACACCACCTCTTCCTTATCCACTCGTCTACCAATGGACACATCTTGGCTATTGTAAACAACGCCACAGCGAACACAGGGGCACCGATCGAGTTAGTGGTTTTGTTTTCTTCAGATATACTGAATTACTGAATCATATGGCAATTCTATTTTTAATTTTTTGAGGAAACTTCATACTGTTTTCCAGAGTGGCTGCACCATTTACATTCCCACCAACAGTGCACGAGGGTCCCCTTTTCTCCACCTCCTTGCCAACACTTGTCCTTCTTGTCTCCCTGGTGACAGTCGCTCGGACAGGTGTGAAGAGATCTCTCATCGGGTTTTGACTTCGCAGCCACTCACCGTTCCTTCTGTCTGAAGTGGACCCCACTCCCACAGCCTTATTTCTTCCCTTCCCCCACCTCCTCCTCCCCATATTCAACGACACATTGTGTCAGTCTCGTTTAGAAGCGCCAGGTTTATTGTCCAACAAATGGGTCAAGGGGGTCCAAATGGATTCTGCTGCTTGACGTAGGGTGGGCTCCTTTGAGATGAGCTGAGCGGAGATTATGAGCCTGGATGATGAGCCTGGATTAATCTCACTTTATTTGAATTTCCTCCATTGGTCAGTCCATTTCAAGCGCACACTTCCATGTTGAATGAAGGAACATATTAAAATGCACATCATTGCAGCATTTAAATTGTCTCAGTCCATTTGAATAGGTACTGATAAAATTATAATAACACAATACACGCATTGTGAACATACTAGAAACCCAATGTAACGCTTATTAGACCAGTGTTACCATTGCCTTCAGTCCCTGGACACTATCTGCCCCTCACTTCTCTGAGCCGCCTAATAACCAGCATGGGGGGAGGGATTTGTGACACATTGTGTTTAGGAGGAATATTTTTTAAAGCCGAATAAAATGCGAGAATGCTCTGCATTTCTCATTCTAGAAGAGATCATCCCCAAACCGGGCCCTGAATCCCATTTGCCCAGCCTAACCCAAGAGGGTGGATGGCTGACTGGGTGGGATTCTAAAGGCGATCCATGCGACTCTGCTGTATGCAAGCCAGAGGGCTACAGAAAATTCCCAGGGAATCACTGAGGTGTGGAAATGCCATGAAAGCACTCCAAGGCACTATTAAACTAATAAAGATGATTGAAACCACTCACATGTGCTAGAAAGATACCATCAGTCATAAAATTTTTGCCATTAAAAAATAAAGCAGGCACGTCACAGAGAATTCGTTCAAGTGTTATGATTTAAATTTAATGTTTAAACCGTCTCAGATAATTCGGACATGGTGAGTTTTATTATTGCCATTATTGGAAAGATGAAAAGTCAACACAAATACAGGAATTACTGCATTCCAGGCACTGTTCTAATTACTTTAAGTGGATTAACTCACTTTATCCTCACAAGAACCCTATGAGGTAGGTACCATATGTTGGAGAAGTCAACTGAGGCTCAGAGAGATTAAGTAAAAACTGGTGAAGCAGGAATCAGAAATGAACATGTTGGCTTGAGTTCCTTCCCTTCTCCACACCCAGGGGGCTCTCGACGAATGGTAGAATAGTTGGGAATGGCCGCTTATCACTTCACCAACTCTGTGTGGCCAAAGCAGGATTGACGATTTGTCAATCATCCAGGGAATCTGGTCAAAGAAAACCCAGTCATAACACTTGACTCCATATTAGATTTGTTTTATTTGCATTATTTCTTGTTGGGGGAGACAAGAATACCAGATTACTTAGGTCAGCTGTTAAAAAATACAAGCAGTAACAAATAACCACATGTTACTAGAATCACACCTTTGCAGGCTCTTGGGAAATGGTATAGCTAGATACCCCCGGCCTAACTTTGTCCCAAAGACATCACTGATTCTTTAAGTACACTAAGGTGCAAAGCAGTAATTTAAGAACCAGAGTGCGTGATCTCGAGCTGGAAAGTCCCGCAAAGAACGCAGAGTCGAGCCTCTGTGTGTCTCCACCATTTGGAGAGATCCTTATCTCTGCCCCATTGTCTTCAGTCAATAACTTGCAAATTTGCTCTTGCAAGTAGCAAGTGCCAAGGGTCCAAAGGACTTCTGCCTGCCTTTGACAAGTGGCTAACTAGTTAACTGACTAATTTCACTTCAATTAAAAGGTACCCCGAATAGCCAAAGTAATTTTGAAGAAGACCAAAGCGGGAGGCATCGCAATCCCAGACTTTAGCCTCTACTACAAAGCTGTCATCATCAAGACAGCATGGTATTGGCCCAAAAACAGACACATAGACCAATGGAATAGAATAAAGACTCCAGAATTGGACCCACAAAAGTATGGCCAACTAATCTTTGACAAAGCAGGAAAGAATATCCGATGGAAAAAAAACATTCTCTTTAACAAATGGTGCTGGGAGAACTGGACAGCAACAGGCAGAAGGATGAAACTAGACCACTTTCTCACACCATTCACAAAAATAAACTCAAAATGGATGAAGGACCTGAATGTGAGACAGGAAACCATCAAAACCCTAGAGGAGAAAGCAGGAAAAAACCTCTCTGACCTCAGCCACAGCAATTTCTTACTCGACACATCTCCAAAGGCAAGGGAATTAAAAGCAAAAATGAACTATAGAGACCTCATCAAGATAAAAAGCTTCTGCATTGCAAAGGAAACAATCAACAAAACTAAAAGGCAACTGACGGAATGGGAAAAGATATTTGCAAATGACATATCGGACAAAGGGCTAGTATCCAAAATCTATAAAGAGCTCACCAAACTCCACACCCGAAAAACAAATAATCCAGTGAAGAAATGGGCAGAAAACATGAATAGACACTTCTCTAAAGAAGACATCCAGATGGCCAACGGGCACATGAGAAGATGCTCAATGTCACTCCTCATCAGGGAAATACAAATCGAAACCACACTGAGATACCACCTCACGCCGGTCAGAGTGGCTAAAATGAACGAATCAAGAGACTAGAGATGCTGGCGAGGATGTGGAGAACCAGGCACCCTCTTACACTGCTGGTGGGAATGCAAACTGGTGCAGCTGCTCTGGAAAACAGTGTGGAGGTGCCTCAAAAAATTAAAAATAGATCTACCCTATGACCCAGCAATAGCACTGCTAGGAATTTACCCAAGGGATACAGGAGTGCTGATGCATAGGGGCACTCGTACCCCAATGTTTATAGCAGCACTTTCAACAATAGCCAAATTGTGGAAAGAGCCTAAATGTCCATCAACTGATGAATGGATAAAGAAATTGTGGTTTATATACACAATAGAATACTACGTGGCAATGAGAAAGAATGAAATCTGGCCTTTTGTAGCAACGTGGATGGAACTGGAGAGTGTGATGCTAAGTGAAATAAGCCATACAGAGAAAGACAGATACCATATATTTTCACTCTTATGTGGATGCTGAGAAACTTACCAGAAGACCATGGGGGAGGGGAAGGAAAAAAAAAAAAGGTTAGAGAGGGAGGGGAGCCAAAACATAAGAGACTCTTAAAAACTGTGAACAAACTGAGGGTTGATGGGGGGTGGGAGGGAGGGGAGGGTGGGTGATGGGTATTGAGAAGGGCACCTGTTGGGATGAGCACTGGGTGTTGTATGGAAACCAACTGGACAATAAATTTCATATTTAAAAAAAAATAAATGAAAGGTATGATTCCATAACTAAATAATCTCCAAAGAAAACAACCTGAGAAAAATCAGAAAGCAGTTTGGCTTAAAAAACAAACAAACAAACAAACAAACAAACAAACAAATTCTGTACATCACCTGAGGAAGGAAGGGGCCATTTCTCTACATTCACTAGAACTCAAACAGTCACAACTGAGTCAATGTAATTTTCAAGCCCCTCATAGGGAAAAAACTTGACGAATGGTTTAATATTCCTCAATAAGTCAGTGTATTTAGAAAGTTACTAACACTGTTAACAGAGGTAATAAATCAGCACATTTATTAAGAGATCTCATAAATAACTGGAAACTTCTTAATTATTAATTTGAACAAATTTTAAAATTCACTTTACAGATGTATGACTCACATTAAAATAACTAATGAAGATTCAATCACACACGTGTATGTTTCCATTCAACAAAACGTTATTACATAGATGAAATGCTCACAAGAGGAAAATAGGTAAGAAATGTTATCCCCCTCTCCTGGAAAATCTTCAGTTAAGTATCTTGGGTGTTTAAGATATGCTCGGCTCATTAAAATTTTATTCATTTGGATTAAAAAAAAAAGGTGTGTCTAATGGTAAATGGCGTGATTCATTCAACCGACTCCATGCAGAATTAAGGCAATTTTTGCTGTTTTGTCCACTTATAGCCCAAAACTTCTGACTAAATACATCAATTGTTTTGTCATTCTATACCTCAGTGGGGTACTCTTAAAGTTTCGGTTTTATTCGTTCTCTTCAAAGACCACCAACTCTGGTTCTTTTCAATAGATTAAATGTCATCTGATAGCAGGAAGCGTTTTGGAGGGTCCACATAGAAAAGCAAGCACTGTGTGCTACACGCATTGGATGAAACAGAGAGGAATAAAGCCACTCACTTCCCTCCAGGAGATTATAATTCAGTCTGCAGAAATCAATAGTCCTACTCTAAAACAGATTTGATGTGAATCCATACAAGGATCTCATTGCCTTGCTGATGTATACCTTTACATTGAAACAAAAATTTTTCAGATATGGTCAAGGAACGATAAGACCTGGCTTTAGAAGTTGTCTTTATCCACAATGAAGGCTTGTTTGGCATCTATTGAGCGAGGGTGTGAGAGCCTCGAGTGGCCAGCCATTGTCCTTGACATGCGGATGTGAAGGAGAACAGACCTAGCCCTTCCGTGCGGCATGGAGTATGTGACAGAATTGAAAGATGAGGGGGTTGAGTCATATCACAACACTTCCTTCTCCACTCAAACTGAGAGATGGGGATCCGGCTTTCTGCTCGGGCACCCCATCCGCGTTTTTCACACAAAAGAGATTCGGCACTGGTGGGGGTGGGGGTGGGGTTCAAAAACGTATGCGGTCAGCCCTTCTCAAAACCTCCCCTTCTCTGTGTGCCCCCACACATCTTGGCCCCACCAACCTCTAGGGTGCCTGATTCGTTTCAAGGGCTACCTGGAAACTCCCTTCCCCTCCCCCAAACTTCAAGAGACCCAGCAGCCTGGGGCCTCAACCACCTCGCTAAAGCAGAAGGATGCCCTTAGATTAGACGTCTATTTTCTTTGAGTTGCAGATGCTTGAACACTTACTCCATCGAAGTAAAGTGATGATTTACTAATACAACAGAAGCGGCTAATAGTGGGCACTTGGGAGTCCCAGGCAGAGACACGTGCATTTTACATGGATAGTCTCCTTTTGTCCTCACTGCACCCCGCCAGGTGAGGAGCCCTATCATCATGTTAACTTGGAAATGAGTTTAAGTGGATTAAATCACATGCCCTCGACTGCACAACTGGAAAGAGACAGACAATCCCCATCTGGGCAGTCTGTTTCCAGGCTCTTAGTGTTACTCTCAGTCAGACACCGGGCTGATGCCCTAGCAGTGACACTGGGCATGTAACAGGTGCTCAGGAAAGTCTGATCCCATCCTCTTTGAACTAGGGACTGCTGAGTGTCATTCGGGACAAACACGGGGCCTCCCAGCTGGTTGTTGGGTCTGAACCATGGTGGAGACGTTTGAGGGAACCCACCCGCACCACACCATGGTCCCCCTAACCCTGACAAACTGCTCAGCCCACGGAAGAAATCACATCTGCCCTGACAGGCACAGAAGAAGGGTTTCCCTTCCACCCACCAAGCACGATTGTCTGGCTCTCCCTTGTAGGGAAGGTGCTGGAATACCTACCAGAGGTGGTACCGCACTCATCTCTGTCCCTCTTGTCTACAAACCTTTATTTTCTGCCTCTGTGAAGATTTGCCTCTCCCAGTGGGGCTCCCGGGACATGTCTCCTCTCTTGCTAAGGACAAGTCCACCATGATACTCAGACAAATCTTTTTTCCTATTGATTTCAAATGATGCTTCATACTTTGATAAATAGCCTTAAGAAAAAGAATTCATAAACTAGACCTCAGGCTCTAGAATATTTGCCAGTGTCTAGGGAGGGAAAACCACAGGAAGAGTTGGGTTGTTTTTTTTTTAGTTTATTTATTTTGAGAGAAAGAGAGAATCCCAAGCAGGCTCCATGCTGTCAGCATGGAGCCCAACGTGGGGCTCGATCCCAGGACTGTGAGATCATGACCTAAGCTGAAATCAAAAGTCAGACACTCAACCAACTGGGCCCTCCAGGCACCCTGGCAGGAAGAATTTTATATTTCAGCGATGGTCAGCAATCCATGACATGTCCATAAGCTGTGTTCTTATCTACCTGGCGACTGGTATAATAATCTCCGTCTCTTTCATTCCATGGGATATTAATATTTGATCAAAGGAAAGCAGTAATCAAGAAGGCATGATACTTGGGTTTTGTCTTCATCGTGAAGATTTTGTCTAACCTTAGGACACTTAAAAAAATTTATTTACCGTTTATTCATTTTTCAGAGACAGAGAGAGACAGAGTGTGAGTGGAGGAGTGGTAGATAGAGAGGGAGACACAGAATCCAAAGCAGGTTCCAGGATCTGAGCTGTCAGCACAAAGTCCGACACGAAGCTCAAACTCACAGACTGCGAGATCATGACCTGAGCTGATGTCGGAGGCTTAACCGACTGAGCCACCCAGGTGCTCCAAACCTTAAGGCTCTTTTAAAACCTGAGTCTCGGTCTTCATTCATGAAATGGGAGGTATGACACATTAACACCTTCCCAAAGTGATTTCTCAGAAATGATTAGTTTATATGAAAGTTAACAAACATGTCAACATGCTCACCAAACTTCATAAATAAAGCTCCTTCCTTCTTTGAGTTTTTGAGGGAATTGGCGGTAAGGTCATTTTATTCCAATTAAAACTCCCTCCCACATTCCTACCACCTTGCACACCTGCTGAGAGTGTACTCCATACCCTGCCCAACAGAACTCAGCTGTTTGGTTTCGACGGCATGGAGTGGCTGTTCAAACACACACAAGAAATCCAAGACCCCGATGTCCAACCCCAATGTCCAACCCCAATGTCTCTATGTTTGATTCAGGTGACATTGTAGGTAAAACGAAAAGAGGCACGTGATTTTTCAGGTCTAGAATTCTTTGTGCAGTTATATAAGTTCTCGGCAGGATCGTTAGGCCACCCGTGAGAGGGGGTACATTGCACACTCTAAGACGGACGTGTGCAGATCCCAGGCACGTTAATGGTTGACTTACGGATGCCCCGTTACTCCACACATCCAAAGAAATGGCTCTTTTGTAGCCAACGTAATTTCTCTCCGTAAGAACAACACGTCGAAGGTATTCCATTAATGCGATGCTTAACGCTCTTCAGAAAATGTTCATGCAGAGGTTGTTTTATTGGAAAATGGGAAACTCCCTTCCTTCTACCATCCAAGCTTGATGATGCCAGTTCCAAGCCTCGGTTTTCCACGGTGTGGTCAACCCATGTCGGCATAAATACCACATAAGTAAAACTGATTTAACTTCTGAAAGAAAGCTGATCTCAGACAGAAGGATCACATTTGCAACATAGAGTCGATCTTTCCAAATCAATGGAACGAACCACGCTGTGCATTTTTTCCCCCAAATGTTTCCTTCCCTCCTCTCCTACCTCCTGTAGCATCACAATCAACCAGAGTTCAGAAGACACAAATAGCCAGTCTTCACGTCTTTATTTAGGATGCAAATAAAATCTCTACGGATAGGATTTTAAAGAGAAATAATGGCTTATAAATTTTGTTTGCATTTTACGGAGGGAGCTTTCCTTTTGTCAGGAGGGAGTTATTTCTATTGTACAAGTTCAAACACTCTGTCACTTTGAAAACAGATTAAAATCTAATCTCCCTAATGGGAAATTTGATGATCTGACCAGGACACTCTGCCATTTTTATGTCTGGCTCACAACTGTTATCAGCCTCCTGTTTTGAATTCTGGAATTCTGGAATCGCTGGAACCTTCTGCGCGCCATCCAAAGTCTGGAATTTCAAATGACTGTGCGGTGTACTTTTTGAGTGTGTTGGGACCTGTTCTCTGGAACCCTCTGTTAATTGGTGTACATGCGTTTTGGGATCAGTAACAGAAAAGTAAATCATTGGCATAGTCGTATGTTTCAAGATAGCTGATATTAGAATCCTAATCAAAACCATGGGGATTTAAAGGTGCTGGTGTGGGCCGCCAGGCTGAATGTCTTAATATACTTGTTTTGTTTTGTTTTAATTCTTTGCCTCTTTGATCACATAAGTTTTAGCATTTTCTGCTGCCCCAGTTCACGCTGGCACTCATTGTATTAATGTGCTCCAGGCATTTTCCCTGTTTTATTTCTAATTTTGGATTTTCTCCACGTTTTACTGAAAGGAGACACTTGGAGAAATGGCTTGGTACCTGGAAGGTCAGACAGTATGTAAGGTGCTGCAGACCCAGGACTCAAAACAGGCCTCAACCCCATACCTTCGTAGATGGCATCACGTCATCACTCCCGATCATTTTCGTGAGAGCTGATTCCAGGGGACGGTAAGAGATGTTAGTGTTGTTTTTTATACTGTCCTTTGGGTCAACCAAATCTGGGAAACACGGACTAACACAACGTTTAGCAGACTTTTGCAGCAGTAGGAATTCTTAGCCCCCTAAAATATGCCGACACCATTGTGAACGTCCAAGAAAGGAACACAGCACGGAGTTTCTAACTTGTTTCTCCCCCACTGACTCTGAGATGCCCCAAGGGGGGACATTCTTTGCAGGATTGAGCCGTCCTTGCAAGCCAGGTCCGAGGAGCGCTGGGACATGTAACATGGCCTCATAGCCAAGCCCCTGGCCTTGATTAACTTGACCAACGTTGAGCAATGGACTATTTATTTGGCTTTAACTCACCCTTTGAGGGTGTCCATTGAGTCAGGCCCTGTTTTAGACACGGGGGGCCAGGGCTGAGAGATGAGGCTCTTGTCAGGGGTGATGGGGGCAGAGAAGGACCCCATCCCCAAACGCTGGTAGAGGAGAGCCCGAGCCACAGAACAGGGAGCACCTCTTCTTGGGGAACACGGCATCCAGTGCTTTCTTCAAAGTTCCCATCGTCAGCAGAGCTGAAGTCCAAAGGAGACACAGGAGGGGACGCAGAGGCACTGCAGGCAAGTGCTGGGAGCAGGCAGCAGACACTAGTGAGCCCAACAGAGCAGACCTTCTAGAAACTTCCAAGTGGGCATCGCCCACTCAGGCAAAAGGCCACAGGGGAGGCTGCCTCATTTTTGTTTCTGCTTTGTTTTTTGAGGAGAGACTGTTGTTTTGTCTGTGTGCTTAGGCAAACACAGTAGGATCAGGCTTTCTCCATGCCCGGGTATGAGAGCTGTGGCGATCTGAACGTCTGTTTCCACCTCACGGTGAAGCCACGGCAACATCCTTTCTAGTGTTTCCCCCCCTTTAGGCTTCCAGCGAAAGGAGGCAGAACCCCTTTTAAACCAATATATGTTCATCTTAGATTTTATAAACAGAAACTGAAACACCTTTGATGCCAGGCTTTGCTAAAGCAATTTTTTCTTAATGATATCATTTTGTTTCTTGATGACCACATTCAGGTTTGACTGTGTTTCTCAAAGGACTCAAAAGGTAACACTGAAGTCTTTCAGTCTCTCTCATCTCCCTTTCAGTTCTGATTGTGATGTACAAGGGAGAGGGTCACTAGTCCAGAAACAGCACACGTCCATCAGTCAAAGGCCAGAGACTCAGCAGTAGTTAAGAGAACATGGACATAGGGAACTGGGAACGTCTTGCCCACAGAAACCCTTAAGGCACATCTGTTCTTTTAATGTGTTGTTATAGGATGCACAATGTCATTTACAGCTTTGCCTACTCGTTGTTTTAGAAGCGATTTCAAAACAGATTTCTGTGAGTGCTCAGGAATTCATTCACTAGTCCATCTGTATTTCAAGGGAAGATCTAAAAAAATTTTTTTTAAAAAAGGGGGCGACTGCGTGGCTCAGTTGGTTGGGGGTCCAACTTCGGCTCAGGTCATGATCTCGCGGTCCATGGGTTCGAGCCCCGCGTCGGGTTCTGTGCCGACAGCTCGGAGTCGGGAGCCTGCTTCGGATTCTGTGTCTCCCTCTCTCTCTGTCCCTTCCCCGTTCATGCTCTGTCTCTCTCTGTCTCAAAAATAAATAAAAACACTAAAAAAAAATTTTCAAGGGAAGATCTATGCCCGTACTTCCTGAATAGCTGTGCTTCATGTGTGTCTGTGAAAACGCAGGGCAGAGCTATTCTGTGCCCGGAGAGAGTGTGTGTCCAGCAGGACATTCACAAATACATACAGAACACACATGTGCACCCACACATGCCCACATAGACACACGGAGACATATATACACCCCACACATAGACACACACGTGCACTCATGCACACAGACACATCCACAGTCACACACATACGCACATGCTTACGTGTAAACACGTACGAACACATAGATCTATGCACATGCATGCACACAGGGGCACACACAGATTGGGGGGGGGGGTGGCGAGGATATGACCTCACCTTTCTTCTCTCTCTTTACCCAACATTGCAGCCAGCACTGCCCTTGCTCAGGAGGGCTCCCCAGCCGATGTCAACCCCAGTTACTCCGAACGAGGCCCCTGTCGCTGGCATGTTGGAACAGAAGGCAGACAAGCCTGGCCAGGAATGAGAAGCAGGGACCAGGCATCAGATAAACACCAGCTCGGAGCTTCCTCGCCCAGATCACAGGGCTCCTGACCACGGAGATGTGCCCAGGTTTTATAAGAAGCTCTGTCTTGAGTAACGAAGAGGAAAAGTGTGTTAATAAAGTGACTTCTCTGGGGCTGCGACCCTAGAGCATGACTAGGGTCATCCACACCCGGGGCTGAGCTCTCCCCCAACCAGCGAAGGCTGTGTGGCCCCCGGGAACGTGACCGGCTCTGTTTCCTTGTCCACAAAGGGGCAACAGGAGCCCCTGCCCACCTTGCCTCACGGTGTACCCCTGCGCCCTGCCGGCCAGCGTGTCTCCAGTGAGCCCGCTCCCCGCCCACCTTCCAGCCTCGCCTTTGGCCACCTCCCCTGGGACATCGCTCCTCTCCCATTCACGGACGCATCACCCATCGAGGCCACAGATGGAGCTTTAGTGTGTGTGTTGAGCTGGGGTGGGTAGACAGGAGAGAAAGCGTCAGGTGTCCCTGTGCTCTGAAGGAAAACACAGTGCTTCCCGGGACAGAGTCCCAGAATTACTCCCCCTGCGGCCAGCTCAGGCCACAGGCATTTTTTAAACCTTCGTCGACGTCCTATGGTTACATGTGGCTGCTCACAGACCCCCTCCTCCTCTTCCTCGTCATTGTCATCAAAATATCAGCAGTGGCTTTCAAGCATTCTTTATCTGTCTGGATCCTGTTAGGACAAGAGCTGTGGTCATGGGGCTTGTGGGGTTTTGTCGGGTTTTTCAGAGCTTTTGTGACACTGAGTCTCCAGGGAAGTGTCATCTGGGGCCAAAGCTGGCCAGGCCCGGGCTCAGGGCACACTCTTCCAGCCAACAGTGGGGTCACACCTCGGAAATAATTTTATTAATTAAATTTTTTTAATGTGTATTTATTTTTGAGAGAGAGAGAGAGAGAGAGAGGCAGAGTGTGAGCGGGGGAGACTCAGAATCGGAAGCAGGCTCCAGGCTCTGAGCTGTCAGCACAGAGCCCGACGTGGGGCTCAAACCCATGGACCACGAGATCATAACCTGAGCCGAAGTCGGTCACTTAACTGACTGAGCCACCCAGGCGCCCCACTCAGAATTACTTTTGAAAGTGAATCCGTCCTACATAACTTGGGCCCAGTCTCTTGAGAGAGTTCCAGCCCTCCAGAATATGCTGGTTTCACAAATGGCTTTTTAATTCCCACTGATGTATTAGTGAGATTTCCAAATCGGAGACCACTGGGAGATATCTACATTTTTTTTAATGTTTATTTATTGTTGACAGAGAGAGAGAGACAGACAGACAGAGCATGAGCGGGGGAGGGGCAGCGAGAGAGGGAGACACAGAATCCGAAGCAGGCTCCAGGCTCCCAGCTGTCAGCACAGAGCCCGACTCGGGGCTATAACTCACAGCCTTCGAGATCATGACCTGAGCTGAAGTCAGACGCTCCACCGACTGAGCCACCCAGGAGCCCCACCACTGGGAGATATCTAAATAACGCCCCCTGCCTAGGATACCGTCTTAATATTCTAGCCTGGTCTCAGTCGACACGTCACCTTGGAAAACGGGAAGCCACTGACGTTGACAAAGCAGCCCAGCAGGGATGATGGGACGCTCTTCACCGCCCGTTCATTCCTAACTAGAGCGAGAGCTCAAGCCAGTCTTGCTGGTCAATGGTCCATATGGGTGTCCCAGCTGAAGCTCTACTCCACCAGCGAGTAGGGGAATCAAAAGCAAGTGCAACGGGTGCCTGGCTGGCTCAGACGGTGATGCACGTGACTCTTGATCTCAGGGTTGTGAGTTCAAGTCCCGCGTTGGACACGGAGCCTACTTCAACAAACAAAACCAAGTGCCACATGGCCCCTCCATGCATAAGAAGCTGTCTCCCTATGTGTGACTTCCAGTGTGAGCAAGCCAGATGTGATGTCTGCTGTGTGCGAATCACAGCTTTCTTAAAAATTCAAGTTGGGGCATGTGGGTGGCTCAGTTGGTTAAGCATCCAACTCTTGATTTCAGCTCAGGTCGTGATCTGGTTTGTGAGACTGAGTCCGAGTTGGGCTCTTTGCTGACAGTGAGAAGCCTGCTTGGAATTCTCTTTCTCCCTCCCTGTCCACTCCCCTGCTCGTGCTCTCCCCCCCTCTCTCTCTTTCTCTCTCAAAATACATAAATGAACATTAAAAATGTAAATAAATAAAAAGTCACATTAACCCCCAACATATATAGCTGTACTTCAGCGGCATATTATCCACAGCACGGTAACACATCCGTACGCAGGTCAACCTCATTACCAATGTCGTCCTGAACACAAGGGTGACGTTAGGTGGCCGTGTGGGACCTCAGCCCTCCCTGAAACTCCCTGTTAATTTACAAAGCCATTTACATAAATCTTCTTTACATACAGTTGACTTGGTATAATTTTCCTATCATTAAATTATTCTGTTCTATGCTTTTAAGTTTGTTTTTTTTTTAAGTAACCCCCAACCCCAACTTAAGTACATTTTTCTCTTTGGAGGGGCTGTAAAATGGACAGTGTTTTCATTCCATTCCGGAAGCCTGTCTCAGCTTACAGGTTTTCTCCAATGTTCATTCTGCATTATTCAAACACTTTAAGGTAAATTGAATTGTCCTGATGTAGCCTGAGGTTAAATGTCCACGAAAGTCAAATTGCTTGGGCTATATTCCAAGGCTTTTCATAATCCTGTACCCCTCCCCCTGCAGCCCCCTCCCCCTCCCCCAAGTAACAGATACCTTATTTTCAGAGCAGACGCTCCCCTGTGACCTCATGGCTGGGGCATTCTGCTCCTGGGGCTGTGGGCACACCATTCCAGTCGAGATCCCTTTCACTCTACCCTAAATAAAGGCGTACTCACAGTCAGATTTCCTCTCCCGAGTTATTTTTTGTTGCTCAGGGATCGAACACCACCATGGTGACAGGAACCACCCACAATGACACACAAAAAATAAGTATATTGAAATCACTTTGTAGCTTTCCCACAGGTCTTGTAGCACACATCTGCCCTTAATCTGCTATATTTTCTTAACTAAAGCCTCTTTCCATAAAGAAGACCCCATCTCCACGTCTACTAGCCTGCTGTCATATTCAGCTTGGACCTAAACAAAGAAACAAAGAAGTCATAAATAAAAATACTGAGTTTTTAGCCACAATGCCTTCGGAGAGGTTGGATTTCTCTGGTGAAAGCAGGCTCGGGGGAAGGCGTGAGGGCTGTATTCCAGACTCTTTCTGGAAATATTTTCACCTTAGCTGAATAATTACCGTTTTTATGTAATGGTTCAGAATTGGATATTGTTCTCGTGTAGAACACTTAAATATAAAAAAATTGTGACCTGGATCCCAGGACCACTAGATAGATCTATAAAGTCAGCGACACAATAATATTAAGCATAGATCTCAAAAAATCTGCTAAGTATGCTAAAGTTGAAAGGAAATCGCCTTTTCCTGCAAGAAGGCACAGCAGGTAACATATATGTTTTAAAACTATTTATACCATGTGCCACTCCGAGAAGAGAGAATTGGTACACGCCATTGATCTAGCCCCGAATCCACACTTTCACTAGCAACTGGCCCCAAGAAAGTCACTAAACGTCATTAAGTTCTGTATACTCTTCTGTCTTAGGGAGATGTGAATACCTCTTAAAGGTCCATGCTGCTCTTGGACATTTCCTTGAGATAAAGAACCTGAAAACACTTTGATAATCACATTCTAACGCTTCACGTTCATTCCTAAAAATCTTCACGTCATGCCTAGAAAGAGGAAATCAGCACTGAGAAGACGAAGCGAAGTTGCTCCCTTTGAGATGTCGAGACTTCCCTAACGTCAGTGAGCGTCAATCAAATGGGCTACAGAAGGAAGATAATTCGCGGTGTCTGTGAAGGCTCTTCATCATGACCTAATTTCTTTCTCAAGTACACGGCCGTGTGTTCTCACCAGGATACCTCGGCCTTTCATCTAGACTTTCCCTCTCTTTGAAGATCACAGGGAGATGTTCCAGCTTGAGCTTCAGCACATTTGGGCAACTATCTAATCAGGGTGGCTGGTAGGTTTCCATCGCTACCTTGATAAACAAGAGGGGGGAATAGCTGGATTTCCCAGAAACCAAGGCTGATTAAAATAAAACGCTTAGCATTCTTCCTCTCCAAACAAAGGCCCGCACAAAAGAAACGGTGTTTTCAGAAGGAGAAGCCACATCAGGCCAGGCTGTCGGGAGAGGGAATCCTACGCTGTGTGCCTCCTATGATACCATATTACTCTTGACTGATGTTCGTCTTTTCCCCCTGCGTTCCAGGTTTAACAATGCCACAATGAAGGGTCTCGTAGTTGTGATCCACACCGAACACTGTGTGTACCGTAATTGGCCAAACGTGGATCAAGGAACGGAGTCGCTGATTGAGAGAGAGACATGAACAGGAAATTCAGATATTGTCACACCAGAAGCATAGATGCACACAGAGGGAATTCAAACAACTTCACATCATAGGCAGACAAAACCTGATGCGTTCCAAGAAAGACAAGACCTTAGTTGTTTGTTTGTTTGTTTGTTTGTTTCGAGGTGGGGGCAGAAGCCCGTACATTGTCAGTTAACTCTAACAGTCTGCCTCTCTACTCTCGTGACGGCAAGTCCTAGAAACGATGGGTCATCCTCCAAAGCCGACAGCTGGGTGACACACACAGATTCTCTAGGACGTCAACCTTAGGTGCTTTGAGCGGGATTCGGAAATGAACGTGCTATTTTTTGCGCAGTACGATAAATGCTGAAGGCGCCGCAGAATGGTAGAATTGCCGTCTTCCTGAGTATTAGAAGGTAATATGTAGCTTTAAAATAAAAAGCGCTGCAGTGATTTATCTGCATGTGAGTTTTAACTCACTTGCCGTATGACTCATGCGTCTCTGAGTGTGTGCTTCCTGACTGTGTATTCATGGGCATGCCGGTGTAAGCCTTCAGAAAGGAAGTCGATTTATAAAAACATCATGTCAGCATCCGTACTTTAGAGTATTTGAATGTGCTGTTGGAGGATGTTCAAAGATTAGTCATGAGAAAAAAACACCTTCATCTTGTTAATTGAATGTATAGTATGAAATGTCCATTTATTTCCCCACAGTGGTATTTAGAATAATACATTTCAACGGGAATCATCCTGCTGGCTCATGAAACAGAATTCCTGGGCTGACCAGGATCTGTAGAGAGCATAAGCCCAAATCAGCCCCCTCTGGACTCTGGTCCTTGGTGAGGCCAGGGCAGAATAATAATCAGTTCCTTAGCCAGGAATCCAGTTTCCTCTAGTAATCTGGTTGCTGGTCTTTCCCTTAAAAACAAACCTTGCTGGGGCACCTGGGTGGCTCAGTCAGTTGAGCATCTGACTCTGGCTCAGGTCACGATCTCACAGTTCGTGGGTTCAAGCCCCATGTCGGGCTCTGTGCTGACAGCTCAGAACCTGGAGCCTGCTTCAGATTCTGATTCTCCCTCTCTCTCTGCCCCTCCCCTGCTCACGTTCTGTCTCCCTTTCTCTCTCAAAAATAAATACACGTTAAAGAAAAAAAAGAAAGAAAGAAAGAAAGAAAAGAAAGGAAACTTTTTCCCCTTGAGAAGTTTGTGGGCATGGCCTAAGGATTAACGGTGATGTCAGACGGGGATACAGAGTGCCAACATCTACGAATGATATAACTTAAAATGATAATGGAAGATTTTTTCAGCCTTAAAAAGAAGGAAATCCCACATCTGCAACAAGGTGGGTGGACTTGGAGGACCTTAGGCCCAGGGAGATAAGCCAGACGCAGAAAGACAGACACTGAATCATCTGACTTATCTATGCAAGTAGAAGATTCTGGGGACCTCGCGTGTAGTGTGACGACCATAGTTAATAATGCTAGATTGTACACGGTAGCTACAGGAGCCGATGGATGTTCGTTAGCTTGATTATGGTGTTCGCCCCACAACATCTATCAGAACATCATGTCCTGTACCGTAATCACCCACAATTTTTGTTGGTCAATCATAGCTCCATAGAGCTGGAAAAAATGGAAATACCCTAGACTGGAAATCTCCTTTTTCCACAGATAAAAAGTTTTAGAACCTATATATATGCTCAGCCCTGGAGGAGAGAAGGTAACTTTGTCACTTTACTGATAGAAAAAGAAAGACTCAAAATAGGTGAAGGATGTGCTCACTCGGTCACTGACTCATTCACAAGCACCTGCACAGCCTATCAGATGCACCTGGGCATCTGGGGGGACACAGAAAGGGCAGTGGGGGCCCTGGAAGGCTCTAACCCCTTGGTCCTGCCCCCTCATCCTCAAATTCCCAGTGACACCCCACGACCCGGCGGGTATCAGCACGAGACCTGCAGATGCGCATATAAGGAGGTAGATCTGAACCATCTGAACCTGGAGGGTGTGGGCAGGGTCAATGCTGTCGCACGATGAGGGCTTTCTCCTCGCAGCTGCCCACGGCCTCCCCGGTTGGACCCCGACCCGTCAGCGGGGCAGTCCCTGCCTTTTCCACCCACCTCCCCTCCCAGCCAGCTCCCCAAGTGTAGCTGAGTGGACAAGAAAGCAGCTCACTGATGAAAACGTGTGCAGAACGTAAGCGGTCCCAGGCCCACACCTTGCACACCGCGTCTCATTCGATCACTGTGACAAACCTAGGAAGCAGGCATTATTTCTTCAATCAGCTTTCCTCAAGTGTGATTTGCATACGCTGAAGTGCACCCATTTTAAGGGTTCCATTGGATGGCTTTTAACTGCTGCGGACACCTGTGTAGCCACACGCAAATCAACGAGAGCGTCTCTGAGACCACATGGTCACGCCCCTCTCCGTGAAATGGAATCACAGAGTGTGTGTCTTCTGTCTCACTGTTTCTGCTCAGCACCTGATAGGCTTTGTCCTGCTAACCCGGCACGTTCTGGGTCATTTCCCACCAGATATTTCTGTTCCAGCAAACAGATACTGAAAACTTGAATGAAATTCAAATTCCATTCATGTTTTTTTTTAAAAAAATGATTTAACAGAGTAGACATGGGAGAAAACTTCTAATTTAACTTGTTAGAAACCATTGGTGAGTAATCTTCCCAAAGCCGTCACCCGAACGTACAGCTCTCAACATCAGAAATCGCCAAATAAATTTTAACGATATAATATCTACTGAAAACCAGAAGTTTCTGATGATATATACAACTTGGTACTCTTTTTATTAAGTTCAGGGAAAACCTAAAGTTAAAACATATGTTTTGTAGAAATGCATATATATGGAATGAAATTGTTCCAAAGTCAGAGGAGGGAAGTAAGGATCACGGAATCCGGCACGACCTTACCGCGGGTGGAAGGAGGTTTGCGGACCAGCACGAAGGTTTTTTGCTCCCATGTCACGGAGGGAAAGTCACCTGCTAATAGTTTAAGCGTCAGAGTAAGATCATCAAATAAACATCAACAGACAATCACGCAAAGTCTTCCTTAGAAATCCTTTGTGCTTGGGGCGCCTGGGTGGCTCAGTCGGTTAAGCGTCCGACTTCAGCTCAGGTCACGGTCTTGTGGTTCGTGGGTTCAAGCCCCACATTGGGCTTGGGCTGACGGCTCGGAGCCTGGAGCCTGCCTCGGATTCTGTGTCTCCCTCTCTCTCTGCCCCTCCCCCACTCAGGCTCTGTCTGTCTCTGTCTCATAAATAAATAAACATTAAAAAAAGAAAAGAAATCCCTTGTGCTTGCCTGCATGCGTGGATGTGTGCACGCACAAACATGTCTATGGGAGAAGCAGGTTCCTCTAATTGTAGTTCTGAGCCGTCTGGAGCCAGGGATCATCGGTTTCTGAACGGGACATGTTCTGTAAACCGTGTGGGCTCCAAAGGGCCTGGGCTCCCCACGGCTCCTGGGGCTCCCCGCTCCAGCATCCCGTGAGGCCGGCAGCCCTTCCCGCCCTTAAGCCCTGTATCTTCCAGTACAAACCCCTGCTAGCTGGTCTGTTTGCTTATTCTACCACACTTTGAGCAGTTTCTTTTCTTTGCCACCGAATACCCCAGCCCAAGCCACAGGCCCATCTGACCACATGATTTCCCCGCTATGAGAAGTAAGGCCAGGCACGTCTGGAGCCACGCTGGATGTTCCCTTTGGCGAGGGAATATTTCGGAGGACTGGGTATCTTGCTCCAACGTCCGCCTTCGCCAGCCCTGACGGGGTTGCTAATGCAGTGGGTTCGGGTTGCTGGTTCAGCAAGTTATGACCTCTGAAACCAGGCCTTTCTTGGGAATTCCGGCACGAGCAGAGAATGTTGTGGAAAAGTCACAAAGGTCAGTGGCTTCTGCTCTCCAGCTGCAGAAGAGCTCAGGGTCACTTCACAAAGCCCGCTGCTTCACCAGCCCTGGGAGCGGTGGCTGACGCCCGTCCGGCTCGCAACCTCTCCCGTGTGCCTGGAACCACAACTCACCACCCCGTTGCTCCTACAGTTGCTATGACAGAGCCAAGTGCAGAAGGTTACATCAGATGATGCTAAGTGACCAGACTTAGGGTCAGCTCTGTGCAGAACAAACATGGTGATGAAGGTAAACACAATTGGCTGTGATTAACAAGATTTCTCTGTGCTCGTCAACCAAGCTGCAAGTTTGATTGATCCCAGCCAATTAAGAACAGCAACAATTTTATTCCTTGTAACGGCTGAGTAATATTCCATTGTAGATACGTATATACCACATCTTTATCCATTCACCTACTGATGGGCACTGGACTGCTTCTGGGTCCTGGCTATTGTGAATAATGCTGCAAAAACACAGGCGTGTATCTCTCCTGTTGAATTAGAGTTCTTGCCTTTTTTTTTAATGTTTATTTATTTTTCAGAGAGGGAAGCGGAGCACGAACAGGGGAGGGGCAGAGAGAGAAGGAAACACAGAATCCGAAGCAGGCTCCAGACTCTGAGCTATCAGGACAGAGCCCGACGCGGGACCTGAATTCACCAACCATGAGATCACGACTTGAGCCGGTCAGGCACTTAACCGACTGGGCCACCCTGGTGCCCCTCTGGTAATCCTATTTTTAATTTGGCGAGGAACCTCCATACTCTTTTCCAGAGTGGCTGAACCAGTTTGCATTCCCACCGACAGTGCATGAGGGTTTCTTTTACTCCACATCCTCGCTAACACTTGTTATTTCTTGCTTTTTTGATATTAGCCATCCTGAGAGGCGTGAGGTCATATCTCCTTGCATTTCTATGATGATGAGTGATGTTGAGCACCTTTTCGCGTGTCTCTTGGCCATCTCGATGCCCTCTTTGTAAAAATGTTTATTTAGGTCCTCTGCCCATTTTTTAACCAAATTGTTTTCTTGGTGTTGAGTTGCACAAGTTCTTCATATAGTTTGGATATTAACCCCTTATCGGCTGTATCATTTGCAAATATCTTGTCCAATTCAGTCGGTTGCCTTGTTTTGTTCTGATGGTTTCCTTTGCTGTGTGAGAGCTTTTTATTTTGGTGTGGTCCCAATAGTTTATTTTTGCTTTTGTTTCCCTTGCCTCAGGAGACATATTCATAAATACGTTTTGTAAGGTTGATGTCCAAGAGATTACTGCCTGTGTTTTCTTTCGAGAGTTTTACAGCTTCAAGTGTCACATGTAGGTCTTTAATCCATTTTGAGTTTATTTTTGTGTAAGATATAATAAAGTGGTCCAGTTTCATTCTTTCACATGTTGCTTTTCATTTTTCCCAACACCATTTATTGAAAAGACTGTCTTTTCCTCATTGTATATTCTTGCGTCCTTTGTCACAGATTAATTGACCGTGTAAGCACGGGTTTATTTCTGTTCCACCGATCTATGTGTCTCTCTTGCCATTTGTGACAACACCGGTGCACCTAGAGGGTATTATGCTAAGTGAAGTAAGCCAGACGGAGAAAAACAAATACCGCACGCTTTCATTGATGTGTAGAATCTATAAAACAAAACAAATGAACAAACAGACTCTTGAATACAGAGAACAAACCGGTGGCTGCCAGAGGGGAGGGAGGTGGCAGGGTGGGTGAAATAGGTGATTAAGAGGCACACATTTCCAGTTATAAAATAAATTAGTCACAGGCATGGAAAGTACAGCACAAGGAATACAAGCAGTAACACTGCAATAGCACTGCACGGTGATGGATGATGACCGTATTTATCGCAGAGAGCACTGAGTAATGAACAACACTGAGTCACTATGTCGTACACCTGAAACTAACATAACCCTGTGTGTCAATTATATTTCAATAAAAAAAGAAGTAATAGCCATGACCCAGGCAGCCTTCCCACTGAACATTAGGGCAGCAGATTTACAAGTGGGATATGAATTGAGCGTGTGGTATCTACTTTAGATCTGACGGAACACCTTTCTCTCACCTTCTATCATGCCTTCACTCATTAGACCTTCTCAAGACAGCCAGCCCAGGGCAATCCCTTCTACTTTCTACAAACTGAGCTGCAGAATAAGAAGTAAATATTTTTTAAGGGATAATAATGAGCTGTAGAATACATTTACCCTGAACATACATACGCTTGAAAAGGAACTTTGGCGACAGTTGTGACGAAGATGGAAATTACGGGAGACAGGATGTGTGATATATCCCAGCAATGTTCCCATGCAGGCACTTTTTGGAATATGAATTGATGTGCTCTTGGTATCACACAAGCGTGCCTCCTAGGGAAGGAGCTTTTCCCCTAACTAACTGAGATTTCCATTAATCCGTATTCTTGAGTGGAATCTGTTACTTAGTGGTATGTTTACAGATGGGTCCCCTAATTTCTGTGGGGGAACAGTTACTTTTTTAGGTCCAGAGACCTTGAGACCACAGGCAAAGGGTGGATGATAAGGAATGAAGCCCCCCACGTGTCCAGCTGCTGGTGTCCACTGGGTTGGTTTGGATTCATTCCTGCCCTGGGAGGGGACAGGGCTCTGGAATGGGAAGTGATGTCACAGCGGCCTCGGCCAGCTTGGAGAGCTTCTACTTTGGCAGCTTGGCTTGGGGAGTGGGAGCACGCTTAATACAAACATAAATGAGCCCTTCTCGTGGGTCGGAAGTCCCTTCGGCTTACTCGAGCTCTCGGAACACAGGACTCTTCAGACAGAAGAATGGGCATGTGCTTCCCAAAGGGAAACCTTAGTGTAAAACACAGTATGCTCATGAAGACTCCCCAGTTTTCTCCTTCTCTGATGTCAGAGAAAGACAGAGAACGGTCCATCAGCTGCCTTCTGTTTCAAACCTTCTTTAAAACTCATGACTAGAACGTGGCGTGGAACACGCTTCAGCTGATTCCTAAGAGGTTGTGGAGGGCTGGCAAATCCCACCTCATTGCTTACATCCCAATAGAAAAATGAGTCTGGGTCATCAAGAGTATTTTCTCCAGGGCTCATTTGTGGGAGGAACCATTTACATTTGCAGTCAGAAACCTCCCACACAAAATCTAACTGCAATTAGCAAACGCTGACCCCCCAGTCGGCCACGTCTATCACTGGAATCCAACGTGTGATGATTCTGTGAGCAGAATTCTTCCAAGTGCTGTGCTCTGTTATGTCTAAGCAGACCAATGAGAACACAGAGTATAAGGAAGTATGGGTATAATGTTAATCTGGTCACTCAAAAAAAAAATGCATCATTGGGGCGCCTGGGTGGCTCAGTCGACTGAGCGTCCAACTTCGGCTCAGGTCATGATCTCGTGGTCTATGAGTTCGAGCCCCACGTCGGGCTCTGTGCTGACAGCTCGGAGCCTGGAGCCTGCTTCAGATTCTGTGTCTCCCTCTCTCTCTGCCCCTCCCCCACTCGTGCTCTGCCTCTCTCTCTCTCTCTCTCTCTCTCTCAAAAACAGATAAAGATTACAAAAATTTTTTTTAAATGCATCATTGAATTTGGAAAGTGCATAACACAGCACTGGTTGGGGCTGTTTAAAAAAATGGCTCCATGGGCACCTGGGTGGTTCCGTCTGTTAAGTGGCTGATTCTTGATCTCAGGGTCATGAGTTCAAGTCTTGTGCTGAGCTCCATGCTGTGTGTGGAGCCTCTTTTAAAAAACGGCTGCAAGCTCTCTGACCTTCTCCCACTGTGGGGTGATGTCTGTCACCCTTCCCTGTGACTCTGGCTGGAGGTGGGGGGGCTCCGACCCACGGCGTACGATGGAATTCACCCGCCCTGGGAAGCTAGCTGCTTGTGTGCTGTCCGGCCGCCCCGAGACAGCCTTCTGAGGGGTCACCTGTAGGCGGCCCAGGGGGCTACCCTGGCCGAGCTCCCAGACCTCCTCAAACTCCTCCCTAGCAACGGGGCCACGTGGAGTCTCCAGCCCAGTCGGCCTTCAGGTGACAGCAGCCATGCCAAGCCAAGTCCAGCGCCAAGTGCATGAGGGGCCCGAGAAGAACGGCTTGCCCAAGCTTTCCCCAAACTTCTGGCCCACAGAGTCACAAAACAAAAATAAAGCGGTTGTGTTAAGTCACTGAGTGTGGAAGTCACTCCCAGACGGCACGGTCTGCATCCTAAACAGAACCAGACTCGGGAGTATGTCAGGTGCGCTCCCCTGGCCGCAGGGAGAGGGGAACTCGAACATCCAAGTCCCTGGATCTCTTCTAAAGAAACCTGGGAATTTGGGAGGGAGAAAGTAAAGAGAACAGATTAGGTGCTAGTCCCAGAAAGTGTCAGTGGAGCCCCGGTTTTAATTCGACAAGCGCCTGTCATGTAGCATCGGTGACAAAGTGACGTGCTGGGGGGTTGGGTTCTGTTTTTTATCCCAACAGTTACAGGTTGGGGCTGCATCCTTTTGAAAGCGTAATAACACTAAGCCATTTAAAGCTGCTGGGAGCCATCACTCGCGGATGCTCACGAAACACGCACAGATGTGCCTTTCTCACGTGACTAACACTGTACTCAAGTGAGGAAGCACGTATTAGAAACCAGATTCGTAGATGCTTTTAGAAGAGTCTTCCTCCCCCCCCCCCCCGTCCCGCTGTATATTTGCAAAGCCAGAAAGGAAAACGAAAGAGACACAGCCATTCCTCTAATTCGCACGCGACTCTCTTGTAGCAAGAGAGAAGACTTAGTCATGGGGAGCTCGTCCCAGTACATCCCCGGATGCCTAAAATGCGATGCCCAAAGTCACATGAAGAAAGAGCCTGTGGACTTAACTTCTTCCAAAGCGCTGGCGAGCCTTTGCATTCAGAAGCCTCTAATGCACCGTGCGTTCAAAATGAATCCAGCAGTGATATTTTAAGTGCTCATGTGAACCTGGCTAATGGGACCAAATTATGTGGTTGCAGCTTTTGCAATCGTAAAGGGCAGGCGGCCCGGGTTCAGACTCTGGTAGGTGCTGGTGAGTCCTGGCGGCAGGAAGACATAAGAGACAAGAGACAGTGGGGAGTAATTAGGTGCCTGGGCTGGGGAACCAACTCAACTTGGGCCTAAATTCTGGCTTTGAAAACTACCCATCGTGTGATTTAGAGATTGACCACAATTCTGTAAGCCTTGGTTTCCCTCACATGTAAAGTAGGAACGGTACCAAACAAAATAGGAACATCTTTTAATTCCAACAAGGGGGGTTTCCATCTAACCCGAGGGAAGGTGTGGCTTGCGTGCGTGACTACTGTGGTATGTCCTCTTTCCAATGTTTAAAACTTGGAGCAAATAGGAGGGTGGGTGATGGGTATTGAAGAGGGCATCTTTTGGGATGAGCACTGGGTGTTGTATGGAAACCAATTTGACAATAAATTTCATATATTAAAAATAAATAAATAAATAAATAAATAAATAGAAAATAAATAAATAAATGTTACAAGTTTTTAAAATAATAAATAAATAAATAAACAAATAAATAAATAAATAAAACTTGGAGCAAATAGTTCATGCTTAAATGCCAGTAGGTTTGTAAAACTTACGCTGTATGTCCTCTCCGAAACATCATCTGATGGGAATGCAAATTGGTATCACTTTTTGAGAACATAATTTTTAAAATATTTTTAATGCTTATTTATTTCTTTTTGAGAGCAAGAGAGAGAGAGAGAACACAAGTGGGAGAGGGGCAGAGAGAGACACACACACACAGACTCTGAAGCAGGCTCCAGGCTCTGAGCTGTCAGCACAGAGCCCAACACGGGGCTCAAACTCATGAACCTTGAGATCATGCCCTGAGCCGAAGTCGGACGCCCAACTGACTGAGCCACCCAGGCACCCCCTGAGAACGTAATTTGGTGAAATATATCAAAGTCCCTAAAAACGTGTCTGCCTTCTGACCTAGCCCTTTGAATCCCCAGCCTTCTCGCTATTGGTGCACAGGTATTCACTGCAAATTAACTATGTATTTATACGACGTTTTATTATGTAGATGTTTAAATGGGTATGTGTTCATTGATACGGAATAATACACCTAATATATATATTTTAACTATAGTTAGCAGGTTCCCAAACACTATGGTGACTATTATTTCATCTTGAGAAGTTGAAGACACGCATGGCTGTGTCAATAGATAAACACAGAGGAGCGAAAAGTGGAGCAGGTTGAACATGCCCTAAAACTCAGAGCGATCCAAGCTTCCGTGAGGCGACACATCCCTCTGTCCATGGAGAAAGCTATTCCCCCACCCCGACCTCCTCTGACCCCCACCCCCCCCCCCTCGACCAGTGGCCAGGCCAGTCAGCCCTGACAGCACGTACCTCTTTGCTCATTTCTATTTTCTAGTTTTTCTACCCTGTGTAAGTATGATTATCTAGTTTGTAAAAAACGGGGCCCCGAAATCCCTTGCACCACCCAAAACCCCCATCACCCCCAGCCCCACCCTTCGCGCCCAGAGGCGTCATAGGTATGGGGTTGTTGGCTGTGAGGCCGCGGCCTGGCACCCCCTGTGTCCTCCCGGCCAATGGCGCTGATGTGAGATCTCTCTGGCCATTGGCTCCTGTCTGCTCCAATGGTCTGAACAACACAGACTCAAAAACTGGACGAGGGTCAACAAATGTGGCTTGGAGCAAGGAGAAAAATGAACCAAGAACGTCTCTGATACTTCCGTTTCTTATGGACTTGGTACATGTGGGATGATTGACGTTTAAAATACATGGCTTCTGTCTTCCTCTGAATTCTTCCACATGTCTTTCGCTTTTGGCCTGTGCCTGTGGCTGAAGAGATATGAATAGGCTATCTTCCCACCCTCGGCCATACAGGAAACACAGTGCCTATGAAAATTTCCTGGACCAGAAATCTGACCATCCCTGCTGGTAAATGGTGACACTCTAACCCGGGGGGGGGGGAGGGCGGAGGTACAATAAGAACAGGTCACAGCCACACACACCCATCGCTTTCCAAGTCATGTCAGCGTCAGTCAGTACAAGATAAATTCATGGGCCCATCCTTCCGAAATACTCAAAAATCCACTTAGGTAAAGGAAATAGTAAATTCCTGGGATTTCCGCCCACGGTTCTATATTTTAATGGCAGCAGCCTTTCCCGTCTTGGGCATCTACTGACAAGAAAGAAATCGTCCCAAAACCTTGCGGCTTGAGGCAGTGAATGTGTATTATGAAATAGTCTGTGCTTGGAGCTCCAGCCCAGCTCAGCGGGTGAGCTGACTCAGGATCTCTCAGGAGGTTGCACGGAAGGTACGCATGAGGCTGTCGTCTTTTGAAGACTTGACCGAGGCTGGAGAAACCACAGTGGAGAGAATCTGCTCACGTGGCCCCTGGCACGGGCCTCTTCCTGGGGTGGCTAAGCTTCCCCAAGGCAGGGGATCTGAGGGACCCAGAGAGGAGAAGGGGCACACGTGCAGTCAAACTCACTTCTGCCACATCCTATCCACGAGAGGCTACTCACCGAGTCCAGCCCACACCCAAGAGAGGCACTATCAAAGAGCTTGTGGACATACTGGGAACCACCACCGAACCTTACTAAAAACAGGAACATCTATCTTTTAATTCTGACTAAGGACTACATCAAAACACATCTTTCTCCGACTTAACCCAATAGAGTGCAGGTATTTTTCTTACTTACTTGGAATTAAAGCATATTAACTCTTACTGTCTAAACCTCAGCTATTTTGAGGAAGGTAAGTGAATTCTAATCTGCTTCCAGAAAACACAAAAACCAGTTACGTTGGGTCACAGACCCAAACCTTGGCCAGCATTGAGTATATTATCCCTGAGATAGACTATCTATGACAACATGCAGCCGCCATCCTGGACGTTCCCACTTTTTCATAAGAAACAAGCCAGGCACGGTTGGAGCCAGTTGAGAAAGATGAAGCCCGCAGGCGTCTGTGGGAGGATGGGGTGGCCACGTTCAGAAGTGAAATACAACTCCTGTTATTACTTCTGGCCTCCTTTTTTCTCTTTCATTGACTTGGAGAGCTGCCAGAACAGAAAAGGAGACTGATGGGGAGGCCAGTAACAGCGAGACAGAAAGTCAACTTCACACACGCACAGCTAAGGACTCTCCAACTCCGCGTGTTGTCCTCAACTACCTACCCACAGACACTCTGTGACTCCCAGTGCGGTGGCCTGTGCATTGTAAAAGGTGGCAGCAGGAGATAGACCTATTTTAGGAGCATTAGGCTGATATGAGTGAGCTCTAATCCAGGAAGGGCAGTGAATGGTCATGGTGCTGATGGAATCACCATCATCATCTAAACAGCGAATGCGCTTTCTGTGGCACTCGGTACAGCTGGGCAGAGGAGAGAACCAACTCGTGAGACTACATGACAGGAAACCATGTCGCAACTCTGGAGAAGGTGTCCCAGTGGGTCCATCCTTGAGTTATGTCCCAACCTCAGTCCCCTAGTGCAAGTCAAGAGCTCATAGCTTTAGGACTTGTAAAAAAATAGAAATGCTAGCTCTTATGCCGGTAGGTCTTGGATTTATGGAAAAAGCGCTTCTTCAAATCACTGCCACAGATGTATTTATAATGTGCCACGGTACATTGTGTTTGAGGAATATGAAGTCATATAAATACAGAGCAGTGTCTCAGGCATGACAGCTTTGGGGAGGGGTTGCTCTGTCACATTACAGTCCCACGTGAGTCCCGTCCAGGCCTCCTAGAGTTCCGTACTGCCCTGACAATCACTGCAGGAATGGTGAGTGTTACCATGGTGACATGGGACACATGTGAATAAAATGGTCACAAAGCCAGTGATCTGGAAGAAGACTAATTTTTAAATATCTCCTGATAATCATCTGCATAGCAGCTGTGTGACGGGCCCAAGGGAACTGGGGTGCTCACCAGCCCCGCCATGGACCGGCTGGGTCATATGAGTCCTTTGAGTTCCTTTGGGATCTCCAGCTTCTACTTACTCAAAAGTGCCCGGTACATATTTGCTGATAAGTCAAGGTGCTGGGTTGTTTTCTTTCCTCTCCAGCTGGGAAAAATTAGTGCGCTTATATTCTATTCTGCTAATCACCATTACCATAAACAAGTAAACCCTACTTTTGAAAGCATATGATACTTATCTACTGGGAAGGGCCAAAACGATTGCCTTTGTGAATCAAGTTTCAAAAGTGATTGTATCTCCATTAAGGAGAAAAACTCAGATTCCCAGGAAATGTTTTAAAAGTTCTGCCTCTTTTTAGAATTTCAAGAACACAGGGGAAATCTCTCTCTGTCATTTCAGGGAAGTTTGTGGTCTGTAAGTTGTACTCTTTTAACCAGAACCCAAGCTCCACCAGCCATTTAATATGCGGCCATCTTTGATATTCTGAGTTGAAGACATGAGTATTGAGAGTAGGAAATGTATGGTGGCCTCAGGAGGGGAGTTGCATTTGGGGCATGGACACGGAAGAGGTCGTGTTGTCCTGGCAGGGACCGACCACACAGCTGCAGGAGGTGGTGGCAGAGAGCTGAGCCAAGGACTCCACGTGGAGAACAGTTTGGGTAGTGGGGGAAGCTGCCGGCTACTTCCACTGGCCAAGGTGCAGAGACTGGATGTGGGCATTGACTGGATGGGGCACTGGTCAAAGACTGATTTCCGTGGGCCTCCTGATGTTCCCAGCCCTGGACCCGTGAGGCTTCTCCCTGCAGGAAGGGAGAGTTGATGCTCTCCGGCAACTCGCTCCTAAAGGCCCCGTGTCCTCCCTCTCTTCCACCATGGGCGTCTCCAAGTCGATGATCTGTGACATTTTGACAAGATTGATGACAAAGAGCCAACAGTTGGATGCTGACCCACATGACACTACTCTGCACCTGAATTTCTGTAACTGATCCATCCCCGAAATGTATGGACACCGCATCCTTGGGACAGCGTCCCGGCCCACAGCTGCCCCCGTGCCTTCCCACCTCAGCCCCTGCACATTGGTCGGCTGTCTGGAGACTGAGTCTAACACACTAGCACTTTGGAGATACTATTATTATTTCTTAATACTAACAACAACTGTCGTGTAGCCTTTCTTTGCACAGCTTTGCATCCTGAGTTTGCCCAGACTGGAGTGTTCCTCTATAGCTACTGGTCGAAGGATTTTCTCACAAGGAGTTTAAATCTCCAATAAAGAGTTTGCTTCTCTCGGCTGCCCTTCCACAGTGGAGCGCTCTTTTGAAATCAATGCGATCTTTAAGGCGATCATTAAATAGGAGGGACCTGTAATCTCCTTGGAAACATAAGTTTGGAATGTTTTCTGGACTCTGACCCGGCTGCCCAGGGTGCCAGCTGATGGGAGTCTGGGTGATGAAGTCACCTGATAGCATGCCAGGAAACACCATATCTCAGGACTTGATTTCAGTGCCTGCTCCCTGATCTGAAAGGACAGCAGTGCAGTCTAAGAGAAACGTCGCGGACACTTAATAACTAGCACCGATGAGTCCCTATCAAAGTGAATCCACTGTCCGCACGTTTCTTGACATATTTATGTTTACCCCGGAAAAGCAAAAACACATCATATTAGTAAGAATTTAATTTTACTCTTTGAGCAAAGTAAGTTGTGTAACTAAGCTAAAAGAGACACAAAAGCAATTTGCAAACATGAAATTGCTTTCAGGAGTAAATGTAGACTGGCGCTCTGAAGATTATCATCAAAATTCAATTAAATGTTCACTGGATGTTCGTTACGAAACGGAGAACACATACAGGAGAGAAACGCTGGCCAGCTGTTAAATAATAATTGCTGGAAGCAACGTTTCCTGATTCGGCCCCGAAAGTCAGCGAAGCATTTCAAATATATTTTATAAAACCAAAATTTGAAAACTACCTAGAATGTCACTAAGTCAGTCGTGGAAATCTGGCCTCTTTCACAAATGAAAGTGTAAGTACTTTCTGTTCTGTGCAAAAGTTTTCCTTTTTTTTTTTTTTTTTTTTTGCTTCCTGTTGAAATTGTTACTTTCACCCATATATGGCTCCAAACATACAAGCCATTTTAGAATGGTTGTTGAAATCATTCACTCTTGGCCTGAAGCGAGCTTGGGTTTTCACTCCCAGCTATATCTTCTGGGAAAGCTGTAAGTGAAAATCGGATCATAATGCCCGTGTACAAACTGTGTGGCATTCTTCAGCAGAAACCACATACTGTCTTTATTTTTCTGTTTTTGTTTTGGGCACATCTGTTAATCAAAGGGCGGCTCGTGGCCTTTCGGAAACACATTTTTCAGTGTGTGTGTGCGTGCTGGAGGACTTTGAACGCACTTGCTGATTCAAAACAAGGCAATATCTCTTCGATGACATAAACTTCCACTCCCCAGTACCGGGAACTCACCGCTCTCTGAACTCAAAGTTGGAGGTTGGGCCAAAGGGTGTCTCACCTGTGAGTGCATTTGCTGCGTGCCCGGCTGACTACGCGTGGGGAGCCGACCGGTTCTGACAGTGATGCAAACCTCTTCGGGTTTTACATGCATCGTCCTCAAGACTAATTCCCCAGGTATCTCTGGATTATGGAAAATTCCACATAGAGTGGCCACACTTACCAGCCTGCCCGGGTCCTCACACAGCTGCCCAGTCACCTGAATGACATCGAATGATCGATACAAAGTACACTGACCCCTGTGAGCAGGAAGCGAATCTTGTAGTTTTTAATAGGTGGTGTCAAGTCGTATTAAGTACCCACGGCCAAAACTCCCAATGCCAGTCCCTCAATTACGAGACAATCACATGCTAATGTTCTTCAGGACACGAGTATTGACAGACTTCTCTGACAGGTGTAAGGAAAGCCTCTTTCCTGGGATCCCAGGAACAATCCGTTCAGAAAACCCAGGAATAGATGAGGAATTTCACCCCCAACACACACACACACACACACACACACACACACAGACCGTAATCACCCCCAACACACCCATGCAGACTGTCATGTATGCATCTAGACATTCTAGAATGTTCTTTACAATTTCTGTACAATTTCTTCCTATAAATTTGCAATTTATAGAATGTCTAGAATGTTTATTACACAGAGACTGCAATGTACATATGCAGACATTCTAGAATGTTTTTTACAATTTCGGTACAATTTCTTCCTATACATATAGACATTCTAGAATGTTCTTTACAATTGCATATCCCTGGGTAAATCTGATTTCCTTTAACTCAGTGTATAAAAACAAATTTTAAAGTGTTCTGGGATATCTCCCATGTTTAAAAAGATACTTTTAAAACCATTCTGAGGGGTGCCTGGGTGGCTCAGTTGGCTAAGCATCTGACTCTTGATTTCGGCTCAGGTCACGATCATGATCTCATACTTCGTGGGATCGAGCCACAACAGGCTCCTGCACAGTGTGGAACCTGCTTGGGATTCTCTCTCTCTTTTTCCTCTCTCTCCATGCCCCCCCCAATAAAAAAATAAACGTTAAAAAGACACTCTGAATGAAAGATAATTGTTAACATCTCCCATCCCTTATTTCCTCCATGGGTGACATCTCACTATGTAAAACCAGATGGAGGCTGAGGAGGAGCCCCTGGCCATGACACAGCCTGCCCTTTCAGAGCAAGGCGGTGCCAAAATAGATGCTGAAGGAAACGAAACCCAGACTGAACACCACTGGCCCTAAAATAGCAGCAGGGTTTGTAACCACCACAGCAGGAGCAGCTGCTGATCACTGGCCAGGGCCCTTTATTCAGCTCGTCACTGTTGGGGGGTGTGGGGGCGTGGGGCTCAGAAGCGAGCGGGCCGCCCAGCACACAAGTTCAGAACCACAAATCAGAAACTCTAACAATAACACCTGGGGCAGAGTCACCTTTCTGGGGGGTTTTCACAAGAGACTAGCTCCCCCGGAGACCTGGGACGGTCGGTAAGTGATGTTTGCCTCGCACCGGCTCTGTGCCAGCAACAGACCAGGATTTCGCCCTCACGGAGACCCTACAAAGTCCGTCTTCGGGTCCTCATGCCACAAATGAGGAGACCGAGGCCAACGTGAGACTGGCCCAAGGGCCCACAGCTAGAAAGCTCTTTCTAGCAAACCACGCATCTACCGGTGAGCTGGGGGTCAAGGAAGCAGTTACCACAGACACACCTAATGGAAGGCAGCCTGGCAGATGGAGTTACCCATTTCCAATCGCCGAACAAACCGTGCGACACGGGGCCCCACAGACAGGCAGGGGAAGGACATCGATCAAACCAGGAGTGGCCAGAGGAAGGGAAGGGCCGCCTTAGCAAAGAAAGGGGGGCGGGGACGGGGGCAGCTCACGGGAGATGAGCCGAAAGAGAAGATGCGAGTCTACAGGTCTTAGTCGAGGGTAGGCTGTGGGGCTTGGAGATCGAGAAGCTTACAACTCCTGTGGCCAAGCTCTGGGACTCGGGCTGGAGGGACCCGTGGGAAGGGAGAGCGAGACATAGAGAAACACCTGTCCCTTTGCTGCAGATGAACCGATGCCCCAAAGATGCTCGAGTGAGGCAGCAGGACAGGGCCTGGAGGGAGGCCACAGATGACCGACCTGCTACCTTAATTCGAGCAGAGACAAGAGGTAACCAGCCCCATTCGCTGCCCAGCCCATAAGCTCTTGATAAGCAGAAACAAATTCAGGGGTCGACTTTGTATTTCTTGGGTTCTTCACGGCACCCGGAGATCCAAATGACTTCTAAATGCTAGCGATGAGCCGAGTCGTTCTGGAATGGATTGAAACCCTGAAGTGAGCTCAATCCGCTTCAGCACGCCCAGATTGTGTCTGACTGGGACCCGAGCCCATGCCTACGGCCCAGATTGTGGGCCCAGCTCCTGAGGACGATACGTTCCCCCTCTAGGAATTTCTGGCTTTGGCAGAAAACAGGGGTACTCACATATCGTCAGCAGTTATGGGGCAGCATAATCTTAAACCGTGTCCACGTGACTGAGGCCCAGGAGGAAGCACGGTGACATTAAGAGCGTTGGCCCCGACCGTGGGGGCCCAGGGACAGTGTGTGATGTGACAGGCCGACCGCACAGTTCTGTCCGCCCCAGCGCCACTCACACACCACTCACACCGAAGGCCACCTTGGGCAATCGGGGACAGGAAAACAGGGTCAAGCCCATTTTATTCATTCTTTATCACTGAGAGCAAATATTGACTTAGCAATCATAGAATGCCTTCCACTAGATTAGACACTTGGGTAGAAGTCTACTGAATGTAAATAAGATGTTAATTATTGTAACTTCATGATGCCTTCAGAGCGAGGCTCCAGATGAATTTTTAACACACACTTGAGAGAGCAACACGGTCATAACGTAATTCTCTACGGGGATTTTGAAAGAGGAATGGTTAGTACCCAGATGCTGCCACATAGGCGACAAGATTTTAAATTGGGGCAAAACCATGACTTCGTGTTTGTCTGAAGTTCCCTTTCCACCACAGGAAGCACTGCTCCCCTCCGAGAAGGCCTTACTCAATTCTCACTCTAAGGGCCGCATCACACCTCATGAGTCACAGAGGTGGCTCCCTGCTGGGACAGTCTGCAAGGGCCTTGGAATGTGTCTCAGTGCACAGAGAATCTGCCCCCAACCACGTTAACATCCGAGAAAGTTAAGGATACTATTTCAGAAGTGGTCTGACTAGATACACAAATTCTCTCCCTCCCTCGGCCCCGCCGCCGCCAGCCATGTCTTCAGAGCACTGGATAACGTGTCCCAGACCAGCTGACCAGGGGCAGCATGGAGCCCTCCAGCTGCTGAGCTGCAGCGATTTGCAAAAACACACCGGGGCGTCAGCTGCCTTGTCCCGATGGTGGTGTGGCCGTGAATCACACAGGGGAATCACTGAAAATGTGTCCCGTTGACATCGCTGGGGGGCCAGAGATGTTGACAACTCAGGGAGCATGGGGCCCCGATCACACAGAAAACTACCAGTGCTCTTTCGTGCTTCTGGGGAAGAGCCGTACAGGTCTGTCACTGGAAGAAGCCTCGGGAGATCATGCTAGTGGACGCCCACCATCATTTCGGAAATGTGGAAATGGAAGTCCGAGATCCAATGGTCACGTGACAGCCAAGCCAAGCCAAGAGTCCGCTCTTGGGATTTTCTCTCTGTCACACAGCTGGGGCCCATCTCTCAATCTGGGGGAAGTCATTGCTCATTTGTGTCAGGACTTTGAGGACAGGAGTAAATCACCACTTCGCTGGGCAAAATTACAACTCTTGTCTATGCTGCCAGGCAAGGACTCTCTCTTCCATTAGGGAAGCTTTGGTTCTTGCCTAAATAAGAAACAAGGCAACAGCCGCGGCCACAACTGCGCACCGAAAGTTTCTTTTTTGGTATTAGAATGATGAGTGTATTTTCCCTAAGAACTTTCTGGCAACGCGTATACATAAAGCCACACACACAGCGACAAACTGTGCTGGTTAGCATTTAGCTGATGACACTGTTGTTATTGAAACAGGAAGTGAGTCAGCCAGGACAGATCATATATTTTATTCCGTTGTGTTGGCTCCCTTGAAAAAAAAAAAAAGAAAAAAGAAACCTATCGCAAGGCAACAGCGTTTGTTTTCCAAATAATGCATTTTCTTTGGATGAAAATGTAACACAGAGACTCATACTTTGAAATTTTAATTAATGGCTTCTAGGAAATTAAGAGAGATTTCCTCCATCAATAGCTCATCATTAAAATATTGCAAAATGGGTTTCACGAGTATTATGATAGAACCAAATGAGTGTTTTTTAATGAAAGAGAAAGCACGTTTCATACTTTCCAGGGCATGGATTTGGTAGACTTCGTTAAACCTACAAACTCAACAGTAGCGTGGTCACTATACCCTGGAAGCTTAACATCAGTCAGGGGAAGTTTTTAAGACACTAAAAGTACTGATTTTTCCAAAGTGCCTGGGTGGCTCAGTCCGTTAAGTGTCAGACTCCAGCTCAGGTCAGGATCCTGAGATTTGTCAGTTTGAGCCCCGTGTCGGTCTCTGTGCTGACAGCTCGGAGCCTGGAGCCCGCTTCGGACCCTGTATCTCCCTCTCTCTGCCCCTCACTCACACTCTGTCTGTCTCTCTCTCAAAAATTAAACATTAAAAAAAATTTTTTTTAAGGCACTGACTTTTTAGATATTACTAATTTCAGAATTTTTATTCATTGTGACCAGGGCTGGGGATAAAACCTGTCTTTGTCCACTAAATCTTTGCATCTATACCGTGTAAACTGGCAATATAAAACCTATATTTCGGGACAAGTGCTGAAAACATTGAAACGCGATTCCATATACACAACTGAAGCTGTCTATTGAATACTGAGAGTGCATTTCTAGTGTGTGGGCTCTTCAAGAACAATGCCTCTGCTGCGGAAATAAAGAAAAAAAGGGTTTTAAAAATTCTACGATTAGGTGCTCACAAATGGCCCCACCCAGCCTTTCAATGAGTCAGACAGAGAGGCTTCTCTGGCCGCCGGGTTAGGCAGGCGGTGTTCTCGTCAGTTGCCGGCTTTCCTGGTGGAAACATTCTTCACCTGACCCACCACTTGCTCTGAAGGAGTGTCTTCTATGGTGGGAGGCTGTGGACGGACCCTGGGAGACGGGGCCCTGGGACGCATGCCCAGGCATGGGGGGGGAGGCGGGGCAAGGAGAGCCAGAGCCACCGCAGGGTCCCTGTGCCTCCCTCCCTCCCTCCCCACGTCCCCCCTGTCCCTTCGTGGGCCAGTCCGGATCGCCCGGGCTCAGGTACCTGCCGGGTGCTCCAGGGGTCAGGACACCGGCTCTTCTCACTTTGCGTTCGGCTTGCCCTGCCACTTACATCTCAAATGAATAATTTCTAGGTGTGATCATCACTTTTCTATTTTTAAATAGCGAACCAAGAGCCCTGGCGTCGTCTCTGAAAGGGCCCCTGCGTCCGCAGCACGTGACTGTGGGGGTACCCCCACGACCGCCATTTCACTTTGTCTGGAGGGAGGGATGTGTTTCAAGAAGGTGCCCCTGAAAGGTCTGCCTTTATTAGCTCCACGGTGGCTGTTAGCTGCTATTTCCACGTTCCGTGGAGATTTAATTTAGGTATTCAAAAAAAAAAGATACCCCAGACATTATCCTGGATTGGCAGTTTCAAAAAACTGCGTGTGGTTTCGAGCCTTCGTTGCAGATCTGAAGCAAATTATTTCTGTAAATGTGTGAAAAATTGACTTTCCTAAAAAATGACTTGTGATGTATAGCAGCTAAAGCCTCTTCAGGAAAACCACAGTGCCTGACATTTCCTCTCCATTATTTTCCTCGAGACATGAAGAGTCCTTGATAATTTTAGCTTTCCGAAATGACAGATTCCTTCAATTTGCTTTTTAGAGGAACATGTTTTCTTGTGCTCTGTCATGTAATATTTTACCTTAAAGCATTAGGAAAACATCTGTGCCACCTGTAAGGGCTTCTGGGCTCAGGAGGACGACAGGGTTTCTCAGCACGGAGTTCAAGTCCTGTGTCGTGTGCTCCCTTCCCAGACAGTCACAGTCTACCATTTCCATGCTGCCCTGACAACATGTTATTTTAAAGCACCACTTTTGGGGCGCCTGGGCGGCTCAGTCGGTTAAGCGTCCGACTTTGGCTCAGGTCATGATCTCGCGGTCGGTGAGTTCGAGCCCCGCGTCAGGCTCTGTGCCGGCAGCTCGGAGCCTGGAGCCTGCTTGGGATTCTGTGTCTCCTTCTCTCTCTCTCTGTCCCTCCCCTGCTCACGCTCTGTCTCTCAATAATAAATAAACGTTAAAATAAATACGTCCGGTGCCACTTTTTTTCTTTTTGTGCCAGCCGGTTCCAGGATTTAACTCCTAATGAGATGTTGCATTTCAACAGGGTAACCTTTTAAAATAGTGTTATAAATAGCTCATCCTTCCGAGGATTTTCTTTCAATTGCACTGTCTGAGGACAGGTAATTCTAGCCAAATATTGCTACATGCTCAGTTCCTAAAACTAACCGTTAAAATACTCTTGAAATCTGTCTTTTTTTTTTTTTACGAATCTGTTTATCACCACAATACTATACTTTATTCCAAAGTAAATCTAAAGTACTCATTCAGACTGTAATTTGCCTTAGGTCAGATACAAACTCTAATAGCCCATGAATTAATTGGCTACGATATAACCAGGGTACCCTAGCTTATTTGTGTCTGTGTGTCTGTATGTGTCTATCTGTGTGAATGGGGTATGTGTGTACCTCTGAGTATGCCGGTGAGTGTACCTGTGTGTATCTCAGTGTTTGTGTGTGTGAGCCTGTGTATCTCTCTATGCGTGTCCATGTGTGTCTCTGTGTGTGCCCAGTCCCAACCAAGACTATTCTAGGAGAAATAAAAACTCAGTTAAGCCTCCGGCTTTGACTCAGGTCACGATCTCACGGTCTGTGGGTTCCAGGCCCGCATCAGGTTCTGTGCTGACAGCCCAGAACCTGGAGCCTGCTTCGGATTCTGTGTCTCCCTCTCTCTCTCTCTCTCTCCGCCCCTCCTCCCCTCTCAAAAATAAATAATCATTTAAAAAAAAAAGCCAAGCAAACAAGCAAACGAAAGCCAAGCAAAGAGTGAAATCAAGGCAGACGGTATGCACTTGGACCATGGTCACGAGGACGCCTGGATACAGACGCTGCCGAAGTCCTCTTACATGTTAGCCGTTAAGAACCAAGAAGACACCACAACAGTGGGACGTGGGGACTTTCTTGTGGTCTGAGGCCGTTTAGAGCCAGTGCATGACCAGATGTCAGTACACCCGAGGAGAGATGGAAATATGGGGGGTAAAAAGCCAACAAAACAAGCGTTCCTCCTCCAAAAATTCACCTGTCCCCCCGCCGTCCACATATCTGGCTGTCCTGGCACCCCAAAAGAGGAAAACCACACCTCTGTAGTCTGCTGGCAAACGCTTCCCCACATTTAACGTCGGTGGAATCTGCCTGGGAGGAAGGCGGGGTTTGTCGCTGTCCCTCACACCGAACGTGTCTGTAACTGTGGGCTAAGCACACATCATCTCATTTAATCCCAGCCAATCATCTAAAGGAAGCATGTTTGTAACTGAAATTCAGAAGAGTTGAGTCAAGCAGCCAGTTAGACATTAGAGATTAGGTAGAAACCCAGGTTTGTGTCCAAGAATAGACCCTCTGCTTTGACAGTAAAGGAGGTTAAATGAAATGAAATCAGCATTCTGTATTTAAACTCCACAGACTAAGGCCATGTAATCAGAAGTCACCGATCCCAAGTCCCCCCGACTGGCTTCCAAATTCTTCAGTAACAAACAGGGAGCGGGAAATCACTAAGCTCTTTGCTGTTAAAATTCCATTTCTGCGGACGGACGCTTAAATCTGTTATCACAGGCAACACTGCCCAGAGCCCCTCACAGGTGTCGGGAACTCTGGAAAGTGTGGAGTGGACGAGTGCCTCGGTATCAGGCCAGTCCTTGACATCACCTCTGGCTTTGGGGAAAGGTGGGGTGGCCTACCAGGCTGCCCAAGGTTTGTGTGAGATGCAGGGCTCAGAGCAGCAAGGTTTCCCGGTCTGCGGCCACTGACCCCAAGAGAAGAAAAGGATCACTTATTAAAACACAAAAGAAGTATCTCCAAGTACCCAGCTGTGCAAAGAGCCCGGTCGTGCACATGGCCCAGCGGCGCATGTGTCCCGAGCAAACACTGCTGTTCAGAAGCCAGCTTGTGCTTGCCTCACTCTTGGGAGTTCTGGCCCCACCGGAAATAAATCTTGCAGAACATTCCAGGAAGGAGGTTAAAGCACTCCGGCCTCTGGAGCTTCTAGAAGACCTCTCTGTGTCTCAGGCTGTTCTAGGCTCCTTATCGGATCAACAAAACCACAGAACAGAGATGTGGCACTGGCTGGAGAGCTGAGGGGCTTTTCAAATGGCCTCATCGTCCCTGGGCAGTGGTCGCCCCGGTTTCCTGCCTCGAACTCAAATAGTCTTACAACATATTCAAACACAAGACTTTCTAGGCACACACTTACTCTAAGTGTTGAAGTACTTATTTCCTCCAAAACATTAAGTGCAGGTCTCCATGACGTCCTTGGAGTTTATATTCGAGATTGCCAAAGAAGAAACATTGTCTGACAACCAAAAAAAGCAATTAATAGGTAAAGAAGTCCTGAAGTGATAGGGAATCCTTAACTATCTTTTAAAAATCATGGTGGAAGAGAAAAGATGGTTGCTTGATTATTCCATTCTGCAGGCACTTCCTGCCAGATACTGTTTCCCCCTCTCTGGGCACAAATGCGCCTCATCGAGAACCATCCTAAGATAACATTTACTAATTCCTCCTGCCCAGCATGCCCAACCCCACCCCTTTGTGGCGGCATCTGTCATCACCTGACTTGTTATTTGTTTACCTTTCTCGTCCCTCTGATAGAACAGGAGCGGGGTGGGGACGTAGTTTGGGATGCCATTGTATCCTGACGCCATAGACCAATGCCCAGAAAGAGAGTAAGCGCTTGGAAGTAAACTGGGCTTTTCTCTGAGCAGTCGGGATGTTTCTGCCTACGTGCACCGGGGAAGGCGTTACCGGAGATGATACGGATTTGTGAATCGTCCACAATGCGGACGTTTCATGGAAAGACGAAAGTTGCATGGAAGGGTAGACGACCTTCTGAGCTGCCTAAGTGGGAGATCACCTTTCTTCAGGAGACTTCTCTTTTCAGAGAAAAGTGGCACAAAAATCTGGCCCACGTACGGATTGCCAAGTTCCCAGTGTGGTCCCTCTGGTTATGGGAAGTTCATTTTGGGTTCCTACTGAAAAACCAAGCAAGCATTTTATTTATTTTTTTTTTTGTAATTTTTTTTTTCAACGTTTATTCATTTCTGCGACAGAGAGAGACAGAGCATGAACGGGGGAGGGGCAGAGAGAGAGGGAGACACAGAATCGGAAACAGGCTCCAGGCTCTGAGCCATCAGCCCAGAGCCTGACGCGGGGCTTAAACTCCCGGACCGCGAGATCGTGACCTGGCTGAAGTCGGACGCCCAACTGACTGCGCCACCCAGGCGCCCCCCAAGCAAGCATTTTAAAGGTGCTCTGTTTCTTCTCATTCTTTCTTCCCATCCTTTCTCTCCTCCAAGCCTCATGTTTTCTCTCCCTCTCTCTCTCCCTCCCTCCCTCTCTCTCTTTTACATCTTAGGCTTATCAAGCATTACAAAACCCAGTACATGAAAACGGAAAGAAAATAGATTCTATCATTGGCAGAGTAAGAAAAAACATAACCATGATCATTATTGTGGGTTGTTCAACTTTTTTTTTTTTTTAATGAAATTCACTCCCTTTGGTTTCAGCCAACAGACCGGGCCCATAATGTTGCCCCCTTTCTCTCTAGGCTCCATTAAAATAAAAATTCACCATTACAACCACAAATACGTAAGACGGATTAAATAGGGAGATATACAGGAGATCTCAATAAGGGTCTAGAGAACAAAGCCGTCAACAGCAGGCGGAGCGAGGTGTTAGGCCGAGAAGTCTGCAGCCTGCAGCACAGTGAAAGTGGGTTTCAGACGAAGTGAGAGTCAGTCCACCCAGCTGAACCCCAGAGACGCCTGTCACCGAGTGACACACAGCTGGGTGTGGGGGGAGGTCAGGAGGAACAACTACATCCCAGCTGTGGGGTAGGGACACCAGGCAAAACTTCAGTCCCCACTCCCCTATTCTGGCCGTCCCCGTAGAGCTCAGCCACTCAGCAGGCCCCCCCCTTCCCAAAGACGCTAGAGACGATGATCCAGACAATGTCCAGCATCAGGTAAATACACAGCCTGTGGGAGCTCCCTGCCCACTTGCCCGAAATGATTTGTCCCTTCGGGTCCTGAAAAGAATTGCTCCCAGAAGTCATCTACCTGGAAGCACTGCCAGAAATGTAAAATGCCACAAGACCATAGGTGTCCAGATGTCCCCAGCCACGTGAGAAGAACCGAGAAGTTCCTGGAGGATGCGCTCCAGAAAAACGGAGGAGTAAGCACAGAAAACAGGAGACAGTGGAATCCACAGAGAGTGGTACCGTCCAGGAGCAGCTGCTGTTTGTAACCAAAGGGTCACCCTGCCCAACAGTTCATTGTGTTTTTTCTTCCTTCAGTGTCTCCAGCAAACTATAAAATTTTCAAAATACCTCTGAGTTGTCGTGTAATTTATCCCATGCACATACACGTATTCAGCACTACCACTCACATAGTTAGTTCCTAAGTGCAAAGCAATTTAGGACCTAAAATAAAATAAACTATGACTTCTTTAGGATAAAAAGGGCCAGCCCTTATGTGAATTTCTAGAAGGGCAAAAAGAGGGAAGAAAAGTGAAGTAAAACCAAGAATGAATTGAAGAACCCATTTTATCTTCATTTACTAAAATTAGAAAACACTTTGAAGTGACATCGTTGACCTAAAGATGCATCCCTTATTTGTACAGATGCGTACAATTGCTCATAGACTCAAAAAGTATTTATTGAGTGACTGTTAGGTCAGGCATTATGCTAAACGCTGGTTACAAAAAAAAAAAAAAAGAATAGGTACACCCTTTGTACAGACTGTTCGAGGAGACAAGGGCATAAGCCAGTAACAAAAGACGTGAGTGTCTGTGGCGGTAAGAGGCGATATAGATATCCTGCAAGTGTGGGTCAGTGTGTTTATTTAAGTCGTGTATCATCTATTTGTAGGTGTCCAATACCTGTAGGCCATCTGTGCTATTACCTGTGTGTGAAATTCAATTTCCTTGGAAAATGTTTAGCGATTGCTAAGTTTTTAGAAGGCATTACTGGCAGATCCTTTTTATTTAGAACAGACTAGGTGAAAGTGAGATCCAAGATGTTCACCAGCAAACATAATCATACCTTATTTAATGTATAAGAGCAGACTTTAATCTTGCTTGCAATCGTCAGTCTGCAATTCTTTTCCTCAACTGTAATTCTTCTGTGTTTTCTCTCTCTCTCTCTCTCTCTCTCTCTCTCTCTCTTCCTCCTCCTCCTCCTCCTTTTTTCTTTCTTTAACAATTTAATGCTCAATGACAGGCTTTGGATGTATACCAAACGCATCAATCATTAACTTCTGGCAATCTTCCCTTTTTTTTTGCCCTCTTATAAACTCGAGCTCTGAATCTTAGTTTTTAGAGGCTGCCTTACGGAGTAGGCAACATTACAGCCTCTAGAAAATTCTCTTCAGACGAGTGCCTGCTGATCTGCAGAGGGAAGAAGGATGATCAGACTCAATTATCACTTCCCGGAAGCTGACAGTCTCCTAGGGAAAAGAAGCATTAGCAAACAGCTGTCGTTGCGGACAATGGCACACTTCTGGACAGGTAGACTCGAAAAATTTGCCTTCTAAGGACCATCTCACAGGAAGTTAACTGAGTTACATTTCTGTCTCAGCCATAAACCCTGTGCACCGTGGCAATGAGATATGGACATGGCAGTCAGTGCCCTTCCTGGGGGAGCTCGCAGACCTCGGGGACACAAAGGCACAGCAAGCCCCAGCCCCAGCCCAGGGCCATTAGAGCAGAGGTGACAGAGGACAAGACGAGGTGTCTGGCACGTTGATGGAGTACTGGGGAGGCTTCTAGGGGTGCATTTGGGTAGAGTCGTAAAGGACATGCAGGGGACAGTTACAAAGGGCTCTCAGGGATTGAAACGTAGGACACACATGTGGCTGACCAAATCAGGAGGAACTTGGAAGAGGCAGTGACACCAGAGGTGACAGCCCGGTGCTTTGCAGGGAGGTCCAAGGGAGCGATCAAGCCATAAGGGCTGACGTGTAGGCCCCATAGCTCACTACCCTGAACCCAAGATGGTATCACAGTGCGCCTCACCTCCCCGCAAGCAAATCCTGGTGGAGTTCCTCAGAAACAGACCTGCCGTCTTCTCTCTGGGAACCCACGGCTACAGTCACACAGTGTGCCTTTGGGCTGGGCTCTGCGGCCCTGACTCAAAGCCCAGCTGGACCTCTGCCCTGAGGCTGCAGACCCTGTGCTGTGGGCTCCGGAATATTCCCCTCTCCGCTCACTCCCAGGTTTCAACCTACATCCGCCACTCCCAGCCAAGGGACCTCAGGCAAGTGATCTGCCTCTCCTCACCTGAGCTTCTGTGAAATGACATAACAAAAACATTTCTCTCAGAGGTTTCTACCGCCAGACGTGTAAGACAGATCACGTTTTCCTAGCTAGATTATTTCGAACCACACTCCTGTCACAATTTCTCTGCAGGAAGAATTCTACCCTCATCCTCTAGCCTCACCTTCCCAGACCCTCAGCTCCAGGAGGCAAGGAGCCAACAAGCGCCAGGCTGCATTGCCTCGGGGTCTGGCCCTCCCTCCCTGAGCTGTCACCTCAAGACCATCCCCACGAAGCTGCTCCCTCCTACTGACGAAATCAATGTCTCCTCTGTGTCTCCACTGCCCGCTGTGCCCACGGCCGCCTTCTCTAGGCTGCTGATTGGACCCTGGAATGTAGGAAGGAACGGGCCTTATCCCTAATCTCTCCTCCACCAGATGAAGAAACCAAGACAGGGCAACACTGACATTTTCACAAGTCCAGATAATCCTTTGTGTATTTCTGAAACAGGCCAGAAAACCTGTTCTCCTCTGCAGTTAGCAAAGTGCCAGCCCTGGACCCTGGACCAACAGCCCTCAATTTGAAGTGATTAAATGTTTGAAGGAAAGCAACAGGTGTTTCTGTCCCTTGCCGGTTTGTATCTACACTCCACCAAGTTTTTAATGAGAACATTAAGACTTGGGCCCCTAACGGCTGGTGGCTACTAGTTTTAAACAGCAACAAAATGATCAAGCCCTAAAAGGTACCATATTATCTTTAAAAATCTCTAAAATTGTAAGTAACATATTCTCTAGCATATGAAAATGCTTACTGCTGACAACCTAGGAGACTAGGTGGAGTTTGTCATATCCTATCACTCTATTGCTATATTATTTAATACAAGTACATTTACATTCTTTTCACAAAGTACAAAAAATGGCCTCCCGAAAGATATCCACATCAAATCCCTGGAACTGAGGAACTTGACCTTCTTTGGGAAAATGGGTCTTTGCAGATGCAATTAAATGAAGGATCTTGAGGCGAACTCACCCTGAGTTGCACGGCTTGGCCCTAAAGCCAACGACACAGGTTCTTAGAACAGGGAGGGAGATCTGAGATAGAAGAGGAGACAACTGTGTGACTAGGAAAGACAAACAGCGGTGATGTGGCCACAAGCCAAGGAAGCCAGAGGCCATCAGAAGACAGAAGAGACAAGGCAGTGTCCTTCTCCAGAGCCTCCAGAGGGAGTGTGGCCCCCCAACACCTTTGTTCAGACTCATGACCTCCAGAACTGTGAGAGAAGAAACTTCAGTTGTGTTTGTGGTAATTTGCTGCAACACTCACGGGAAACTAATACATGATAAACATTAATTTCATATTCTGACTTATTACATGCTTTAAATCAAGATAGCACATTCCTCCTTTCTGTCTCTGTCTCTCTCATCCCCTCTCTCTGTATCAAAACACACTGCAGACCTTAGTATACTCCCCCTCTGTGGCTTGCACATCATTAATTATAGTTCAATATTTGTTTACAGTTCTTTATTTTGGTGGAAGGAGGCAAAATTCACAGAAAGTTAAATGCACAAGTCTTTTTTTTTAAGTTCATCTATTTTTAGAGAGAGGGAGTGGGGGAGGGGCAGAGAGAGAGGAAGAAAGAGAATCCCAAGCAGGTTCCTCACTATCAGCACAGAGCCTGATGTGGGGCTCAAACCCACAAACTACAAGATCATGATCTGAGCTGAAATCAAGAGTCAGACGCCTAACTGACTGAGCCACCCAGGTGCTCCAAATGCACAGGTCTTAAATGTACCATTAAATAAATGCAGTCACCTGTGTAACCACACACCTATATCCAGATCAAAAACAGGTCCATCATCCAGCAACCATCACACCACCATCACCGTCACCAGGATGACCACCATCAGCAGGATCGTCCTCACCATCGCCATCCACATAATCACCATCACCACCATCACCACCATCACCATCATCACCATCGTCATCATCATCACCACCATCACCATCACCGCTATCAACATCACCATCATCATCACCAATACCATCACCATCATTGCCACCCCTCATCATCACCACCATCACCATCGTTATCACCATCATCATCACCTTCATTACCATCATCCCTTTCACCATCATCATCATCATCATCACCACCATCAGCATCACTGCCAACACCATCATCACCATTACCACCATTATGATCATCACCAACATCACCATCATCACCATCACCACTATCAACATCACCATCATCCCCATCGTCACCATCAACATCACCATCACTTGCCAACACCATCATCACCATCACCACCGGCAACATCACCATTGTCATCACCATCACACTTGCCATTACCCATCATCATCACCATCACTGTCAACACAATCACTGTCATCATCACCACCACCGCCATCAGCATCCACCCATCACTATCACCATCACCATCATCCACATCCTTTACCCACCATTATTACCCATCACCAAGAGCTAAGAGGACTCCATCATGTCCTTTCTCAGTCAGTCTCCACCCCTGTTTACCAAAGGCAACCAAACATCAGTTTTACCTTGTCTAGAACTTAATGTATCCTGAGTCTCTCGGTAGATATTCCTATGTGTAAGGCTTCTTTCGCTCAGCCTAATGCTTCTGAGATACATTCATGTTGCCACATGTACCGATCATCAGTGCCAGACGATACAGAAATACCACAGCTCCTGCTGATGGACACCTGGCAGTTTCCAGTTTTTGACCATTATGGCTAAACTGCTGTGAATGATCTTGCACAAATTTCTTTGTGAACATGTTCTTTCAGGGCTTTTAACTAAATGCCTACAAGATGGGAGAGCTGAGTCACAGAGTAGGCATATGTTTGACTTTATTAAAAGTGGCCAGAACCTTTTCAAAAGGTGTTGTAGCATTTCACATCAATCTCCAACAATCAGGTAAGAAAGTTCTGGTTGCTCCCCACACATCTTCACCGGCTCTTAATGTTCCGGGTCTTCTTAACTTTAGCTCTTCTAGGGGGTTTTATTTCATATTTCCCTGATGACAAAGTTGAACGTATTTTTATGTGTTTATTAGTCGTTTATATATCTTTTTCAGTCAAGTATCTGTTCAAATCTTCTGCCTATTTTTTATGTTTTTGAAAAAATTTCATTGACTTGTAGATACCCTGGATCCTTGTTCAACACAAGATGCATGTTTCAAGAGTATTTTCTCTCAGTCTATGACTTGTCTATTCATGTTTTTAGTGGTGTCTTTTGAACGACTCTTAAATTTTGATGAAGTCTAATTTGTCAAGCAGAAAAATAATAGTTTTTTTCTTTATGGCATGGCCTTCTGTGTTTGTCCAAGAAGACTTTGCCTACCCTCATATCATGATGATTTTCTCCCATTTTTTCTTCTGGAAGCTTTATTGTTTAGTCCTTCATTTCCTCTTTAATCTGTCTCAAACTGACTTTTGTGTAAGAGATGTGAGATTGGGCTGATGTCCGCCCCACCACCCATATGTATACTCAGGTGTTCCTTTCATTTGTCGAAGAACTTCTGTGCCCATTTGGATTTCTCTGCATTCTGCTTCTGACTAGTATGAAGAAAGTCATAGGAGAACGTTGCTCCCTTATACCCTGGTAACAAGAAAAAGCCAGATAATCTACAAAATCCTCATTTTCTTTGGCCTATTTAAGAGCAGAGGGCAACAGGCCCCCAGAGGAAGTGAATCTCAAAGGTGACCAGACACAGTGAGGAGAAATCATGCCACACACCGTTTACCTTTGGCAAAGTGGGAAGAGGCTCCCACCCGTGGACAAAACAGTGGCACTGTAATAATTTGTTAAGGCCTAAGTGTGGGCTGGGATGATAGTCTGGAATAAATGGGAGCCTGAGACACAAGCTGACTTGTGAGCTCTTTCCACAGGCTCCCACTGGGTGCTCGCGGGAGAGATGGGTAGGCAGGGCAGGAGAGCAGACACCCCTTGCCCCCCCCCACTGCACCCCCAAGTGGAACCAAGGCATGAAGCCCCACCCACACTCCCAGACCCTCGTCTCAAAGGAAGCAAACCCTTTCAGAGCTGGGGCAGAGTCCAGGAAGCAGAATTCTCTTGCCAGGAGAGGGGCAGGACTCCCTCACCTCACAACCCTCCCCTGACAGGTGCAAGGACTCCTGGCTGCCCAAGGGGAAGAAGGAGGAACATGGAGAAAAGCAAGTCCCAACGCGCAGGTGCACAGGGCGCTTGCAACAGCAGTTAGATCTGAGCTGAAAACACACTCCCCCCTCGCTGCGAGCCCAGAGCTCCGTGAAGAGTTGCTGCAGCCACTGCCAGGCAGGGCAGGTGTCCCAGGTCCCTTTGTCAAACTAGGGATGTTCCCTTCCATTTCAAATTTCCGAGCAGTTACATCTTGAATGGTCTCTTTGAGCTTCACCTTCTTCTAAAGGACATTAGAAGGTGGCCCACCTAAGGGTCAGGCCCACCCAAGATAATCTCCCTTCTGATCAACTTCAAGTCAGCTGCCAGGAAGGTGATGTGGGAGGGCAGCCTGCCCCACCAGCCAGCGCTCAAGAGGAGAAAGAGTGCAGGTCAGGCCTCCATCGGCCACCTTAGAGCTCTGCTCGCCACGTGCTCCTGGTGCGCCGTCTGGCGTGAGAATCCCGCTTGAGAAGGTCTGGGCAGGTGAACTGCGGGCGTCTATGGAAACGAGAAAGACCAGGATGAAACATCATCCTGCTACTTAGCAAATTGCACACTTTCCCTGAGCTTTAAGTTTGATTTTTGTGTTTTTTTTTCAACTGTTGATTATAACAGCTACTTCGCAGGGTCCTGTGGGCACCAAATGGAACACCATGGAAAGCATCCAGCACAGTGCCTGCCATAGGTCACATATTTATCCAGCGTGGGTTACTTCTCTTCTTCTCCTCTTTTCATTTCCTTCTATAAAACTCTGATATATAGCAACGTATTTTCCCACCGTTCCCAAACATCCCAGAGTTTGTTACTATATTTTAAAAAGAGGGCCACTAAAACTGAGGCCTTAGATCTGTATGAATTCTCCCCATCTGCTGCTCTCTGGGCCATAGTACTGAGCATATTCCATATGTTGATAAATTAAGTTGCACATCTATTAAAAACTGTCAATAGAGAACTTTCCTTATTAGCTATTCTCAGCACTAATAGTTATTTAAAGAGCAAATGGAGGGGCACCTGGGGGGCTCAGTTGGTAAAGCAACTCTTGATTTTGGCTCAGGTCATGATCTCATGGTTCATGAGCTCAAGCCCCATGGGGGCTCTGTGCTGACAGCATGGAGCCTGCTTGGGATTCTCTCTGTCTCTCCCTATCCATTTGCCCCTCCCCTGCTCATGTGCTCTCTCTCTCTCAAAAGTAAATAAACATTTTAAGGATAATAAATAAATAAATAAATAAATAAATAAATAAATAACAAATCTATACCTTCATGTCATATAGTAACTGCTGTTTTGGTAATAACACCAAAAACAAAATAAAACAAAAGCAGCTTCTTGCCCAACAGAGCATATCCTCAGTTAATATTATTGGGGGAGTTATTGAAATGACCTTTGGAACAACTTCATAAGACTCCTTGCAAGAGCCCTGCCTAAATTATCTAGAAGAATAGGAAGGATCAGGGGTACCTGGGTGGCTTAGTCGGTTAAGCGTCTCTGACTCTTGGTTTCAGCTCAGGTCATGATCTCATGGTTTGGGGGTTCAAGCCCCACATAGGGCTCTGCACTGACAGTGTGGGGTCTGCTTGTGATTCTTTCTCTTGCTCTCTCTCTCTGCCCCTCCCCTGCTCGCTCTTTCTCTCTCGCAGAATAAATAAGCTTTAAAAAAATAATAATAGGAAGTATCAAAAGTACCAAAAGTTTGTATATCATCCCCAAATCCTTAAGCTGAAAGTTAGGTTTAAAATGCAAACTTCGGGGGCACCTGGGTGGTTCAGTCGGTTAAGCGTCCGACTCTTGATCGTGGCTCAGGTCATGATCTCACTGTCTGGTTGGCTACGTGACCTGCAAAGGGGGTTTCATTTTAGTCTCTACATTCATTCATCCGTTGGAAAAAGTGGGAGAGGGGCGATTATAAAATAAATATCAAGAACACAAGGAAGAGACGGATGGACGCCGAATAAGTGAAATATCACCTTCAAAGCATTAAACGACTCTCTGTCATAAACCAGGGATTTTAATGCATTATTTCATTATTTCATCTACACGTATGCCACACGTCCCCCCCTCTGAACAGCTCTGGCCTTCTCTGATTCTTCTGGGCTGATCTGTTTAGAAATCAGATGCAACTAGTTGCACTGAGACCCCACACAGACACTTTTCCCGCAGGAAGCAGACACTGCTTCCCCACTGAACAGCTCCTCGAACCAGGAGCAGCAACGCCTCTGTTAAGACGGCTCCTGTCCTGTGTCTCTCTTGCCTCCTGGATACGTGGCCAGTCACAGGGCGTGAGTCATAGGTGCTGGGTGGCTCATGGGTGCAGGGGGAAGACACAGAACTCATTCTCTCTGAAAATCAGTCTGCCTATCCTGTTTTTTATACTATTGTTTTTCTTTTTGCTGAAAATTACCATGTTGCGTGTATCTGGATCATGTCCAATTAGGTTCACTATTTTAAAAATAGACTATACAATCTTCGACACAGTTGTCAGTGCGTGCAAGAGACAAGGACAAATCTACCTTCTATGGGAACGTAGATAAGGAAAGTATTAAAACAATGAATAATTAATTGTCCAAAAGGTACACCGGCACCATAGCCACGGCACCCGTACGCGTTTGCACGGACAGCCACGTCCTAATCTTGATTCGGGGAGGACGCCCTTCCCTTCGCTGGAATTGTCCCCATCTGCCAAGGAGGCCAGCTTTGGTCACCTGCATATTCCCCAGACTCTTGTTTCCTTTGGCGATGGCCAACGACGGAGAAAGTCCTATCCCCAATATAACCACGCTCTTGGAACCATCTCCCCAACATGACCAGCTGCTGTTCACCGGGGTGGGCTCAGCCTGTGCGTGGTTCAAGGCCAAACCGTCTCTGTTCCTGGAAACAGACTCGGGTACAGGTCCCACCTGCAGAAGGCTAGTCATTCTCTTTGCTCCCGGGGGTAAAATGACCTGAACACAGGCCAATGGTAATTTTTATCAATTCGTTCTGGATCACCATCGCAGACTCTGTAACAGGTGCAGTATGTGGATAATAATCTTTTCTAACTTTAGATTCCGATACAAAGGTCCCTGCCTAGAACCTTCCAGGGTCATAATCCTGGTATATCCTAGTCTGTTAAAATCTAGCACATAAAATCCTCTCGAAATTCTTTTACATGCCCCATTCCTTGAAAACTTTAAAGGGATGTTCATTAAACTCCATCTTGAGACAAAAATGAAAGTACTAGTTATAATTCACTTTTCCATTTTGAATTTTAAAATGCACATTCTTTGTGGTCTTGGCATTTGTCTTGAAAATGAACATGATGGTGTATTTTAGGACATAATTCATATGGGAAGAAACACACTGAATGTCAGCATCACCCTAATTTAAACGGTTTGCACATTCAGAGGAAAAGCTTAGCTGCTAACCTCGGGGAGGGTTCTTGAGGTTTGCAGCCCTACCAGATAAACAGATCCCTTCCAACTAGAACGAGATGGCATCGTCCTAGGATGAAGGCCTTGTGGTAGGTAACAAGTAAACGATCCCTGGCAGCGGGCTTGTTGGAACACAGTGCCTGGGACAGCCCCCCCCCCCCCCCGGCCCAGCTTCAGATTCTGCAGGTTTGGGAACTGACCCTGAAAACTGCCTTTTTAACAAGTACATGACGTGGATGTGGATGCTGTTCTAGGCCTGGGACCTTCCTGAGATCCAGTTATAAGGCATCTCTCTCTTTTTTTTTTTTAACTTTTATTTATTTTTGAGAAACAGAGAGAGAGAGACAGAGCGTGAGTGGGGAGAAGCAGAGGGAGAGGGAGACACAGAATCCGAAGCAGCTCCAGGCTCTGAGCTGTCAGCGCAGAGCCCAATGCAGGCTTCGAACCCACGAACTGTGAGATCACGACCGGAGCCGAAGTCGGACGCTAAACCGACTGAACCACCAGGCACCTCGAGGCATTTCTTTTTTTTAAGGCCAAATTCTTTCTCACAGGATCCGAGTGTAAAACCTATACGTTATCTTAAACTATCCCACTCAAAGACAGCAGATCCAACATCGGCCTTCTAGGTATTTTGACCCTTTTCCTGCAATTCCAGGTTTCCCAGGCCTACAGATGTGTGTGCCAGACAAGGAGTCACAAGGGGGGACTCCGATTCGCACCCAGCACTCAGGCCTTCCAGACCCTCACGACACAACCAGGAGTCACCAGCACTATGGGCCTGAGGCCTGAGTGGGATGAGGCAGAGACAAGGGGAACAGAAGAGAGGGTGGACCCGGAGTTGGAAGGGGAGGGAAAGAGGGGGCAGGCTGGAGTGAACAGAGCAGAAGGAGATTAGGGAACAGATGAGATGGAGAACAGGGTGGGGGGGAGCAGAAGAGAAAGGGGAGCAGAGGATGGACAGGGACAGAGGAGAATGGGGCAGCGGAGACAGAAGATGGACGGGGACAGAGGATGGGGGGCGGTGGACAGATGACTGATGGCGGGGACAGAAGATGGACGGGGGACAGAGGATGGGGGGAGGTGGACAGATGATTGGCAGGGGGGACAGAAGATGGACAGGGGACAGAGGAGAATGGGGCAGTGGAGACAGAAGATGGACGGGGACAGAGGATGGGGGGCGGTGGACAGATGACTGATGGCGGGTACAGAAGATGGACGGGGACAGAGGATGGGGGGAGGTGGACAGATGATTGGCAGGGGGGACAGAAGATGGACAGGGGACAGAGGAGAATGGGGCAGCGGAGACAGAAGATGGACGGGGACAGAGGATGGGGGGCGGTGGACAGATGACTGATGGCGGGGACAGAAGATGGACGGGGGACAGAGGATGGGGGAGGTGGACAGATGATTGGCAGGGGGGACAGAAGATGGACAGGGGACAGAGGAGAATGGGGCAGTGGAGACAGAAGATGGACGGGGACAGAGGATGGGGGGCGGTGGACAGATGACTGATGGCGGGTACAGAAGATGGACGGGGGACAGAGGATGGGGGGAGGTGGACAGATGATTGGCAGGGGGGACAGAAGATGGACAGGGGACAGAGGAGAATGGGGCAGTGGAGACAGAAGATGGACGGGGACAGAGGATGGGGGGCGGTGGACAGATGATTGATGGGGGGACAGGAAATGGGCAGAGAATGGGGGGCGGCGGACAGAAGACTGACGGGGCGGGACAGAAGATGGACAGGGGACAGCGGAGGACGAAGGTGGGGGGACAGAGAAGGGTCAGAGGAGATGCAGGCGGTCGGGGGGAACAGAGGGTCCTGAGGGGGCAGGGCGCCCAGAGGTCGGAGGGAAGGGAACGACGGGAGGGACGGGAGGGACGGAAGGGACGGAGCTGAGGACGAAGGAGGGGAGCAGCCCGGTCCCGAGGTCGGAAGAGGGTGCACAGAGGGGACAGGGGGCCCGCCTGGCTGCGCTCGGCCCCGCCGCGGCGCCGGAGCCGCTTGGCCGGGGAGCAGGGGACGGGGACCCGGTGACGGGGCCCAGGTGACCGGCCCGGGAGGCGGGACGGGAACGAGCACGCCGGTCTGGTGACCGGGACGGGGCCTGAGTGACGACTGACGAGGACCGGGGGCCGGGGGGGACGGCGATGGGACTGCCGGCCCGAGCGCCGGGCCCGGGCGACCCGGACGGGGACCGACCCGGGCACCGGGGCGCGGGGACCGGGGGATGGGACGCGGGCCGGGGACAGGAGGAGCGGCTCCCTCGGCCGGCCGCGGGCGCACTGAGCCGCTCGGCCCGCACCTCCCAGCGCCGACTCCTCCGGCGCGCGGCAGCCCGCGCCTTATATACCCTGCTAAAAATAGCCTGCGAGGACGCCTCCCAATCAGAGCCGCCTGAAGTTCGAATTGAGCCAATGGCGAGGGCTGTGATGGAGAGGCTCGGTCACGCCAGGCGGGGCCGCTGTGAGTCACCGCCTGCCATTGGCCGCAGCTGACATCACCGGCGCGCAGCCCCCGGGCCGGGCGCAGCGTGATTGGGCGGTGCACGGGGCGGGCGCGGGCGAGTCACGTGGGGGGGAGGGAGTGGGGGGAGCCAGGCGGGGAAGAGGGGGAGGCTGGCAGGGAGCTTTGAATAGGGAAGTTTTGCAGGGGTTACGTTTGCAGTCAGTCCGGTGTTTGCAAATATTGTGTGGGCTCGCGAGCGCGTCTCTGGGCTCCGGCAGGATCCGAACCCGCGGCGCCTAATTGCTGTGCACTGAGTTTGCATGAAACTTTCCCCGGCGCTGCAGGCACGGCTGCTGCGCTCTCGACTCCAGACCGCACACCTCCCTGTTTTCACAACAGCAGTGACTGTCTTTTCCAACCCGACATGGATGTACTCCCAATGTGCAGCATCTTCCAGGAACTCCAGATTGTGCACGAGACTGGTTACTTCTCGGCGCTGCCCTCCCTGGAGGAATATTGGCAACAGGTAAATTGGAATTTTCGTGTGCCAGGTGCCCGGTGCACCGAGGAGGGAGTGCATGCACGCACGGCCAGGATGGTGTGTGGTTGGAGGTGCATTTATTTTTCCTCTTCTTCTTCTTCTTTTTTTTTTTTTTCTTGTTCAATGGTTTGGGTACATTAAAAACAAAAATTTGAAATAATTAGTCCTAAAACGTACTTCTGCTGCCTGCGTGCGGAAGGCACTTAAAAGGGGCCTTTCACGGCGTGGAGCGGAGTTGTCATATGAGTGGGGCGCAGCGGCGCGTCGCCTCTCGGACTGTTTTCTCCCGTGTCTGGGGCTCCTGGACTGCATCCTCCGGAGGGCAGTCCCAGCCCCGCGGCCTGATCCCGGCCCGAGCCCTTGGCGGAAGTTTGGTGTTTGTACCAGCTCCAGACTCCACAGCTGGATCTTGTCATATGAACTTGCATGGACTGCCAAGGGTATTTTTTTTTTTTTTAATGGGGAATTTGTTTTGTTTTTGGATTTGCTTTTTGTTTTTGTTTTTTGGTTTTTTTTTTTTTTTTTTGGTGTCTGTACATAGACTCTTTTTTTTTTTTTTTTTTAATTAAAAATGTCACCAGGGACACATCCACCGGCTCCTTTTCTCTCCTGGGCCATTTCCAGTGTCTTTTTCCTCTTTGGAATCCTTAAGATGTGTTTGGATCTGTCTTGTTTTTCTTACCTGCTTCTTTTGTTGACCAGGAAAAAAAAAAAAGAGCCAACAATGTTTGCACAACCAGTGACTTATCAGTCATATGACAATGAGCCCGTCCAAATTGCTTCAAGTCTGAGTTTGAGAAGAAGAGTCCTAGTTTCCGGCTTTTTTTTTTTTTTTTTTTTTTTTTTTTTTTTTTTTTTTTTTTAGTGGAACTGGAATTTTTGACATTGGACATTTAAGAAAGTTATTACCCCCCCCCCCCCCAATTGTTAGGATTGCCTGAAGGGAGAGAGGAGACTCTGACACTCGTCCCATTGTCTTTAAAAAGATAGAAGGAGGGGTCAGGGCTGTCTCTGCCCCTGCTAGGCTGTTCGCTTTTTGTCACTAAGTGAATTAGCAGATCAAATATATTCTGTGGGTTTCAAAGCCTAGAAAGCTTTTAAAGGGGATGAAATGCAAAGTGTTGCAACCTTCACATGCCTGCTTAATCGTTCCCAGCCCCGTCCTGCCTTCCTCTCCCCTCCCCCCTTTTCCTCCTAAAGTAGCTGCTCCCCAGGACGTGATTGAAATTGATCTAAGTAGTTTCCTTCGGGCATTTGGGATTTGGGCCCCAAGCCAGGCTGAGCTCCCGGTGGCCTTCAGAGGCTTTTAAACTCTCGGAGAGCTACGTTTCGGTCCCTGGGGCTGATCGGCATAATGGAGATTTTTAAATTAGCCAGATTATGAAAGTTTAGCATGACCTCAGTAAATGTGCTTTCCTTTTTCTCTGGAACATCAGTTGGAGCCCTTGGTGTCTGTCCTTAGAGCACCTAGTATGCCCTGTAACTCACACGTCTGATTTTAGGGGTAAAGAGAAAACAATGATGTTTTTTTTTTCCCCTTTGCTTGCTCATGCTGGCTATGTGACGAATCCGTGGGGAGGGGGAAGGGTATGTGCTATATTCTAGCAGGCACATTTGCTCAGTAAGCAAGCACGAGCCCTTTGGGTAGGCTTTGCGGGTCCTGAACGTGATTTGCAGAGTTTGCTGTAGAAACTGAAATCTGTAGAAATGCAGTTGTATGGACAGCCTTATATGGGCACCCAGGCAGTTGATCCTAGTAGAGATAAGGGCGGACACGATGTAATCCTAAAATGTTTCCTACCGTTTTTCTTTTCCAGTGGCTAGGAAGTTTGAGATGGTGGGGAGAGGGGATGCTGCTCTCTCGGCAGTTGTAGCTTCTTGAAAGGTTGGTTGTGGGGCTGGGGAGGGGCACTGTCCGTGACACCTGCATGTATGTTTGAACCGGGTCCTTTTCTGGCCGCTGATCAGAATTTCAAAAGGAAGTCTCCTTTGGCATTGCGTGAAAGAAACAGAGTGATGACTCATACAGTTGTACTCTTGGCCAGTAGATAAAGTTCTTGTCCATTGTGGGACTCCCAGCAGGGCTGGGGAGGAGTTTCCCCTCCTGCATTCTTTGCAATAGCAGATGGCCATTCTGGAACTACTTCTCCACTCCTGTTGTTGAAGCTCTTGTTTTTCTCGGACCACTGTGGAAGTCATTAAAGTTGTGGGTGAGCACGGCCCCTGCACTTGGGAATGGCATTCTTTGAGAGCCTCCTGGGTCGGGGCTGTGCAGGAAATGGGGTGGTTTGTCTGCAGCTCCACTGATGCCCCCGAACACAGACCGTCAGCGGGCTGCGCCTGCTGGCTGAGCGTGGCCCTGTGCTCTCAGCTGTGTCTCTAAAGACAGACACACGCAATGTCAGAACACATTGCATTGCGGGCTGGGCAGCCTTTCTGTCTTGTGCGTGAGAAGGGAGGGCGGCCGGGGCATTCCTTCATGCACATGGTGCTCCACACTGTCAGATAATCTGGTTAAACCTGTCGGGCGGGGAGGGGGGACTGTCTCAGGCCGGTTTTCTTTGTGTGGCTCACGGAAACTCATTAGTAACGTCAACACCGGTAACTGTAACCAAAATGGCTTCGTGACCATCAGTCCTTGTGGCCACAGGTCCGACCTGGGAAGGCCAGGAGAGGCTCCACCTCTGGTCTTTCCTCCGAGTGCATATCCATTCCTAGAAACAGCCTCCCCCTCGCTCTCCTAGAGACGAGATTCGTACAGCGCCACGGCCACGGCCACGGCCACGGTCTACCTGCCCTTGATTCCTGCATGTTTTTTGGCAACTTGCTTTCGGTTCCATTTTCAGCCGTCACAATCACGTGCCTTCTTGTGGTTCCTTTCGCACAGACCTGCCTGGAGCTGGAGCGTTACCTCCAGAGCGAGCCCTGCTATGTGTCGGCCTCCGAAATCAAGTTCGACAGCCAGGAAGATCTGTGGACCAAAATCATCCTGGCTCGGGAGAAAAAGGAGGATCCGGACCCGAAGCTTTCCTCCACTCCCCCCGAGGATGCTCTGAACAGCCCCGGCTGTGCTTACAACGTGGAGACCCACAGCCTCAACTCGGACGTGAGCAGCGAGTCTTCCGACAGCTCCGAGGAACTGTCCCCCACCACCAAGTTTTCCTCCGACCCCATCGGCGAAGTCTTGGTCGGCTCGGGGACCCTGAGCTCGTCCGTCACCTCCACACCCCCTTCTTCTCCAGAACTGAGCAGGGAGGCTTCTCACCTGTGGGGCTGCGTGCCAGGCGAGCCGCACCCTCCCGGGAAGGTGCGCAGTGGGACTGCGGGGAAGCCGGGTGACAAGGGCAGCGGGGACGCATCCCCAGATGGCCGCAGGAGGGTGCATCGGTGCCACTTTAACGGCTGCAGGAAAGTTTACACCAAAAGCTCGCACTTGAAAGCTCATCAGCGCACTCACACAGGTCAGTCCCTCCTGCCACGCGGGAGGTGGGCCGCTGGTGGGCGCCGCTGAATCGCACCAGCCCTGGGAGGGGGCCGGGGCCCCGGCGAGCGGACGCGCCCTCACCTCATGCCTCCCCCAAAAGAGTTGGGTCTCTGGGGAGGACAGAGTAGGAGCGGAAGGACTGGACATGTGTGCCCGACGAACGGTTGACACTCTGAGATTACCCGGATGAGGTAAATCCATTCTCTGCCTACACCCCACACCCCTCACTCGCTCCAACCCCCCCGCCCATCCAGGCCCGCGGCGGTGCCCGGTCTGTGGCATCCGTGCAGACCGTCACGTGGAGCGGCCCGTGATTTTCTCCTGGGGTGGGGACAAAGGGTGGCCGGGCAGCGGGGAGCACGCCGGTGTCAGCCGTGCTGCGAGACGGGAGCTTGGCCAGTGCGCAACGTGGGAGGCAGTACTGATGTGTGGGTACTTCCTGAGAATTTCTCTGTGTATCACGTGGCCTTTGTTTTCTGAAACCAGTTGGGGAAAAAAAAAAAAAAAGACTTTGTCACAGAAGACCACAACTTAGATGACAGTCGCATGTGAAATTACCGTGATAGTCTGGGGTGACCGGGGGCAGAATCACACAGGCTCCAGAGGCGGGAGGGATGTTGTGGATGGAGTCGCGTAAAGCGGCCCACCCTGTGACGAGGCAGGGACCTGGGAGCCCCCAAGTCAGGGTCCCCGAGTCCCCGTCTATCCTGACCGGCGTCACACTTGAGGACAGGCCGTGGCAGAACCTTCACTACCCTCAGGTAGTGCTCGTAGTGAATTCGTGTTTACTGTCTGACCAACGGGTGAAGACAGCTTGGCTGTCGGATGGCCATTTAGAAAGTGCTTTGAAGGCCTGAGGATGGGGTTTCCCAGAAACTCATGACCTCAGTTTTGGAGAAATGTCGCTTCCCGGAGGAAACTACAAAGCCTCATTCCACAGGGAAGTGAGTAAGGAACAAAATAAGCACTTGAGAGAAACCGTTTCCATGGAGAGAGCTATAAAAGCCTGCCCCCGCCAGGGCTGTGGGTCCAGCGGGCTGACACGTCAGCTCAGAACTATTTCGCCAGTCTGAGTAATTGTCATTCTTACACGTTAGCGCTGATTACGGTCACATGGCCCAAGGCTAGGTCAGGAGGGGGCTCCTGGGTGTCCCCTGGAGTGCGGGCTCCGGGCTCCGTCCCTAAGTCCTTAATTGAAGGGGGACTGAATTCCCGGAGGAGGCCGGCCCCTGGGCTTGCCCCTGAGCTGACTTTCCTCCAGCCCCTTCCTTGTGCGCGGTCACAGCACACCTCCTCCTGCTCAGTGAAATCACGGTGTGCCTGTCGTGTGCTCTCTTCCCAGGAGAAAAGCCTTACAGATGCTCATGGGAAGGGTGTGAGTGGCGTTTTGCAAGAAGCGATGAGTTAACCAGACACTTCAGAAAGCACACTGGTGCCAAGCCTTTTAAATGTTCTCACTGTGACAGGTATGTGTTCCCAAAGTGCAGGGGCGCGGAGTGCCAGCGAGGAACAGGCGTGTGGTGCAGAAGGCAGGCATTTTCCTCTCCCGAGATGGCATTTGTCATTTCAGCCTGGGACTTTTTTAAAGCGTCTGTAAGATGCCAGTTGCCCAAATTAGGAAGAACTGTGTTCTGTGCGCGTGAGACTAGAGTGATTTCATTCATACTTTGTGACCCTTGGAACTTGAAGGCTCGGTAGTGAGGTCGGGTGAAGTGCTCCCCAGAGCTGGGTGGAGGCCTTCATTCACGTCCCGGGAATGAGTCTCCCTGACTCCGTGGATCCCCACTTCCCTTCAGGAGCGGTGGGGGGGCGGGGCCAGGCCAGGCCCGGAGGGGCGGGGCAGAGGCCAGACCCGGAGGGGGGCGGGGCCAGGCCAGGCCCGGAGGGGGGCGGGGCGAAGGCCAGACCCAGAGGGGGGCGGGGCGAGGCCAGGCCCGGAGGGGCGGGGCGAAGGCCAGACCCGGAGGGGGGCGGGGCCAGGCCAGGCCCGGAGGGGCGGGGCGGAGGCCAGGCCGCAGGTCTGTAGCCTCAGCGCAGGCGGACCCCTAACGTGTTGGATGCCGATTTGCTCTGCAGGTGTTTCTCCAGGTCCGACCACCTGGCCCTGCACATGAAGAGGCACCTGTGAGGGGGCAGAGCGGCGAATCCTGCGGGCTAAAAGGCTTCCAGGCTGAGAGACAGCCGTGGAAGGAGGGTGCGTGTTCCAGCCAAAGCATGCCATTTTGCACCCCACCCAGCTGCCTCCAGGACCTCTACTGGGAAGGTCTCTCGAGGGCGAACCACGTCACGTCAGAAGCGGCAGGGCACCCGCGGTGTGTGGTGTTTGGGTGGCCCCGACTCACCACCGGTACCTGCCTTCCGAGTGGTCCCCAAGCCCTTGCCGTGAGCATGTGCACTGAGAATGTTACTGGTTGGGTTGCCTGTCTGTGGAGGATCTATTTCTGACTGTGTGATGAGGCCGAGGCTTCTCCCTCGCGGTGGCAAGGCCGCGAGAGGCAGCAAACGCGTAGTTTGAATGTTTTGTGTGTGCGGAGTATATACCACGAGAGGAGATGACCACCAAACATTTCCTAGGGGGTGGGGTCTGCGCCTTAGAATAAAAACTAAAAAAAAAAAAAAAAAAAAAAAGAAGGGAACATATGGAGGGCGGGAGTGGGTGGTCTTGACCCCCGAGTGGCGAGTGGGTGTGGGGAGGGGAGCCCCTTCCCGTGTGAGAGAACGTTCGGTGTCTGGTGCAGCTATGAAACGTGCAATGTGTCAAGTAGCTTGTTTACCGGCTACAGGAGCTCATTTGTTACCCGTCGTATAAGCTGTGTATTTACAAATATAACACATCGATAACTTTTCCTTGTAAGACAAAAAGTAATGCATGGTCTGGGGAACTATCTGCTTTTCCATTCTTCAATCAGGACTGCAATGTCGATCCCAGCTACTGAGCAGCTAACGTGTGGTTGGTCAACTTCAGCGATCCCTATAGCCATCTGGGCCTGGCAATACACAATCCTCCCCCCTCCCCCTTCGATTTTGTAACACTCCCTTTCAGAAAGGCAGTTGTGCAGCATAGGATTATTTTTTAAATGATTCTGAATTTGAATTCCCTTTTTGGAGACTTTCGTGATGCCCTGTGAAGGCATTGGGTATCGAGTGCTAGGGCTGGGAATTGCCAGTCTAATGTTCCATTAGACTCAGAACCTAAAGTTTTTCTCAGTTGGGTGGATAAAACCACTAAAGCTTCGAAACTGTTTTCTCATGCAGCTAAGTTTCTCTTATTTATGCCTTGAGGACTAATTTCTGGTTTTCTAGCTGTTAATGCACTGTAGATCTTAATAATGGTGCCTTATGCAAGTGGCCCTTCTGCGGGGGGGTCTCATACAGGGGTATGGGTGATGCATGCTTTATTAAGGCTCTTTTTTTCACCTGGCATTGTACTGTATCAATATATAATACAGAAAATCGAATCTCGTACAAAAGTCCTCCTTCACCAAGACAAACGGAGAGATAAAACTCCCCAAACAAGTCAGTATTTACGCGATATGTTTTGACAACTTGACTGTCAGTGTTAAAGTGAAAACAGGATCATTGGAAAATCAGACCATTTCTGCCACCATGAGACTTTCATATAGACTTTGCACAACCATTGTGTATAGATCACACACCGGCTGTATTTAATATGTAACGTTGTCACGCATATTAAAGACACAGAAGTATAAAAAAACCATGTTAATGTATTTGCTTAAAAGGCACAAGTTCCACACATGTATCTGTTGGTAATACAGAAAGTATATTACTTTTTTTAAAAAGTGGGCGGAATTCTTGTGTATGTATATTTGTGTGTAACGTATGTGTATGTGCGTGTGTGTGTGTGTGTGTGCGTGTGTGTGTGTGTGTGTATATATATATACATATATATATAGATAATATATAAATATTTTTTTAAGGAGAACTGAGAATGTTTAGCTAGAAAATTCCACAGCCTGTGAAGAGATATTTCAGAATGGCCATAAAGGAGGTAAAAATGAAAACTATAACTTTTATAAAGGCTTTATCTGTAATTTAATGATTTGCTACAGATTCTTGGCATCAGATCTCTCCCAGACTGCTGACTTCGCTCGTCATTATTGGCAGGTCCAGAATAGGAGACCTTCGGCCATTCAAAAGTGGCTCGGAGGGGAATGCTAGCCCACTAATTGGTCTCAGACACACCAAGGTTTTGATTTTGAATTTCAGCCTTATTAGAACATCTAACCTAAGAGTAAGCTAGTCACAGGGATTCTTTTTTAGAATACTTTTTATGCAGATGAAGCTATTTTTTCCAGCAAATAGATTCTTCCAGTTTTTCCAACGAGTCATTTCCCCGAATTGGCATACCACAGCATGGCTGATATTTCATCCAGCTGCTGGCTTGTGGGTGTGGATCTTGTCTTTATATATATGTATATATATATATACATATGAGTCTGGCTGGCCTGGTATTTTGTTTGATCTTCCTGGAAATGAGCAGTGATGAAAGCTCACATAACTGGTTTTTTGTTTTGTTCTGTTTTGTTTTGAAATCTGGGCTGATGAATACACATACCTGAAGAACTCATTTCATTTTGCTGAGGGGAAAAAATGCACTTTTCTTTTGGCAATTCCAAATCCAGGCGCTTGATTTGCTGGGTTTTGGGAAACTCCTTTTTTGGCCCTGCTCTGTTGCTTAGCCATAACAATTCCATTAAGCAAGAAGGTTAACGAAAGACAAAAAAGGCAAGAAGAAGAAGGAAAAAAAAAAAAACCAACAAAAAAACGCAACGGCTTGCGCTGGCTTGTCTCGCTTACGAAACACCATGGAGTTGTTTGATTGGGTGGGGCTCAATGCCATATGTGTTGATGCCTGTAATTTTCATAATAAGCAAGTACAGAAAGAATTACATTCTGTTCAGGTGATAACTGAGCCTCAATCAAGCAGAAACTTTTTGCTTGACGTTAAAAAAAATTTCTATTAGTGAAATTTCTTTCTTTTTTTTTTTTGAAGCACCCTGTTATCTAAAGAATCTTTGTAAGATTTTTGTAAAATTTTGTTTTACAAGATTTTATTTGAAATTGTTTTTTGCAAGATTGTTATATTTCTGTATGAATGTATTTTTTATTGGAATAACATAAAAGAATTCTTATCAGCATCTCGAGTCTGGTGGTTTTTTTGGGGGGGGGGTGGGGCGGGGCTGTGAGGGTGTCGAAACAGATTCCTGTTCTATTAATCACCCTGACCCTCCTTGGGAAATCTCCCTTGTGCAACCTTGACGGCCACCCCCGCCCCCCCCCCCGCTGACTTGTGGCTTCTTCCTGTCCTGGGAGCTGAGAGGCATCTGATACAGAAATGGGAGGAGGAGGAAGGTAGAAATGACAGGAGAGGCAGCCGGCCCAAGAGTCACACCCTCGCCTTCAACTCATCCTTTTATATAAAATGTATATTTACCGGGGCACCTGGGGGCACAGTCGGTTAAGCACCCGACTTCGGCTCGGGTCATGATCTTACAGTTCTGGTTTCGAGCCCCGCGTCGGGCTCTGTGCCGACAGCTCAGAGCCTGGATCCTGCTTCAGATTCTGTGTCTTCCTCTCTCTGCCCCTCCCCCGCTCATGCTCTCTCTCTCTCTCTCCCAAAGAATAAATATTTTTTAAAAATTAAAAAATACATATAATAATTATTCACTGATTAGCCCAGTAAAACAGGGCAAAAAGTAAGGTTGTTTACATGATCGTCACCTGATTTCATGTGTTTGTTTTTTAGGGCCAGCAGGATGTCCTAAACGTAGCTTGTGCGAAAATACAACAGCTTTTAGTTTTCAGAAGTGTTTTGTGTGAGTACCTTCAGATCTCAGTCTCAGTCTTACTGAGATTTGTAGCAACTGGTCCACGTGCAAGCCCATTTTCCAGATCGTATTAAGAGTCAGTACAGACGGGGTGAGATCAACGTGCTGTCCAGAGAACTAGGGGCTCTGGGATTATGGAAATTTCCGGAGGAATGAGCTCCTTACCGTCCTTCCTAGTTTAAGGAAGTTCTTGGTTTCCAGTTGCTCGCTGCGGATCTTCATAGCGGATCTTCATCTTGCTAGACGTACGGGGTTTACACTAGTTGGCTTTTAATTTTATAATTAGGGAGGGGAAGTTTAAATGCCTCCCCAGATGAGGCATGTTAAGTAACTTTCTAGAACTGCAGTAAAAATACCAGCGATTTGCAGAGAGTTGCAGTGTGGGAGGCGGCAGGAAGCAGATGGGATCCCTGCCAGGACTCATGGGTGTGCGGCCCTCCGGAGCACATGTCAGGATGACTAATACTTGGGTTGCCCTGACTGTACGGCTAAATAAAGGCTTGATCGTACATTCTCGGCTCCGAGTGAGACTCGACCACTCTGTCATGCGGAGACTATGCCCAACAGCTCAGTTATGTTCAAATAAGGCTGTTCGGAGGACTGTCATGTAAGGAATCAGCTGTAAACCAAGGGTATTTATAGAAGGAAAGAAAATTTCACTGCGCTTAACGAATTTGCCGAAACCCAGCTAAAAAGAAAGGATACGCTTGCTCCTGTTTGAACCGGCTGTGTGCTTTGGGACGATTTGCTGTGTGGCACCAGACCTCCATCTTCTTATTGCTGAAATATTTGGGGGCAGGTCACATGTGTCCGGCATTTTATACAGCACTACAATTCTGTGGTCTGTGAGTATAGGGTGGATTTCAAATTACACGCTCACCATTTTCAGAATGCTCGGCTCAGATCTAGAAAACGGCCTCTTGTGCTACAGTAGAAACTATTGTTGAGAAAATTGCTCTGCCTTAGAATGGAAAATGGAACGTTCTCAAATTGCCCTTTGCCCCTTTAATTACAGTTAAGTTATTCGGGCATTTGGTGCTTTATGGCATACCATTTATTTATTTAAAAAAAAAAAAAAAAAAACCTCTTTGAAAAGCGCCATTGTAACCATGGCCAACCCAGTGTGTCAAGTCCTCCCAAGGCACCAATCCTGTTCTGGGCATCCCAGCTGACCTGGGCGCTCGAGGGGCAGTGGGAGTGATTGGAGTCAAGTTGTTTATCTTCATATTTTAATTGCCGTGGAGAAAGATCATAGCTTTTCTGTGTAGCTCCTTTCTTAGGATTTAACTTCATGCTCCTCTGAGCTATTTTTTTTTTTTTTCCACCACAGTCCTTCTCAAACTGAATTACTCCCCTGCCCAAGTCGGATGATGACAAAGATGATTACTACTTGTCACCCCTTACGGGGGAGTCGGGTAGGAAGTGTGTTCCCTCTCTGTGTCTGTCTCTGTGTGTGTGTGTATCTCTTCTATTTCCCAGAGCTCGCCACACAATGGTGTCATCCCTGTTTCACAGCTGGAGATACTGAGGCTACGCGAGGTTAAAGCTCCTTTCCCAAGAGGACTCCACCAGAACACAGCAGGCCAAGCATTCAGTCACGTCCTCTCAAATGCCAAAGACCAAGGTTTCCATCACCCCCCAGCCCTGCTTTCTGTCTGGTCCAAGCTCTCACGAGAGCTTTCTGCTTGGTCCATAGGAGGCACTTTAAAATGAAGTTACGTTTATGAGACGGAGACAGAACTTTCTTACAATTCAGAGGCACTAAAGCTATAAACTGTGCTGTAATCCTGAGCAAACAAAAGTAACCATTTTGAATTGCTTTCAAGATATGAGACAGATGGCATGTATTTATTTTTAATGTTTAAGAAGATAGAGAAAGCAATTGGGGATGTGACATCCTGCATTAATTGGCAAGCATCACCTAATGTACATAGTTAAGACACAAAGAGAGGAAAATTAGGTCCATGCATCACACAAATGAGGCAATACAACAAAGTGTATTTAACTAGGTTTATTTTATAACATGGTCTCTCTGTTTCACTCTAAGTAATTTTAATGAGGATTCTCTAAACGTCTGTGAGTAAAATGAGTCTAAGAGGAAGAGTCTGGGTACCACATGTCCTTATGGGAGCTATGCTGGGCTGAGCGGTCACCGCAGGGTTTTCAATAAAAGCAGATTTAACAAGAATGTCCACTGTCGCTGTCAGTTCCTCCAAACTTCGGTTTCCAGGCCTTGCACTGACTTCCCTTTACATAATCCGTACCAAAAAAAAAACCACACACACACACACACACACACAACCCCAAAGATATCATATGATCTGGAAGAGTTCCTTAAATTAAGAGCCCCCAATTCAAAGCTGCCATAAACAATTATTAACTTTCTAAAAGGCTCAGCGACTTAGATAATGGGTAAGTGTTCCCCATGCTGCAGATCAGCACTTCCTGGAGCTCTGTGCAGGGCTGGACGCCCCAGCATGTTTAGGGGTAACTTCCCTGTACCGACTAAGCATAGTTCTGTGCTCATCCATTTCTTGAGTTTCACATTACCACACTTCATTTGGGTTCGGCGAGATTTCCTTCCAGACGTGCAATCTACGGGATGGCGTGTGCTGGCTTTTTCAATGAACTCTCTGTGGAAGCAGGCAGCATTGTTGGGGGAGGCTTTTCCGCTTGTGCAGGTGAGGAGATGGAAAGTGAAACAGCCCTGAAGGGATTGCTTCCTTTCTCTGCTTTGAGATGGGAATGTAAAAAGCTCTTTACTATCGCCCCCGTCCTGACTCGTACCATTCACCATCCTCCCCCAAACAGCTCATTTCTGCACAGCTCCAAAGCTGGAGCGAGCTGGCTCTCCATGAGACATATTCTATGTGCCTATATTTTAACTATACAAATGCAACTCCTTATGGTGAAACTGTTTTGGGGGGGGGCGGAATTCTGGTCTATACATCGTTTAGTTAAGGTAATTGAAAGAGAACGTTCCCGTTCACTCCAGATTTAAAATACCCTGAACCACGGCCTTCCTGTGTTTATAACCTATCTGGCATCATGCTCCAGGTGGGGACAGGCAGCTGGAGGTACCTCAGGACTGCTGGGCAACAGGCCACTGAACATCCAGCTTTTCCGGAGTTGCTCCTGCAACATCCTCGAGCCCCAGATGATCTACATAAGGGAGCAGTGAGAGTGGTGAGGGGCTCTTCACCGAGTGGAACAGCAGCAGGCTGTGCTTGTGCTTCTCTCATCATGGGCTGCACCAGTCAGACCTTGAGTATGTCAGGAGCGGGGGGAGGGGTGGGGGGGAGGGAACCACTTCCAGGCCCACTGTGACCAGGAAAGTTTAGGGGGTTTGAGAGAGGAAGGCAACCAGCAGCTTCTGGTTCCCCGGGAATCAATCACACCCCTCCCACGGACTTTCCTGTGCTTAGATAATCAGTAGTCTTGCCTTTTAAGGACCTATGTATTCCAGTGACAGCTGGAGGGCACCTGCCAGTCAGGCACCTGCACAGGAATGTGGGAAAGCTGTTGTCCAAATGCCCCAGAGCCCTTTCTTCAAGCTGTGAGTTTCCTTGGAAGCTTTTAACAGTGACCCAAGCTAGGAGTCACTGTTTTTTAAGGGAATACCAGCAGTTGTGTTTACTCTCCTATGTTCTGGGGACTCAGTGGTGAGCCTTCCGACACAGAACTTTACAAATAAAAAGATTCATTAGTTCCCAGCTTTTTGTGATGCTTTCTTAAACCCTTTAAACTTTGTTTTTCTCATCCCCAAAATGGGAATCATGGAAATCCTCTTGGGATTGTTGACGGATGTTGACGGATGTTGGGGAACCCAGCGCGTGGTCTGGCACACGGCAAGTGATGGACAGTTGATGTTCATTATCATTGTGTGGTGGGTATTTCTCAATCAGAAGAATAACTCTTGTTTTCCCCGCTGAATTTCTTTAAAAAGAGATTTTTGTAGGTCAGTATTAGGCAAATTCCACTCATGTTTATTTTCCACAGCGTTTTCCAGGGACTCCAGTGAAGGACAGGCTTGGGCTTTATGGGTTGTTTTTATGATCAATAACATAGCTTCCTCTTGGAAGGCTCGCCGTGCTACTGAAATCTTCAAGTCAAACACTTTCCTGTTAGAAGCCGTGAACGTGCTGACCCATGGCAGAATGGAAGTGACCAACAGCTTCAGTGAGCTGTTCAGTGAGCTGTTCACAGTGTTTTGAACAAATGACCAGGAACCAAGAAGTCCCAAATGTTACCGCAGTTTACAGGAGCGGCTATAAATCCCAAGTCTCGTCCGGTTGTTCTGAATCAGATGGGCTGTGCTTCAGTTACCGTTACACGGATGTCTCATCAAAGTCCAGTGGAATTATTGCGTTATTCAACTTATTACCTTTGTCCTTGATTCCATGGATTAGGTGCGTGGAAAACCTCATCCGTCACCAGGTATCAGCCTCCATGCTAGAACCTTCTTTAATCTGGCATAGGCTCTATCCAATTAAAATTCCTATGCTTACATTCAGACACACATGCTGGTTTGTTTTCTTCCTTTTTTTGTTTCAGTTAAACTGATGTTTGCTCGTTTGCTTGTTTTTTATTTTCTACGACTCCATTAGTTTTAGTGAAAATAAAATACCATATGTTTGCAGAGGTTTAGGGTTTTTTTCTCATTGCTTCTTGTTTTTGTTTGTTTGTTTTGTTTGGATGTTGTTGTTGCTGTTGTTATTTGGTGGTTGTTGTTGTTGTTTGTAAAATAGTCTCACTGGCCATTATCTTTTGACAAATGAGAACCCGGTGGATTCTGATGCAGGCGACCCCTCTGGGTAACAAAATTGACCGGCAAGAATGTGAGAATGGCTCTCCTTTGCTCCTCAAACCAAACCCCCTCCCCGTGGGGAGCCGCGGCTGTGAGCGTTCTCATTTTGCAGACTGGACCCGAGGCGCAGTCAGTTGACCAACACGACTCGGCCCGGGGGAGGTGGAGCCAGAGACACAGCCCAGCCCATCTCATCCTACTGTCATGATAGGTCCTGTTTAGCTGTCTTACTAATGTCAGGGATTAGACTCCATAGAAAGTAGCAGGTGTCCCTGTGTGAAGTGTGTGGGCTCCTGATCAGACCCATGTTTACCTTCTCAGCCTACATATAGCTGAAGTCCACATGAGCCAGTGACAGAGCATCTGAGGGCAAAGCCCATATTTCATTCATTCATTCATTCATTCATTCTCTCAACAGTCAGTGAGTGGCAGTGAGGTGATGGTCACAGCTCCCCCCCCCCCCACGTGCCCAGACATTGCAGAGAATCATAAGACTGAGCCCAGACCCCTTCCTACAAGACTTAGGGTATAAGCTGACCCCTTCTGCCAGCATCCCAGGCCACGCCGGTCCACAGGTGTCTCCTTCTCTGAGTTTCTGTACTTTGGTTTTTATTTGCCTTATTTGATACTCAGTGCGAGACACCTTTGTGCGCATTTGTCCTTTGTAATTCGTGGCCAGAAAGGTAGGGCTTTCAAAGCAGCCCTTGTGTATTTGTGGTCCCCTCCCACCCCCCAAATCACACTACTGCCTGTCAAGTCGGCGCTCAATAAACGCTTGCTAGCCTGGCAGGGACGACGAATGTGCATGTGCCTACGTGTGCCCACGACCCCTTCACCAGCTCCCTCAAAGCCCCTGTAACTCATGTTGGATCAGATCTGAAAACAAGTTGCCACGACCACTCCTCCTGGCCACACAGCATCCCCTGCTGTCAGGAATTACACCCACGGGGAGAACTGGCACACGCACACCCTCGTTTTTGGACCTGTGCGGCACATATTACCACCAGACACCGAGGACGGACCCGAACAAACGCATAAGTGGCATTTGTCTTCATTTCTACCATGAGGCGGTTGAATCGTAGTAAGAGAATGTCTTGCCCGTCCTTCGCAAGGTGTGATGGCACTTCGGGAATCGCGTCCTGGGAGAGCCACCTCAGAAGTCCCTCCCGGGGCGTGTTGTCTGCTCTCCCGAACCCCTGTCACCTGCCTCTTCTCTGGGCTTCTTCACTTTCTCTCTCACTCCCCACAGTAGGACGCCCTGTGGGCCGTGAGCGGTGTGCTCCCTCTGACGGCCCGGCCCCTGGCGTGGGGGCACTCGCTGCACCTGCCTGCCCAGTGGATGGGTGACCACATGAATGACGTGTCACTGCTTTGCTCCTTTTGTCAGCAGCATGCATGCCTGAATTCAATCTTTTTTTAATGTTTTTAATGTTTATGTTTGAGAGAGAGACAGACAGAGCATGAGCGGGGGAGGGGGCAGAAAGAGAGGGAGACACAGAATCGGAAGCAGGTTCCAGGCTCTGAGCTGTCAGCACAGAGCCCGACGCGGGGCTGGAACCCACGAACTGTTGAGATCATGCGTGGCCTGAGCCGAAGGTGGAAGCTCAACCGACTGAGCCACCAGGCGCCCTCATACCTTAATTCTAAATAAAACCCAAACGCTCATTTGATCCAAAATGTTCCATGTCTCTGATAAGCCTCCTGCCCAGTTTGTGCTCATTCTTCCCCCCACCCCCCCCCATCACCGTAGATACAAAAGCGATTGCAGGGGCTCCCGGGTGGTTCAGACCATTGAACGTCCAACTCTTGATGTCAGCTCAGGTCATGATCTCAAGGTTCGGGAGTCTGAGCCCCGCATCAGGCTCTGTGCTAACAGCCAGAGCCTGCTTCGGATTCTATTTTCCTCTCTCTCTGCCCTCCCCTGCTCGCTCTCCATCTCTCTTAAAATAAATTAAAATAAACTTTTAAAAAAGCCATTTCAAGGACACCTGGGTGGCTCAGTCGGTTAAGCATCTGACTTCGGCTCAGGTCATGATCTCATGGTTTGTGGGCTCGAGCCCTGCATCAGGCTCTGTGCTGACAGCTGAGAGCCTAGAGCCTGCTTTGGATTCTGTGTCTCCCTCTCTCTCTGCCCCTCTCCCACTCTATCTCTCTCAAAAATGAATAAACATAAAAAAAAAAAAAGCTTTTTTCAGAAGATGACACTGTTGAAGATCAGAGGAAAATAATTGGAGAAATACACAAACCCACCGAAACTCAGTTCCCAATAACACAGCAGGGGCAACATCACCTACCCACCTGAGTTCCCTTGTTTCACCTTTACATGAATTAAAAGGACTTACCCCTCCTACAAAGGCACTGAATGCTCCAGAAAGAGCCACAAGCCTCTGAGTAGAGCTGCTGGGGGGAAATGAAAGTGAAACTTGTTGAGAGTGAGTTCTGTGCTTGCCAGTCAAATTTAAATAAATAATCACGTGTTTTGACATATCACTTCTTTTTAAAAGAATTTTTTAATGTTTATTTATTTTTGAGAGAGAGACACAGAGCATGAGTGGAGGAGGGGCAGAGAGACAGGGAGACACAGAATCCGAAGCAGGCTCCAGGCTGTCAGCACAGAGCCTGACGCGGGGCTCGAACTCATGAACCGTGAGATCATGACCTGCGTCGAAGTCAGATGCTCAACCGACTGAACCACCCAGGCGCCCCTTGACATATCACTTCTAAATTAAACGCAACACCTCTTAAACTCCGGAATCAGCTGGGTGCTCCCAGGTGGCTAGTTTAAACGTCTACAAACCCCAAACCTCCTTTCGCACAGCCTGCTGCCTTTCCCCGCTTCCTATCTGCAAGCTGTCTGATGTTGATTTTCCTCCATGCCGTCAGAGTGCCCTCTTTTTCTTCAAGGTCAGTAGATGATTGAGCTGCCCCTGCGAATCACGCACTCGGTCCAGGCTGGCCCCCGCAGAGTGCACGCTGCCTCTTTCCAGGCGTAGGTGACAGGACTCAGTGACCGAGGCGGGAACGATGAGTTCGAATCCCTCCCTCCAGCATCTGCCTAGCCGTGGGCTGGGCCGCAGCTGTGAGTCTGCTCGGTGTCAGGTGCCCCTGCAAGTATTGAGCGTGAGGCTTGTGCCCGCGTCCCCTGTGCAGTCCCTGGCGCTAAGAGGCGGCAGGAAGTGAAACCCCAATCCGGTTTTCTCCAAATGGCTCACTCCGGGGCACGCTGCTTTTGTCCCAAGTCCTTGGATGGAACCTTTCCGAGCCATCGTTCCGTTTCAGGATACTTCTTCATGCCATCGATCTCTGTGAACAGTCCCTGGGAAACATCCTTTCAGGACATCTCGGGAGCATATAAAACGCAGCCTGAAAGCCTGGCACTCTTCTGGCATCCGCCACCGGCTGGGTGGCCTCGGCCAAGACGCCGCACTCCTCTGCGGTGACAACGCCTGTCCCCCGGATCCCTAATGTAGGTGTGCAGCACTCGGGGGCTAACGCACGGACAGACACCCTGGGCGCATGGGACTGTGCCCCTGCCCCACGCTGCTGTGGCCTCTCCACCTCCCTCAGCTTGGGCTCGTACTGGTGGGGCCCATAAGGGCCAAGGTGGGGACTCGTTGGGACCACAAAGCACGTCTGCCTCCCGCCTCACCGCGGGGCGCACACCGCCAAGATAAGGCTCATCTGTGCTTAACGGTCAGTCAAGTTTTTACCATCTGGGAGCTCTTTTCTCATGAAGACGACAGGTGTCCCGGGCGGACCGACACCACTAAGATGATGACGTTACTAAGCGCTGGGTGAACTCACCGGCGGCCGCCTCGTTAGGACACGGCAGCTCGGGAGCACAGAGTTCAGTGTCCGCACGCAACACCGTCATCCCGAAGGCTCACGTTCACGGCGGTCCCGGGATGGGGAGAACGTCAGTGCAAAGCAGCCTCAGAACAGCGGCCACAGGACACACGCAGCGATAATTGTCAGCGTGCCCCCATCACCAACAGTGCTTGTCTCTACAAAAGGAACAGGAGGGCACGGCTCAGGTCATGACCTCGCGGTTCGTGGGTTCGAGGCCCGCGTCGGGCTCTGTGCTGACAACTCGGAGCCTGGAGCCTGCTTCGGGTTCTGCGTCTCCCTCTCTCTCTGTCCCTCCCTTGCTCGTGCTCTGTCTCTCTGTCTCTCTCTCTCTCAAAAATGAGTAAACATTAAAAAAATGAACAGGAGGGTCATTACCTTGGTGAAATGTCCCTTTTGCATTCTAGACGCGTCCCTTCCCGGCTCAGTGGCCCACACTGGCTGCCCATCCTTCCATCCCATTCCTACAAGTGCAATGAAAGGAGTGACAGGACGAGGCCAGCGCCCTTGGGGACAAGTCTCTGAACAGGCCGTAGGTTACAAGAAGGAATCCATCAGAGCTGGAGTCGATCACCAGCTCTGGGAGTTGTGAAGTCACTTAAACCCTGGGAGCCTCCACCTGTGATGTCTAAACTGGGGACGTGGGACGTGTGCCTCTCGGAACCCGGGAGCCCAGAATGGCTCCCAGACAGGCACGGGAGGGGACAAGTTCACTTCCCGGCCGGCACTCAACACCCAGCGACCATTTTCTGCTTCAGTTCCTGGCTCGGTCCTGAGTGGTAACATCGTGTACATGGGGACCAGAACAACTTGGGTGTTTGTGAGGCCCGGGGGGAGCAGGTGGGTGGATGTCCCTTCATCAAGAGGCAGCAATCTCTGCAGGACAGCGGAGGAAGCGACGGTGATTCAGTTTTCCCGGGCTTGCACCCCACGGACCGCCCGTGACTCAGAACTTGGGCACCTGGGGTGAGGCAGTCGAGCGAGAGGCTGCACTTTCCCGCCCATCCTTACCGTGCTGGGAAAATCCGTCAAGCCTGACACACTTCACCGGACTTAATCTCCTAGGCATGTGCACACAGAGGAGCTGCACCCTTAACCTGACAGACAGAGGCCCGGGCGAGACTCCCCGAAGAAATGTGAGGCGTGCCCTTGAAAAACTGGCTCGTCGGCCATGACTTATCCCGTGGGAGGCTGCGTGGAGTCGTAGCGTGCGGTGGGGTTGGGCACCGAGTCTGAGTCCTGCCTGGCACATCTGCTCTGGCCGGCTGTGGCCAAGTCACCCGACCTCTCTGAGCCTTTGGGACAATAGCTGTGTAAAAAGGACTGTGTCTTCTTCTCAAACCTTCATGGGGACAACGAAACAAAACAACAAAAAACCTAACGGGGATTGTATAAAATATGTATTCGGCAAATACTGATTCCATTCTGTCCAAATGTAGGGAATTTACTTTCCTGGGGGTACAGAAAGGGATGGCCAGGGTACCACCATGGGGGACAGCGTCCGTCAGGTGCCGCACTGTCCTAGATTCGGTATTGTGAGGCGCAGAAGTGACAGGGACTGTGCTTTCGCCTTGCTGAGGACTATTGGCCAGAATAATTTATTCTCAGAATAATTATTTTTGGGGTAATTTTATATTAGCTTAAGTAGTATTCTCTAATGTTATTTTATCCCGCAGAGTTAATCCAGAGGATCCGTAAAGAAACTACGATCCTCATTTTCAAGACAGCTTATGACGTGCCTACGAATTCTCAGGCTTCAATCTATCCGGCTGCCACACACACAAGCCTTGGCTAAGTCCTGAGTGACAGGTAGCTTGCTTCAAGTACTCCCCATTAAAAACAATAAAATCCACAAACAAATGTAAAGGAGTATTGCGTAAGCTCTCCTAGGCTTAATAAGTAACGAATGCTTCTTAAAATATGTTGACATGGTAACGTTTTACACAGCACCGTTCACAACATAAAAGCCTGGGTTTGCAAATTTCTCCTCATTCGAAATCTACCTACTGGTCGTGGCCTCAATGGAAAGAAAAACAAACCTGTCAGCCCCAACCAGCAGGTCGCTGGGAAGGTTACGTACAAGTCCAGGGATGAGCTCTCCAAACGTTTCCCAAGAACCAATGCTGGAGCATGGTGTTACCTCGTAAGGAATTCGAGCTTAATTATTAGCATTAAAGAGAATTCTGAAGGCTGGTAACAATGGTCTGTTCCCTTTTTTTCCCCAAAGTGTGAAAAACCATACACATCGGGCCTTCTAATGTTTTGGGGGGAGGGGTACGGGTCAAAAGCTAGACTCCCAAGGAGGTGCAAAAAGTTGTGTGTGTGTGGGTGTGTGTGTATGTCCTGTTTTCTAACTTTGGGGAATTCGGCAAATCAAAAGCAAAAATCCAAGGGGTGAAAGGCGTGCACAGCTGGAGCAGAAACCTTGCGCAGATCACCTTGGCTTGCAATCTTTTGTGCAGCCCATTTGGTCTTTAACAAATTAAATAATATTTAATACATATGTATAACTTATTTTCTGCCGAGCCTTCCTTTCCGCAGTTGATGACGGTTTTATCTCAATTTACTTTGTTAGAAAGCCCTGAATGTGTAGTCCAGAAAGAAAACCAAAGGTCAGGGTCATAGGACTTTCTCTGCTTTCCCAAACATCCAGGAGAGAAGGTCAAGCTGAGCACAGGTAGGTCGGGTCTGGCGGAGCATCCCAGAGCAGGAGAAATGCCTTTCCAGGGCTTCACGTGCAGAGCAGGGAAATGCGGTGTTTTTACTATTTTGTTTTATCGTTTTCCAAGTCAAATCTAAATCAGGAGACAGAAACCAAGATGACTCGCGAGCTCTTGAAAAAAGGCAAGGCTCTTACAGAATCGCATGTTTTCGTGGGGTGGGGTGGGGGGGGGGAATGTGAGGAAGGATCCGTAATTTTTTTTTGCAGACTTTCGGTTCTGCTCTAACTTGGTGGAAAACATCGGTTCCCTCTTTCATTTCCTGTGTCGAGGGCCCCACGAGAGAACAGCCTCTCACATCTCTGCGTGCCCACCTCTGCCCTCCGTCCGGATGGAGGATTCTAATCTGTTCTGAGGAGCCCTCTCCAAGGTAGAGGCGAGCTTCGCACAGTGCAAGAGCGCCATGCAGAGAGTGCCATGATCATCCATCCCCACGCCCGCGCACGTAGCCCAGAACTCGGCACCAAATGCAGAAGTCATGGACGGGGGAAGATGCCATTTCAACTGTGCATGGAACTGTGGTTTTGAACCAGTGTAAAAATCAGAAGAATCAGGGGGAACTTGAAAGTCACCCAAGGCCTTTGGCTCAGAGATTAAAACTTGAGGCCAGAGCAATCATCGCCAGCCTTCAGTGTTCTCCTTAATGCTAATAATAATCTAGCCCCAATTCCTTAGTTAAGCGTGAAAGTGTTTCGGAAGAAAGGTGTCCTGGGCACAGAGGTGGCGGGTAGGAGTCTTGCCGGCCTCCCCTGCCTGAGCTGGACACACTCCCTCGAGCCCTCGTCATGACTAGCCACGTCCCCTGGCCGTGCACATGTCAAAAGTGTGAGAGGACATTTGTGGCCACTCAGGGGCGTTCTGAGAATTATCTAGAACATACTCGTTGTCTCAATTATGGATAAGGACCAGGAGAAAAAAAATCATGAAATGTTAGCTCTGTCATCTGGCCACAGAGCCTTGCCCTGCCTGATATTTGCATCTCAAAACCTTGTCAAGGCTGCAAGGTGCATCCTGGGTCTGATGCCTGGGGAACGAGCCAGGGGAGGGCATGGGCCGCGGCACCCAGGAGACTGTGCAGCAACCCAGCGCCCGGACCTTCCCCACCTCGGATGGGTGGGGGTGCGATGCACACAGCATCTCAGCCCCAGAAAGCGTAGGGGCCCAGGGGCGGGGGCCGAAGGAGGAACAGGCTTGCATGGATTGTACCCGCTTCCTTCCAAGTCTCACCGGGAGGTTCTTGATGTCTTTGAGGCAATGTCCATGTCTGTGCTGCTCCGAGCCTGGAAGCTGGCTGTGTCGGGACCTGGGCTTGGGTCCTGGCCCTGGGCAAGGCATTTTGACCTCGCTTTTCATCCGGAAATAGTCGTACTTCTCTCGTAAATGAACCTCGGTTGCGATAATATAAATACGTCACGGAGGCCCCAGTGAGCACGGGTTGCTGTTTTGAGCACACGACACGGGCTGCAGGAGGCCTGACCTGGTGCCAGGCCCGGGTGGGGACAAGGAAGGTCTCCTGGAATGGGACACCACCATTTTGTTGCCTAAGTTCTGAGAAGAGATTCTCGGGATGAGTTATTACTGTGCTTTTTAGAGTCTCCACTTACTGCTAAGGATGAGAAACCACAAGCTTCAGAAGTGACTGTGAGGTTTTCCCCTCATTCCAAAATCAAACACAGGATTCAGGGGTGCAGGGACCCACCGTGCTCTCCTGTGGAGCCCCTCGAGGACCTCAAACCATCGTTAATTAAGATTGTGTCAGTAAGGCCTGAAAACACACAAGGAACTTTCTCTCTGTCCCTCCCAGTGGCTGTAACAAACACCACAGACCGGGCAGCTTATCAACCACAGACATTTATTCCCCACAGTTCTGGAGGCTGGATGTCCAAGTTCAAGGCACTTGTACATTTGGTGTGTGGTGAGACCCCACTTCCGGGTCCCCAGATGTCTTCTGGCTGTGTCTTCACCTGCGGGAGGGGCGAGGGGCCTCCCCGGGGTCTCTTTCATAAGGACGCTGATCCCATCATGGGGGCCACACCCTCAGGACCGAATGACCTCCCACAGAGCCCACCTGCTGACACCGTCGCCTTGGGGGTCAGGCTTTCAACACACAGGGGACACAACCTTCCGTCCTCACGCGGCGGCCCCGGCCTGGCCGTGCAGGGTGCCGCTAGGATCCGTTTGCTCTCGGGCACCCTTCCTCCCACCTCCCCGCACAAAAGCAGCTGCTTAGCCGGAGGAGTGTGCCTGGATGTGTGTAACACAGGTGTGGTGTGCGAGACTTGGCCGCGGCCCCACAGCAGTCCTGAGCGCCCAGAAAGAGCCCGTGCAGGGAGGCGTTTACCTGCGAGGTGGGAGGACGCAGCGGAGACCGGTCCTGAGAGGACGCCTGGCTGTTCCTGTGCCTGAAGGCCAGCGGCTTCTCTCTCTCCATCTCAGCGTTCTTACCCGTCACGCTTTCCAGATGATTCCGTTTGCTCAAAGGTTCAGAGACCATGTGGGACAGCACCGTTGGTGCTGAAATAAAGAAAACAAATAGCTTCAGTAAAGGCCGGGCACCAGTGTTTCTTTTCCGTCCTCCTGGGGTGCTGGCTCAAAACCCGGCCTCCCCTCCGCATTTCTTGACTCCGCTTCCCCCCGGTGGGAGCTGATCTGCAGGGATAGAGAAGGAGTGAGGGGGTCCGGGGCCAGCGCTTACTGGTCAGACCCAGAGACGGAGCGGGCTGCCCGGCCAGGCCTGCCCCTGTGACGGCAGAAAAACGCAGGATGTATCCCTTTCCTGCGTGCACTGGGGCTACCTCCGAGCGGACACGGGGACACAGGGCTCCAGGGCCCCAGAGCGAGGACGCCTCGGATTTAGGTCCCTTTCAGCAAAACGATGTCCACCGGCCATGGGACAGACCCAGGCCCCCGTTAACACTGGAAGACATTCCCTGTTTTCAGAGTGTATGTGACATTCTTTAATTCTCCACTCTTTGCTGGCGATGTCTGCTCGGCTGTAAGCAGGAACCTATGCAAGAGGCTCCCTTACAAAACCTTGAGGTCGTAGCCGTCTTTCGTTATCTGCTTTTGAGTAAGCGGGACACTTTCTTCTCACACGTCCCTACTTCCCCAAACAGCACCAGCACTTTATTATTATTGTTTTAAGTTTATTTATGTATTTTAAGACAGAGAGAGAGAGAGAGAGAGCACAGGCAGAGGAGGAACAGAGAGAGAGGGAGAAAAAGAATGCCAAACAGGTTCCACACTGTCAGCAGAGCCCGACGTGGGGCTCAGACCCACAAACCACGAGATCGTGACCTGAGCTGAAATCAAGAGTGGGACGCTTAACCGACCGAGCCACCCAGGTGCCTCAGTACTTTATTGTTTTTTTAATGTTTATTTATTTGGGGGTGCCTGGGTGGCTCGGGCTGTTGAGTGTCTGACTTCGGCTCAGGTCATGATCTTGAGGTTCATGGATTCTAGTCCCACATCGGGCTCTGTGCTGACAGCTCAGAGCCTGGAGCCTGCTTCCGATTCTGTGTCTTCCTCTCTCTCTGTTTCTTCCCCGCTTTCACTCTGTCTGTCTCCCTCTCAAAAATAAATAAACATTAAAATAAATAAATAAATAAATAAATAAACGTTTATTTATCATTGAGAGAGAAAAAGAGAGAGAGGGAGTGTGCACAAACCGGGGAGGGGCAGAGAAAGAGAGGGAGACACAGAATCGGAAGCAGGCTCCAGGCTCTGAGCTGTCAGCACAGAGCCCGATGCGGGACTCGAACCCACGAACCATGAGATCATGACCTGAGCTGAAGTCAAGAGTCAGATGCTCCACTGACTGACCAGTCAGGTGCCCCCAGCATCACATTTTAAATCCAGAATGCCAGAAGCCTGAAGGACTGTTGTTACAGAAGGAAATGGTGGTTGTCCGGGAACTGCGGATCCCCTGAGTTGTTGACAATGACCATGGGTGGAGGCCCTGGGGCTGCAGCCTAGACCAGGGTTCTGTCCGTCCGTTTGTCCTGTGTCTGTCTGTCTATCTAAAGAGCAGGACTTAGACATTATCCAGGTAAACAGAACTCGGGGAACTTCCATCACTAGGCTTTCCAACGATCTTCAGGAGCTTAGCTGTACTGTTTGATTCGTGACCCTTCACGAAAGATATGTGTCCTTTCTGTTAGTGACCTCATCACATGGCTGTTGGTTTGGGGGCAACCCCAGTGGGAAGCTGTCCAAGGTCCTAAGGAAAATAAAACTTCACCCCACCCCTGAGTGTTTCCACAGTGATGACTACAGATGAGCGACCCCATTGTGTGTGTAGTGTGGATGTCCCCTTTCCACGCACCAGACAGGGACCACCCCCACCACCCCCCCGCCCCCGTATGTGAGAATTCAGACAGTGATGGTTGCCAACGGCCTGACTGAATCACCCAGCAGCCCGGTGTCTGAGCTCACACAATGCTGTTGGGCAAATCTCAGTTGAGTCAGCCTCAGTGGGTCCCTCTCCAGACAGAAGGTGATGGGAAGGCTGGCGGTTCCTTTTCACCTGCAGGCAGGATGGTAACATCTGACTCAACCGGCAGGGACGATTGGTTAGCTTCTGGGAGCGTCCTTGCATGAATCACAGACAAGAAGGCTTGGCGAGGCCATTTTTAAATTTCGAATTCTACGAGAAAATAAGACTGTTCATACAAGCGAGTGCCCTGTCCTCAGAAACACGAAGGCACTTAGGTTTCATGGCGAACGTGGGTTAGTGGTTGTTGGCTGGCTCACAGGCTGTCCTTCCTGAAGATCTGAGTCTGCTCGATGTGAAGTGGGTTCTTCCCCAAGATGAAGAATAATTTTCAGACCCTCTCCTGCCCCTCCAGGTGGAGTTCTATCCACAGATGCCCCCTTCACTCACTTCGCGGCTGGGGACCAGGGCTAGAAAAAAAATAACTCTAATCATGAATTTATTTGACTTTACTTCTTTATATTAACCAACTGCAAAGATCATACATTGACGTATTACTTTTGTTAGTCACTCTGAATTTAAATTTGTCTCCACGCAATAACTCAGGTGCAATGCCCCAAACGGTGAAATCATAGCAAGTATTTATTCAGGGTTCATTGTGCACAAGACACTAAGATGACTGATTTATACTGTTTCACACTCTGGGAAACTCTGAAGTAGGTGCTGTTTTTATCACACTGTTATGGACGGGGAAACTGAGGCTTAGAGAGGCTCTCACGGAGCTGGGACACTGACTGCATTGGTATGGTTTTTCTCTGCAAATCGGAAGGTCAGCTTTATATCACAGCATTGCCTTCCTCGTCATTTTTAAGGAAAAACCTGGGTGGCTCAGTCGGTTGAGCGTCGGATTCTTGGTTTTGACTCAGGTCATGATCTCAAAGTTTGTGACTTTGAGCCCCGCATCAGGCTCTATGCTGGCAGTGTGGAGGCTGCTTGGGATTCTCTCTCTCTCGCTCTCTCTCTCCCCTTCCCCTGTTCATGCTCTCTCTCTCTCTCTTTTTCTTTCAAAGTAAATAAACATTAATAGAAATTAAGGAAAAACAGCTTTTTAACTTAGTCAAGAAAATACTGCTTTATAAGCTCTGACTTAACTCCAGAGCAGTGAGTAAGTTCATACAATGGTAAGATTCATTTAAGACCCTATGACTAGGGTTATAGATACGGATACAGATAGAGATAGAGATACATAGATATAGATAAACATTTCTTATATGCATGAAAGAATTCACGGATAACATACATAAATATCAGACCCCTTTCACTGTGAATAGTTTAGACTGTTTTCTATGGACACTTCAGCCCAGATAATTCTCTGTCGTGGGGGGGCTACCCCGGGCACTGTTCAGGTTCACACTCATCCAGGGCCCGGGCTCACTAGATGCCAGTAGCATGCCACCCCCCGGGGTTGTGACAACCTGAATGTCTCCAGACGCTGTGCAGTGTCCCGCGGTGGGGGCAGCGAGAGGGGCCCCCGTCACCCCCCGCTGAGAACCACTGGTTTGGGCGGTGAGGACAGAGGCCCCATCTGAAACACAGAATGCGTTGGTGGCAAATATTCCGACAGTCGTTTGCGCGGCAGGAGGAGACTAGACAGTCCTATCTCTTCACATGCCACCGCCATGTAGCCCGAGCACATGGCTCACCCCAGAAAGTTTTCTTTCCTCTGCTCCAAGACTGTGCAAGAGTCTTCAACTGCCCACTAGGCTCTCAGGACTCTGCCCACGAAAGCTCTAGTCTTTCCCGGGATCTGGTCATGTTGTGTGACCCTTTGCCCTAAGTCTTCTTCTTCTTCTTCTCTCTTAAGGTTTTTCTTCTTCTCTTAAAACAATACAAAACAACCCAAGAGCACCATTGTTGGCTTGCCTCTCACCCCTGGGCTGTTTTATGGGCTAACTTCTTCTTTCTTCAGAATACCTGGAAGAAAACCCTCACAAGAAATTGACTTCAGAATAGTAGGTTCTCTTGAGTCCTCGGAATGGTTTTTGTCATCCAGACCACCTGGTGATGAGAACTTTCGTGTAAACGACACAAGCACGGTCTAAAAGTACCCGCTGGCGCATCTCACAGGACACTTGCATTGTGGATGCAGGTAGACGGTCCTGCATCAGGGCCACTGGGTACCAGGTGCTGAGATGACGATGCCTGGCCCCAGGAGCTGCCCCATCCTTTCCGAGGCCCAGGGTGGTGGACAGGAATTTCTCCAAGAAACTAGTCCCCCTTTCGCTACGATTTTGTCTTCACCTGCAGCCCTGGTTCCCATATAATATCGGTACATGGGGATTTCTCTCCCGAGTCCTGCCTTAAAGTCAGTTTTCTGGGTCACTTTCTGCCTCTTTCCAGTCGCATGTATGTCTCAGACCTCAGTGAGGTATTCTTGAGAAAACTGGTCGATTCAAACCCCTGAAACCGAAACTTAGCCTAAGAGCTCTGGTTCTTAAATTGTTGTTGTCCGTTGTATGGTTCAGAACGAGTTTCTATTCAGATCGAGGGTAAAAAGGTGAGATCAAATTCAAGAAGATGTAAGACTTATTTTTAAGAGATTTACATATTCTAAGATTTCTGAAATCTTTCACAAGGGAGACGAATCTTAAGGAAGACATTCTGTGTTATTTTTAACTGAGGTGAGAAACATTTCCTGATATTAGTTTCTTACAATGGAAAATAATTTTTTTACTGCTTATTTATTTTTGAGAGAGAGAGAGAGACAGACAGAGACTGAGTGTGAGCAGGGGAGGGACAGAGACAGAGAGAGAGAGAGAGAGAGAGAGAGAGAGAGAATCTGAAGCAGGCTCCAGGCTCCGAGCTGTCAGCACAGAGCCTGATGCGAAGCTTGAACCCACGAGCCGTGAGATCATGACCTGAGCCAAAGTCTGATGCTCAACCAACTGAGCCACCCAGGCGCCCCTGGAAAATACTATTTTTTTATGAAAAAGACTTATGTGAAGGAATTTAATGAAAAAAAGCATATTCTAAAATAACGCCTAAAATTGTCTTACCCTGCACCAAATTTATTATTGATTAATAGAAATCAGGGAATAACAGGACTGGAATATACCACAATGGAGAAATTTGTCCTCGTACAAGAAAATCAATAGTTATCAGTCTTCTTCCTCCACAATAGCTGATTACTATTATCTTTTCAAGCTCTCCCACTCAGAACCATTTTAAATATTATACGACTCACAGGACCTATTTTTCTTAGTCCCCTACATGGTGTTAACTCAGTTAAATATGGTATTTGCAGTCCTAAAACAGACCTGATAAAGCACTTGGCCCTCAGCTTAGTTTCAATGTAAGACTCGTGCAGGGTTTTCTTATAAAATCGAGCAATATGACATCGCATTCTTTGCTCCAATATGGCCTGATAACACTGATTTGTGTCCCCAGTTTTCTCCGTGTGAATGAAAACCCACAGAAATGCTTGAAACAGCATTGGATTCCGTGAGCTTCTTATCTGAAAGCTTTGCAGCCTGGCTATTATGACTTATCTCAGATATCGAAAGGAACCCAGCTCCAGGAAGTAAACTTCAGCCGAGCAGCATGACAAACTAGGCCAGCCTGTGCCCCAGTCACCCTCTCCTTCCGGGTCAAGGTTCCCACAACACTGGATTCCAACCAGAGGCCTCAGTTTCACCCCTGGGTGGTGGGAGTTGGTCCCCGTGTGTGTGTGTGTGTGTGTGTGTGTGTGTGAGAGAGAGAGAGAGAGAGAGAAGTATGTTTTCTTTATCAGAAACCATTGCCTCTATGGGATTGTGATTTCTATAGGTACCTGCAGCCTGAGCTAAGTTTGAGGCAGAGAAAATAACAGACACACAGAAAGCTTTCTCTCTCATGTTTAGGGATAAAGACTTCGTCTAGCTGTGTCAATTCAACCACCCATGTTTTTTTTTTTTTTCTCTCTCTCTCTCTTTCTCTCTACCCATACCCTCCTTTTAATATCTTGCTACAAGGATTGGACATTCACTGCATGTTTAAGTTAACTACTCTATTTCACGTAGCTGAGAATTTAAAGTATCTTAATAGGAATGTGAGTGAAGCAATCCACTCGCAGCTTGAGAACTCCCTATTTAATTTTTCAATCCTAACACAGACAGACAGAAGGGGAGATAGGCGGTCAGATGTATTGATACAGAAGCATAATAATGTGACCAAAAATTAGCCCGAAAGAAGCCAAAGAAACAGTAGCAAAAATAGAAAAGAAACATTGAGCTTGAACTCCCCTATTAGAACTACTTCTCCTGTATTAATCATAGGAAGTTCTCAGCATACAGATATTAGTCAAATATTCCTTAAAAATTCAAGCCCAGGGGTGCCTGAATGGCTCAGCCCGTTGAGCGTCCGACTTCGGCTCAGGCCATGATCTCGTGGTCCGTGAGTTCGAGCCCCACGCTGGGCTCTGTGCTGACAGCTCAGAGCCTGGAGCCTGCTTTGGATTCTGTGTCTCCCTCTCTGTCTGCCCCTTCCCTGCTTGTGCTCTGTCTCTCTCACAAAAATAAATAAACATTAAAAAAGAAGAAGGAGAGGAAGAAGAAGAAGAACAAGAAGAAGAGAGTCTGAAAAAAAAATTCAAGCCCAAACACACAAAGAAATTTTAGTTCCTTTGTTAAATATCAGCTATCAAAAAAGTACTTGGAGAGAGCTGTTTTCAGTCCTTGGACAAGGGCCAAACAATCCATGATTTGCACTGGGGACAAAGAAAGGCCAGTCTTTCTGTTTCCTTCCGCACCATTCCATCGGTAGAGTGCCTGGCACTCGGAGAAACCCAAATTTCAAGACAGCTTGTGGCTGAGCCGGTCCCTTGGGGGGCCCCGACCCCATCTCGGGGCTGCCGGCTGGGCCGAGGGTCAGCTGTCAGCCCTAAGTGGGCCATTGGCTTTAATAGGCTCTCTGACGTCGCTGAGCCGCGGCGAAGAGGTGAGGTAACACAATTTTAGACTCAGTCTTAAGCCCAGAGGATGTGTCCAGTTGGCTACTACTTTATTTATATCCTTAAAACATCTTTACAAATCTAATTAATGGGAAATCAACTGTCACATCCGTCTTTTAGAAATCAAATCTCAGGTGTCTGGATTCAATTTAGTCGTGCGTTTCCTGATGGTTCAGGTTTTACTCGATGCGGCTCTCCGGCCGTCCACCGTGTTCCCCTGGCCCTGTCCACAAGCTCGGGAACAACTATTTTTAGAGCCAGGCGAGCCCCAGGGCGTCAGACGGTAAATTATTAGCTGTGACTTTAAAAATAGTCATGGAGCCACTTTGGGCACATTTCTTCCTCCATAGCATGTGGACTTGAACGTACATCCTACCTGATGGGCAGTCCAATCCCTACAAATAGAAGGAAACCAACCAGAAACGCTCCCCACAGCTGCTGCCTCTGAGCCGGTCTGAGCTGTAAACTCCTCTCTGGGTCTTACTGGGGCCTCACAGTGTTTAGCAAACAGACACTCTGGGCAGGGGAGGAGGCCGCATGCCTCTGACAGGTTCTTTATTCTGTAGGAACACACAGCGGTGGGCAGCCGGCCCGCCGTCAGCAAGGGCTCGCTCTGGACTGTTTTCTATGTTGTATTTCTTGCTCCGTATTTGTTTCCATAAGGTGATGTCAGCTGAGGACAGAGCATTAGCTCCTGGAACCAGCCTGTGCATTCTGTATCTCGGCTAACACTTCTGCTGCCAACTGTTGCCTCCTATCTTCTGTGAGTCGTCGACCGTCAAAATCGTATCATTCAGGGGCACGGGGGTGGCTCTGTTGGTTGAGCGTCCGACTTCGGCTCAGGTCAGGATCTCGCGGTTCGTGGGTTCGAGCCCCGCATCGGGCTCTGTGCTGACAGCTCAGAGCCTGCCTCGGATTCTGTGTCTCCCTCTCTCTCTGCCCCTCCCCCGCTTGTACTCTTTCACTCCGTCTCTCTCAAAAATAAATAAACATTAAAAAAAACTTGGGGCGCCTGGGTGGCTCAGTCGGTTGAGCATCTAACTTCGGCTCAGGTCATGATTTTGCAGTTTATGGGTTCCAGCCCCACATCAGGCTCTGTGCTGACAGCTCAGAGCCTGGAGCCCGCTTCGGATTCTGTGTCTCCCTCTCTGTCTGCCCCTCCCCTGCTTACGCTCTGTCTCTCTCTCTCTCTCTCTCTCTCTCTCTCTCAATAATAAACATTTTAAACAATTAAAAAACAATAACTTTTAAAAATGGGGAAGATTCCATAGTCACCATACCATCTCATCTTCTCCCTTAAAAGAGAAAAGAGTGTTATTCCAGATTCCTTGTTTTACACCCAGGAAACTGAGGCCGGGAGAAGGGATGTGACCAGGAGCGCACTGTGGGGCATCTCATGGCGCCTGAGGCCTCCTGCCTCGCCAGCGATCCCCCGATCCCCCAGATGCGGCTGCGACACAACAGTTTTCACTCATCAGAGTGTCCCTTCCAGAGGAATTGTTTGGGAAGGAAAGGAGAAGAGACAGTGCGGGAAAGGTGGGGAATTCAGATCGCCCGTGACGGCGTGTCACATACTCCTGCAGGGTCACAAATCCTGTCTGCACTCACGCCCGAGGGAGAGGACAGCATCCTACTCATTTCTGAAAAGGAAGAAAAGAGAGTAGTAGTCAGAAGCTTTCATTTGGGTACGCTTTTTATTTTTTTCCGGGGGAGCGCTGGGGGGATGGGTAGAGGAAACCCTTTCGTTCCAGATTTTAAAAAGGAAGGCGTCCTAGAAGTGACAGGTGGCAATATCGTCGACCACTGTTTGTTCAGCTTTCGCCAAGTTAGAGGTCAACCTCCAGTTGTCGATGGGGGAAAAGTCTAGTGAACAAAATATCCTTATCCTTAAATATTATCTTGCAAAAATATTTACTGGGGGGTAAACGTAGAACATTGTGCTGATAATGAGACGCACAAAATTCGAAACTGCGGCCAATCCCACGAAACAATACCCAGGAAGAGGCCTTGTTTCCATCAGCCCTGGTGGGCTTGAGCCGGTATTTAGAAGTTTGCCTGCGGCTCTGGTCCTTGTCGTGAGCTTCCGGCTTCACGGGCCACCATGCTTCTTGGCCACATGGATTATTTTTTATTACTCTCCCAGGGTGAATGTAAAAAAGCTTTTAGTTTACATAATAACCTAAGCGTCACTCCTGAAAATCAAACTGGGTTAAAGCCGTATTCCTGTTTGGGAGAACATTCTCACTCCCCCCATGTTTGTTCATCTCATTTCCTGAAAGCCTGGGTGTCTCCCAGACCCTTCGTTCCCAGTGAGGAGGACAGTGAAAACAGACGCATGCAGCAAGGATCAGGACAACTCGGGGTGGAGGATGAAGTAACCTCTGTGCGCCCCAGGAGCTCAGAAGCAGCAGTCTGGATGGATTCCCCGCTTGCACACCGCCCGCCCGAGCGTCGTATCCAGGGGCCTGGGGTCACCATCCCGCCTGGTGCTGTGGACGCATCCTGTGCTCAGTCCTTCGTGCCCAGATTGCTGCCGTGGCCTCCTGGCTGAGTCCGTGTCCCGGTTCATTCCGCCCACCTGCACCCGCTGAGCCTCCCCTGGTCTCCAGGACGCCCTGTCTGAAAGAGGACTTCAGCTGCCTCCACTTTGGCCACAGACTGTCTAGTTGGGGTCTTTCCAGCTGGTCCCTGGGCTCAGATGGAAGATACTGTAGGCAAAGTAGCCCCTGATGGAACTAAAGTGCCCGCTCACCCGGCAAAGACTGTCCCCAGCCAGTAAGATCCCGCCCGTGACTGACCCCAAGACAGCGGTCTGTTTGACCTTCACTGTCCGCCAGCAGGTGCCCACCCACCTTTGCCCCACATTTTCCGTATGTAAACCTGGAAGTGTGTGCAGTACCTTGGAGATAGTCAAAAATATTTAAACACCTCTAGTTTACGCAATGAAATGCAGAGGCATCGGGGGTTGGGGGGGGGGGGGAGCCCTGGCTGCCAAGAAGTCTCCAATGGCACCTTCCGGGCAGACATGCTGTGCAAGGTGCATTTGAGCCTTTGACAATGTGTTTGGACAGTGTGGTCTAGGTGGGTAGATAATAGAATGAGAAACAGAGGTTTCAAGCATCCATCAGTCCAAATTTTACAGCCATTACTGAACTTTAAAACGCATTTCTCTTGAAGGCGGAGAAACTCAGGCTCACGTGGTTGAATGATTTCCGTGAACATCTAGGCAGCTGAGTTAGAATTAGGACCCAAGCATCCAGGTCCCATCCAGGGCTGTGCCCCGAGCCCCCAGGCCTCTGCATTTTATCTTGTAAACTATAGATGTTTACATATTTTTGACTAGCTACAAGATACATACTCATTTTCATATCAGCGAAAAAAATAAAAGGAAAAAAACAGAGAACAACTCACCATGCGGTGTTAACCATAGTCACAGATCCTACCAGGCTTTCCATTGTTTTCTCCCTTACCTGGTTTTACCACACAATCTTATTTTGCTGTTTGGAACCTGACTCTTTCTTATAAAAGATCATGAATATCCTTTCAATTCAATGCGTCTGACTCTACAGGACCACGTATCCAAAATCCCTCGGAATTTCCTAAGGGATCAGAGCAATCAAGGTGTCTTTTGTTAGGTTAACGAAGTGACTTTTGGACCCCTTCGGAGGTTGGGGCTGGTTGCCAGGGGAACGGACCAGGTGATTGGAACTTTCAGTCCCACCCCTTCAGACCTCGGTGGAGGTTGAATCCATCACCAAGGTCGATGATGTAATCAAGCATGCCGAGGTAATGAGGCCTCCATAAAACACCAAAGGAAGGGCTTAGGAGAGCTTCCAGGTTGGAGAACACGTGGAGTTTGGGGGAGAGACAGGTCCCCTGAAAAGGATGTGAGTTCCATGTGCTCTGGCCATACCTCATCCCACGCATTTCTTCCATCTGGCCCGTTCCCAAGCTGTATCCTTTCAGGATAAACCTGTGATCTGGTAAGTGAAACATTTCTTTGGGCTTGTGAGCCACTATCGAATTAAGTGAACCCAAGGAGGGGGTCGTGGGAGCCTCCGGTCCACAGTCCCGTCGGTCAGAAGCACAGGGGACAACCTGGACCTTTGACCAGCGTCTGAAGTGTGTGTGTTGGGCAGATAAATCTAGTGTATTTTATAGTCTCCATGTTGATGGGTATTTATACTGTTTCCAACTTCATTATGCTTTCAAGGTAAACATTTCCTTCACAGTTTTATATTGGTGTTCCTTCCGCTTGTGAGTGAATTCCTGAGACGTGGGTACACGGCTGAGAGCAATAGAGCTGTACTGTTTATTTCATAGGCTGGTTTCCGAGTCTAACAGACTTTTAAGCAAAAGTCTGCTGTGGCACGCTTTTGAGTTTGATAGTAAGGTCTTACTTCATTATATATTATATATTATATATTATATAATATTATGTTATATAATACTTTAATACTTCTGTATTCTTGTACATTAGATGCTTGTCTTTTTGCCCAGTGTTCCCTGTGTTTCATGGGGACGGAACGGAAAGAAGCACCTTCTGAGGGTGGAAGGGGGTGGTCTTCTTTTCTGTCACGCCCATCACCTGTTTGAGAATGCAGCTAAAGTAAAAAGCAGGAAGAAAACCACAGGCCCAACATGGAGTCACTCGTGCTAGCTCAAGTAACCAGACTGGGCCTTTCTGCCTACTCTAAGTGCAGTTTCAACCTCCTCCAGGAATGTAGACTTAACTGGTCATCTGGGAACTTGGCGGTCTGTACCTTGAGGTACTCTGTCGTCGTCTGGGCCCTCACCATCCTCCCCAACCCCCACCAAAGGAGGATGAGGTCACTGGCCCTGTAGACCTCCTGCCTCTCCCCCTCCCCGAAACCTTACTTTTCTTGGGCTAATAATAACTCCTTGCCCCACCCTCTTTCCTATGAAAAACTTGAGTTTTATGCACCTCTTCTGCTCACCAGCTGGGAGGCTGCCCTACTCACGACTCACTTACTAAAGCCAACCACATCTTCAAATGAATTTTTGTTCTTAACAGTGACAAGACTGTTATGAGAAATGAAGGATTGGGGAAAATAATTTAACTCTGAAGATTAAGAACATTGCGGTTCATGGAGTCCCCAATTAACAGAGATTATTGGTTCTAATGAGTGACGACCGGAAAAGGGACAGCTACATTCAATGTATGGCAAGAATGATGTGGTCTGCCAGCTCTCGGGTGTGTGAATGCCCAGTGCTTGTAGATCTCTGTGCATGAGGTCTCATGCACCAGGAGCAAATGAAGGGACACAGTCCTTTCTCACCTGACTGGCTGGCGATAAATATTCTGGGGGATTATAGGGATGGGTAGTGACTGTAAGATTTTTAGGAGAAAAACAATGTTTTTACATTGTAATTTAATGAAGAGCTCTTTTGAAAGCCTGGGATTGTTTTAATACGACAGAAGATGGCAGGGTAAAATAAATGTTTCTCACTTTCAGTGCTGGAGGTCAAGGGCAAAGCCTTATTCATCCCGGATCAGCAACACCTCTATTGGCGAGTGCCCGATCAATGTTCACTGGTGTCGCTGGGATGGATAATTAATTGTCCTTCCTCCCTATTCATTGAAGCTCCTTTATGACTCTCCTTCCTGCACATTTAATCCAATCAGCATTATTGATAAAGATATTATGCGAGGCATTGTCATTGTTTCAACCTTCCTTCTCCTCCCATAAATCCTACTTCCTGTATGATATTGATGGTACAATTTCAAAATGTCAAGACAGTTTTTTACAGGAGTCTGAAAGTTAATTGAGAAAAGTAGGAAGATGAAGAAAATGACAGGCATAGATAAAATAGACGAGTCCAGGAAAGATAAAACAAACAAATAATAAAATAAATCATTTTAACCAAAGAAAAGTAAATACTAGAAGTTATAAAAACAAAACAATATTTTTCTTTTTTAGATTTATTCTTATTTTTTGAGAGAGAGGGAGTGCAAGTGGGGGAGGGGCGCAGAGAGAGAGAGAGAGAGAGAGAGAGAGAGAGAATCTTAAGTAGGCTCCACACTTGATGAGGGGCTCAACATGGGACTCGACCTCATGACCGGAAGATCATGACCCGAGCCGAAATCAAGAGTTGGGATGCTTAATCAACTAAGCCGCCCAGGTGCCCCAACAGTATTTTTCAAGCCTAAAGAACACGAGCTTGTAGACCAGGAGACCCACAAAAATACCAAACTATTCAATTAAAAGACCCACATCTAGGCACGTGCTTGCCTTTCACATAACCTAGATTAAAAGGAGTTACTGAAATATTCAAGACCGAAAAAAAATCACTAAAATAAATAAGTACATACACACATACATACATTGCATCAGCAGTATTGGATGCAAAATGCACTAAAGCAAAGCTGTCAAATTATGGACAGAAAATTATTGAAGTATTTGTTGGATATAGCTACTCTGTCTTTTGTGCCTACACTAAGGATATTTATTCTACGTAATAGTAATGTATTAAGCAACACAGTTCGACACAATCACTCCTCTGCCCATTTCAGGTATTTTGAGCTATTAGAGGAGAAATCCTAAGCAAATGATTATATTGGTTTTCTCTTAAAACTTCATCATCAACAGGAGTTAATGTGGGTAAAGAGGACACACTGATTTTTTTTTCCCTCTACCAAATTTCCACTCATCTGTTGACATAGATAGCCAGTAACAGTCTTCCTTTAAAGCTTTACCGACTTTCAGGTTTCTTTCCTGAAGGTTAAAATATTTTTACTCATTCATTCATGCATTTACTGAACAAGCATTTATGGAAGGCACACCATACACCATCCCCTGTGATAGGGCAGCTGGTGCATAAGTCAAATAAAATGCTTGTCTTGTCTTGACAGACCTTACCATCTGTAACCTGAGTGGGGGTAGTCGCTCCAATAGCCACGTAAGAAAATGGGGGATGAAAATCCAACTTGATTAGCGCTGTGGTCTAGTATGAAAAGTGGGCTGAAAAGCTCACGGGCTGGCTGGCTGTTTCAAATAGGAAATAGGGACAGCAGAGAGATCTTCCTGGAGGTGATGACATTGTACAGCAGTCTGGAATTTTAAAAAAGGAGGTGTCTAGTTGAAACAAACCTAAGAAGCTGGAAGAACTTTTCTGCACAGAGCACGTCTTAAATTCACAGTGTAGATGCCAGAGGCTTGTGGTGCATAAGGACCCCCTCTTGGGTGAGGGCTTAGAGACGGGGGAGAGGCGAGCTCAGCAGGGCCTAGATCAGTAACACCTTGACTAACTTGCTAAGTAATTTGGACTTTCTTTCTTCATGCCCAGCATGGAGCCCAACGTGGGGTTTGAACTCATGACCCTGAGATCAAGACCTGAGCTGAGATCAACAGTCGGATGCTTAACCGATTGAGCCACCCAGGCGCCCCATAAGTAATTTGGATTTTATCTTGAAGAAAGATCCTGGAAGCATTGAAATGTTTGAATGGGGGAGAGACATAATCAAATGCATGGTTGATTAGAAAGACGCTCTAGTGAGTATAATATTTAACCTTGGGCAAAGAGGTCAGTTAGGCTGTTTCCACGGAACGGACAAGAATGATGGAAGAATAAACCATAATATGAAATCAGCAAAGAGAGAAATAGAGGATTCAAGAGATATAGCCATGGTCGTTTTGAGAGGATTTCATGGTCAATTGTTACATGGAGCTTGAGGGGAGAAAGAGGGCAAGAATAATTCTGGGGTCTCTGGACTAAGCAGGTGGGTAGATGGTAGGCGATTTTGAAAAAGAATAGACACGGGTACGGGATAAATTTCAAGATAAATTTCACTGGGCACTAGAGGGAGGAGTTCCTTTTCTTTTTCAAACAAAAGGTCTCGTATTTATTACTGAACCAACAGAAGCAGAAACATGGAAACAGGAAAAATCATTTTCCCCATAAAACATCCAGTTGTTTGGGCGACGTTTGCAGAGTGTTACTAGAGGAGCAAAGGACCTCGACACAGCATAAATCTGCGTGCTATCTCCTGCGTGACTCCGTAGGGACCAGCCTGTTCTCGGGTGTTTCCATGGAAACAGTTGGTGACGAAAGCATAGCGTTGGGACAGGTTCACCTGGGGAAATGTGTGAGGAGATCACCTAGGGAGCTCGAACTCTCTGGGGGGACCAGGGGAAAAGGATTCCAAGGATGACCGAAACTGGAATACCAGAGAGGGAGCAGAGAGTTCCAGAGTATGGGAACGGACAAAGTTTCGGAACAGAGACTGGCCAGCAGTCTTTCATTTTGCAGAGACAACTAGGAAAGATAACGATAGAGTTTGTTGTATTTATCAGCGAAGAAACCATCGATGCCCTTAAGCAAGACTTTAGTCATACAGAGAAAGACAGAGGCCATATGTTTTCACTCTTATGTGGATCCGGAGAAACTTAACAGAAGACCATCGGGGAGGGGAAGGAAAAAAAGAAAAAAAAAAAAAAAACAGAGAGGGAGGGAGCCAAACCATAAGAGATTCTTAAAAACTGAGAACAAACAGGGTTGATGGGGGTGAGGGGAGGGGGGAAAGTGGGTGATGGGCATCGAGGAGGGCACCTGTTGGGATGAGCACTGGGGGTTGTATGGAAACGAATTTGACAATAAATTTCATATTAAAAAAAAAAAGAAAAGCCACCATCAAAAAAAAAAAAAGACACATTTACCATCAATAATTCTGTGTCTGAAAACATGTTGTAAAAGCTTTTAGGATACAGCTTTTGTCACTTTTTACTTTTGGAATATCCATTTCCATATTAGAGAACATCTCGGTGTCTGTGCTTCATGAGATCTTCCCCATCCTCGTCTAAGACACCGGCCATTTTTTTTTTCAACTCTTTTATTGTGCTGAGTTTTCTTTCTCTCTTCTTCCAGTTCTGTTATGTTCTATTCCCAGCCATTTACTGGGATAAAAAATACAATCCTTTCGTTTGAATGTTCATTTTGTGGCTCTTTTGGCCTTTCTTCCTCCTCCCTCCTCTCTCCTCCTTCCCTCCCTCCTTCCTTCCTTCCTTTTTCTTATCTGAGTTTTTTTTCTGACGTCTTACTGTTTACAGTTCCATTACTGACTTGGTGAATTTTAGATTCTTCTAAATTTATTCTAGTATCTCCAAATTTGTTCTGCCTTTTTAGTATCCATCTCTTGATTTTACCAATTTCAAAACTCACAGAAAGGCTCAAGATAATGGTTGCTAAAGCAAGCCATTCTCCATGGAAAGCCTTGCCTGGAACAGTGGATTTAGTCGGTCATGTATTTTGCTGAATGCTTACCGGGTGCTTTTCATTCTGGTAGACTGAGGAGGGTTGATATTAAAAAATGATGTGGAGGGGCGCCTGGGTGGTGCAGTTGGTTAAACGTCCGACTTCAGCCAGCTCACGATCTCATGGTCTGTGAGTTCAAGCCCTGCGTCAGGCTCTGGGCTGATGGCTCAGAGCCTGGAGCCTGTTTCGGATTCTGTGTCTTCCTCTCTCTCTGCCCCTCCCCCGTTCATGCTCTGTCTCTCTCTGTCCCAAAAATAAAATAAATGTTGAAAAAAAAATTTAAAAAAAAATGATGTGGAATTCTCCAATTTAGTGGAACAAATACCACTACTAAAATTTGTCAGATAATTAGCAAGCATTATTCAGTTTAGCATAAAAGTATATTTTATATATTAAAAATATATTAACATATTATTAATATATTTATATTTTATATTATATTACATGTAAATATATGTAATTATAATATATAAATATTAAACAATATAATATTTAAATCATTACATTTACATAATTTATTAATTTGTATAACATATAAATGACAATATACGTAATATGTTAGTATATATTTAGAATACATAAAATGTATTTCTATGCTATATATATTTGTAATATAGACTTGTTTACTCTGGTTTTCCTTCATGAGGAATGAGTTCTTGGAACAAGAGAACACATTATTTAATTAACTATTAGATTGTGTCACCATGTATTAAATTTTACTCATTCTGGTGAGATGGAAAATTCTTTGGGAAGGATCCAAAGCTCTTAATACCCAAATTGCTTCTACCATAGGCTCGGCCACAGTGGTTGGTTCTCAATGGAGGACTAACGAAGTCAGAGGACGCTCCTTAGAAATACACAATCTTATTGCCAGCTGGTGCTCCGACCTGGAATTGTGACCTATTCCCATGGAGATCTGGATTTGATCTCCTGTGAGACGAAAGGGGCTTTTGTGAAAGACCAATCTGGCCTGAGTGGCTTGTGGACTGTTGCCTTCCTTGGGGTAACTGTACTTTGGTTTTCTAAGGGAAGTGGGATCCCTTAGAATCCCTCCCCAGTGGGATGCGTTCCTAGTTCACAATCAAGTGTCGAGGAGAAAGAGATTCCTAAGGGTGAACCTCGAGACTCCAAGCCAGGCAGAAAGCCAGAGCCTTTAGATCATGGTGTGAACACAGAAATCTGCTCCTTAGTTGTGCAAGGCGTCTTTGACCCATCAGAAGACACTTCACAATCCTTTTCTCATCTCTGGTCTAGAATTAAATGATTAATGCAGCTCAGGAGCTCAGCACCTGCATGGCATTTAATAAAGTTATACAAAGTGGTGTTGTTATCAAGCTATTCTTGACTGTAGGAGGCTTCCCCATTGAGACGGTGCCGGAACGTGCCAAACTATGGGCGTTTCCCCCACCTCACACTGTGCCGTCATTGGGACCCCACACACGTCACTCCTGGATCCACCTGCAGTCTGAATTGTAGGAACTGGGTGATTCCAGGATGATAGGAAACAGACGTTTTCGACGACCGTGAGGTTGCTTCCCAAGTGGTGTAGAGTACGTTCTACCCCCACTCAAAACATTTATTTCTCTACTCTGTCTGGTAATGTCTCAGGTCACTGAACCCCCGTAGGAAGGTTGGAGGGAACTGTATTTCTAAAAGTTGAGAAATTTGGTTTGAAGAAATCCAAAAGGTGGGAGAGGCACTCTGTCTGGGTACAGTTTGGAATGGGAAATAGCCATAAGTTCCTTGAGTGCAAAGACCATCTGTTCACAACAATGTGTGCAATGCTTATGATAACCCTTAATGCGTAAGAGATGGTCCTTAATGACTGTGGAATGAACAAAGACATACATTTTATAAAGGGAAAAACGTACCGGGGGCTGGGGTTTGAGGGAGTTTCTTGAGCATGTATTTATTACAATATCTAGTTGCAAGGCTAGATTTTTGGAATATGTCTGATGACTTCTTAAGGTTGCCGAGGGCTGAACTTCAACTTGGCATCAAATATAGATCCGCTCTTCTAATGGCGTTGAGTGAGCCAAAGGCTTGGGCTCAACACAGAAGGACACTCTCCTACTGAGCCCTTCCCCTGAGTTTTTTATTTAAGTTGCCCTATTTTTCAGGTCTGTAATTTCCGTTTGGTTCTTTTCTATTCATCTGCTAAAATTTTTCTGTTTTGAGATTAATTGGTAATTAATTCTTGGATCACGTTTATGGTGTCTACTGTCAAATTCTTGTCGATAATTCCAGCGTCTGGTTCATGTTGGCATCAGTTGTTTGTCTTTACTCATCTGAGTTGTGATTTTCCTGGTTCTGGCTATGACGGGTGATTCTTTCCTTCCTTTTCTTTCTTTCTTTCTTTCCTCCTTTTCTTTCTTTCTTTCTTTCTTTCTTTCTTTCTTTCTTTCTTTCTTTCTTTCTTTTTCACTTGCTTCCTGGAATTCTACCAGAGATCCCACCTCATTGCATTTTTGCATGCAGTCTGCCTGTTTCGGTTCAACCCATGGGTCCTGGCTTACTTTTGTGAGCTGTGGTTCCAGGGCCATTTAAGTCTCAGAGCCTATGTCCTCTGGGTTTGTCTGGTGCCTCCAGAACTCCCACTGATCCCTGTTGGGGCTACCAGGTGGAGGGAGCTACCTGAGGTGGGGAAAAGAGGTGCTTTCTGGGGCTGGCGCTTATGTGGGATCCCCCTTGGGTGGGGGGAGACATCCACCCATGTCTCCAGGGGTTCCCTCGCTCTCCAGATTATTAGCAACCTGACTCTGTGTTGCACCGCCTTTCCTGGGCTCCCTAAACAACCCACATTTTCTCTGTCCACATTTCACTTTCGTTGTTCCTCAATTATCTCTAGATTTTTCCTTGGGAATGAATGAGCAGGGAGAGACGGGTCTACACTCCCTTGTCTGGACTGGAACCGGACTGTGATGGTCCTCTGTGGATCTCCTTCCTGGAAGAGAAGGCCACAGTCCCCAGGGGACCACTGATCTGGTTCTTCAGGTGGAGAGAAGGAAAACCAACTCTAGGGCTGTGTTGGCTGGACAAGCTCACAACTGGGAGCGGCATTTCAACCACCACCCTTTCTCCTCTCCTTGGTCAGGAAGAGCACCCCGGTCCCGGTTCAAGGTGTCCTTATCAGGAGGTGGACTGATAGGAGGGGCATAAATGACTTCATTAGGAGCAAACACTTTATCTTCCACGTGCTTTCTTTCCCCCTTTGTGAGGGCTTTTGTACTCTGGGGCGGCCTAGGGTGTGTGTGGAGGGGCTGAGCAGACAGGGTGGCCAGCCCTGCTGGAGTCTGGCCCTTGCCGATTGGGGCACGCCAGGGCGGCCACGATTCTAAATTCTGCAGGACTCTATTGGTTTCTGTGCATAAGCTGAAGCAACCCCTCTCTCAGTCAGGAAGGAGTGGCTTCCTGGAGGAGGCGAACCCGACTGGTCAACCTTGCCTCAGCTCCTGGTTGCCTCTCAAAGCTTGTCCTTCTCCACTAAAGCCTATTTTTTTTTTCTTTTAAAAGGAGATAGTGAACAGGAGCAGACAGAGGGAGAGAGAGAATCTCAAGCAGGCTCCTTGCTGGGCTCCAGCTAGGAGCCTCAGGCAGGGCGGGATCTCACACCCTGGACCTGAGCCAAGTCAAGACTTGGGCATTTAACAGACTGAGCCGCCCAGGTGCCCCTAAGCCTATTTTATGTATTTTCTCTTTTTTATTTGGGAAAATTTTTTTTAGTACGTCTTCCTTTTTGAGAGAGAGAGAGAGAGAGAGAGAGAGGCAGAAAAACAGGGAGACGCAATCTGAAGCAGGCTCTGAGCTGTCAGCACAGAGCCGGAGGCAGAGTGGGGCACTTACAACCAACTGAGCCACCCAGGGCCCCCAAGCCTATTTTATTTTTATTTTTTTAACGTAATTAATTGTCACATTGGCTTCCTTACAACACCCAGTGCTCACCCCAAGAAGTGCCCTCCTCAGTGCCCATCACCCACCTTCTCCTCTCCCCCACCCCCAAGCCTATTTTATGTTTAATGCCCCTAGGACTTGAGGGTGTGCCGACACCTGTCTGTCCCCAAGGGGCCGACGTCAGGGAGCGCCTGAAGTCGGCTGGCTTTGGACCACACGGGGCCGCGGCCCTCTCCCCCAGGCGGGCAGGGAGGGGCGGCTCCGCGGCTGCGCAGACACCCGCTGCAGGTGCAGGAGGCCCGGGGTTAGTGCGCGCGCAGACCCGAACCCAGGCCCAGGCGCACCCCTGCCCCCTGGGAAACCAGAGCTTCTGGAACAGAACCTGCGGCAGGGCGCGGACCGTGGCTGCGGCCAAGCCCGAAACCCGGCCCGACGTGAACCGGGGTCCGCGACGGGAGCCCCTCTGGTGACTCGGCCCTTGAGCGGGGACCGCGCGGGGACTCGGTGACTCGGCCTTCAGCCACTGCTCCTCCGGCCGACAGAGCCTGGTGAGTCTGCCTGCGGCCGTGGGGTCTCCGGCTGCGGGGTTTCCGGCAGTGGGGTGCGGGCTGGGGTCTCCGGGTGCGGCCGTGGGGTCTCTGGACGGGGGTCTGGCCTCCGCGCAGGCCCAGGGTTGAAGACAGGGGTCTGGGGGGGACCTGGGTCTGGGGGGGACTCAGGGGCGGCTGTGAACAGCCGGGGGCCCTATGTGTGCGCAGAGCCGCGCCCTCAGGTCCCTCGGGTCCCTCGCCCCTGGCCGGCTCATGGTCACACCTGGTGGCTGCTCCCCCTTGCTTCCGGGTCCCCCCAGGTGCGCGGCCCCCCTGCGTGGCCATCCCGAGCCGCAGGGCGAGGCGGGTCGCAGCCCCTGGTCCGGTGACGGGTGGCCCGGTCTGCACCCCAACCGCCCTCGGGAGGGACAGGTGGCGGGCCCCCTCTAGTCCGGCTGTCCTCACAGCCTCGGAGCTTGGCCTTGGTTCCTGAATGTCAGGTTGCACGTCCCCGTTTGGTGCAGATGAGTTCGCGACCCTGGAGGCGGTCAGGCGGCTGAGGTCGAGCGCAGGGGTGGCCTCAGGTGTCCAGCCCCGAGAAGCCAGTATTGAAGTATTGGGTATTGAAGACGTAATCCCCAGAGAGGACAGTGTCTTTGAAAAGTTGATGATATGGTGGTTGAATCGAGTGCAAACTGATGTTGCCGTAGATGATCCTGTTATGAATCTTTTTCTGAAGGCTTTTGATTTTTCCAAAGAATATTAAAAACTTTTTTATTATTATTTATTGTATTATTTTTGAGAGAGACAGAGAGACAGAGCACTAGTGGGAGAGGAGCAGAGAGAGAGAGAGGGAGACCCAGAATCCAAAACAGGCTCCAGGCTCTGAGCTGTCAGCCCAGAACCAGATGCAGGGCTTGAACTCATGACCTGAGTTGAACTCAGTGGCCTAACCGACTGAGCCACCCAGGCGCCCCTCCAAAGAATGTTTTTGATCCAGACTTCTTGCAACAGGAAAGTCTATTTGTGCATATTGGTACTGGAGAAATCCCCGGGTAAGGGCCAGGGCAATCTTAGGGATGGAGACAGGGGTTCGACTGCTCCTTCACAGCTGTGTCTCTAGCAGGAACACTGTCCATAAAGCAAAGGGTGACTGGCTGAATTGGGTATGAACCACCGGGCCAGGTCTGAGTCGGACACAACGATCCCCCTGTCGATCCACACGGCTGCCAGAGGGAGTAAATGCTGGGCCTGCGTTCAGTTACCGAGGGCCTGACATCACCCTGTCAGTTAGAGCTCCTGTGAATTTTCACCTAAGTGCCTCCCGTCCAGGGCCACTGGGAGCAGGTTCCCCCTGGCTCAGTTTGCAAGCCTCCCTCTCTCCTGCTGGGACTTCGGCCTTGTGACTCAGTTTGTAAGCCTCCCTCTCTCCTGCTGGGACTTCGGCCTTGTGACTCAGTTTGTAAGCCTCCCTCTCTCCTGCTGGGACTTCGGCCTTGTGACTCTGTGTATGGATCGTGTTCCATTGGGTCTGTTCTGTAGTGATGCATCACGGACCGTCTCTGTTCCGGAGGTATATCTTTGCTGGAGAGTTGGGAATCTTTTAAACAGTCATAACCTGGGGGATTTGAAGATGGCAAGCTGGGAATGAACCAGCTTAGCTGCACTTCCTTCCTGCTCCAGGGGGAACTCTGTTCTTTCCGAAGGCTCAGGTTGGTGAGGGTGGGGCAAAACCTTTATCTCTCAACACCCTGCCCTGGTGAAGGGCAAATTCACTCCCATCTTTATCTTATCGGAGATTTCGGTGTGTGTTCCTGTTTATCCAGGGAGGAGGTCTTACACCAAAGCGTTTGTCAAACACCTAACTGGGGAAAAAGTACATTGGCATCCCTGCTCTTAAGTGACGTCTTTGATGCCACTTTCTGTGGAATTATTACAAAGCAGCGTGTGTCAAGTCAGTGGACGCATTATGCCAAGGCTGTTTGGTGTTTATGTGAAGCATGCCGACTATAAGAATAACTGAAAACTTTTTTGTCACTTGGGGCTACATTACAAGTTTTCTCACATGATAAACTACAATTTTTGTAGTGAATTTGGGAAAGACAGAAAGGAAAAAAAGTAAAGAAAACATAAACTACTTGAAACCCACCATCCGCAGGTGGTTTTTAGGACTATTTCATATATTACTATTTCATATTTTACTTGGATGCAGTTTAGGGGATGATTTTTTCCCCCCTTAACATTAGATCATGGGATAGTCCATGGTTTTATTTTAACACTTTCTGAAACCTATTCGTTGTACTTGTAAAATACATAGGACCTGGATTGAAGACCTGTTTTCATTGACATTCTTTTAATTTGTTTTTAATGTTTATTTTTGAGAGCGAGACAGAGACAGAGCACAAGCAAGGGAGGGGCAGAGAGAGCAGGAGACACAGAATCCGAAGCAGGCTCTGAGCTGTCAGCACAGAGCCCGACGCGGGGCTCGAACCCATGAACCGTGGGATCATGACCTGAGCCGCAGTCGCTTAACTGAGCCACTCAGGTGTCCCAGTAATTGACATTCTTATAGAGAAATTAGGCAGCGAAGACAAGAAGGAAGAAAATAAACAGGTCCCATCATTCTGTCACTTGGACGTTAGGACTATTGTTTTTGTTACTTTATATGCATTCTCCATTCCTTCCATGCAAATGAGTTTTTTGTCCTTTAACGGCATTGTGTTACTACAAGTTAATATATCATGGAACATCTTTCCATACCAAATAATTATATCGCTTCCACTAATTTCCCCTAAGAACTTTTATTTTTAATCACAATGGAAGGAAAACATGTGTCTTTTCATTTACAAAAAAAAAAAAATCTGATGGCGTAACACATGATTTAAAAAAAAAAAAAAATCCCGTAGGTTATCAGAGAAAAAAAAATACACTGACATAAAGTTGCACCATTCTGGAATTCTCTCTTCGCTGTGTATACTTTCAGTTTTACAAATGTTTTTTTCTCACAAAAATGAGACTATATACTGTTCTGTTACTAGATTATTCAAGTATTTGATCATATGTCAAAAATAAACATACTTGAGGTTAAAGCTCTGAGTATATGCATAATGATTTTATTGTAGTAAATCCTTTAAAGGGGAATTATTGGGCCAAAGGATTTATTGTCATTAAGGTTTTCTGTAGGAATGAACAAATTTGTTTGTGCAAAGGTTGTGCCCATCCGTTTTCTCACTGGTGGTTTTTGAGATAGTTCACTTCTGTGTATCTGGGACAACATTGCATGGTATAAAACTTATCTGACCATCTGACGGGTGAAAACAGTGCATGATATTTCCTATTTCTTTGAACACCATATATGTTGGAAACATTGCCTCCAACTTTCCGTCTGCCTTTTAAATAGTTCATGAGATCGTGAGGGTACTGGTAGTCTTAATTGTGATATGTTCCTATCACTTCTGATAAGTCAACTTGAAAAATCAACTTGGGAAGGAGGTAGCTTTGTTTCAGTCTTTCAAAAACAGGGAAAAAAGCTCACTGGCAAATAACGTATCTCCAGCTGGGGGTGTTGTTGTTGTTGTTTTACTTTTTGATGCTCTTCACACATTTTTAAGTGAAAAAAATAATTAGAAAAACTTCTCTGACGTGGGAATGGCACAGGGGTTTCCTGACTGTGTGAACAGAAGCCTCGCCTCTGTTGTCGCCAGGATACTTTGCTTCTCCATGGCTCGCCCTGAATCAGTTACATCTCCGGGAGGGGAGGGTCTGTGTCAAACTTTTCACAGGATGAGTCTCCTTGTTCCGATTGGATAACTTCCAGTGGGCACGGACTGTGACACTGTGTGTGTGTGTGTGTGTGTGTGTGTGTGAGTCAGCACAATGTTTGTGAGAGATCAGGACACAATCCCAGGTTAATGGGATGTTTAAATGTGCGTGCTTGGTGGAAATGATTTTAATCATAATTTTTGTGTCACTATATCAGTATTATTATGAACACAATTATTTTAGAATTTTGTTTTTAAGTAGTCTCTACACCCAACGTGGGACTTGAACTCACAGCCCTGAGATCAAGAGTCACGTGCTCCACCAGCTGAGCCAGCCAGGCGTCCCAAGATTACTTTAAAGATTTGGGGTGCCTGGGTGGCTCAGTCGGTTAAGCGTCTGACTCTTGATTTTGGCTCAGGTCATGATCTCACAGTGCATGGGTTCGAGCCCCACATCGGGCTCTGTGCTTACGGTGTGGAGGCTGCTTGGGATTCTCTCTCCCCCCTCTCTCTGCCCCTACTCTTCTCTCTCTCAAAATTAATAAGTAAATAAAAAGTTAAAAAAGAAGATTACTCTGCCATCAGATACATCAAGGCAGAAGGGGTTCTTTTAGTTTAAGCCAATTTGGGATTGGTTGCTGATACAGGCTGGCCCACCCTTCCTCATCATAAAGACTTCAGAACCAGGGCCACCAGGAATGGATTTGAGCCACGGTTGGCAAGTCTAAGAATGGGTCAAAATGAGGCCCTTCAGTCCAGTTCCATTTCTGTAGACTAGTTTTGTTCCATGGTGTTCTAATACCTTTGAATGTAATTCTTTGAGTTTGCAAATCATCTTGCCAGAGGCTCGACCACTCCCTGTTGCCTGGTGCCCAGATACTTCTCTGAATGTTACCTAGTCGGCTGGTCCCTTACTGCATTTGAATTTGGTCTCCTGGTCTATAGGGCAGGTGTTCAAAGAGGTGTTGAAGCCCAAAAGATGAGTGGACAGGTCAGAGCAGGTCATTAGATAGGATGAGAGGGGCAGAAAGACGGGCAGGAAGCCCATTGCTAGAACCGACAGATAGACTGGAGCCGCTCCCCGAACCAGGGAGTGGAGACCGTGGAAAGAAACATCTTTGACAGAGCAAGGTGGGAACAGGGACCAGAAGAGGCAGGTGAAGCAGAGCTGGGCTGCGGCATGGAGCGGTGGTGGGGATGATTCCTGGTGCGTCCTCAGTGGCTCCCCACCAGCAGGTGTGAGCTTCCCTGCACCCCCAAGCTGGGACAGACCATCTGTGCCTTGCAAGCCCTAGGCTGTGGATCCAGGGTCAGTGTGCTGTCTCCTGGCCCCCGCCTGCCATCTGCGGCTGGCGCAGCCTGGGGCCATGAAGGCAGAGTTCCTGGTAGCGTCGGGGTGGTGCTCCAAATTGTAAATTCCCAGCTCTTCTCAATGGGCCGGGGGTCACTTCCTCTGTGTTCTCTTTGACCTTCTCAGATCCCAGAGTCCAGATGAGGAGACCAAAGCCTGTCTCGTGATGGGCCAAGGGACAGAGAAGTTTGGAGCCACTTTTTACCGCTGTGGGTTGGAAAACCTGGTTTCTTGGAAAAATATAAACACTAATCGTAGTTAGCTCATAAGGTCACCGGGAGAATTGAACAAGGTCCTCTCGCACTATCCTCTTGGGATAGTACCCGACCCTCAGCGAGCATTCAGTAAATCTTGGCTATTCCAGTGCTCTCCCGAGACTGGCAGTTTGGTGAGTGTTTATTAGGGATGATAAACCACTGCGCCATGAACATTCCTATAGCACCAGGGCGAGGCTCCATGCGCGGGATTTAGGTGAGGCAACTGACATGTGCAATTTCTCTTTCCTAAGCTGGGTGTAAAAAAACGTTGTGACGCATAAGCTCCTTTGACAAATATGTGTTCGAGTGAAATGAATTACCTCAAGACTCCATATCATCCAACTCGAACATGTTTAGCTGTGTCATAAAATTCTCAGAATGTTGGCTGGGATAATTCTTTGTGCACGAAGCTGAAAAATTATAGATAATATTTCACTTCACACAACATAAAATTGCTGTATGTTTTGTAGATTCTCTTATCTGAAACTTTGGGTAGCACCATCTAGGAAAAAAAATTGTATTTCTAACTAAAATAGTCGTCGTAAAGAACAATCCCAAACCTGTCATTCTAAGTGCACACTTCTCTGGAAGGCTAATGAGTGGTCAGATTTAGTACATAACAAGGTGTCCCATTATGACCTGGTCTTAGGACAGCTGGTGGAAACTGTGGTGTGAGAGACTCCAAGATATGGACGAGATTTCCTGTAATTTACAAGATCATTTAAATAAGACTCTGTATTTTCACTCGAAACCTCCAGTGAATTTCTAGATGGAAATTATCCCAAAAGGAAAAGAAGAAAGTGAGGATGACCGTGGTTCTTTACATGAAAACCTAAACAATGCCGTGTTGTGCTGGAGCAGCAATTCTGTTTTGTGTTTTATTTTCTAAAAAGGCCAATGCCATTTATTCACTCTTAAGAAATACAAGATACAGGGGTGCTTGGGTAGATGGATCAGTGGGTTAAGCTTTCAACTCTTGATTTTGGCTCAAGTTGCGATCTCATGAGTTCGAGCCCCGTGACCCCCTGTTTAAGATTCTCTCTCCCTTTTGCTCTGCCCCCTCCCTGGCTTGCATGCTCACTCTCTCTCTCGCTCTCTCTCTCTCTCTCTCAAAAAAAAAAAAAAAAAAAAAAAAAAAAAAAAAAAAAAGAAAAGAAATACAAGATAAAAGTGTCCACAGAAAATCTTTGTTGATTTTACTATCAAATTTTTGTTTCAAATAAAATTTATACTGTGCAGTTATATAGAAATGATTGCACTGTTTTTCTTGTTTGTCTTGTGATAATATGTAGTCTGTGAAATTTATGAGAACTTCTGCTATACCATCTGCTGGATAATGACGTGGTCCTAAATACATAGAAGGCTTCTTCATCAATGACCATTCCAACGTTTGGGAAAGTTATATTGACCAACCTGCCATCCCCTTATGTAGTGATGTAGAAGTGATACAGAATACAGACTCCCATTCTGTCTGTCTCTGACTTCATAGCTTACCTAACGTTACACGTAATTCAACAAGAAGTGTTAAGTAAACTAGATGAAGGAAATCCAAATTTTATAGAGGATTTTTTTATTAAGTAAATGACAAAATAATTCTAGGATGGAGACTGGATATTATAAAAATATTTCTTTCCATATTAATTTATAATTCTGATGTCATTCCAAACAAAATCTAAATGAAATTTTTTGTGGAAGTTCATGCATTTATTTTATTACATTTATTTTTTTAATGCTTGTTTATTTTTGAGAGAATGTGCGTTCTCTCAAAAATAAACACACACACACACACACACACACACACACACACACACGAGTGGGGGAGGGGCAGAGAGAGGGAGACACAGAATCCGAAGCAGGCTCCAGGCTCCAAGCTCTCAGCACAGAACCTGGTGTGGAGTTGGAACTCATGAACTGAGAGATCATGACCTGAGCCGAAGTCAGACGCTTAACTGACTGAGCCACCCAGGGACCCCTTTTTTTCTTTTTATATGTGGATGTCCAGTTTTTCCAATACCATTTATTGGAAAGACTGAACTTTCTCCATTGAATTGCCTTAGCTCCTTTGCCAAAGATGGGGTCTGTTTCTGGGATCTCTGTTCTATAACACTGATTTGTCTATTCTTTCATCAAAACCACACTGTCTTAATCAATGTAGCTTTGTGGTATGTCTTAAAGTCAAGAGTGTTAAGTCTTCCAACTTCGTTCTTCTTCAATATTGTGTTGGCTAGTTTGGGTCTTTTGCCTTTCCATATAAACTTCAGAATCAATTTGTTGATATTCACAAAATAATCTTGATGGAATCTAGGTTGGGTTTGTATTGAATCTACAGATCCGTCTGGGAGAAACAGACATTGTAACAATATTGAAACTTCCTATCCATGAATGTGGACTATCTCTCTATTTATTCAGTTTTTTATTTCATTTATTAGAAATGTGAAGTCTTCCTCATCTTGTTCTTATATCTGTTAGAATTATACTTAAGGATGGATCATTTTTTTTGTTGCTAATATAAATGGTATTATATTTTAAATTTCAAATTCTAATTGTGCCTGGTTGGGATATAGAAAACTTAGGTTCCCAAGACCTAGTCATGGAAAAACAGTTACAGTTTTATTTTCTTTTCCTTAATGTTTATTTATTTATTTATTTATTTATTTTTTTTTTTTAAATTTTTTTTTCAACGTTTATTTATTTTTGGGACAGAGAGAGACAGAGCATGAACGGGGGAGGGGCAGAGAGAGAGGGAGACACAGAATCGGAAACAGGCTCCAGGCTCTGAGCCATCAGCCCAGAGCCTGACGCGGGGCTCGAACTCACAGACCGCGAGATCGTGACCTGGCTGAAGTCGGACGCTTAACCGACTGCGCCACCCAGGCGCCCCAATGTTTATTTATTTTTGAGAGAGAGACAGAGCGTGCAAGCAGGGGAAGGACAGAGAGAGAGGGAGACACGGAATCCGAAGCAGGCCCCAGGCTCTGAACTGTCAGCACAGAGCCCGACGCGGGGCTCGAACCCACAAACCGTGAGATCGTGACCTGAGCTGCAGTCGGACTTTGCTTACCTGACTGAGCCACCCAGGCACTCCTCATAAATTTATTTCAAAATTATAGGTTAAAGATAACTGGGCAGGAATAGCAAAGCAAATCTGTGAATTTTGAAAAAGAAAAGCAATACAGAGAATTTAACCTACCAGAACACACATAAATACACATGCATTTCATTCCCACCCCACAAAATGTTGTTTTGTAAGGCTGTTTAGACAAAAATGTAATGTGATGCATATAATTTCTCTGTTTTAATGTAATTCATAGTCCCCAAATCAACCCTTGCACATGTAAGCAATATCTCCTTCCTTTTAAAGTTGTTCTGGTAACAAGTCCAGATGTACGTTTCCCGTGAATAGGCTTAATCTTTGATGAAATGTACCCTAATGCTTACACATTCATAGTGGGGGTATTTGGTATAAAAGTACAGTTTTCAGTTGTGTGAGTAATTAACGTGTAAACACACTTTTGAGGATGGGAGCTTAACAATAAAGTATTTAAAATCACCACTAAGCCTTTCCCAAATAAAATGAGTCAGTAAACTGCTTATTCCTACCATGTTAGGTAAGCTGGGTTGCTAACTTTGGGATGTACCGCACATTCTAGAGAATGTGTTGTAATCAGGGGGAGCCTGTGTAATCACTCCGGCCTTGAAGCTCTTCTGGTTTCTTCCCGATCGTTTGAATAAATGTATACAATACAGTAATAACATGTAAGTGCTATAAAATTATTCATTCATAGGCCTCCGTTTCCTTATTGTAGTATATCAAGGTGTCTGATGCAGAGTTCTTGACCACGATGTCTAAAGTGAATTCTCAGGGAACGTGGAGTGTGTGTTGAATGTATTGAACTATATTTTAATATTACATAAGGCTGTTTGGGGCCCAAGAAGACATTGCAAGGGCAAAGGCACTGAGGCAGTGGTTCACTAATTGGCCATCCCGGCAGTGGGAAAACCCGCCCGGAATTGCTACTCTACCCCCAGGCCGGGGTTCAAGTGCAAGAAATACGTGGCTCATTATGGGCGGCAACCCGCTGACGCCGTCTAAGTCCTGCTTCTCTTATTATGGAAGGGAACCTCCCCTTCAGCCATACCGCGTGAGCAACATCGCAGACGGGACCATTCCACACGTGACACATATGCCATCGGGTGATGTGGGCTGTACCTATTAACTGACCTAATGGTGGATGATGGAGATTATAATTGTTTTCTTCCATCCACTTACTCACCTTGGCAGCAACCATTTCTAAAGGCTGAATCCCTTGCAGCTAAGAGCTGAAGAGGCAGAGGCCAGTATGACTGTCCTTCTCCTGGGCCACCGACAGCAGTCCCGAAGGACTGTTCTAGGGCAGGGACGCCCGGAGAGTGGTGGAAGGTGTGGAAAGGGTGGCTGGGGAGGCTTACAAAGGAGCGAATGAACACAGAACTGATTCAGGACGGGTGACAGGAAAATCAGGCGGTCCAGGGAAGAGGGTGGGGGACAGCATCGCAGGGGGGAACCCAGCCATTGCGTGTGACGGGACCTCGGGTGCCTGGTTTGAGAGGCTGTGCCATAACCAGTCTTGTCTGCCCGTTGCCCCAGCCCCGCCACGTGTCCTGCCTTCCGACGTGGCAGGGGCTCTTTCCTCTTGCAGTGAGCCTGCTCAGGACATCCACACGGGAGCTCTTTCCCTCCGTCAAGCATCCTTTCAAATCGCACCTGCTCCGTGAGCACAGGCCAAGCCCTTGCTTACAGTTACAGCCCTCACCCCACTTTGCCGCGCTTGATTCCTCTTCCTGGCTCTGTCATTTATTTTTCTGGAGCACTTTCTACCTTCTCCTGTACTCTCACAATTATTTATTCATCCTGTTGTGTCTTCCCCTGCTAAAACGTAAGTCCCTGAGAGCAGGGTCTCTCGGTTTCATCTGCCGAGGTATTCCAAGCGCGTAAGTGGTACTGTGCACATAGTAGGTGCATTGCGACTATGAGCTGAATGAACAAAAACATTAGATAGGTCAGGCAGTCTTCTGAAGAGGTAGAAAGCATGGTTTTAAAGGTACTCAGCTTGGGGCGCCTGGGTGGCGCAGTCGGTTAAGCATCTGACTTCAGCCAGGTCACGATCTCGCGGTCCGTGAGTTCGAGCCCCGCGTCAGGCTCTGGGCTGATGGCTCGGAGCCTGGAGCCTGTTTCCGATTCTGTGTCTCCCTCTCTCTCTGCCCCTCCCCCATTCATGCTCTGTCTCTCTCTGTCCCAAAAATAAATAAACGTTGAAAAAAAAAATTTAAAGGTACTCAGCTTGGAGTCAGAGGGGAGATCCCCATACCCACTGTTGTCACAGGACTGCTGCCACGGTCACTGTCATTTGGACTAGGAACTGGATCTTTCTGTCCCGCTGAGAAGGTACCTTCACCACTGTCCACGCAAGGAGACCCTTAGCTCTTAGCTCTGTCACTCACTTCTTGACGGATTTTGCCTGATCAGCAGAAACTAGGTGGCCTAAGTAATTTTAGTGGCAGGAAAACGTGTAAATGTGGTTTTGGAGTCACTGAAAGTCAAGACCGGAGGGGATCGGAATGGCAATGAGTGGGCCAGTTTGTGGTATCTGCCCTAAAGGACCCCGTACTATTTAGTTAGCAGAGTCCTTGCTCTGGACAGGGTGTGTGTGTACCAGGCATGTTTCATCTGTTTTCCCGGTTAGATTTTCTACCAACTCTCGAAGCTTGAATGCATTATTGTTAGCACTTTAAGAACTTACAAGCACGCCTGGGAGGCTCAGTTGGTTAAACGTCCAGCCTGGACTCGGGTCATAATCTCACGGTTTGTGAGTTTGAGCCCTAATCAGGCTCACTGGTGACAGTGCAGAGCCTGCTTCAGATTTTTTGTCTCCCCCGCTCCTCTCCCTCTCTCTCTCTCTCTCTCTCTCTTTCTTAAAAGTAAATAAATAGGGCGCCTGGGTGGCTCAGTCGGTTAAGCGGCCGACTTCAGCTCAGGTCACCATCTCGCAGTCCATGAGTTCGAGCCCCACGTCGGGCTCTGTGCTGACAGCTCAGAGCCTGGAGCCTGTTTCAGATTCTGTGTCTCCCTCTCTCTGACCCTCCCCCATTCATGCTCTGTCTCTCTCTGTCTCAAAAATAAATAAACGTTAATAAATAAATAAAAAAAATTTAAAAAAAGTAAATAAATAAACATTAAAAATATAAAATAAAAATAAGAACTTGAAGCTGAAAGAGGTCAAGTAATTGCCCAAGGGCAAGTCATTGAAGTTAGTAAGTTGTAAAATCAAGTTTTGAACTCAGACAATTTCATTTTAGGGTCCATGCTGACTATGCAAGCTCCCTACATCTCTGCTTCTGTTTATTTGTAACAGGAGAATGAAAGCTTTTACCTTGTGTCTACCAATCAGGCTCTAAGGTGCATTGAGGTTCTTGACCACACAATGCCATGTAGGACCAGTCAACTCTAGGCAAAGTCCCAAAGGTGGCAGAGTTTATTTTGTAAGCATTCGGGTGTCCACGGACCTCTGATCAGTTAGGATTGAGCTCAGCTGTAGGCTGTGGTATTGACAAAGGATAGACAAATAGACCATTAGAAATTGACTTGCTCACTTATAGACGGCCAGACACAGAGTTAGTTGACACAGCGGGCCAGTGGGAGAAAGACTGACTTTTGAAGTAAATGATAACATTTGACTTTTGGTTATCTATCCAGAAAACCAAAACCAAAACCCAATCTAATTTGATCCCACCTCACATCGCATGTAAACATCCATTCCAGATCGATAAAAGCCTTAGATGCAAAAAAAAAACCAAAACCTTAAACTTTTAGAATAATGCAAAGGAGAATATCGACATAATGATGAGATTGGGGAAGTATTTTTTTAAAAGAAAAAAAAACCCAAAAAAACCCAAAACACACCCTCAGGTAAAATATTGACACATTTGACTATATTCAACTTGAAAATATTCTGCTCTCCATACAAAAATTAAAAGACAAGTCGTAAGCTAGAAGAAAATTTTTGAAACACAAGGAATCAACAAATGGTTAGAGTCCAGAATATCTATGTATTGTTGATATATACAAGTATTGTGTGTGTGTGTGTGTGTGTGTGTGTGTGTAAGAAGATGACAAAGGGGTAAGGGCATAAAACACACAAAGAAGCATTGCATAGAAGATTTCTTTAGGGTTTTCTGTGAACCTCAAACTCAGTAATAATACCTAAAACCTGACAAGATTTTAAAAACTACTATGTGAGGCCTCTGGGGACTAGACGTGAGGTTTTGGAAGGGAGTTGGATGTGAGGCAAATAATGGGTACAGGACTCGTTTCCATTCACTTATCAGTCTTTACAACGAGGGAAGCTTCTGTTGAGGCATTGGGCACCCTGAATGAGTAAAACTCTGGCTTGAGGAACCAGGAGAGGAGCCTAAGGCAGCCCGAACAGCTGGAGGACAGACAACCCCAGGAAAGAGGAAGACGAGAAGGGACATCCGATTCTGAGCAAGAGTGCAGGCCAAGGCTTGAGCACAACTTTGAAGCCCATGTGCGTGGGACAGACTGACAGAAGTTGTCACAGAGGCTGAAGGAAAATCTATGTGTCTTGGGTGACACCAGAGTGATGCTCTACACGCAGAGTCAGGTGAGATCATTGCTTTGCAAAGACGAGAACATCCACACACTTCTGAGCAGCGAGAAAGTACTTGGGATATACACAACATAGTGGGTACATTCTCAAATTGTTTGACCTACAAAGATCCAGGAGAACGTGACCTGCTGTCAAAGGAGAGGAAAAGTAATTGACGTCAGCCCTGAGACGAGAACTTTAAAGCAGTATTGAAACTACACTTGGTGTGGTGAAGGAAAGTATTCTCATAGCAAATAAAAGCACAGAAGATGCCACTAGGGAAATGGAGAATATGGAAATGACCAAATGGAAAAGGTAAAACTGGTAAATAAAGTACCTGTAATAATAAATTCGCCAGAAGAACTTAATTGCAGAATAGTGTTTACTGACAAAAGAGCTGGGAACTTGAAGATGTATCAGTAGAAGATATCAAAGTGGAAGATGCGAGGGAAGAAAATTGATGGCATCTTAGGGACAGTGCAGTAGGAGTCTTAGAGGGAAAGGTGACGGAACAAGAGGAATCTTAGAACAAAAGGAGGGTGAGAACGAGACAAAAAATATTTGAGGAGATGGCGGTCAGAGCCTTTCCAAGTTTGGTGGAAGACGTAATTGACAGATTCAGGAATCTCCGTGAAGCCCAAATGGGATCAAATCAAAGAGAACCATGCTGAGGCACATCATGGACGGATGTTGCCATCCAACGATGAGGGAAAAACCTTGATATCACAAGAGAAAGGACGGCTCCTGCACAGGGGATGATCTCCATCCGCACAGGTTTATCATCAGGAGCTTTGGAGGCCACGGAAAGGCGGGAGAAAGTTTTAAATTGATAAAAGCAGAAACAACACCTGCGTCAACCCAGAATTCAATGCCCAGTAAAAGTATCCTTTTAAATTGAAGAACAAATGAAGACAATTTTCAGAAAAAGTCCAACTCAAGGAATTCATTTCCGTGAGATCTGCACTGTAAGAAATGCTAAACAGAGTAGCTCAAACTGAAGGGAAGTCATGCTGGAGGAAAGCTGCGTCTTCAGGAATAATTGAAAAGCACTGGAAGTGAGGGATTTGAGGGCAACCATGAAAGGCATTATTTCTCAATTTCTTTAAAAGCACATGATTTTAGATTTTTTGCAAATGGTTTAAAAAAATTTTTTTTTCATGTTTATTTAGTTTTTGAGAGAGAGAGAAACAGAGCTTGAGCAGGGGAGGGGCAGAAAGAGAGAGAAAGAGAGAGAGAGAGAGGGAGACCCAGAATCCGAAGCAGGCTCCAGGCTCTGCACTGTCAGCACACAGCCCGACGCGGGGCTCGAACTCACGGACCGTGAGATCATGACCTGAGCTGAAGTCGGACGCTTAACCGACTGAGCCACCCAGGCGCCCCTGCAAATGATTTTTTAAAGTAAATATAATACTGTCTTGTGGGATTTAGAAATATGTACGTGATATATATGATAAGTAGAGCATAAAAAGCATCTGGAAAGGGTAAAAAGTAGCTGGAAAGGGTAAATGGGTTAATACAGTTGCAGATTTCTGCTTTTTATGTGAAGGGTACAAATCAACTCTTAAGTAGTATGAAAAGTTAAGGATATGTGCTATAATCCCTAGAGTATCCATTTAAAAATGCAAATCTGTACAGCTAAAAAGCCATTTTTTTTCAAAATAGGATTTAAAAACATATGATCTAAAAGAAGGTGAGGAAGGAGGGAGGAGAGAAACAAAACAGAGGGGATGACAAACCACTAATAACATAGTGTACTTAATCTAACCATATCAACAATTACATGAAATGGTAGTGGATTAGACACTCCATTTAAAAGGCAGAGATTAGGGGCGCGTGGGTGGCTCAGCCGGTTGGACGTCTGACTTCGTCTCAGGTTACGACCTCATGGTTCGTGGGCTCAAGCCCCACATCGGGCTCTGTGCTGACAGCTCAGAGCCTGGAACCTGCTTCGGATTCCGTGTTTCCCTCTCTCTGCCCTTCCCCACCCCCTCTCAAAAATGAATAAGCATTAAAAAAAATTTTTTTTAAGGTAAAGATTATTGGCATGCATAATGAAGGATGAACTGTTTGCTGTAAAAGATTATTTACTTTAAATATACGTAATAGTTGAAAGGAAATGGATGGAAAAATGTGTGCCATCTGAATGATAAATGTTAAGAGGGCTGGAGTCTTTGTATTAACAGCAAACACGTGCAATTTCAAAAACCAACATTTTTATCAGACATAAGCCATAGGAAACACATACCTATTTATGTGCCTACTAAGGACAACCTCTAAATACATGAAGGGGAAATACCACTAGCATTGAAGGGAGAAATTGAGAATTCCACAAACAGTAGGATATTAAAAAAAATTGTAAGCATCTGATAGAACAACTACACAAAAATTAATAAAGACATAGAAGATGTAAGTCTGTTACTCACCCCGATCTATAAAATATATGTTCAGTTGCACGTGGTATGTTTATCAAGGTAAACTGTATATAATGGGCCATCAAACAAGGCTCAATACATTTGAAACGTGTGAAACTGTATCCAGTTCAATCTCTGACCATAAGAGAATTAAAGTAGAAGTCAGTAACAGTAAGTTCTGTTGAAAACCCCCCAATACTTGGAAAATATAAACACCGCACTTCTAAATAATCCACAAGTCAAAGGAAAAATCACAAAGGAAATTAGAAAATAATGAACCGAATGATAAGAAAAGTAGAAGACATTAATATTCGTGGGATACATGCAGTGTTTATAGGGAAGTTTATAGCTTTCAATGTTTATTTAAGAAAAGAAGAAAGTTCTAGAATTCGTGGCCCATGAACAAAAACATTAGATAGGTCAGGCAGTCTTCTGAAGAAACAGGAACAAGATAGGAACAAAAACAACAAAAAAACCCCCAAAAAACCAAAAACCAAAAAACACGTGAGAATATTGTTACCCACCAGAGAAATACCGGATTCAAAGTACGATGGGCCACGACCACACACCCATTCGAATGGGTAAAATTTAGAACATAGACCCTACCCAGTGTTGTCCAGGTAGTAGAGGAAGTGGAATTCATTCTCTCTTGGTTCAAACTCAAAATGGCACAATCACTTTGGAAAATTATTTGGCAGTTTCTTTTTTTTTTAATTTTTTTTTCAACGTTTTTATTTTTGGGACAGAGAGAGACAGAGCATGAATGGTGGAGGGGCAGAGAGAGAGGGAGACACAGAATCGGAAACAGGCTCCAGGCTCCGAGCCATCCGCCCAGAGCCTGACGCGGGGCTCGAACTCCCAGACCGCGAGATCGTGACCTGGCTGAAGTCGGACGCTCAACCGACTGCGCCACCCAGGTGCCCCAACTCAAAATGGCACAATCACTTTGGAAAATTATTTGGCAGTTTCTTAAAAGTCAGATGTGCATCTCCACGTGGGGAATCCAGAAGTGTCACACACCGTTAGTGGAAACGTAAAGTGGTGCGGCTGCCTTTGAACACGATCTTGTCATTTCCTCAAAATGTTAAACACAAGGCTGCAACATAATCCTCCCGTGCCACTCCTAGGTAAATACTCGAGAAAAATGAAAACAATCCCACCAAAAAATTTGTGCATGAATATTCACATAGCATCGTAGAAAATAGCCAAGAGTGGAAACAACTCAATGTCTATCAGCTAAAGGATGGAGAAATAGTATGTGGGATAGCCGTTACGATGGAATATTATTAGGCAATAAAAAGGAATGAGAAATGGTACATCCTACAATGTGGATGAGCCTTGCAAATGTTCTCCTAGATGAAGGAAGCCAGCCACAAAACATCACAAGTTGGTCACGTATAATTCTATTTATAGGAGATGTCCACAATAGGCAAATTGTCTACAGAAACAGAGAGTAAACTAGTGATTTCACAGAGCAGGGAGGACCGGCAGAAATGGGTAGTGCCTTCTGTTGGGTACAGCATTTCTTATTTGGAGTGGTGAAATACTATAAAATTAACCGTGCTGATACTTGCCCATCTCTGTGTATAAGGAAAATAATTGAACCATATACTTTAAATGGGCGACTTACGTGTTGTGTGAATTATACCTCCATAAAGCTGTTGTGATGCTGTGATTTATGGCAAAAAACTATCTTTTTGGTCTTGTTCTCCCATCCCACTCCTTGGTCCCCAGGGGAACCAGCCATGTGCTTAGAGAGTTGGGAGGGCCAGCCCCATTATCCAAACTCCAGGGAGGGGAGAGGGGCTGGAGGTTGAGGTAACCATCAACAGCCAGTAATTTAATCAGTTGCGCTTGGGCAACGCATCATCCATAAAATACCAAAAGGATGTGGTTTGGGGAGCTTCTAGGTTGGTGAACACATGGAGGTGCTGGGGTGGGATGTTGTGCCCTCAAGGGACAGGGAAACTCCGTGCCCTGTCCCCATTCCTTGTTCAGGGCATCTTTTCCAACTGGCTGTTCCTGAGTTGTATCCTTCATAGTAAGCTAGTGATTTAGTCAGTGAACTTCCTGAGTTCTGTGACAATTCCTAACGAATCATCCAACCTGAGGGAGGGGGTCGTGGGAGCCTCCAGTCTGTAGCAGGTCAGTCAGAAGCACACAGGTGACAACCTAGACTTGCATTGGTGTCTGAAGTGGGGCCGTCCTGTGAGACTGAGCCCTTCACCTGTGGGGTCTGGTGCTGTTTCTAGGTAGACCGTGTCAGAACGGAGTTAATTGTAGGATATCCAGTTAGTGCTTACAGAGAACTGTGGAATTGCTTGGTGTGGGAAAACGTGTGTGGAATATAGAAGTATTCTGAGTATGGAGAAACAGATTTTCCTCTCAGCTGTATTAAACACCATGTCCATCTACCATAACCCAGCCCTTCCACATTTAGGTATTTCCTGAAGAAAGATGTGGCCACACGAAAGCTTACATTCACAGTAGCCAAAAATTGGAAGTGACCAATGCCCATCAGTGTATATGAGTGGACATACAAAAAGTGGTAAATTCATAAAATGGAGTACTACCCCCATGAAATGGGATGGGTCGTGGGTAGCCCACACTTGAAATCATTTTCAGCATGATTGTTCCGAGTCAAAGAAGCCGGACACCAAAACGTATGTATGTAGTGTTCGGTTCCACTTCTGTAAAACACAAACCCATCTACAGTGACTGTTGAAGGAACAGCCTCCTCTTCCAGAGTGAGGAACCTTTTGGGAGAGACGAGATGTTCTGTATCTTAATGTGATGGTGGCTTCGCGGCTGGAAATACGCATCATAGGTCATTGAAATGTACACTTTAAGCGAGTGCCAAGAAGTCACAGGGGAAAATGTGTCCCTCATCGGTAACTGGTGAGGTACGATGTAAATTAAAAGAGGATCGCTTTTTCTTCCGACCAGATTGGCAAGAAGAACGAGTTTGCCAATAAAGGTCCTAGAAAAAACAGGGGCCCCCAGAGGGGTGTATACAAATATTTATAGCTCCAATGCTCATAATAGCAAAAGGATAGAAACAAGTAGGTTCAAATGTCCACTTTTAGGCAAATGTAAACTAATCTGTGGCTCATTTAAACTGTAAATATATACTGAAGGAAAGTTAATGAGACACCTGTTTTTGTATCCACACAGATGATTCTCCAACACCTGATGTTAGGCAGAAACCCAAATTACATAGACTGGAATCCCATTTACATAAATTTCAATAACCTCCAAATGAAGCAACATATTGTTTAGGGGTATATACGGCATCTGGAAAAACTTTAAGTACAAATCCTAGAATGATAAACACCAAGTTTGTTTGGGGTGGTGGTCGCTTGTGAGTATATGGAGTATGTGTGTTGGCGAGTGAGAAGGGTCTTTCAAAATTCCTTGGTGATGTTTCCCTGATGACTATGGGTGGAGTACACTTGGGTGTTCTTTTACCATTAGTTTTTAAACCATGCAGATATGAAGTATATCAAATTAGGTTTTCTTTTTTTATAAAAAGTTTATGGAAAAATAGAGATAAGAAATAAAATTTATCAATCTTAAAGTGTCATAAGAAAATGCACTATACCCAATGAAAATAATATGTGAATAAAATTTAATATTGAATATAGGAAACACGAGAAAAATGATAAATATAAATATTAATATAATTTTGATTATAATACACGTATTTGTGTCAAATTCAATAAAATTACAGACTTACAGATTTGATCTAGCAATACATGACCTAAAACTGATACATAAAAATATTCAGATAGGTTGAAAATTACTGTATAGAAACGTTCAGGTACATTGGGCAAAAATTAAGCAAATGAATGAAAAAGCAATTTTAATTTTCTTTAATGTTTATTTTTGAGAGAGAGAGAGAGAGAGAGAGAGAGAGAGAGAGAGAGAGTGTGCAGGGAAGGGGCAGAGAAAGAGGGAGACACAGAACTGAAGTAGGCTCTAGGCTCCGAGCGGTCAGCACAGAGCCTGACACGGGTCTCGAACTCACGAACTGCGACATCATGACCTGAGCTGAAGTCGGATGTTTAACCCACTGAGCCACCCAGGCACCGTGCAAAAACAGTTTTAAAGGGAAATACAGTTTAATTCAAGACAATCACAGAAGACAAAGAAAAATATAATATACTGGAAAAGTGAATCAAAAGATACGGTACTTATGAATGATATAGCCTAAAAATTCAAAAAGCAACAATTGATATAATTTTAGGGAAAACAGATTTTATGCAGAGAGTTTAACACATTGGTTGGGAAATTTTCAACACGAATGTATAAAAGTACAAAAGATACTAATCACCCAAAACATAATAGTTCCATGTTTGTATATGTGTGTGTATATGTGCACTGTATATAACTTTACACATAAAACCAGAAATTCATACTTCTGCAGCCCATCTGGAACATTTACCAAAAAAGAGGATTCTGTAGTAGGCTACTATGCATATCTTAATACATTTACAGGAGAAAAAGAGTAGTCTAAGTTTACTACAAATTTTATCAGATTAGACCTAATTAATAAATGAATCTAAAAAGGACCCCACCTTTGTTTCAAAAAGCTAACATCCTACTACGAAAACACTCCTTGGATTCAAAAGGAAATCATAAGAGCATTACTGGATGTTGAATGACGGAGGTAATATTACATGTCCAAACATGAGCGGCCGTGCGAAAGCAACGTCCAGATGGAACGTTACACATTTAACGACCCATACAGAGAAGACCGAAAACCAGCTGAGTTTTGAAGCCACCACCACCACCACCACCACCACCAACAACAACAACAAAATGATTATCAGAGTCAAATCAAACAAGGAAGAAAGGAATTGTGAGGAGAGAAATCAATAAAATACAGAGGTAGGACAAAAGCTGAGTCTTTGCAAAGATTAATAATTAAATCTCCAGTACACGTGATGAGAGAGAGAGAGAGAGAGAGAAAGTACAAGCAAAAGGCTAGAGTGAGGGGGGACTGTAGTCACAAGGGTATTCAGTCAAGAATGCAAGGAAAGTTCAAAAATTTCAACATCAGCAAGTCTGTGAAATTATGTGTCTCGAAAATTACAGGACAAGAGCCTCAGTATAATCTCCACAGATGAAGAAAGAATATTCAAGTCTATTTCTCATCTAAAAATCCTCAGAGGGGCTCCTGGGTGGCTCATTCAGTTAAGTGGCCAACTGTAGGTTTCGGCTCAGGTCACGATCTCGTGGTTCGTAAGATCAAGTCCCGCATCCGGTTCTGCGCTGACAGCGTGGAGTCCACTTGGGATTCTCTCTAGCCCGCTCTTCTCTGCCCCTTCCTGCTCGTGTGCAGACTCTGACTCTCTCTCTCTCTCTCTCTCCCCAAAATAAATTTTAAAAAATACTTTAAAAAATCCTCAGAAAACTAGAGAAGGTTCTTAATTCATGCAATTGATATTTATTGAGGTTCCTGCTATGTTCTAGGCTTTCTTTATGTGCTGAAATATAACTTGGGATTTCATCCTTTTATTTCCATGTCCATATTCATGCAGAGAGACCTATTCCTTCATGGGGAAGATAGTGTACCCACTCACAACTATCATGTAAACATCTTACGAATTGGCAAGTTGCGTAACCTCCTGTCATTCCTTCACATAATGGTTTCTTGTTTTTCCTATTTGCCTTTGTGGATGTCAGCAGTGTTAGCACCTACATTGAATGTTGTCTTGGGATCCTAAAGCAAAGACCCACAGTTGTCAGATGCACTGTAGAGCCACGCAAGTATAGACTTCAAAGGGTAGACCGCTTGTGTGTATGTGTGTAGGTAGCAGCTGGCCTTTCCTTTCCTTGAAGACCCGGCAGGCATTCCAGGACAGGTTCTTTGTATTTCCTTAGATCAAAAGTGGCTCAACTCTAATTTTTTTGCAGGTGCTAAGTAAAATCAGGATGAAGTTAAACAGATGGTTGCACCTCCCTCTTCTCATCTCAGTCAGCCTGATTAAAATGGTCATTCTTCCAAAACTTGTGTATCTCGTGCAAATGCATCAAATATTTCCACAAACCATATGGCCACTATCCTAACTTAAGCATGAGTAGATTTATGTGAAGAGTCGTTATTGGCCCCCGCTCTAAGAATGTGCTCTCGGAAGGTCTCAGAGGAGTTCTGATGAGTTGCTTTTGTTTGATACACACCTATAACGTGTAGAAGCTTTTATTCAAGGTAATAAAAATATTGTCATAATACCGTAAAGTATTAGTGGGAAGCCATCTGTAATCTGCACGCCCAAGAGTAATTCACTGTGCACTTGGCAAAAATGAGAAGTCTTCTGGTATGTGTGACAAATTTGTAGTTCAGCCTTAACTAAAATTTTTAAATGTCCTAATAGCTTAAAAATAATCACAATTCTTTTCCTTTGCTTATTTAATCTGAATTTAACCAAACCCCATTCTTCGCAGGGATCTGTGTTCAGCAAGTGGGTGTAGAGTTTTGAATGAATGGGTTGTCAGTTTATAGTTTGTGCTTCTGTGGCTGACATCTACTTGAAAGGAATTGAGCTGTGAAGGTTTGGGAATAAAATCACCGCTAACCCCTTCCTTCTTTTCAAACTACAGTGTATATATATATATATATATATATATATATATATATATGTCTTTCACAGACACTTATCTGTGTGATGATTATGCACGCCCAGGGAGGAGTATTTCACAACTTCACAACTGGTCTCATCACATTAGCCTATTTTAATATTCTAGATCGTTTTAAACCTAAAGATCTTTGGGAGACTACCGAGAGCTCGTAATGTGTTCCAGTGTGGAACATAAATTTATTCAGCACCTGTGAAAATAGTTTGAATTGCTTGCTGTTGTTTAAAAAAAGTCCATTCTGTGAAATCTGTTTGGGACTACTTTGAAGTAATTTTGGGGTACAAAACAGGGACTAACTGAATCAGTCAGTGAATTAGTAAATTAGTAAATCAGTGAATTTTTGCTCAGCCCTTTCAAACAGGCTGGGGGGAGCAGCCAATCTGTGGTTTCAGGCTGCAGGAGTCCTGGCCTTCCTAGGCATTCTGGAGGATTTGGGGTCCGGGTTCCATGAAGTGAGGGACATAATAAGATCTCACTTTAGGGAGAGTTTGTGAGGGTTCAACTAGATAACCTACATTTGTAAAGATCTTGTCCCAACAAGTGCGTTAGGCACCCAGTAAATTCCCCCTGTCTGTAGGATTATTGGTAAAATACTTTGGTAATTGACCATTTATGACCATTTACTCCATCCATGAAAGATATGAAAATGGTTAACATGTCTGGGGGGTGGATATTGTCCCTGAGTCCATTGCCTTACATATCTGGACATCTTTTCAAGAGGTTGATTAAAGAGGCTGCCCACATTTGGAAAATTCTTAAGTGAGATCTCTGTTGTATGGGGATTCTTGATTATCAGGTTAATTGAGACTGTCAAATTCTCCCTTAATTGCTCTGAAATTAAATTACCAATGAATCCCCAGGCAAAGCAAATGTTTCATTATTCACACAAACATAGGTCACAGGCTCAGTGTCCTCCTGGCACTCTGGCCCATATCCCTTATTTGATGAAATTATAAATATGCTCCTACTTAAAGTATTTACAGGCTAATTACTGGCCCTTCTTAATTTAAAATGTATGATTTGAAAACAAATTGACATTTGATGAAATATTTTATTGAAGTAATTTAAAGATGTTTTGTAAAATAATGTATTAGGGATGTTACATAATGTCCAGGCTTTAAAAAAAAACATTTATTTATTTATTTTTATTTTATTTTTATTTATTTTATTTTTTCTTTTATTTTTTATTATTTTTATTTTTTATTTATTATTTTATTTTTATTCATTTATTTTTAAAACCATTTATTTATTATTTTGAGAGAGAGAGACAGAGACAGAGACAGAGAGTATGAGCACAAGCAAGGGGGGGGGCAGAGAGACAGAATGTCAAGCAGCCTCCATGCTGTCAGTGCAGAGCTCAGCATGGGGTTCGATCTCATGAACCTCAAGATCATGACCTGAGCCAAAAGCAAGAGTCAGATGCTCAACCAACTGAGCCACCCAGGTACCCTTCTGAGGATTTTTCAATGTTAAATAGACTTGAATATATTTTCTTCAGCTGGCCCGGAGCTTGATCTCACAACATGAGATCATGACCTGAGCCAAAATCAAGAATTGGATGCTTAACCGACTGAACCACCCAGGCACCCCTGATGTCCAGGTTTATTAACTAATCAAGTAGTCCAAGTTCACTGCCACTGTGGCCACTTTCCAAGTATTCCAAAATAGAAAAATTTAAGACCTTCAAAAGTCAGTGGTGCAGGAAAGAACGTAGAGAAACTGCCCTTTTCAATGTACCCATTTTATTTTCTATCTTCCTCATGTCTCACTAAGGTTCTACAGTGTCATTTTGGTCATGGGAACTACCAACTGAATAAGAGGATATTCTTCTGGTGCTCGTATGTTGAGTCATTTATTCCTGCTATCATATAGATCCTATATCAGGCCAAAATCTCTGGAGTCACTTCTGGTTTAAAGGTTATCATCTGCGGCGTCTGCTGGGGCAGCTCAGTCGGCTAAGCATCCCACTCTTGATTTCAGCTCAGGTCACGATCTCACAGTTGTGAGATCAAGCCCCGCATTGGGCTCTGCGCTGAGGGTGGAGCCTGCTTGAGATTCTCTCCCTCTGCCCCTCTCCCCCACGTGTGTGTTCTCTCTCTCTAAAAACCATGGATAAATAAACCAAGATTATGATCAGTGTTTCCTCCCGGGACTGAGCCTGATGGCTCGCCGTATGCACACACTGTTACCGTGTACCTGATGCACTCGATGTAATTAGCCTGTTTCCTCCGAGGGTTCAGAGGTGGAGCACTGTAGCTAGGGCTGCTGTAGCAAAAATACCACAAGCCGGGCAGCTTGTAATGGCAGACATTTATTTTCCGTGGTTCTAGAGGCTGCAAAGTCCTAGGTCAGGGTGCCAGCATGGTGGGATTCCCGAGAGAGCTCTCTGGCAAACGGCAGGAGGTCATCTCATTTCACGTGGCGGAGAACAGGGAGAGGAAGCGAGCCCTCTCCGGACTCTTACAGGGGCACTAATACCATCATGAGGCTCCGTCCGCCTGACCTTTTCTCTAATCCTCATTACTTCCCAAAGTCTCCACCTCCCAGTACCATCGCATCGGTGTTTTTGACATAGGAATGCGGGGGGCACCCAAACATTCGGTCCAAAGCAAACAAACACCTTTCAAACCATTGTGGTCAGTGTTCTGTCACACCATCGAGCCGTGGTCCCTTTACACGACTCACAGTCCGTGGAGATCGACCCTTTGAGTCATTCAAACCCACTAGTTGGATAGGAGCCATGAGCCAGAACAGGTGAATTGAAAATATCCTCAGTCGTGTGGGATACTGCTGGGGTACCCAAGTTGCAGGTTTCAGGAACTGACCGTGTTCTAGAAAATACAAAAGCAGCGTGATGAAGGCAGTGTGTGCTGATGACTTTATCCTCCAGGAAAAGCGGAGACCGTCTTTAGGACCTCAAGGGGATGCTGTCGCGAGGGAATCTTAGCTGCAGTTTAGTTGAGGACTATTTGGCTTATCTGAGGCTCGGGGACTGAGTATTCCTTCTTTATCAGGAGACCAGAGCTTCTCCAGAGCGTATGAACTATCTCCATCAACAATCTACTCAGATGGATTTGGCTGTCCTGAGAGTGCCCGATTGCATCTGGCTCCCATCCGAGTGGAAAGTTGACTCACTCTACCAGGCCCCCCGTCTGTCTCCCACATGCTTTCCGTGTTTCCATCAACGTGACCCAGTCTCTCAGACGTTGATGTTCCAACATCCACCCTGCGGCTCAGTCCCAACCTGAAAAGCAACGGGTGCCCTTGGCCAGCTCCCCCAGTCAGGCACTCTAATCTTTACGTTTGGGTTCATGAGCTACACGGAGGTGTGCTCCAGACAGGATTGGGGGCCAGTCATTGTCATAAGGGCTGCTGACATTTGTGTTATTTAGAAACCCCTGGGCATGTGAGACACGGTCATTCAGACTGGTGCACGTCTGTCATGGGACATTTCCTCTGCTTCCTGAAATAGAGCTCAACCCTCCTTCCAGAACCCAGTGCAGAATACGTGACTCACACTTGGAGAGTCAGCCCCGAGGACTTGCAAACTTTGTTTTTGGTAAGTTTGTGGCGACCTGATTCACGTATTTTGCAAGCTGTGAACTCGGGGTGGTAAGTGGGGCTAACGACTCCTATCTGCAGTTCATACCACGTGACTGAATGAGGTCAGCGACCTCTCACGCCCTTAGAATGTTGACCGAGCTAGCAGGTTCATGCGAAAGAAACATGGTTCAGAGTAGGCTTTCGCTGAGCTGCAAGGAACACTGGGCTTGTTTGGCCACAGTTGGAAGTTGACCAGCAGAGCCCCCGAGGGGGGTCCTCTTGTAAGCCTGCTCACTTTCCTGCACTGATCACACAAGACCGTGATGACTACTCCAGCCTTTTTATTTCTGTTTTTATTTCTTATTGGTTTATTGTTTAAATGACAAGAAGAATAAATTGGTTTTGGGGATGGGGAGTCATTTTAGTCATGAACTTTCTTCTTCTTTTTTTTTTTTCTCTTAAAACTCACTGCATAATTATGCGCTTAGAAACCCGAATCCCGATGACATACCTCACCCTCTTCTGTTCCTGATTATAAATACTGGTCCATATAACGCATCCCGACTTGAGCTTGTCCCCTCTGGTGTTGGTCTGTACTCACAGGGGCCGTCTCTTTTTCCGTGGCTTTGGATTTGCCCACCTCTCCTGGGATTTATTACCTCGTCCTTTTTATCAAGGGGGTTCGTCCCACCCCTTTCCTGCCCCTCATGTGGTTCTTGGCTGTTTTCACCAAAATTGCTTCTCAAGGATTCTTTCCCATAAAGGGCTTGCCCTGGATCCAGGTCTTCCTCTTCTTATCCCTTTACTGATTCCTGGGCACGGTCACATCCCAGCAGGATGGTGGATGTGCCACTTTCCAACAGCACCCCCGTAACATCGGCGAGGATGTGATTAATAGAGGGCACATCTGGAAGCCTGATGTCGCCGTTTCCTCCTCTGGCCGAGGTCGCTGCCCAGAAGGCAGGGGATCTTTGAGATGCTGATGGCCTTTTATAGCCAGCAGCCGCATGTCCCCTGGGCCCTTGCTGCCAGTGACACTTTCACATCCAGACCCTGGATGGAGATATCGGAGTAGAGGAGCCTAGTGGCTCAGCGTCTGGCTACCTCCATGCGGCATGCCTGTTAGATGGCCCCTGTCCCCCCGTGGAGCCTCCTATCGTTTCCCTGCTGCGTCCTGTCTTGTGGTCAGTCTGCTGTCCAAACCTGGGGCTTGACTCCTTTTTCCTGCTCTCATCACTCTGAGGACCAGAGTCCTGGCCCCAAGCCCAGTCCCCATGATGGGCCCCACTTTCCCTGAGTGCTTTGCTCTCACCTGCAGACTGGACCCCACCATGACCATTAGCTGGATTGTTGTAACGGTTGAGGAAGGTCCTGAGAGCAGGTGTCGCACTGTGGAACAGAGGTCAGGGGTCAGTAGACATCCATTGACTTTCCTTCTTTCTGCCTCCTGCCGGTGCCTCCCCTCCCTGCGGACTCCAGCTTCATAGGTGTGTGCAGCCTCTATCTCCTGATTCCACTGAATAATGTTGTCTGCATTTATCCATTCACTCGCTGAAGGATAGTTTGGCTGCTTCCAAGTTTTGGCGATTATGAATAAAGCTGCTATAAATATCTCTTTCATTTTTAAAAATCTTTGCAGCCAAATGCAGGTGGCATTTAATTCTCTGCGTCCCTCCCCACCCCCAGTCCCCAGGCATGTTCCGTTCTGCCTGGGAATGCTGCCACTATAAAAAGACATCTAAGAAGGAAAGTGATTGTGCAGGGTTCCTGATGAATGGAGGGGATGATTCTATTTCATTTGTCTTGGAAGGTGGGCTTCTCCTCTGAGGCCCCAGGGATGTCGCGCCCCCCCCCCCCCCGCCGAGTGCCGAGTCCCACTGGAGAGATGCTTACGGGACGGTCTCCACCCTGGTCTTGGCTGGGCATAACACAGCCACGAGTGTACAAATCTTAGGGTATCCCCCAGGAGTATTTGATAGCGAACACGCAGAAGTTATTGGCATGCATATTTCTATATGCACGAGATACATTGTTTTGCTTTTACCTGGTTTCAGATTCTAAGAGGAGCATTTGCTGGGTACCCTTGTAGGACACGGCTTTGCAGGTCAGCTTGGCTTGTGTCTCCTGATTGGGTTTCTAGTGCTCACTCCCCATGGGCCCTGCTATTCTTAGACCGTAGCTGGGCTCTGCCGTAGTCGTTCGTTGTCCACTTTGAGTCTGTGGAATGTGGTTTTTGTTTCACGTTTTCCCATACTAATCATTGCAGACAATTGAGAAAAAAAAATGTTTAAAAAATCATCAAAAACCTACAATCATGCTCTCATATAATGACTAATCTGGGCCTCTATATATCTACTAAACAAGGGTCCTGTCTGTCTTTTGTGTCATTGGCACTTTCCTCAGGGTACAGCCATGCTTGTAATATTAATTATTTTCATTATCAGCAAGAAAACAATTGCTTGCTTTCCTTAAAAGACTTGTAGCTTCCCTCCTGAAGCCACAAAGAAAAGCTATAAATAAGTTAATCTTGAAAAGTTCGGTATAAAGTGCCAGCATTGTCTGAACATTTTCAGATAATTGGTTGGTTAATTGGCAGGTCGGTTTAATGATCTCTCCTTTGCCTCTCTTCCTTGGAGGGAGTAGAGAAGGAGGAGGTGGATATCCACGCTCTCAGTGGAGATCATTAATCATCTATCAAAGGTGAAAGAAATGTATACGTTCCGAAACCACTGGTGTTTTCATTGAGGAGGAAACGTGTGAGCAACTCTTAAGCATAGAAGGCATTTGTTATGTTTTTGAAGTAAAACAAAGTAGCTTTTGGTCTGAGCCTCGTTCCCCCTCTTCTGGAAGCCTCTTAACATTTCTATGTGACTCTTCCTTTACCTGTCACACTAGGCATGAATGTATATTCCAAATGTGCTCTGAGCTACCGAACAAAATATATATAGCACATTTAGGAAGAGAGTGCTACTCTTCGGAAATTCTTTTCCTTAAAAGGGAAATTGTAGATACGCACTTTCTCACCACACACACCTCTACGAACGGGCGTTTCAAGGCCATGCTTTGCAATCTTCAAAAGTCTCCCGGTGAGACTCTTCTATATATGGTTTGACTCCAAGTCAGACACAGAGTTTCTCTTTTCCTTAAAGAAAGTAGCTTCAGGGAGAACAAAAACCTAGAAGTGCCAACCAGCACCGTGGTCCAGACCTCCCGGGCAGACAGCTGTCTGTCTGTCCTTAGCAAAGGTGACGTCTTTCCTTCTTTCTCCCTGTGTTGCTTCCATTCAGCAGCAAATGTAACCATCACAAAGCTTTTTTGCGGGGAACATAGTTGTTTGGGGAGTTTTTGTGGATTATTTTTTAGGTGGTATTGTCATTTTTGAAAACAACTTTTATCAGGGCAGCAAAACCATTGCTTAGGCGAGTCTTGTTTTCTGAGAAGGAATTCAGGGCACACCTGCTACGCGAGTTCCTGGTTTGTTGTGCGGATGAATGGAATGGGGGCAAAAAAGCCAAAGCAGCACACTCTGCAGGTGCAGGTACACTCCCGTGTGCGTTAGAATTTGCCGTGGTTGAATGCTGCGCTTGGTGACCCTCCAAGGGTTGGGTGTTGTTGTTGTTGTTGTTGTTTTCATCCAGTTCTGAAGACATGTACACCCTGGTGAGACCAGCTGCAAAGACCCACAGCCCCTGACACGGCCCGGGGTCCAAGCAGGCCCCTGAGGGGTCTTTTTGTGCTTCTGATTCCTCCCGATTGCAGGGAGTCCCTGCGTTTCAACTACCGTTCGTCAGCCCTGGAAGGATTCCCACCGTTTCTGAATATCTGCTTGGCGATACCCATCCATCTTTCACTTCGGATAGTTTGAGGTCAAAATACCCGTTTACCAGTTCCGCCAATATTGCATTGCCTCTGAGTCCGGAGAAAGATGGATGGGGCTAAATGTTCGAGGAGAGGGAGCCCACTGATGATTGTCTCCCTCCCCCGAATTTGCTTTCTTCGATCTTAGATCAGAAGACCTGTCGATTCAGTTTCACTCATTGCTGTTATATTGTGTTTCTGTCATAGATTAAGTATTCCTTACAAATACTGTGTGTCCTTAAACACGGTGGGGTTAACTGGGCAGCATATAATATGAACACAATAATCCTAATTGATATTAACAATTTAGCATTGCTTTATTATCATGAGGAGTGACTGTAACTTTTGATTGTTGATGAGTGTGGTGTTTTAGACATACTGTTGTTAAGACTGACATATAGGGACACTGTCCTTTCATAAATAGGGCATAACACTCAGCCAAGCCACTTTCCCTGCCGTTGAAGTTGTACCTGAGATACAATGTTGGTTCCTGGTCCTATTTCTGCTTTGCTTTGCTTTTCTCTTCTCTTCTCTTCTCTTCTCTTCTCTTCTCTTCTCTTCTCTTCTGTCTCTCTCTCTCTCTCCTTCCCTACCCCCTTCCTTTCCTTCCTTCCTTCCTTCCCTGCCTTCACTCCCTTCCTTCCCTCCCTTCCTTCCTTCCCTCCCTCCCTCCTTTCTTTCTTTGTTATCTGCATTTCTTGGAAGAGAAGATCCTGCTTCCTGTAGAGCTGGTTGTAGGAACCTACACTGGTTGGTGCACCTGAAGTCAGAGAGAGTGACCCCTTCAGAACTATGAACACTTTGTATGACTGTATGTGTCTGCTTGCTGATATTACTGTATGTTTATTTTTATCTGTATCTATATCTATCTATCTATCTATCTATCATCTACCTGGCAGGAATTGATCTAAAATTTGCATGCATTAAAATAAGAATGTAGACTATAGGAATGTCCTCGTTGTAAACATACGAAAAATACACAAAATGGTACTTTGCAGACATTGGACAACGGGCAGCATAGCGTAAAGATCCCTGAGAAGAGAGAAACAAACAACGTAAGTCCTAACATTGCCTCAGATCATGGCCTGGAGGCGGTTTCCAGACCCCACTGTGCAGGGAGAGGAAATGGAAACAGAGCCTGGAGGTCTGGCCAAATTGAGGAAACTTGAGAATGGAATTTAGGAGGCCAAGGTGGCTAAAACACTTGGGGGGCAGAGTTCTGTAGAGAAGGAACTGCAGGGGAGCGAGCTGCTGAGCTCTTCAGCGGGTCTCCTCTAACCTCCGGCTGAGAACCGGCCTGCGTGTCCGGAGTTGGGAGAAACCATGTCCAGGAAGCAGCAGACCCAGCCTTTCTGGACCTGGCTTAGCGCTGGTAAGAGCATGCGCCCCACCAGTCCGAGTGGAAAGCATGCGGAAGAGATGGGGGCTTGGTCCTAAGAAGGGTCACATCTTAACTGTGGGGCTAACAGTCCTAGTGTGAAGGCTGTTACTGGCCTGGCCCACCAGAGCTCAAAAGTGACCTCATAAAAGTTAGAGTGGCTGCAGTGGTGAGACTGTGTGTCCGGACTAACGTGCACACTCTTTAAAGGAGTACAGCAGAACCCAGCACTCAGCACTGTGAAGTTCTCGGGGTCCGGCGACCAATGACGACTTACCAGCCATAGAAAGAAGAAAAATGCGAGTCATTATAGGAGGAAAATTGACCTGTAAAAATAGACCTTGACATGACAGAGATGATGGACATAGCAGAAAAACCTGAAAACAGCCACTATTAATCCTGAAAATATCTCAGATAACGTAAAGGTAGAGATGGATATAATGAAGACAGAGATGGAAGTTTTAACAAGATCTAATGGGAACGTCCACGGATCAAACACTGTAGCCTTTAGAAGCTGGTTTGCGGGGGTGAGAACATAATACTTCTACGTCTTTCTAACACTTGGGCTAAAATTCCGAATATTAACAGAGCAACTGAACTGGCTCAAGTTGGACTCTAAAAATCCTAGTCTTAGATACAACCTTTGACTTCTCGCCAGACTCTTTCTTCTCAAAGAATCTGGCCCAGCAAACCCACCGATGGTTAGCTACTCTGTTCTCTTTTTTGTTGTTGTTGAAGTTTATGTATTTATTTTGAGAGAGAGAGAGAATGTGAGCAGGGGAGGGACAGAGAGAGAGGAGGGAGGGAGAATCCCAAGCAGACTCCTCACTGTGAGCACAGAGCCCGATGTGGGGCTTGATCCCGTGAACCGTGATTATGATCTGAGCCGAAACCAAGAGCTGGACGCTTAACCGGCTGGGCCACCCAGGTGCCCCCTATTCAGGTTCTTTCCAGGTAATGTTGTCTCTCAACTTCCCTCCAAACATGCAGGCTTTTATGTCTGGAACGTTAAAGTGTCCCTTCTCTATCACCTGTGTGTGTGCGTGTGTGTGTGTGGGACATACCCATGTGTGTGCACATGCACACGTGTTGTGTGTATATGTGTATGTGTCATGTGTGGTGTGAGTGGCACAGGGCTATATGTTGTGTGCTTGTTGCATGTATGTTGTGTGTATGTGTGTTGTGTGTATCATGTTGTGCGGTAAGTTGCACGTATACATATGCATGAGTGTGTCGTGTGTGCTCACGTATTGTCTAAGTGGTCTGTGCGGCATACGTGGGTGTGGATACGTGTGCGTGGATGTGCTGTGTGCATGTATTGTGTGTGCTGTGTGGGGTGTGTGGTGTGTGTGTGTCTGTTATTCCCGTTGGCTCCTCAGGGCTCACCCTGGCCCCCACGCCTGGCATTCTCCACTTAGTCAGAACTCATCACGCTTCCTTTTAAGTGCTGTTTATGTGTGTGCATCACACAAGACCATGAACCCTTTGACAGAGGCATCATGTCTGTCGCTGTCCCCCGGGGCTTGGTGTCGTAGGTGAAACATGGCACCCTCGTGCCGTCCTTAGTCACCATGAGACTTGGCAAGACAGGGCTCAGTTTGGAATCTAGACCCCACCAAACCTTGGGAAATTCCCCAATACTGAGCTGTGTTGACTTTCACTTGGGTGGTGATGTCAGAAGACAGTGGAAACAGGGAGGGGCAGTTTTCCCAAACACTTTCCAGCGTGATCAGTGGCTACAGACTGTCGGTAATACTCTGTGCAAGATGACCCTTCTACTTTTTCCCTGATCCCCTTTTGTCGTTGAATATGCTTCTTTTTAGTGCTAGAAATGATTAAATCTAGTAGTTTTACTGAGGATTATTTTAGTTTATTGTCTCATGACCCAGATGGGAGGTTTATTTTGCTGCAATATTTCTAGCCTGTTTTGCAAAATAGTTGATTCAGCCAACATATGAATGGACAGTGCACTTTGGGTTAAAACAGTTTATTTCTGGACTTTGCTAGTTTTCTCCGTCACAGGTCGTTTATGGGGTCTCTTATTTAGGCAGTGACTTTTTTTTTTTTTCTTTAAAGCACTATTGTCAAATTCACATTATCATTATCACCACAGACTCTTTTTGTCCAGGCTGTTCAAGAACCACTATTGCCTGAGGCTAAGAGAGAGTTGACTGTCTTTCCCGAAGGAAAACACCAGAAAAATCATTTATCACTTCATCCTTTTCCTTATCAAGGATTTCTTCTCACAGACTGAGCCTTGTCCCTGAGGCTATTTGGAAATTGACAATTCAGGAAGAATCAATGGGGAGCTGCATTTTTGATGGATGAACCATTCGAAAATTCTATGGCATTCTTCCCATGACCTTTTCTGAAGACAGATAAATAGCCTTCCAAAGGTTGCATTTTATTTTATGTTCAAAAAAAAGGGTAGCCAGTCAAGGTGTATTAGGAACAACGAAGTTACATTCAGCTCTTTCACAATATGAAAAAAATAAATAAAGGGGGAAAAGATAGTGCAACTTGGGGATGTCTTCTGGAAGAATGAGATTTACAAATTCAGAAACTTCAGTACAACAGGGCTCTGAAGTCACAGAAGCTCTCTATTTCCACGAAGATGATTTCTAACACGATATCCCGCCCTGGTAGCTACTTTGTGCTTGATACATCTAACTCTTACGTCACCCTGCCTGTGCATATCTGACACTGTGCAGTTACCACTGGGACATCTTTAATTTCACAGCCTGTGCTATATGACAGAAGAAGAAAATACATCAAAACAATACCATACCAACAAGATGAAACACGGCCTTAAGAAGGTCTCAAGATTTAAATTCAAGGAGGCCAAGAGCAAATGTGAGGAATGGTTGTAGCGTAGGAGGCAGGAAGTACTTCGTGTAGTTTCTTACAGGATTTGAATATGGAAATGGAAAGAAGCATCCTGAATAATGCAAATGATGATATAGGAAACAGGTAGAAACTATGGAATGGATGGAGCCAAAGCATGTGACCACTGATAGAAAAAATGCTTTTGAAGAACCGGCAAAGAGGTAACGAGGAGCAATGAGGAAAACGCTGGACTGTCAATGAATTGTATTCCCAAATTCTGCCCATGGTCTGTCAGAGTTAATACATCTTGAAATGTTTAAAATACAGTTTTATTTAACCGATTTCTTTGTTTTGCTCTGTTGTGACATGTTTTATAGAGTTTAGGCAAAGTGGAAAAAGAGACTCTCGTGTTCCACCACAGTGAGATTTCACATGGATCTGTCACATACATTAGTGCCTTTATCCAACATAATAGGAGATCTGTGTCTTGAGTGTTTACTGTACTGTGTTATCCACTTTCCATGCTGTGCCCGCCTTCTTCACTCCCTTGCTAATCCTAGGGTGACTGAATTGTCGTGTTGTCCACTGTATAACGTCACACAGCGATTGGACCGATGACTGCAGGAGTTTGTAAGAACTCTTCAGGAGGCAGTGTGACCGTAGAGCATCTCAGATTCCTATTTTGAGAGATTTGTCATTCGTGTTTTTCATGTCACCTATTGTTGTCTTCATAAATTCACCAGCAAAGCACCAGCCCAGTTAAAGATGAGGAAATGGGGCGTTCTACTCTTCTGTTGAAATAGTCTCCGTGAAAACAAAAGTTGACATGAATTATCCACAAAAAGTAATAGAAGCTATGGCAGAAACCACTTTAATAAGAGACACTGGCTATGTGTACAAAATTCTATAACTCGAGTGAAAAAGAAAATAGCCAGCTTTCCAAGAATGAGATAAAACCCTAAACATAAAATATTTCCAGCAAGGGGTGCCTGGGTGGCTCAGTCGGTTGAGTGTCCGACTTCGGCTCAGGTCATGATCTCGTGGTCCGTGAGTTCGAGCCCCGCGTCGGGCTCTGTGCTGACAGCTCAGAGCCTGGAGCCTGTTTCAGATTCTGTGTCTCCCTCTCTCTGACCCTCCCCCGTTCATGCTCTGTCTCTCTCTGTCTCAAAAATAAATAAACGTTAAAAAAAATATTTCCAGCAAAACCCCAAAGTACGAGAAATAATTTTCCATGTGTGACACGTGCAAAGAAAACTCTCTGTGACCCTCAGAGGGGCTTCACTGTATTTGTGAGGAGTTTGTGGAATAGTATAGATGGGGGAAAGAAATTCTTTCCTGAGTATAGGTGTTCATTTTTTTTTTGATGTTTTCCTCTGAGTCACTAAAGTGAAACACATTTTCCAAAATGAGAATATTTCTTAGAATTTCAGGTAGATTTTGCAGATTTTTAAAAAATTTTCTTTTGTTTAACATTTATTCATTTTTGAAAGGCAGAGAGAGACAGAGCGTGAATGGGGGAGGGGCAGACAGAGAGGGAGACACAAAACAGAAGCAGGCTCCAGGCTCTGAGCTGTCAGCACAGAGCCCGACGCGGGGCTCGAACTCATGGACCGCAAGATCATGACCTGAGCTGAAGTCGGCCCCTCAACCGACTGAGCCACCCAGGCGCCCCTAGATTTTGCAAATTTTAAAGACGTTCCATCTTCATTATCTTGAAACCTTCGTTAAGTGCAGATTATGGGCTTGGCACCAAGTAAAGGGAAGGAAAAGTAATACAAAAGTTGCTGCTCACAGGACCCCAGTCTAATAAAAAAGCAAGTTTGCAGTGCAAGAGGGGTAGAGACACATGACAGTGTGAAACGTTACTCGTGACAGGAGAAGGTGAATGCTTCCCTCATCGACTGCCGGTGCCTCCCTGTTTTCCTGGGTCTACGTGTTGGGACCATGATTATTTGAGTCTTTTTCTATAAGGATTTGTGAGTATAAGTAAGACATTTAGTGATACTAAAATTTTACATGATTGTGAAGCTAAGAACACCTGGAAAGAATAGTATTTTCTGCCATAGAGGTACAATAGGAAAGATGTGTGACGTCACACATTATACAGCCTCTAGCCATGGGTTCAAATGTTGTCAAAGGCTCTTTAGGGAAAGAATGAACTCTTAGTTGTTATTTAGAGAGAATCATAATTCCATCACATTATTCACATGAAATATGTCCATCAAGAGACCAGTAGAAGTAGGAAAGAGGAAAAGGGAGTGTCTGGGTGGCTCAGTTGGTTAAGCGTCTGACTCTTGATATCAGCTCAGGTCATGATCTCACGGTTTGTGGGCTCGAGCCCCGCATCGGGCTCTGTGCTCACAGCGTGGAGCCTTCTTGGGATTCTCTTTCCTCTCTCTTTCCCTCTCATTCTGCCCCTCCCCTTCTCTCTGTCGCTCTCAAAAATAAATAGACATTAAAACAATTTTTTTTGGAAGTGGAAAATATAAGAGGAAAAGAACCAGAACCCAGTTAGTCCTAACATTGGGAGGGATTAGGTCAAGGCTGTGGATCTCGAGCAGGGTGGTCATGGCATTTCTTGTTAACACGTGGTCAACATCCATTTAGAGGACCACCTGTGGCAGGAGGACCGTAGTGGCACTATCAGTCTGTCCCCAGTTCAAAGACCTTGTTGTTAACCGAGTGCCTCTCTGGGGATCTCACCTCCCACCTCTAGCGTCTCTGGATATTCCTCCCCGTCCTGTTGAACCTTCTCTTTCCAGGAAGGTCCAGTGAGCAGAGCATTGGTGCTTTCCTCTTACTGTATCCCCAGGGCTGATCCCATGGCCCCCGTCTTTTCTCACCTCACTTTGCTGCGCATCCCTGCATCCATCGTTTTATCTAGCTCTGTTCTAGACAAAAATTCCATACTTTGGAGCAGTGTTTTCCAAAATGTAACGATCAGAATGTTAGTTTTATGAGACCTCAACGCATCCTTGCTTCCCGACAAACAAATGAGTTCTGAATTGTTCAGTGCCTATTTGCAATGTATATTCACAAGTTCGAGAGTCTAAAAACTCCTTGGGTAGAAACATTCTTGGTACCTTAATCTTTCCAGTTTTTAACATGTGTTTTTTTTTTAATATTTTTTAATGTTTATTTATTTTGAGAGAGCAGGAGAGAGAGAATCCCAAGCAGGCTCCGTGCTGTGAGCACAGAGCCCGACTACTGGTTTCGGTCTTACAAACCGCTAGGTCATGACCTGAGCCAACACCAAGAGCTGGACGCTTAACCAACTGAGCCACCCAGGTGCCCGCGTTCCAGTTTTTCTACGTAGTTATGTGACCGTGGGATGATTGGGGCAAGGCGTACCTCAGCCTGAGTGCTACAGGTTACGGTCTGAGAAAAGCAGAGTTCGACTACCATGATGCTGTCACCATTCACAAATCCCCACGAGAAACACAGAGCAGTCCTAAAGCCTGGCGAGGCCGTCTTCAGAATTCTAAAAATTTAGCGATCTCAGTAAAGTACTGAGACTATAAATTACCCAGATTCCTTTTCTCCATCGGTGCTCTCCTTTCCAGCCGTTAATATGTTTGCAGAATGTGCACGACCAATATACATCAGAGGCTGTGTTTGCTGAGGGACAGTGTAGAGGCCTGATCGGGTCACCTGAGATATTGGGAGGGGGTACAAACTGGGAATAATGGGGAACCCCGACGGGCTCAGAGAAAAAGGCCATGAGAAAACATGTCAGGATATCTTTAATCAGAGGGGTGACGGTGGAGGTGGGCTTTCCTGTGACATAAGGTGAATTACATAGCCTCCCCAGCTCCCTACACTCGGAGAAAGTCTCTAATCAGCCAGAAGCAAGTAAGGACTTTGTTTAGTCCTGCTTCGCAGAGTGTGTGAGTGACCGTGAGGGTCCTTCGGGTGAAGTCCCCTTGGGGAAGACGATGAAAATTATAAAGGCACCTCCAATGAGGAGGGCAAGTAGTTTGTGTCTCGTTGAGTCTACTGAAATGCCACCAGAGGGGTTGTTTCAGGTGCTGTTTCACGGGATAATGACTAATCACTGTTGTCACCAGGGAGCAAAACACAGCTTTATCCTCATTGTGGTCTTATTTGCTTGCTTGGGAATGACAGGATGTGCCGGGACACCTCTGAGTGGAAGTTGGAGGTCAGTGACAAAAGCCCATTAGCTCTCCGAGAGCTCAGAAGACTGCATCCCGTGAGTCGCTTGTAAGCACTAACCAGAAATCAAATAATTATCCTGCAAACAGCCCTTCCAGTGAATGTTGTTAACATTTTTTCAGGAAGGGATATTTAGCGTCCGGTGTTCTGTTTTAAATATTTATGGCATTTTATCATGCAGACCACGGCGCCCTTGGGAATCCAGTGGGCTCTCTATCTGTTCCTTTCCAAAGCTCTTTAGTGCTTGTACAGGGGTGCTCACTGAGCACTTACTACGTGGTCCTTAAGTGCAGTCTCTTATTTGTCCCTCACACGGCTCTGAGGACAGCGTTACCATTATCATCACGATCTTACAGGTCAGACAGCTTGTCTTGGCCAGGCTCATGCTGTCTCCAGGCTAAGGATTCTTCACGACTGCGCTGTGTGACTCCTTTCCTGTCCTGTAAAATATATCCTGAAGAAAGAAATCCATAACTCTCCTGTGTCTGGACTCTGATATATTCTCATCATTTGCCTGTGTTTTGCAAGGAGCGTCTCCTCAACCACGTCCCAGATTGTTAAGAGTGAACGTTAGCCAGTGGCTACTTTGTTTAGTAATTCTGTCTGATGTTGTTGGTGATAAAACACATCATCAAACATTTGGAAAAATCATACATTAATTAATAGAAAAAGGAGAAATAGGAGAAAGAATATAGCAGTGTTTTATCGTGGCCAATTTGAGACAGCATTTGGCTTTTTTTTTTTTTTTCTTTTTTTTGGTCATCTCCATTATAGTTCCAATTACTGAGATATTTAAAACCAGTTTAAGAAAAGTCAACATAAGAAAGTAGAGAAAAAGCATTCAGGCCTGTTCAAACAGTATTCCTCTGCTAATGGGTGTCCACAATTGTTAAGCAGTATGAAAACAGCGAAGGTGAATTTACAGTTCACTTCAATTTCAGAATTTGCTATAAAGCAGACACAACTGCTTTGCCGTGTGTTTTAAAGATTTTAATTTCTCTTGTTTTTTGTGGTGTTTTGCATAAAATACTGTTGAAGACATTGAATGGCAAGCAAAAATTACCCCCATTGAGGCACCTGGGTGGCTCAGTCGGTTAAGTGTCCGACTTTGGCTCAGGTCATGATCTCACAGTTCATGGGTTTGAGCCCCACCACCGGGCTCTGTGCTGCCAGTGTGGAGCCCACTCGGGATCCTCTGTCCCTCTCTCCCTGCCCCTCCCCTGCTTGCATGTTCTCTCTCTCTCTCTCTCTCTGTCTCTCTCTCTCTCTTTTCTCTCAAAAGTGAGTAAACATTAAAAAAAAATTCTCCCGTAGTCTGAAGGAGGCAATCCAGCATGACGGTGATGGCTGAGCTCCAGGGTGTGACCCGGGATGGTATTCCCGCCCAGACGCCTGTCATTTGTCTGTTGATGGGTGAGATTGTCCTCAACCTTGGCTGGAAGGGCAATAGGAACGGCTTCACAGGCTCGGGAGACTAGCAGGAGAACGCACGTGAGGGACGACGTACCCTAGCTGGCTCACTGGAGGTCCTTGCGAGCTCGGTGATTCCTGCGGGGACCGTTAGTACAAGCCCCGGAACTGTGAGTTAGATGGCACGTGTTCAGGGGTTTGCTACTTAGAAGGTCCGTGATGGTCCACTTCTTTTAAATACGGTCATTTCAACTTCGTATGGGTGGAATTGAATGACTTAGCATTTTCGGTCTTAAACATTTGCGTGTGTTCAGAATTGCACATTTCAGAAAAAGAAATCAAGGAGAGAACACCCTGTGCATGCCATCCACTCTCACACCATCCTACGGGCCGATGTCCTCTCTGATGAGTGGGGCGTTCCTTGACACTCTGATTTTAAAAGTTTTCTTCTCTCTTTTCCAGCTATGGTTCCTTCCCTAGGAGAAGTCATTTTGCTTTGCTTTCCTTTGCCCAACATGTCAACGCTCACCTTGAGAAAGAATTTCAGGCAGCTGGCCAAATCACATGCCGTTTGCCTATGTCAATATTTACGCTGCCTCTTCTCTGCATCTACTCAAGTTTGTCTCCTCCGGAATTAATGATTAAGTTCTCAAAGGGATGTTTCATTTGATAAGGTTGTTTTTTTATATATAAAACTGCAGGCGTTTTGAATTTAGAAAAAAATAATCACATAAACATTCTAAAAATAGAAAAAGCCCATGTTAGAAAAGGGAAACTATATGGTCAGTTTCTGCCTCACCAGACGTGAAAATTGTTACTGTTTTTTTCTGCAGAAGTCGTTCACCCTTGCTTGTGATTTGACAGAGTTACGATCATAATGTAGATTCTTTTTTTTTTTTATTTTTTTTTAACGTTTATTTATTTTTGAGACAGAGAGAGACAGAGCATGAACGGGGGAGGGGCAGAGAGAGGGAGACACAGAATCCGAAGCAGGCTCCAGGCTCTGAGCTGTCAGCCCAGAGCCTGACGCGGGGCTCGAACTCCCGGACCGCGAGATCGTGACCTGAGCCGAAGTCGGATGCTCAACCGACTGAGCCACCCAGGCGCCCCTTGTAGATTCTTTTTAACACAGAGATCACCTTCAGGTTCGGCCAATACCTGAAGACGCTATGAAAGGGGAGGCAGGGATTTGGACGCTAGATGGAAATGCAGGACGTTGTGGAGACGGTGTGTTATGGGGTGAGGGGTGGTGATTCCGAGTATGGCCTCTGGGATCACGCCATGACCCCCGGTGCCACGACCCCCGGTGCCACGCTGCTCCGTGGCTGTGATCGTGGCTGTGATCGTCACCCCTCTGGGCTCCAGGGCTTGTTCATTGAATGGGGCTCTGATCTCCATTCAGCACCACCAGTGCTGGTGTGAGGGTCGAATGAGGCCCTGCAGGCAGAGCAGTTAGCACACTAGGTGGCAGCGATCGCCGACGTCATTACCCTCCTCCTGCCATCGTCACCCTTTATTTGCACCCGCTACTTACAGAGTGTGGTGTCAGACGCGGGGCGGGGGGAAATGATGGTCAGCGAATGCTTGCGTGTTCTTAAGTGTGGCCCACACATGGAATCATGACGGGAGATCATTGATGACGGTGGCATTCCAGCCTACTTATTACTCGTTATCATTTCCAAATCTGTCAGAGGAGTCTCTTCAGACTTCTGTCCTCCGTGTGAAAAAGAGGGCTTCTGTTTCCTGCTCAGGATGAAGAGCTGTGTCCAAAGAAGAGCCAAAAATTGGATGGATTCGTCCACCTTGCTACTGGCTGATCTCCATTCCAGGAGACAAAACATGGAACAAGTCAAGGGGGATTTATATCGCATGTAAATTCTTGTCACGTGGAAACAGTCTAGGCTTGCAGAAAGACCTAACCACTTCTGCACTAAATGACGAGTTGCAGAAACTAGGAGAACGCCATTCAGGTCCAAACAAATGACCAAAGCCTCGGGAATGAGTCGCTTCAGTTGTAAGGCAGACAGTGATTTTAATAGACTCCTGGTGCTGTCAGTCAATGTCTGGTTTTCTCAGGCTGGTGCTGTTTTGGGTTCCCCTTGTTCACAGAAGTGTGGGTGGTTAATGCTTAGTTGGCCAGACTCTTCCAGCTTCAGCATTAATGTTCTTTCCAAGTAGATACTAAGGTCCCATCCACTCTGTAATCCTCTGTCACCCATGTCTCTTATGCTTTGTCTTTTCGGAATAATTAAATTCCCAAAGGAACTTAATACATTGATTTCACGTCCAATGTAACTCAACTCTGAACCACAGTGCAAAAGCCAGCAGGTATAGAGATCATCCAAGACGACACACACTAGCAGAAGGAAGAGAGGTACCCTGCATGGGTGAATATCTCAGAAGCAAAAGGAGCTCACGGGAAAGCTAAATGTAACAAAACGTGCAAATTTCTGCGTTTGTGGCTACGGTTAGTGAGAGGAATTATTATTATTATTTTTTTTAATTTTTTTTTCAACGTTTATTTATTTTTGGGACAGAGAGAGACAGAGCATGAACGGGGGAGGGGCAGAGAGAGAGGGAGACACAGAATCGGAAACAGGCTCCAGGCTCCGAGCCGTCAGCCCAGAGCCCGACGCGGGGCTCGAACCCACGGACCGCGAGATCGTGACCTGGCTGAAGTCGGACGCTTAACCGACTGCGCCACCCAGGCGCCCCAGTGAGAGGAATTAAACACTGGGATGTTTGGCTTAAAAAATCCCAGGCTGACTTTTCTTTGTGATAGCTGATGCTGTGTTAATGACGAAACGTCCCTTTCAGCGTGCTGAGAACCTCGCAACAGGCTCCCAGCGACTTCTGTTTTACCCTCACAAAAGCATATGAGACAAACACATAACTTAGGAAGTTTAACCCTTTGAACAGACCTCACGGGTGTATGGATGCGGCCTGAGCCAGATTTATGTTGGGGCAAACTAGGCCAATGTATTGTCTGTGGCCACTGGAATGTGGATCATAAAAAGGCAGAAAGGAGGAATCAGAATCAACACATGTGAGAATAGCTCTCAAAATGTTAAGCCTTTTAGTTTTTGAAGGACAAAATTATTTGATATAAGCAGTGGGTTTTTTTTGCATTGGTGAACGCCCCTCTGGCTTCTGCCCGCAGAGTTCGACAGAAACAACTCTTGCAAAGGACACTGGTTAAGATCACCAAATCGAAAAGGTATTTTTTTCTTCCTCCTTTCTTTGAAGTCCTAGCAACATTTGATGCAGTAGACTGACTACTTCCTACTTCCTGAAAACTTTTCTTCTCGTGGTCTCTGCAGTATCCCATTTTTCTGGTTTTTCTTGTACTATGCCAGATGGTCTGTCTTTGCTGGGTCCTCTTTTCTGCATAAATCTTAAATGTTGACTTTCCACTAGGCTCCTATCCGGGTTGATGGCTTCAATTACTGCCTGATTGCTAAGGCCTTTCCGTTCCAGAGTTCTGACTCAGGCTCCTGTATCCGAATGCTTATTAGACATTGTTACTTGCCTGTTTCAAAGCATCTCTATTTCAACGTGTCACAAACGGGACCCTGGGTTTCTCTTGCTTCCTCTTCTTGCACCCACCCGCGGTGCCCGGTACTGGCCCCCTTTAAAGTCCCATAGCTCGGTGAAGGGCCCCTTCATCTACCTATCTTCACCAGGACGATTGTACACTGGGGAATGGAAATGACCCAGAGTTTCTAGGGATTATAAAATAGTGTCTCTGATAGGACGTTAATCTCTAGAGACACAAAATCTCACGATGGTTTGTTGGGAAAAAAAAAAAAGGCAGCAGGTGATAGATGGAGATGCGGCATGAATCTGCTTCACAGAGGATTCCAGTTAGGCCGCGAGCTTATCTGTAGCTATTTACGGAGTCGCGGAGACTAGAACTATATTTAACAACTACCAGAATCCCCACTGAGCTCTTCTGACCATTGGAGTAAGCACTATTATGGTAGGAAGGACCCAAATGGAAATTCCTGGAAATGGGCTCGTCTTCACAGTAGTAAGAGGAATTGCATGGGAGAGTGACAGAGATTTGCGTCTCCGTCAAGGTGTCAGGACGCAGAAGTGGGGACTCCTATCACATCCTCATCTAACTCGCCCCTTTGGCTGGTAGAAAAGCCAGATGGGTCTTGCAGACTTGGATTATCGCAAACTTAATCAGCGGTGATAACAATCACAGCCGTCGTACGAGATGCGGTGTGTTCGTCGGAATAAAGCAACATAGCCTCTGGCCGCTGCTGCGTACCGTGCACCCACTGATTGCGTCAACTTTCTTTGCGACGCCCGTCAGTAGAGATACCCAGAGGAAGTTTGCCATCAGCCTTTGTTGCCGTCCCACAGGGCTGTGCCCCACCTCCTGCTTTTGTTGGCGGGATTCCGGGGGAGCCGTGACTGTGCCGTACGTTCTTGCCACGCTGGTCTGTTACATCAGTAACCTCACGCTACGCGGACGGGGGAGACGGTGTTGGTGAGCAACCTAATTGCTAGCGTGAGGGGATAATCACTGTGGGTCTCCAGATGTCTGCCACGCTGGGGAGCTCGTCAGGGGCCACTTGTCTCACATGTAAGGATGTCTCCCCCACAGTGAGAGGCCAGCTGCGGGGGCATAGCCGTCAGAGGATCTCCGGATTTGGGCACAACATAGATCGTGTTGGATTTTGCTGCTGTGGCTCCAGGTGACCTTCAACTGCTAAGCTTTGAAAAGAGTCTGGAGTCCGAGGAGGCTGTGCACCAAGCTGAGGGATGGTGGAAGCCACCTTACTACCCGGCCCTTATTCTCTGGTAGATTCAGTGGTGCCTACGAGCGCCTGTGGTAGAGGGAGTTGATGCCTTCTAGGGCTTCTGGCAAGCGCCTGTCACAGAGTCACACACAGGCCTGGGGGTTTTGTGTAAGACCACGCCCACTCCTGACCACGATATTCTGCATTTGAACAGCTGCTCCCGCTTTCCCTCTAGACATAGAAGCAAATAACCTGTGTGCCATAACCTGTCAAAACGGAGATTTATACGAAACGTAGGGTCTTAAAATTGTATTTTGAATTTGCCCAGCTGCATTGTATCATAACACCCATGTTATATATTGAATATGCAAGACTGGGTGTGAGCAGGTGTGCCAGGCACGAGTAAATTGCCCAGGATCGACGCCCACGGGCCTGCTTCTGTGGCTTGCTACCCTCTTCCTCATCACATATTAAGAGGCCGCATAGGGAGTTCCCTGTGAGCTGACAGAGGAGAGAAGGTGTCTACCTGGCTTACAGGTAGGCTGTTCTAGCCCCCACACCAGCTAAGAGCTGATGGCCACCATCCCCCAGCCCCCTCGGGGTGGTCAAGAAAGTTAGCGCACACACCTCCAGCGGTCTGCTGGTCGTCCAGTTCGTGGAAGGGGAGATGGCCCGATGCTCAGATCTGATTCTTGGACAGCAGTGACTTGGAAGATTGGTGACCAGGAGGCCTGAAGAAGAGAGGTGAGGAAGGACATTCCAGAATGGTGACAGAGAGTGAAGGTCTTCAGATGTACCAACTAGAGGTCACGTACTTCACAGGAGGCCCTCAGCAATTGGCGGACAAAGTGACCTCTTCGGTGAAGATTGCCTTTTCCTGCACGTGCTCCGTGTTGCCCTGGGAAACCTGCACACGTGTCCCTCACAGCAGCAATGGGGATCTTGTGCAAGAATAACAACGTGGGCTTCCTTGCACCAAGCCCATTGTGGCTTCGGCCACTTCTGAGTGCCCGACTGCCAACACAAGAAGCCAATACTGAATCCTTGATAGGGCATTTCTCGGGGGGAAGAGTTGGCCACGTATTGGATATCAGTTACATTAGAACTGTGTAATTATGGAGGGAGCTGTGATTTGTCCTTGAAGACATTCCAAATCCTCATCGGCCAGCCCTACTCATAAAACGTACGCCAACGTCATTTGTGAACTTACGGAAGTGCCTTAACTCATGAACGTGTCACCACAGAGACCATTGCCACAGACTGAGGAACTCATATTTTGACAAAGGAACTTTGGCAGTGGTCTCCCTGTAACTCAGAAGCAGCTGGCATGATACTACGGTACGTTTGGTGAATGCTACATTATGGCATCAGTTAGGAGGAGATACCCTGCAAGGTTAGGACACTGCCCTTCAAGACATAGTCCAGACCTTTAAACCAGGGGCCAAGGGATGGTATTCTCTTCCCCAGCAGCCAAATTCTGTGGGTCCAGGAGCCAAGGGATGGAAGTGTACCGAATTACCCAGTTTCAGAAAGTTGCTTCACATCTCTGCACTCTTGGGTTTGCTGTCTCTGGAGACCAGGTGTCCAAGGGAGGGATGCTTTTGGGAACACTACCATGGTCTTGTTGAGTTGCAAGCTGAGGCTGCCCATTAACATCTGGGTCATGGAAGGAGGAGTGTAGGAGGTTGCTGTACTACCCGGCATGGTTAATGTCAATCACTAAGGGAGACACGGGTTGATTTTACGCAGTGAGGGCTGGGAGACTGTGAAACCCCACACTCCCTGAGTTGCCCCCTATTGCTGCTGTGTCCCATCATGATGGCCAGTGGGAAACAGTTGGAACTCAGTTAATACGTGTCCAGTGATGGTTTGCACCCTTTACTGATGGGATTCAGGCAAAAACAAACAAGCAAACGAAACGTTTTGTGAGCCAGCACGCCACGCCAGCCGAAGGGAAGGGGAATGTGCGTGATTGGTAAGAGATGGAGGCAGGGGTGGTGTGTCAGGCCTTGTCGTGGAGGCTCTGTAGACTCTGTGTTGTGTGCTTACCTTTCTTCGCTCCCCCATGCCTCCCCCTCTAAGGCCTCACACAAAGGACTCTGGGTATGGATGATATTATCATTTTGGTTCTTTATGGAAGCATTATTGAGCTGGCATCATTCTATGAGGAGTCAGTGGTCGATGGGAAATGAGTTTCCTTTTGTCAGGTATGCAAAATTTCCTTTGAAGAGAAGGAGAAAAGGCATGTGAAGTGGTGAAAAAGGCAGATTATGCTGCTGATTGTCTTTGTGTCCCGCCAGATCCATTTCCTGCCACTTTCTGTCTGCTCTGTGCCCTGTAACACCTACCTCCATGGACTGTATCGTCCGGTCTTTTTGGTCTCCTTGATGACCACAGCCAAGGAGAGGCATAGAAGGAAAGATGGCAGGGGTACTTCCCCTATTCCCTTGCTGCCAGACCATGGCTTTGGCAGCATTTGTGAACTTCAGCTCCAGCTCTCTGGGGAGACCGTCCTCCATGGACGGGGTCATTGCGAGTCTGGCAAAACCCACTTCCGGGCAAGGGTTCATAACTCCATTGCTGTGTTCACTCCCTCACTGTTGGTTTTCTTTACGCTGTCTACACTGTTGTAAATACTCCTTTTGTTAATGTCCTCAATTAATCCCTGTTAATGTGCCATCTGTTTCCTGCCAGGACCCAGGCAGGTATACATCATAAATAACTTTTAAATCTGTGTGCTTTTCTCAATCTCTACCTGTAATGGTGAGCTTGGGCTGCTAAAACAACCACAGAATGAGTGGCTTACATGGTGATGACTTCTATTTCACAGTTTGAGAGGCTGGACACCCAAGATCAAGGTTCCTGGTGACAGCTCACTTCATGGCTTGCAGACAGCCACCTTCCCACTGTCCTCACATGACGGAGAGAGTGAGTTCCGGTCTCTCCTTCTCTTCCTGTAAGGACGTTATTTCCATCATGGGGCTCCACCCTCCTGGCCTCATCTGAACTAATCATCCCCCAAAGATTTCACCTCCAAATACCATCACATTGGGGATCAGGTTTCGAGACACAAGTTTTGGGGGGCACAGACATTCAGTCCATAATACGACTGTTACCAACCTACTGCTCCATGAGCCTCAACTCTGTTCTCACTACTGCTGCTAAAGGCACCTTCCACTCTTACCGCCTTCCCACTCTGAGCATGTGGGGTAGATGGTTAGTGTTTCCAAAGCATCACTTCTCCAGCAGTACTGTTAGACATCCTTGCAGTCCTGCCTGTAGAATGTGCCAAGTCTGCATCCTGCCTCATTGGCTTTGCTTTGACTGATGGAAAGCTATAGGATGTAGCACTTGAGGAGACGCTGAATGTGCTCCAATGTTTTGATCTGGCCAAATGCACTTCTGTCGTCCAGTGAGAAGAACCAGCCCTGGGTGGCTAGAGAATGGGAGCTCAGACTACCCTGAAGCCAGGGGACATGTGTAGCTCATTATAGCAAAGTCTGTCAGACATACTGGCTTTTGAAAGTTGGTGACTGAGGGGCACCTGGGTGGTTCTGTCGATTGACCGTCTGACTTTAGCTCAGGTCATGATCTTGCAGTTTGTGAGTGTGAGCCCCGTGTCAGGCTCTGAGCCTGCTTCAGGTTCTGTGTCTCCCTCTCCCTCTGCGCCTCCCTTCCTCATGCTCTGTCTCTCTGTCTCTCAAAAGTAAACATTAAAAAAAATAATAAAGTTGGTGACTGAATGTTACCTAATTTCCATCAATCTAGGAGTATTTAAGTAACCTATTAACCTGGGTGTGATGGTCACAGACATTATACAATGACACAGAGATGGTTATAATGATTATATAATAACCTGAGATCCACTGAAAGATACACTGTGAAGTAGAACAGTTTATAAATTATATACGGAATACATCAAAGGCCACACACAGAAGAAAGGTTGGGAAGAAAAACATGCTAATAGCCATTTGCATTTTTGAAGAACAAATATTTCACAATCTCTTCATATTTGCAGCAACTTAATGGAGCAAAAAGAGCAGAAGAGGTTTTGAAATCACACAGTCCTGAGTCTGAATCCCCACTCAGTCAATCCTTAGCTATGTGATGTTGGGCGATATTGAACTGCTCTGAGTCTCTCTCTCTTTTTTTTTTTTTATCTGCTTTCTTATCTTTATCTTGTTTATCTCAAAAATCTACTAGGTGGGTGTGTGAGAAAAATGTACATGAAACACCTGCAACTACTTGTTCTCTGTTTTCTTCTTATTTTATCACTTATTGTTTATAGAGAAAAAATAGAGGAAAGGGAAAAAAGGAAGGAAGGAAAAAAGGAAGGAAGGAAGGAAGGAAGGAAGGAAGGGAGGAAGGAAGGAAGGAATGGAGGGAAGAAGAAAGGAAGCAGGAAGGGGGAAAGAAAGAAGAGAAGGGAGGAAGGAAAGGAAGAAGAAAGGAAGGAGGAAGGGGGAAGGAAGGGGGGAAGAAAAGGAAGGAAGGGAGGAAGGAAGGAAGGAAGGAAGCAAGGAAGGGGGGAAGAAAGAAGAAAAGGAAGGAAGGAAGGAAGGAAGGAAGGAAGGAAGGAAGGAAGGGAGTTTCCCTCGAATGAAATAAATTATTGTCTTTCTGAGAGGGATTTACCAAGTGAACACCATTGGAAAAACACACTCTCTCTCCAAGCGACAATAAAAATATAGATTCTCTTTTGAATTGGAATGTCTGGTAGTGACACCCATTAATACATAGATTTTTAAAGTTCCACAGGAATTGTGATTAGCAGTGAACTTTGGATCTCACAGATGCAGACTCGGGAAGAACGACCATAAGTCTTGTAGAAAGTTTCAAGGCAAATTGAATAGTAGGTCCTGGAGGTTGGCTGGGGTGTGTGGGTCTTGTTGTCATACTTCTAGGTAGTTCAGGTTTCTAAGAAGTGTCTAAGAAACCAGACCAGTCTTCTTGCATACGTCCATCTGTGAAGACGAAGGCAAAGGAGAGGGAAGAGTAAATTTCAAACGAATTCAAAAGGCTGTTTAAAGATCGAATGCAACAGAGCAGATGGGTCAAGTTGGGCTTTATCATCCTGGCAGATGCCTTTTGTTGTTCATTTTTGTGCTCTTCGTATAGATAAGAAAGGATGTCATTGCACTAAACCTATCAACGAGATGTTTCACGCCTGAGTTTTCTGATGTATAAAGCTTCAGGGACCACTGGGCAGAATGTTAGATGAGTTCTGGGTGATGATATCTGACCCAAAGCGAGTGCGTTCACAATCGAGAATCGATCTGCCTGCTCAATTCTGCATCTAGGTAGAGTATGCCTATACAGTATGCCTAGGTAGAGTATGGAATTATAAAGTCCATTTGCCAGGGAGCATTCTGGAATAATTGCAGTCATCGGGGAAGAGAATGAGTGGCTCGTCCCAACTGCCTTCCTAGGGACTCCATTTGTCAAGCAGGATGAAGCGGACAGCACAGCCCTGGACAGTGTCTGTGAACGAAGAGTTACTGAACAGACGTAAGCACTCGAGCACAGCCCCAAGCACAAGGCAGGTATAGGAGGGAGATGTGAGTGATTCCCAAAGCAAAGGTTGAAGTCCTCAGCGAGCCAGAGACAGACCTTATAAACAACAGATTTGGGGGATTTTAGGCTCTGAATTGTTTTAGCCCCCCCCCCCCCCGAGTCCCTATCTGTTGGAAATTGTTGGAATTATTACAGCTGTGTAAAGGACACATGTGGAATGTTTAATGTGACTTGAGTAACTTGAATAGTTGTGTAAAGCCCCCGTGCTTCAGATTTAGCCTGTTTCCTATTTCAAGAAGTCTGTTACACTGGAACATGTTAGGAAAGGGAAGGATTTGACTCCTGATTCCACTAGCTAAAATCACAGAAACCTTGCTTTAGACATTAGGGCTTAAATAATACAGTAAGTACCCAGGAAATGTGATTAATTTATTAACTACGTGCTGGAGGTCACAAAGATCATCAGATTTCTCGTCACTCAAATTTGCCGTTGCCGTGGTGAGCTGCCTTTACTCGACTATTTTAAGAACGAACATCACAAAATGTGAAGTTGGTGGTTTGAGATAATAATGACCTCTTGAGAGAGACATTTGTGTCTTAAGTCTTAGTCACCTACAGTTTCCATCACTTGAGGACAAACCAAAAGTCTCTTGATCTTGACGGACCTCCTTGGAGCTACAATTTCTGTTGTTCTGGAGGCTGCTTTTTAAGTGAGACAAAGCCTTTTTATTCCTCCTTTGAGAGAATAATTGGTCTCCTCGCCTTGTTTTGCAACTTCCTTGAAGACAAAAGTTGCTGTGACTTTTTTTTATCACCCTCGCCCCTTGTGAATATTTATCTTCAGTTTTAAGAAAACATGGAAACCTCTCTGCAGAATGTTCTGACCTCACCACGCCTCTCGAATTATGTAGAATGTTACCCTCCGATATAAATACACAGGCAACTTGGACCAGGAGTCTGATGGCGAAGAATGGCAAGCGGACCTGGGCCAGGGTGAGTTGTCTTCGAGCATCCATCAGGCTGCATCTGCCCAGAGCAGTGAGACATCTGTGCGTTTGAGGAATGGAGATTGCGGAACGGAGAGCTGTGGGTTGCTGTTCTGGGTTGTGTTCGTCTGGACACGCCATCCTAGAAAAATCACCTAACTTTATTTTTTCATGGTAGACAAGATACTTAGGTGTGGAGGGCAACTAAAGTGTTGCTGATAACCCCTGAATGTTACCACAGGTTCATCTTGGGTGATCAGAATGGTAAAATACCAAGTTGACCTCAATAATCAATAACTTTAATTACTTATTTTGAGAGAGAGAGAGAGAGAGAGAGAGAGCGCACACATGTGTGTGGGATAGGGGCAGAGGGGGAGGGAAAGAGGATCCCAAGCACACTCCGCACTGTCAGCACAGAACCCCACGTGGGACTTGATTCCACGAACCATGGGATCATGACCTGAGCCAAAAGCAAGAGTCAGACGCTTAACCGGCCAAGCCCCGCCGGGCGCCCCAGGAGTCTTGTGTTCTAATATTGACGTTTCCACCATCTTCTATATGCTCTGAACAAGTCACTTTAGACCTCTCCCCAAGTTTTTTTTTTATTTTATTTTTTCAACTAGGATGATGGGGTAGGTGAGTCCTTACCTCTCTTCATCCTCATGGAGTTTTTAGACATGAAGGGAAGCAGCGTGTACAAAGCACTTTTGGTAGCCCTTCTGACGTGCAGGTAGCGTAGCTCACACAAGTTATTTTCTCTTTCTCCTTCTAAGACACACATGCATTACGGATTCCTGTGGTCCTCTGCGTTTCAGTGACAAGTGTTGGGTGCAGCATTGACAACGTGCCTTTGTGCAGGTCCTGGGCTATTTCCTGGGACCACTACCTTTGTTGTGCTCCAGCAGGTATCGATGTAGTGGCTGGAGGGCTATTTAGGCAAAAGAGAGTGAAAGAGGCAACGGATGGGAAATGACACCCAGCATTTCACCTGCTCGTGCGTTTGCTTTATCTTCTGCCCAGCAGGTGTTTTCTTTTCCTTAGAAATCATTTAAAGTCTGGCCTTATTTGCAGACTATATGGCCTACTCCTCTTTATTTTGCCTCAAACACTACTCACATTGTGTTGTTGCACTTTGATACGTAGGCAGATACTGAAATATTTGTTAACAGAGGCGTCTTCTATCTCCGAAGTGCTCTTCATTGCTGGCCACTTGGGTGAATGACGAAATGAATAAATGCAGCCATTGTTGGTCAACATTTTAGTTCCTCTTTAAATGATAGCACGTCAGAGTTCGGAATCCTTCCTATCACCTATGACTTTATTTAATTAAAACTAGTTTTGGGGTGTCTATTTTCTGAGAAAGGGAGTTACTTTAAAAATTTTTTTTAACGTTTATTTATTTTTGAGACAGTGAGAGACAGAGCATGCATGAACAGGGGAGGGGCAGAGAGAGAGGGTGACACAGAATCTGAAACAGGCTCCAGGCTCTGAGCCGTCAGCACAGAGCCCGACGTGGGGCTCGAACTCACGGACCGTGAGATCATGACCTGAGCCGAAGTCAGATGCTTAACCGACCAAGCCACCCAGGCGCCCCAAGAGAAAGGGAGTTACTTTATCTCACATCTTTAACAACGTACGTAGCCCCTTATGTTTTGATCATCCCAAACATGCATTTTCTGTATGTAAGTTTCATCTTTAAGAGCTTAACCTGTTTCTAAATTTTTTAATGTTTATTTATTTTTGAGAGGGAGACAGAGAGAGAGAGAGTGCAAGCAGGGGAGGGGCAGAGAGAGAGAGGGAGACACAGAATCGAAGCAGGCTCCACGCTCCGAGCTGTCAGCACAGAGCCCGACGCAGGCCTCGAACTCACGAACCGTGAGATCATGACCTGAGCTGAAGTTGGATGCTTGACCGACTGAACCACTGAGGCACCCCAAGCTTAACCTATTTCTAAAGCAAGGGCCCTTTTATCCTGTGCTTCACGGTTCTTTAAAGGCAACACTGGGGATAAGACATGAAAATGCACTGGGGCTGGAAGTTTGGATTTCAGCCGTCTCTATGGCTTATAAACCCCTCTAAGTCCCAGCTTCTCTAGAGGTAGAGTGGGAGAAAACTCCCCCTCCTACCCAAAATACCTCACAGACTTTCCTTGAGAATCAAATTAAAAAATGTGTGAATGCCTTGAAACCTATGAGGAACTGCTGAGCTATAAATTTTCATTTGCAAATACAATTCACTGCAGAGGGGAGAGTCCTCACTTGCGTGCCATAGGCACACAGTTCAGTTTCCTATACGTGAATGTGACCCTGCAGTTGGATTGTAGTTTTCCTGTTAGGAAACTGTGTTATAAACCTGTAGTATATTTACTCCAGAAATGTAATTAGTTATGAGATAATTAACAGAACAAATATATTCCAAAGACACCATTAACAAAAGAGAGAATAGTTTTAGAACAACTGCACAGCTATTCTTGTTTTTTTTTTATGTGCAAATTCTTTCCTAGAGTTCTGTTTAAATCTATCCACTGATGTCCTAACGACATGCCAAGAAGGAGTGATCTGTATTCTATCCAGGGTCCTCAGTATCGATGGCATCTATTCCCACTTTGGCCTAATAGGAAGATGTCAACAAAATTGAATTCCCTTGGGTTTTCCTCAGGTTAGCCACAAAAAAAGCATTCCACACAAACCATAATACTTGAGTGACCATTTATTCAACAAATATCGGCTGTCAGGTATATTCCAGATTGAATTTAGGACCCAGGGTTTCAACAGTAACAAGCACACAGCCCTTGCCCTCCAGGAAGACTCTGTCTCCTGGGGAAGGGTTGATGAATAACATATAAACAAGTAACAGTGGCACCTTGCACAGACATCACGATTCGCGGAGAGAGAAAAGGGTGGGTGGGAACAGTAAGGACAGCTCGTTTGTACTCTTGAGTCTTGATAAAAATTTGTAAGGTATAGATCTTACCTGGAAAGGAAGGGAGAGGAGGACATTGTAGATGGCAGGGAGCTGTGGGCAGGGGTTGGGGGCAATCAGAGAATGATACGAGTTCAGAAGACTTGGTGAAATTTGAGGAATAGAATCCACCCTATTTTTTTAAATGTTTTTAACGTTTATTCATTTTTGAGAGACAGAGAGAGACAGAGCATGAGCGGGGATGGGGCAGAGGGAGGGAGACACAGAATCCAAAGCAGACTCCAGGCTCCAAGCTGTCAGCACAGAGCCCAAACTCACGAACCGCGAGATCATGACCTGAGCCAAAGTCGGACGCTTAACTGACTGAGCCACCCAGGCGCCCCTGCATCTCATAAGTTTTGACATATTGTGTTTTTGTTTTAATTCATCTCAGTGTATTTTCTTTTTTTAATTTTTTTTAATTTGTATTTATTTTTGAGAGACAGAGTGTGAGTGGGGAGGGACAGAAAGAGAGGGAGACCCAGAATCCGAAGCAGGCTCCAGGCTCCGAGCTGTCAGCACAGAGCCCAACGCGGGGCTCAAACTCACGAACCTCGAGATCATGACCTGAGCCGAAGTCGGACGCTCAGCCGACTGAGCCACCCAGGCGCCCCTTCCTGTTTTCATAACTAAAATATTTTGAGATCTTTGCAGACACAACAGGTCCATCTCTCAGCCAACATTTTCTTCACAGCCACGGTGAACTGTTGGCCAAACAACTGCATCCTACTCCTAGGACTTTCATCCAATCTGGGTACAGATCTACTTGTTCAGAATTTTGTCTGAACAAGTAAACTCTGCAGTGGACCCTGCCGGTGACGCTATCGCGTGTTCTGTGGCTGCTGATGTTAACTGTGGAATTCTCAGCAGGCGCCCTCCATGACTAGCGGGAACTGCTTATGAGTAGGTCTGTGGGCCTGTGTGAGTGATTTTAAGCCAAGGGGAGATGAGGTTGGGTATAAGTGACTGCCAGCTGTATCTTAAAGCACCGTGACGGCATTTCAGAAAAGTATTCATGACACAGTCTCTTACGTGATGAGCACCAGATGATGTGTGCAAGTGTCGAATCACTGTATTGTACACCTGAAACGAATCGAACACTGCACGTTAACTAAGTGGAATTAAAATAAGAAAAATTTTTTAAAGACAAAAAAAAAAAAAACCCGCAAACAGTCCATTGTCATCGACTGTTTCCTCTCCTCCCACCCCACCTAGACCTCTGTGGAGTGAGTTTTGAGTTTCCTTGGCATGCCATCCTGTCGGAATGCAGGGTGTGCTGAAGAGTGTCAAGGAGATTCCTGTCTTTGGCCATGAGTAAATCCAGGTGTTCTACGGATGTCATCAGGAATTGATCAGACTTTGTATTTCTTCCGTGTAGATGGAGTCTCAGGCTACCTCCAAGGAGTAAAAAGATGGCTTCCAGGAGGTCAAGACTGGCATTTGGCCACCCCCAGAGAGAACACGTGTTTTGTAAGAGTTCCTGCGAAGGCCCTGGCATGGAGTTGGACTGCCATGGATTGCCCTAGAAAATGAGGCCGGGGTCACATGCCTACACTTGAAATTGAGTAGGAATGAGTTCTAAAGCCCATGGATTGGAAGTTGAGAAGCACTAGTTTTGATTGTTGGAGAGGGTAGGCTGAACGCTAATAAGGCAGAAGCAACAGGTGACTACCACATACAGCACAGCAGGTCCGACCTTGTCTCTGGGTCCTCAGGGCAACAAATGTGCCACAGACAAGCACTCATGACACTCAGGATGGTGGCAGCTCTTCCAGGCTTTGAATTCCACTAACCCGCTTACCTGGTAGTCCTCAAAGTCGCTACCCTGGCAAAGAACTAACCCCTTGCGTCCCTTTGCAAAGAATTGTACACCACTGATGAATAGTGAAGACGGTAGAAATGAAGGGAGTGAGGAAGGAGATGTTATGTAGGTCCCTGCGTGATGTTTTTAATCCTAATTCAAAGGTTTGGAAAGGGTGAGTCTAAATACTTACTTCAGTGTTCCTGGCATTCAACATTCTCTTCCTACTGTTAACCACATTTCATTTAAAAACATTTTAGGGGTGCCTGGGTGGCTCAGTCGGTTGAGCGTACGATTTCGGCTCAGGTCATGATCTCACAGTCCGTGACTTCGAGCCTCGCGTTGGGCTCTGTGTTGACAGCTCAGAGCCTGGAGCCTGTTTCAGAGAGATTCTCCCTCTCTCTGACCCTCCCCTGTTCATGCTCTGTTGTCTCAAAAATAAATAAACATTAAAAAAAATTAAAAACATTTTAATATTGAAATCGGAGTTCTGTCTCTAACTTCCAGGTTTAACTAAAATTGATAATCACATGTAATTATATTTTATCTGCTTGTTTAATTTTTTTTTAATTTTTTTTTCAACATTTATTTATTTTTGGGACAGAGAGAGACAGAGCATGAACGGGGGAGGGGCAGAGAGAGAGGGAGACACAGAATGGGAAACAGGCTCCAGGCTCTGAGCCATCAGCCCAGAGCCTGACGTGGGGCTCGAACTCATGGACCGCAAGATCGTGACCTGGCTGAAGTCGGACACTTAACCGACTGCGCCACCCAGGCGCCCCGTGCTTGTTTAATTTTTTAATGTTGCCCTCTTTCTTGGGCCCTGTTAGGGTTCCTCAAGCTTTTTCCCTTTTCCCTTGGAGAACACAGTTATTTCCAATGGTCTTCTCCATGCAGGTTATTATGGAAAAGTTCATTTTCAGCCTAGGGACATCATTTTTTATTTTATTTCCGGGAACAGTGGCCACGAACACAAAAAGAAAAATGAAAGGTACCCAAATATCCACCTCTGGTGACGAAGAGAAAAGTCTCCCAGGAAGATGATGAGTTCTGTGCATACAGATGGTTGTAGGCCACCCTGTAGGTGGTGAGCCAGAGTAGACCATTCACCATAGCGTAAACGCTGGAAGATTCTCGGGGCGTTGAGCGTTTACAGCAACAGAAATCGTGGCTAAGTTGAGTTTACCTGTCTCTTACCTGCCACCGAAGGATTTCCTAAAGACGTTAAAATAAATCGAAGCCAGTAAAATGTTTCAACTATTCAGAGAACAAACTTCTCCAGTCCTCACTGCTGTAGATGCCACACTGAGAAATAATTGAAAGGCTGTGTAGAATTAAGGGCTGTCTTTCCTTAAAACATGAATAAGGGATCTCTTTGTCCCCGGGGGTCAGAATTCATCCTCTGCTTCCTCTTACCTGGTGTGTGATGTGAGAGTTGTTCCAAGCCGCTTAGGACAATATGCTCTTCCTACTGCTGGGGCTTTCCCAGGCATGCTCCTTGGAGCAGAACCTCTGAAACCTTCTCCGAGAAGTCGAGGAGCCTGGTTAGGTGATGATGAATGGGCTTGGTGGAGGGCCAGGGTCATAGCTGACAAATTCTGCTGGTGCCGATGCCTGGGGAAACAGAAGGGTATTGAAAACCACATCTGTCTCTGGACTTCCAGAGCCATGACTTTGCTTCACTTCTCTATCTGACCTCTCCTCCTCACCTAGTGCTGCCCTCAATTTATTTCTTCAGCCGTTTCCTCACTACTTGGCTTTTAAGCACAATAATGTGGTGCAAAAGTGAATATACAATATCCATCAGATGGGTTGAATACATTTTACCTGACTTGCTTTGATTTTAAACTTCAGTTTAATTTAATATTTAATTACAGTTCAGAAAAACTGCGTGTGTTTGCCTCTTAATTTTTCTCCTGTGGGTTGGTGATTTTCAGGATGAGCAAGTTCCTTAAAATCACTAACATCCGTTGCTTAGACTTGGTTACATTTACTGTATGCGTCTGAAAATAGCAGCATGAATTTCTTTAAATAACTTACCATATGGGCATTAAATAAACTCAGGCTGGCTTTCCTCCATATTCACCTCCAGTAGTATGATCAGTTTGGTGGAAAAGGCGGAATAAAATGGATCAGATTATTAAAATCTCATCCAGGGTAATGTGAAATGGAACAGAATCCCATCCCAGTGACTGATGGAGACCATGTAGGAGACCACGAAACAATTGCTGAAGGTTGGAACAGTTTTCCAGTGGTTTTCAAAGCTGTGAAATCCTCCTAGAAGTCTTACCCAGCAGCATAGAGCAAGGTCGGTGAGGGGGTGGGGCAGGACCCACCTAGCTTCCTGCCCCACACCTGTCCCCTCCCCGCTTGCAAGTCCCCGAATACTTCCCAGGCGTCTCGGGAAGGCAAGGAACTCTGCAAAACAGTTTGTGATCGACTTCCTGGTGTTGGGAGGTTTGACTGAAGCCCCAGGTGGCTGGGAAAGGTCACCCGAGCCCCAGCTTTGCCTTCACATCACTCACAGGATGGACTGAAGCAGAGGTTCTCAACGGGCAAAATCCATGGAAAGCTCCCTTTGGCTTCTAGTGAGCAGTGCGCGCTTGGGGCCCGGCTCCCGAGGCCCTGGTGTTTGCCATGTGTCAAAGCCGTGGAAATTGCAGTCGTAGGTCCTGGCACGGGCCCTGGGCACGTACTGCCAATGCTGTGCATTCCGAGGGACACCGAACTTTCTTCCCAACGGATCCTCGCAGTGACTTCTCTCATCGAGGACAGCATCGTTGGTCCCTCAGATTCGCTTTCTCGTCTCAGGTGTCTGTCCCTTGTCCCTGAGGCGCCACTCGCCCTGCCGCACAGAGACACAAACACAGACGCGGTAGTGAGCCACCGCGGGGTGGACAGTCTCCGTCTGCGGCTCAAGGCTACGAACGACATACACGTGAAAGATGTAATCATAGCTGAGGGCGTTCCGCGTCACCGTCCCAACCCTGCCGAACTGTACCCCTAATTGCCGGTTCCTTGGAGGGAGGGCACAGTATTCTTTCCCATAAACTAGTAGTTTAGATTGAATTTCCACGAACTTGTCTTGAGGAGTTTGCTGTTATTTTCAGTTACAAACAAATATGCCCATCCAACAGTTGTCCAAAGAAAAACTGGTTTAAAATCCTGCCAGTTTGCTGTTGACCAATCATCCCTTGCTAAGAATACCTCAGGTTTCTGCGGGGAAGGTCGTCATTCCTGAATGTATAGGTAGCTGCACCACATACACAGAAGGAGTACTAATTAACGTCCATGGGAGAACAGGTCGGTCTCTAAGGTCAACTTTGGGTACATGCCTAGCGAATTATTTTGAGTACTGGAAGTTCTGTTAAAACGTAACTAGTGTTAGCAGTTACCAGTTCCATCGAAAGCTAGAAATGACTGCATACAAATCATATTTTCCAGGAAGACCCAGGTAAGCTGTGAGTGAAAATCTCTACAAAGTAGAAGGATCCAGTTCATTAAAATGTTTTCTTCTGTTTTGATACTTAAAATAATGCGAAGGGGGGTGGCGCCTGGGGGGCTCAGTCGGTTGAGCGTCCGACTTCAGCTCAGGTCATGATCTCACCGTTTGTGGGTTCGAGCCCCACGTCGGGCTCTGTGCTGACAGCTCAGAGCCTGGAGCCTGCTTCCGATTCTGTGTCTCTCTCTCTCTCTGCCTCTCCCCCAGCTCACGTTCTCTCTCTGTCTCTCAAAACTAATTTAACATTAAAAAAATATGTGAAGGTAAAATCACAATATGATTTTAATACAGCAAGGCGTTTTCTCAAAAAAAATTCAAGAAATGTTTTCCTTAATTTTGCTAATATCCTGGAACGTTCTTGTCAAGCAGTAAAAATCAGTCTTACAGATTTTGGTTTCAGTTCTAGTGTCCTTGAGTCTGCTAAGAATAGGTGGGATTGAGGGCCAGTGATGTCACCTGTGTCATCTTTCCTTGGTGCATTTGGGCCAATGAAGCTTTCTTCCTTGAAGACTTGAATCTGTTAGACTTCTAGGTCTAATTTCAGGTTCACAGCAGAATTAAGGGGAAGATACAGAGATTCCCCAAACGCTCACCAGCCGCCACGTGCACGGCCTCCCCTGTTATCAACATCGCCATCAGACCGGTGTATCTGGTACAGTTAATGAATGTACGTGGACACCTCATTATCAGCCAGAGTCCGTGCTTGACATTAGGGGTTCGCTCTTGGTGTTGTGCATTCTTTCAGTCTGGACGAAATGTATAATGACGTGTCTACAATTAAGGGCATCAGGCAGAGTAGGTTCGCTGAGCTGAAAGTCCTTTGTGCCCACCTGTTCTCTCCCTCCTCCAACCCCTGGGAACCACCCATCTGTTTACTGTCTCGATAGGTCTGCCTTTTCCAGAATGTCATGGAGTTCGAATCACAGTGTGAAGCCTTTGCAGATTGGCTCTTTTTCACTTAGTCGTAAGCATTTAATGTTACTCCACGTCTTTATGGCTTGAAGGCTCATTGCCTTTCGGTGCTGAGTAATATTCCCTTATCTGGATGGACCACAGTTTATTTTTCTATCCATCTCCTGGAGGACGTCTTTCTGCTTCCACGATCTGGAAATTATGAGTAAACCCGCTATAAATATCCCTGTGCTTTCTTGTTTGTGGACATAAGGTTTCGACTTCTTTGGGTAAATACAAGGGGGAGTGATGGCTGGGTAGTATGGTAAGGATGTTTAGTTTACTGATAAACAGCCACACTGTCTTCCAGAGTGGCTGTCCCGTTTCGCATTTTCTATGGCTTTCTTCACTACCCTGGAAACTAATGCTTGCTCTCAGTTCTCGGACCCAAATGCTGCTGTCCGTCCTGGTGGCAGCAGTGTCTCGGGCTGTGTGTTAATATGCAGACCGTTACCACTTTGCCGATCAGACGGGCCACAGAGGATCGATACGTCTTTGTGCCTGTCGGCCCTGTGCACCCCAGGGGGAGTCTGCAGTTCCTGCCTGCTGCGTGGTCACGGGGGCTTCTTAGCTCCCTGTTTTCTGTGACACAACCTCGAGCTTCAAGATAGGTTTTTCCTTTTGTTTTTCCCTGCCACCCCCCCCTTTTTTTTTTTTTGCAAATAAGAGAAGTGGAAAATATAAGCATGCTTCATTGCATTGAGCCCAGTACCTGCAGCAGCATGGCTGGGGCAGGATACAGAGCACAGCTGCTCAGGGTCAGTGCCTCTCGGCAGCTAAATAATGATGCCTCGGTGAAAACGGAGGGCCCGGTCCCGAATTACAACTCGGAGCCTACAAGAACGAAAAGGAAAGGGAGCCAACATGAAGTGGGGAAGAAGGAGGTGTTTATCTTGGTCTGTTTCCTCTGGGCTCTCTTCTTAACGTCATCACCATTATTACTCCTAATACGATTAGCCCCTGCGCACTTTGTTTACAGATGCAGCAACTCGACAGTCGGGGTGATGGGGATGGGGACGGGAGCTTGCTAAATCAGCAGCCTCAGCTGGCACACCAAACTCTTAATTACACACCAAGCCTTTCGGAGACAAAAGCTGGTTTTACTGCAGAACCGATCCGTTGACACTTTATCAATGACGGGACACTCTTTTCTTTTTATTTTTTCGAGGCCGTGTGTCCTTAATTACAGTTTCCCTAAAATTTTCACACATTAAGATCCTTCTTATGTAAAGGTTACAAATGCAAACCACCTTGTGACTTTTTTTTTTCCTCCTGTGAGTTTCCACCCTGATTTTAAGTTTAGAGCAAATAAAGACAAGAGGACAGCGGTTAGTGGGGGCCTACGGTGTCCAGCCTGTTCTCGCTCATCCTTGCTGGCGACTTCCACGAGGAGTGTTGGCAGCCTGCAGGCTCATCAGTGGTCTGGGCACAAACACTTAGCCTGCTTCCGCTAAAACCTGCCCCAGTCCATTGCGTTCATTGTAGAGAAGTCCGCGGATGGTGTTGTGTTTCTTTTCGTAAGTAAGTTAAGGCAGGAAATGTGAATGTTGCTTTTTAGAGCATTTTCTTCCTGCCCCGGAAGTGATTTTCCTGGCACGGGGTGGGGAGAGTCACCGTGACTGCTACATCGCAGCACGGGCCCCTGGCACAGCCGTAAAAAGGCACATTAAGACAGATGAGGATTCTGCTTGAGGATATCGTGTCAAAAAGCAGCCAGGTTACCAGACAGCCTAGTAACTGGCATTCGTGTGGCTTTAAAATGTTAACATGGGCTGGGTCACGCTCAAGCAAAGTGGATGTTGGTAGTGACAGCCACACAGAGAGCCGTGTTGGTGGCCTGAGAGGTGTAATGCACTCGGGGAAACCACTTAAGTGGTTTCTAAACTCTGCCGATAAATCTGCAGTGGCTTCCAGAAAAAGTGCTAACCTGTCCAGTTAACCTTGAATAATAATTCTGGAAGGGTGGATTGTGGCAGGAGGCAGGGGTGTGAGTCTGTAACAGAATTTAGATGGCACTTTGGGTGTAAAAAGTCAGGTACTCAATATTAACTTATTCGTGGGCATGCACTTGTGGTTGGTACTTGAGGGTATTTTATGATGTTTTCACATTTGTGACCACTCAGATAGACCTGGATCTGTGAGGTGTGGCATTGCACGGCCGATCGCATCAAGTCACTTATTGTCGGGGTCCATTCATGATGCCGTAACAAAGTCCCGTAGACTGGGTGGCTTATAATATAGCAGACCCTGGTTTCTCACAGCCCTGGAGGCACCTGCAGATTTCGTGTCTGGAGAGAGCCCACTTTCTGGTTTGTAGTCAGCGTCTTCTTGCTGGGCCCTCACGTGGGGAAGGGGAGCTCTCCGGGGTCTCCATAAGGACACTGATCCCATTATGACGGCTCGACTCTCAGGACCTCATCACCCCCAGAAAGTCCCATCTCCTAGTGCCTTCGCACCGTGGGGTAGGTTTCAACACGGACTTTGGCCAGGCCACAAACATGCAATCCGTAACACTAATACATTCGCTAAGGAATAGAATTTAGTAGAAGGTTGGTCTATATTGAACCATATTCAGAGAAATTCATCGTTCAGCATATAGTGTTAAGCACATATAGAGATGTGCTGTGTGTGAGGAGCTGTTCCAGCATTGCGTGCTTGCCCGTGGGTTACCCTTGAATTGCCCCTGACCGTCCCAGGTTGGGTTCTCTGGAAGCCAACACTGAGACGCCATTTGGAATGCAGGGTGTATATTGGGTCTTGACACCTGTGAAGGGAAGGGGTGGGAGCAAGGAGTCGGACGGCCGTGTGTCCTGCACTGGGATGAAATGGCAAGCCGGGGGCTGCCTGTCGATACCCCTCTTTCCCGGAAGGGACCCCCAGGTGCTGCAGCTCTGTGCCCACCGCAGTAAATAAGGGCCAGACGAGGCAGGAGGTGAGGAGGAGCTTGGGACAGTCCCGGCACCCGGACGGATGAGGAGTTAGCTCGGGCCAGGTATGGAGACGGGGCATGGATGGCTCATGGAAGACGCAGAATCTCCCTGACGTGTGAAGGAAGAGGAAGACCGGACGAGCGGAAAAGTGGATTCGGGGCACATCTCAGGCAGAGAGGGGCCTCAGCAAAAGTGCAGAGATGGGGAGTCACACTCAGGGAAGGGGAACGGTGCAGACCAGCCGACACACATCCCCGGATCCCAGAGGAGGGGGCGGGGGCTCGGGGGCCTTGCTGTCCCGGTGACAAGTGTGGGACCTCTTGTTGGTCGCCGGGGAGTTCTGGAGGGCTTCGCACAGCCGGGTGGCATGAGTAAGTGCCACGGTGGCGGGGCGGGGGTGGCCGTGCTGATCAGGGTTTGGAGGAAGCGCCTGTGGAATCATAAAGCATCTGCATGTGCCTCCTGTGCTACGACGGACGCTCTGTGTGGCCGGGGCTCTCGTCAGCGGTCTGAGTCTCCGTTCCTCCCTCCATAGGGACGCTTCTGACACCTCCCTGGGCTCACCGTGCAGGTGGTCTCCATCAACACCGAAGCGGCCTCCAAGTGCGCGCACGTGTGACGGGGGACTGGTGGGGGCGGGGCTGTGCTGGTCTCGCTGCAGAGCGCGGGGCACATGATAGGCGCCCGGTCACCCTGTCGTACCCGGGAGGCTGAACCGAGAAGGGAAGACAGGAGGGTCTTCAGGAGATGGCCTGAATGGTTGAGGGGTGCGCTGATCAAGCCCTAATCCAGGGGGCAGTGAAACTGTCCAGGTTCCGGCAAGATCCTCCGTGTTGTTCCTGCCTGACCAGCCCAGCCTCGTGCCCGTCATGGAGCCCGGAGGGCCTCCGCACAGATGGGGATGCGGAGCGGTGGACCAGGGGTGTGCGGGGACTACGATAGTTTGGTTTTAGGTGCACTGTTTGGGGTGCTTCTGGAAATTGAGTCTCAAGCCTCTTGAGGGGCAGGGTCCACCGAGCTGACTTGACCCCCTCCCTGCAGACCTGAGGCCCAGAGCCTGGGTGGGCTGGCCAGGCATCCCCACTGCAGATGGTCACCATGCCTCCTAGACTTCCTCACTCTAGTTCAAAGTTCATCCTTGCTCTGCGTGCCTCCATAATGAATGCAGGAGACGCCTCTCAGCCTCCAGTCCTGCCCTCCCTGAGGCCATTCTCTACTCCGCTACCAGAACGACCTCTCCGCGCCATCTGATGACACGTCTTCCTGGTCTCCTGTAGCGTAGACCATTCACCACTTCCTGCTCCCTGTTTTCTTTTCACGGTGCTGACGTGTTGGAGACTCCTGGAAAAGCCCACGTCCTAGATTTTTCTGTTTGTGGACTTTAATTGTCCCTTCGCCCCAGCATGCCCTCTCCAGATCACACACAGGAATCTCCCTGTGCCCCGTGCTAACTAGAAACAGACAAGGAAGGGGCACGTGTGAGAGGAGCTGAGCCCGGACTAGCGGGCACGTTAGAAAGCCACCAGACCTCTCTTCCTCGGTGCTGCCTGTGGAGGTAGCAGCCGTCCCCTGCTTGGCATCACGGCCACCCTCAGGCCCTTGTGAGGCCCAGGATCATTAGAGAGAGGACCAGGAAGTTCATCCAGCACCACTCAGACCGATACATCAAAGTTAAGCTCAACTGGCGGGAACGCAGAGGCACTGACGGTGGGGTGCGCAGAGGATTCAAGGGCCAGATCTTGATGCCTGGTGTTGGTTACGGGAACAACAAGACTGCCCAGTGGCTTCTGGAAGTTCCTAGTCCGCCATGTCAAGGAGCTTGAAGTGCTGCTGATGCTCAACAGATCTCGCTGTGCAGACTGTTCGCAGCGTCTCCTCCAAGAACCGCAGAGACGCTGCGGAAGGAGAGGCCCAGCGGGCTGTCAGTCCCCAATCCCAACGCCAGGCTGTGCAGCGAAGAGAACGAATAGACTGCTTATGTGCACGTCGTATTTGTGTTAATAAAACCATAAAACTGTTAAAAAAAAAAAAAGAAAGAAAGAAAGCCACCTAGAGTTGACCTTGGTCTACTTGTTAATGTACAAGGTGAACACGGGCTGGCATGCGGGGTCAAGAAAAGGGGCGGCTGTTCAGGAATAATGATCGCAGAGCTGATTGGCGGCATCAGGTTCATTAGGACCCGGATGTGAGCTTTCTGCTGTGTCCTCAAGGCCACCCCACGGTCTGAAAAGGCTGCTGGAGCACCAGCCTTCATTTCTCTGTTCCTGCAAGATGTAAGAGGAAGAGGGTGGGTTGTGCACCTGTAACGAGTTTTCCAGAAGTTGCCACCGAGATGATTTCCTCCTACACCTCTTGCTCCCACTACTTAGGGTGACCATGTATTTTGACTGTCCAAACTGGGACACTTTTGAAAGCTCCACGTGGAACAGCATGGTTAATTATGTCAGCCAATCAGGCTGAAAAAGGTAATGATGGCAGGCAAATCTGAAACTGGTTAGCATCACCCCTAGGAAGTGGACTAGATCGTCTCTGGATTGAGGGCTTTGCTGCCCCGAATAACCATGTGCTGTATGAACCAGAGGGAGAGAAAATGGCCATTGGTTGGGTGGCAGGAAGTTCTGCCACAAAGCCCACCTCCAGCAATAGGTTTCCTACGGATGACTGAAAATCAGCTCCTTACTATCATTCATTTGTGCCTTCCCCTGAACCTCGTGACAGCGCAGTCAGTCCCTAACACTTTTGTCTGAATGACTGGAGCAGAGCACCATCTGTGAGTAGCAAGCATGAGGCCATCCTGAAAGCATGGCCTTTATAGGGATCAGAGAGGTGGGGAGATTTCTTCTGTTGCAATCCTAGAGTGTGTGTGTAGCAGGCCTTGGCCAGGGATACCCAAGTGGAAGAGAGGATGGGTAGTGTTATCTACACATTCACTTACAAACTGCCCCCCTTCCCAGCTGACTTTGTGGGGAGGAGACTGAGGCTGGTAATCTGGGACCAAGCCAGCCTGCCAGCTACAGCAGGTACAGACACTCAGGATATTAGTCTAATAGGAGCGCCGTGCGGAACATGGACAATCATACTCGGAAGCAATGAATCAGTCTGTGGGACCTGTATCCAATTAGAAATGATTATCACCCAGCTTGTCTTTTCGCCTGCTCATTAGGATAAGTGGATGCCCTTCCGGGTGGACAGCTCTGTGTGAAAAGCGCGAAAGGCAGCGTGGGAAGTGCATCTTGGCAGAAGGACGGGACCTTGTGTTTCGGGACGGTGGGGAGCTCTCAGCTCCCAGGGCAGGCAGTCCCGCTGGCCTGGCAGCCGAGATGAGACACCTAGACCTAAACTCTCAGCAGTCTGGCTCCTACTCTGAGTAGGAGTATTTGGTGAAGAGGTTTTCTAACTACTTCAGTGTTTAAAGGACAGGCTGGGGACAGTCGGGCCCCGTAACTCCTGCTGGAGTCAAGACCCAGCATGCAACACCACGACAACGAACCTGAATCTGATTAAGGCCTGACAGTGACTTGAGTTTATGGGCATATTGGGGTCAAGGGACAACTAATATCCACCTCGAGGAAACAAACAGACCAATTTAGAGTGTAGGTTTCTCTGACGTGTCAGTGTCATGAGAACAAGAGGGGACTGGTGTCAGGTAGGAGGAGTGAGGCTCGCATCAACCAGGGAACAGTGAACGCGTGGGCATCTCTGGACCCTGTTGTGTGTGTGTGTTGGGAGGGGGGAGCTCCTAAAAAACCATTGTTGAAGCCATCCTTGAAATTGGAATCTGGATTCTATGTTAGCTGCCACCCAGGAATTATGGTTAATTTTGTTAGGTATAAAAATAGCATTGTGTTTACATTAAAAAGACCTTTTTAGAGGTGCGTACTAAAGTGTGGAGGAATTAAATGCTGATGACTGTATTTGCTCTAAAACGCATCAGAAAGGAAAGAAAAAGAAAGTAAGAGGGAGTTTAGACACATTTGACACCTTTCTAGGAAGTGGCCAATCCGGGTAATAGGCCCATGTGGGTTCATTATGCTGTGTGTTTAACAATTTCTTATTCTTTCGTATTTTGATTTTTAAAAAAAATACTATATCCCTAAGGGGTATTTTTAAGCTCTGAGATTCTGTATGACTCAATGTCCTGCTAGGACAGTACTGGCGATGCAGCTAGCGAAGTGCCTTAAATTCACACGGCTCCTGGGGCTCCTGGGGGCTCAGTCGGATAAGTGTCTGACTTTGGCTCAGGTCATGGCCTCACGTTTCTTGCAGTTCATGAGTTCAAGCCCCACGCAGGGCTCTGCGCTGATAGCATGGAGCCTGCTTAGGATCCTCTGTCTCCTTCTCTCTCTGCCCCTCCCTGGCTCTTTCTCTCTCTCTCTCTCTCTCTCAAAAATAAAATGAAAAATTAAACAATAAATAAAGGGATTCCAAAAGTCCACCTGGGAAATTGAGTGGTTGGAGGTATTGATTGCTTCACAGAATTCTCTACTCGGCTTGATTGTTGGTGGCTTGCCAATAATGAAATAAGAGCATATATATTTATATAATATGTATGCATCAGTTATGCGTACACACACACACACACACACACACACACACATTAATGTCCTTACAGAAAGCCTGGAATGATATCTGATGCTCAGGTAACTTCCTAGCACAGCTTTTTATCTCTGTGCTTTTGCAAACACCAGCATTAAATCACCCTTGCTAAGCTCTGGGGGGCTTTGGAGTCAGACCAAGAAAATTAAAAGTATCTGTACTACTGCCTACTGGCCCAGTGGCCCTGGACAAGCTCTGTACTCGCTGGGCCTCAGTTTGCTTCTGTACGGTGTAAATATGGTAATACCTACTGATTTCTCTTGCCACCTTTGGTGGTTTAGCATACGTAGAACACCCAAGGGAGTGTCTGCCCTAACAATGAGAACTCTTGGGGCGCCTGGATGGCTCAGTCGGTTGAGCGCCCAACTTCGGCTCATGTCATGATCTCACAGTTCGTGGGTTCAAGCCCTGCATCGGGCTCTGTGCTGATGGCTCAGAGCCTGGAGCCTGCTTCAGATTCTGTGTCTCCCTCTCTCTCTGTGCCCCTCCCTCACTCATGTTCTGTGTCTGTCTCTCTCAAAAATAAGTAAATGTTAAAAAAATAAAAAACAAAAAAAACTAAAGCAGAATTTTAAAATTGTGATTCAGTCTGACTTGTTCTTTTCTAAATTTTATGGTTTATTCTTCTGTCTTCTACCTGAGGGTTCTCTGCCTATCGTTGCGTCAGAACAAGGATTTTCTCCTACGTTTGCTTTTTGAAGGTTAATAACTTTAGATTTTATGTTTAGCCCCATGGCTCATTTGTGTGTAACATGAAGTGAGTTGAGTTTTCTTCTCCATTTGATTATGTAGCTGTTCCAGCACAACTAGCTGAAAGTATCATCTTTCTCCATTGAATTAATGTAGCACTTTTGTCAAAATTCAAATGGCTATATATATATATATATATATATATGGTATATCTGTTTCTAAGTTCTTCATGCTGGTTCATTATCTACATTTATATCTTCATGAGAGCATCACACTGTCTTGATTATTGCAGCTTTATAGTAAATCTTACAATCAGTCTGGGTAAGTCCTCCAGCTTGGAAATGAGGTGAAGAAAGCAGGACGGGGGGTGGGGGGGGCGCCTGGGTGGCTCAGTCGGGTAAGTATGCGCTTTGGCTCAGGTCATGATCTCGCGGTCCGTGAGTTCGAGCTCTGCATCAGGCTCTGTGCTGACGGCTGAGAGCCTGGAGCCTGCTTCCGATTCTGCGTCTCCCTCTCTCTCTGCCCCTCTCCGACTCTGTCTCCCTCTCTCTCTCTCTCTCTCTCTCTCTGTCAAAAATAAATAAACATTAAAAAAATCTTAAAAAAAGAAAGAAGGACTGGGGATGAGAGCATCTTGCTCTAGAACAGCCTCCATCACTAACAGGCCGTGCGAACCCGACAAGATCACATGGCCTCTCTGTGGTTGAGGTAAAGTTTAAGACTTGGACTTCGGAGCTACCCTCGTGTCTTTCCTATTAAATAATGATGACAATGGCAAGCAGGATACATGTAACGCTCCCTAAGTGCCCAGTACGGTTCCCAGCACTATCTGTATATCATATGACTTAACTCTCCACTTTCATTTTTTGAGCACATCATATTCCTTTTTCAGTTTAGAGCTGAAGGCACTGGAACACAGAGATGAAGTGATTTGCCCAAGGTCACTTAATTAGGACATGATCAAGCCAGGACTTGAACTCTACTGTGGAAAGTTCCTGTGCACAGCTTCTAAAGAACACAAGTGACTTGAGGGTGTCATGACATGTGCTGATACACAATGGGTTATTTACACAACTTGGTAGTTTCTCAAGCTGTAATTTAGCAATACTAGATGTGTTTCTCCGATAGAGGAAAGAACAGAAAAGAGCTCATGAAAAAGAGATCACACGTACATCTGATACACCTGCAACCAAAGTATGCATTATTTCCGTCTTTGGAGATGTTACAAGTATGTGACTATTTAATTTAATATAGAATTGATATTCTATTAGTTATAGATACAACTTAAAAAATGTTTTTAACGTGACTTTATTTTTGAGAGACAGAGAGACAGAGCATTAGTGGGAGAGGGGCAGAGAGAGAGGCAGATACAGAATGCAAAGGAGGCTCCAGGCTCTGAACTGTCAGCACAGACACCAACACGGCGCTCGAACCCCACGAACCACAAGATCATGACCTGAGATGAAGTCAGACACTCAACTGACTAAGGCACCCAGGCGCCCCTTGACATAACTTTTCTTTGACTCAAAATCAACGTACTATTTTCTAGGCTGTAGTTTGACCAGAGCCTGAGACCTGAAAATGGCAACACCAAAAGCCAGTCCCAGCATCCCTGCTGGCTTGTTCTCAGCCTCTAAGCATGGCTCGTACGACTACGTGGGGCATCTCAGGTCTGTGCTTTCCGAAGGTCTGTCCTGGCACCGCATTTCCAGAATGCAGAACAGTTAGGGATGCGGGTCTGCAGAGCTTGCCGCCTCCTGTCCCCACGGCATCTAAATGCCAAACAGCGAATCTCTCCGCGTGTTGTGCAGCTTGCCGGCAAACCTTCCCCCACCTCAAAGGACACAAGTGAGATCCGACCATGTAAAAAATACCTTTTCTTGTCTAACATTCTTGATCTGTTGTAGATTTCACCTGCGGTGGATGCGTGGGGCGCTGTCCTCAATTGCACCATATTTGTCTTTCGGAACCACGGGGAATAGGCTTGCAAACATTCTAGCTAAGTTCTGGAATTCTGGTTGGACGCTGGTGTTTACTTTTATCTGGTTCTCCAATTCTCCGCATCAAGGGATAACAGCTCAAGACCTAATTTGCCGACTCACGTAATGGAAGCCGGAGTAAGACAGGCGGCAGAGGTGGTGAAACAGCGGGGAAACTGGACAAGAAAAATAAAGGGAAAAATAGTTTAAAAACACTAAAACCTTAGTTTATGAGCATAATTCGTTCCGGAAACATGCTTGTAATCCAAAGCACTCGTATATCAAAGTGAATTTCAGGAACCATTGGCTCAGTTGTGGTCATATGATGTTTAGCATCACGTACGACTCGTATCGCAAGACGTCGCTCGTTTATCAAGTTAAAATTTATTAGAAATGTTTGCTCGGCTTGCGGAACGCTCACAGAACACGTAACTTGCAATCCAAGGTTTTACTGTATTTGGTGTGTTGTATGCCTTAGTCACGGCCTCCATGGCTCTTTCTGGGGGACACACAGAGCCCTGTGATCTCCTATTGTGGGGTTTTGTCCAAGGTCTAAGTGCCGACACCTCCCCGGTTAGCTCTCAAACCTGGGACAGTAAAATCTTGGAGTCTCCAGTGTGACAAAGACAACAACGAAAGCTTTTATCTATCAGATAAATTATTAATCATTGCAATATATCCCCCTTGACATCAACAAAGCCAGAAAAATCAATTTGTCTCGGTCCCGGGTGTGCTGGCGGCTGCTTCGCTCTGTAATGTAGGGCAAGCTCGGATTGGACGCTCTGAACCAGAAGCGTGGCCTGGAATACAGGATCGCGGGAAGGAAGGCGGGTCTCTCCCGTGCCGGTGCTGTGAGGTCCTGCACGCGAAGCAGCAGCAGTGGGCGCGGCACCGAGGACAGAGCTGCAAGCCCCCTCCCCACATGGACATCACAGCTGTGGCTAGCGGACCATTAAGCCGCGCCCCAAAGGAGGCACTTGACGTACACAGCACCTGCTCCCTGCTGCCGTTCCCATCGGGAAGAGGCCAGCCAGCGAGGGAAAAGGAAATGAGGCAGGGTGTGTGTAGGTGGGTTGTGCCGTTGCGGTAGGTGACAATCCAGATTGTTTTCCTCAAGAGGGAGCACCGAATAGAAGTCGTGTACCCTTCAGATGTTTTTGAGAGGGAGAGAGGAAAGGGAAAGGAGGCTTGATCCAGTTTTCTTAAAAAAAAATTTTTTTAAAAAGGCCAGCAGGCTAGCGTGTTCAAAATAACCTTCAGCTGGGTTTCCCCTTGTGTCTCGCTGCCTCTCACGTCAGTGGGAACCAACCCTTGGAATAGAAAGCCCGGGAGTGGTGTCTGTTCCTCTTAGCCAGTACGGCTGGTGCGTGGCCCATCTGGTTGGGAAATGAAGCCGGGAGACAACACCTGGGCTCTTCGTGGTCTGTCCAGGGTGGGTGCCTGCTCGCACCCTGCGGCACTAAAGATCGAGACCATTCAGGACCCACTCCCGAAGTATATTTCGTCACTATTAAGGAACAAGCCACCCAGGACCCCGGAACTCGTGGCCGAAACACGTGTCTTGTGCTCACGGATTCTGTGGGTCAGCAGTCGACATGGCACAGTGTGGCCAGCTCACCTCTGGTCCTCAGTGTGTGGGTCTGGGAGTGGCAGCCCGAGGCCGGGGCCGGCGTCCTCTGGAGGCAGCTTCCCTCCTTCCTCCCAGGCTGCAGCTGATGCTGTCGGCTGAGACCTCAGCTGGGGTGATGGTGGCTGTGAGGGAACGAATTGTGTTCCCTCCAAGTTCATGTGCTGCAGCCCCCACCGCGGGACCTCAGAACGTGACTGTGTTTGGAGATGGGGGTCTTTAAAGAGGAAGTTAAGTTCAAACGGGGTCATGTGGGTGGGTCCTAGTCCAGTATGACCACTGTGTTTATAATTAAGAGATTGGGGCAGAGAGGCACAGAGGGACACCCTCGTGGGGACACAGGACGGACCTTTCAGTACCATCCAGACCTGACGAAAACATCCAGCCTGGCGTCGTCTCCTGAACCCAGGTTCTTACACCCTTTGACCTACCCTCCTTGCCCCATGAATCTTATGTATCTCAAGCCAGATATGTTCAAGACAAAATGAGTCTTCTGATGTATTTGTCTATTTGTCTATTGCTGTGTAACAATATTACCACCAGCTTTTTTTTGGGGGGGGGGGGGGTTCTATTTATCCCACCAAGGCAGTGGCTTAAAACAACACACATGTATTACCTCAGAGCCTCTGTGGGTCGGAAGTCTGGGGGCAGGTTGCCTGTGCTCTAATCCACATGGTGGCTCACGGACGCCCAGCTGGGGAAGGGTCTGCCTCCCATCGTACCCGGTTGTTGACAGCATTTGGTTCTGTCCAGACTTCTGGACCGCGGGTGTCGGTTTCTTGCCGGCTGTCAGCCGGCGGCTGCCCTCGGGACTTGCCACATGGCGGCTGATGGCGTGGCAACTTGCAAGGGAGGGGCTCTTCAGCAGCACAGGCCACGGACTTGGCTGCTTAATCACGTGCACGCACGCAACTGCCTGCATCCCGACGGCTTGGCCGTGTTCTCTGGGTCGGGAGGCACGTACGGGCCCCCCTGCACTGAGCGGACAGAATCGCACAGGGCATCACACCGGGAAGTGGTGATCGCGCCCCACCCCCCCCAGCGTCTGCCGTTACCCTCGACAAACACGATCAGTTCCTACTTGAGCCACACGAAGCCTGACCCAGCCAGAGTGCCGAGCCTCCTCGCGCCCCAAGACGGCGATACCACCCTGGGACTGTGCCTCGCCCCCCAGGGTCCTCTGGCCTGCTGTGGTCTGAGCCAGCCACCTCCCAGCTGGGTGGCTGAGGCTGCATCTTGACGGTCCTCGCTCTGCTCCCCCCTTGAGTAGACTCACAGAATAGGCAGGCCGGGAAACCGGGAAATGCCGTAAAGTGCACATCGGAAGTGGACGAAGCCACTCGCTGTCCAAACCGTCCAGTGACTTCCTTGTGGAAATAGCGAAGCCCCCTGCATCCCCACCACAGGCCCTACCTCCCTCTCCTGGGCAGGCCCCACCCCCCCTTCTGGTCTCAGAGAGCCTCCTGCCTCCTGCCCCGTGTCCCCAGGCTCCTACCTCTGCAGGCCTAGGCCTTTCCTGAGCATCCTGTTAAAGGGACAGCGCCCTGCCAGCTCCGCCCTGTCCATCTTCCCTGCCCTCGTGCATCCCGCCAGCTCCGTCACCACCTCCCACCCCCGCCCCGGCCCACTTTTGCCTCGGCTGCCTCTCACGGCACCGGTCGGCCTCCCCTTGCGAGGGAAGGTGAGGCCGCGCTGCAGACATGTCTTTCGTCTGTGCTCGGTGCTAGAGCCCCGGTGTCTGGGCAGCGTCCGGCACCCAGGAGGTGCTGAATAACTAGCTATTGAAGAAATCCTATCAAGTGCATAGCTTTGTACGTTAGGGATGGCTCTTGCGTGGAAAGCGAAACCCCGGAGCATAATCCAGGCATTTCCGAGGTGCTCTTTGCAACTGACAAATGCTCCCGTGCTGTGGAGACTCAGCCTTTGAACCCGGAGCCTGCCCGGCGTCGCGCCTCGTCCGAGTACGTGCTTAAACTCTCAGCCCGCCCACCCTTCTCTCCTGGTCTCCGAGGGGGACGGCCAGCTTGGTTGCAGCCACCTGGAATGAGTGTTTGAGAGCCAGGGCGACCTCCCTGCCTTCCTGGGTGTGCACAGGTGAGCATGAGGATGCCAGGTGGCCCCTGCCTGGGTCCCCGCCTCTCGAGCCCCGCCTACCCCTGCTGTGTAAATGGCCTCTGTTCTTCACTTGAAAATCTCCTCCTCCTCCTTCAGGGCACTTTCAGGTGTGACCCCAGACTCTCGAAGCCGCTGTTAGGCTCCCTTGGACTTGTGACCATGAACATCCTTTGTGATAAACTGTCTCCTGCACCGAACTGTGAGCTCACTGAGGATTGTAAATTAAAATGAGTCACTATTTTTTAATGTGCTTAAAATCGCGGCTGCAAGTGGGAAACCCAATTTAATTGTTTAAACATGAAATGATGAGGCGCCTGGGGGGCTCAGTGGGTTAAGCATCTGACTTCAGCTCAGGTCATGATTTTGCGGTTCGTGACTTCAAGCCCCGCGTCAGGCTCTGTGCTGACGGCTCAGAGCCTGGAGCCTGCTTCGGATTCTGTGTCTCCCTCTCTCTCTGCCCCTCCCCTGCTCACACACATTCTCTCTCTCTCAAAAATCAATAAACATTTTAAAAAAAATTAAATGAAAAAAAGCTACATGGAGTTTGTCTTTTTACCCTAACCTTGGGACCTCACCCAGAGTGGACGGCCAGTGAATAATGGCTAAGGGAATGAAGGAACCTGACAAAATATAGATTAAAATAATAAGAAACGGAAGTCATTTGCATGAGTCATAAAAAGGCCTGATTTCTAAACACATGCTTCAGTAGACACTACCTTCAGCATCTCCGAGCCCCCAGCCCCCCAGTCCTCCCCAAGATTTCCTGAGAAATGTCATCCAGAATCTGTCACAAGGCCTTTCTCCATCGTGTCAAGGGTCTGAAGCCCGTCTCGATGTCTCCCATGGGCCTGTTTTGTAGAATGCCCTTTACTTCTGGAAGGTTAATTTTTTAATTATTTTTTTATTTAAAAAAGTAAGATGTTCTGTTTATCTGTGCCCTATAGGCACAGGCACAGAGGATCCGAAGCGGGCGCCACGCTGACAGCAGTGAGACCGATGTGGGGCTTGAACTCACAAACCGTGAGATCATGACCTGAGCCAAAGTCGGACTGAGGTGGGCCGACGGAGCCCCCCCTCTGGTGCCCCTTCTGGTAGGTTTTTAGTGAGGGCTTCCAAAGTGCTTAGACACGATTTTCCTAAGCAGCTACAGTAATGCACCCATAACTCTGTTTACCTTATCCGTTGGCTTATCTGATTATTTTTGCCATCCAGGCCTTGTTGGATTGATCACAGTTTGTGAATTAGTGGGTCTGAAGTAACAAGGTTTTCGAAGTTCCCTAATTATATGTAAAGGTGGGAAGGTACTGGCCTCACTGAAGGCAAGATAAAGGGACTTAGTTAAATACGAGAAAATGAGACACGGGTCAGGTATGAGAAAGGGTCAACTATGAATGCGGATTCAAGTTCGGAACTGCATGGAAGGGTGGGTCGTGGTCGGTGGAAGTCTTTGCAGATAATCTCTATTTACGTTTGTCTGGCCCTTGTTGATTTTTGTGTCCTGGAGGCACAGGTTAAGGGCCCTGTACAGGCCAAGATGTTCCAGATTTCTGATTTTATTACAGTCATTTTCTGAATGAGGGACAGTGAGATTGTACTGAAATGATCTACTGCCAAAGGCCACAGTAGCAGGTTCATATCTGAATGGAGTGACTAAAAATAAATATTCCAGGAATTATCAATTGCTTTTATGCTAAATTTGCTTTCTTTTACTTCTAAAAGTGGTTTCCAGTCAGTGTGGGCTATATTTTTTCTCCATTCTTTTGACAGACTTTTTTTTTTTTACAGATTTACATTTTTATGTTTATTTATTTTTGAGAGAGACAGAGACAGCGTGAGTGGGGGAGGGGCGGGGAGAGAGGGAGAGAGAGAATCCCAAGCAGGCTCTGCACTGTTAGCACAGACCCTGTTGTGGGGCTCCCCCTCATGAAACTGTGAGATCATGACCTGAGCCGAAACTAAGAGTCAGCTGCTTAACTGACTGAGCCACCCAGGCGCCCCATCTTTTGAAGGACTTCTGTGTGCACATCAGTCATTATGAAAACCCTGCTTTTAAAAGGAAACAAGGCACTATCAGAATGGTCTTGTTCTGTAGGATATTCTTGACTTTGCCAGGCACATGAGGCCAGGGTATGATTTCTGGGGTGGCCGCTTCTGTCTGCCCAGCTTCTGGCCTCGACCAGTGGCTGAACTGTCCCCTGTGGACTCTGAAAGATCCACTGTGGATGTCATGACAAATCCGTTTGCGTGGATAGTGTGGAATTGGCGGTGGTGAGAGCTTCACGTGGAAATTCGCAAACGGTGCAAGGCGGGATCTCTCAGCACCCCCAGAGCTGGTCTGTAAGTACTGGGGCCCACGCCATGGCTCAAGCCCATGGGCACGGTGCTGTCCCTGAACATTTATTTACCCTGAGTAGAGAGCCAGGAACGGATCCACTGGCCTAAATTGCATATGTGGGTTGCTGCGGGAGGACTTTGCTCACAGGAAGAACGGAGCAGCTCGAAACTGCTGCACACTATCACGTATACGTGCTATTCTCCATTACGGTGAGATTATTACACATTACTGCTCAGGAGGGATGATGTCTTCACATTTGACAGCTGGCTACAAACACTCAAAATCCTCCATAAGAAATGAATCCATTGAAAGATTTAGGTCCAGGAGTGGAACACGGTGGTCTCAAAAAGTTCCCGAAACACGTAAACCACAGACCTTTGTGGAGGCCAGGCTTTGAGATTCTGCGTCTCAGCGTCTTCCCAAAGCTGACTTACATCCTCACCCAGCATGACCTCCCGGACGAAAGCAGGCATGAAACCAAACCAGCCAGGAAAAGATTTCTGTGGATCTTTTTAAACCACGTTAGCATTCTGCGATTAAATTAACAGGTGACTCTGTCTGCAAGCACCTGTGGAGTTCGGGACCGTGTTTATATTCTAGTTTGTTGGCCCCAGGCCGATTTCTTTCTCACAGAAGGAGACGCGTTCCCATTGACATCCATAAAAGTCCCAAGTTTTTCTCATCCCTTTTCTCTAAATTTCTACTGCATCTTTCATATGTTCTTTGGATTTTAAGTAGGAAATAAGAGAAAGGTGAGGTAAACTGCAGTTTGTCCGGAGGGTGCCACCAGAATGTGGGTGGTGACGGCTTGTAGAGAACCCCACTGTACCCTCACCTCTGCCTCTGCATGGAAGCATTCTTAGTTGTCCAGTTCCCGGAAAGACCTTTCTTCTTTTGGTGAGTGCTAAGCCCAGTGTGGGGCTTGAACTTACGACCCTGATATCAAGAGTTGTGGGCTCTTCTACTAGGCATTTATCCAAGGGATACAGGTGTGCTGTTTCGAAGGGGCACATGCACCCCCGTGTTTATAGCAGCACTATCGACCATAGCCAAAGTACGGAAAGAGCCCAAACGTCCATCGACGGATGATGGATAAAGAAGATGTGGTATATCTATACAATGGAGTATTACTCTGCAATCAAAAAGAAGGAAATCTTGCCATTTGCAGCTACGTGGGTGGAACTGGAGGGTATTATGCTAAGTGAAATTAGTCAGAGAAAGACAAAAATCATAAGACTTCACTCATGAGGACTTTAAGAGACAGAACAGACGAACATAAGGGAAGGGAAACAAAAAATAATATAAGGACAGGGAGGGGGACAAAACACAAGAGACTCTTAAATATGGAGAACAAACTGAGGGTTACGGCAGGGGCTGTGGGAGGGGGGATGGGCTAAATGGGGGAGGGGCACTAAGGAATCTACTCCTGAAATCCTTGTTGCCCTAGACGCTAACTAACTTAGATGTAAATTAAAAGATAAATGAGTTAATCTGAAATCTGGAAAAAACAAAAACAAAAAAGAGTTATGTGCTCTTGCCGACTGAGTCAAGACCGTTCACAACTTCTGTACAAGAGAAAGTGGTAGTTCACCCTGAGGGGGGGGGGGGAGTCACTCCACCAACACTCTGGAAAAATATTACCGTGCTACCTAAAGGAGGTGTATTTTTCTGCGTGTAATACCCTTCTGAAAAATTAAACAAACGCATGATCTCCACCCAGGTGAGAAAAAGGGGGGAAGGTTAATTGTGAATCCGTTTCAATCCCTTCTGAAGCGTCTGAGGAAGAGAGCAGTGGGCTTGGTACTGCTGTGTTCTTTCGAATGGGCCGCGACTCTGCTTTCTGTTGGAAATCTGCATTAAAACCGGTGGTTACTACCACCGGTACATTTTAGGCTGCTAGGATTTGCAGAAAGAGAGCCAAACATGATATGAGGAAGGTTGGCAGGTGAGGTAGGTAAATACACATGCCTTAGTATCACACCGTTTACAAAGGAGACGAAATACACGTTCGGATCCCTTGAAGGCCTTCGGCGACTCTCCGGCCCCAGGCCGCCTTCCCGGGGGGGCTTCCGAACTTGTCCTCATCCGTGTCCCCCTGCTCCTTCCTTCTGCCGCCCTCTGGGGCAGGTCCGACAAGCCTCCGCTTGTCGCTCAGGTCACTCCCTATCCCAGCCTTGTGTCCCTTGATTCCTGAAACATTGGACACGACTGCCTGCCCCTTCCTGGCACGTTCCCTCCGGAGCCCCCGCTCCTCGGGGCCTGTTTGCTCCTACCCCTGGCCGCAAGTGTCAGGGGACCCGGAATCCCCAGGTGTCTCCATTCACCACATAACCATATCCAATTCTGTGTTTTAAGTACTCCAGCGGTTTGCGATTCTCAGATTTCTATCTCCATTCCTCTAACGTGTTTCCAGTCGCCTGTCCGGCAGATCCAAACTAAACAGAATGCTCTTGCCTTTCTCCGTCGTCCCGTCTCAGAAAGTGCCCGGGTGTTGTAGTTCCCGTGGGGACCAAGCCGCTTGCAGAGCTGTCTCGGGTCTTACTTCCTCCTGCTCCGCGATGGCACCGTCGTCCACCTGAACCGTCACGTTTGCTGACTGTGTGACCTTCCTTCTTCCTTCCCGAGCCTTCCGATTACTCTCCACATGGCAGTGGGGGGAGCTGTGAGCTAACCAGATGGCATCACCCCCTTCTCATACCCTGCCATGGCTTCCACTTGCCCCGACCTAGGAGGTCCCATACGATGCCCCCATCGCCCACCTGTGCTCTCCTCCTGCCACTCCCTGCCCCCTCCCTGTCCATCCCACCCCGTCACACTGGACTTCTCCGTGTTTCCCAAACCACTCAACCTTGTTCCTGCCTTAGGGCCCTTAAATGAGTCGCCTCCTCTTCTTTACGTGATTTTTTTTTAACATGTCTTCGCACGCTGACTCTTGTCCTCGGGGCCTTACCACATATGTCACTTGTCGCAGAGGCGCTTTCTGAGGACACGGTCTAATGTAGCCTGCTGGGTCTTTGTCATCACATTGCACGGCACTGTGGTCTTTATGCCCCCTCTCTCCTTCTGATGGTAGACGTTCCATTCATGTGTGGTCCAACTTTCTCTTTCCTGATGGAAGCTCCATGAGATAGACTTGTCTGCTTACTCCTCGTGGCATCCCTAGAGCCTAGAACGGTGCCTGCTCCTTAGTAGGGGCCATATCAATGTGTAGAGGAGAGGATAAATTAATGACGATTTCTTCAGCTGAAGTGGAATCCCAAATTGGATTAAACGTTGGACAGAAGGATGATCTTCACTGATGTTCAGCTTTTGTCAAAGAGACATTCAATTCCTAGCTTACCCATATTTATCCTCTTTCTCTCTCTGTCCCTCTCCTTATGTATATGTACACACACATATCTGTGTATGTGTGTGTGTTTGTGATAATTTCCTGTTCTGTATTAAGGATGTAGTACGTTGAGACCATTTTTCAATACATGTCCGGGTTATTTGTAAACTTAGAAGAATCGTAATATGTGAAATACGAACAGGTTAGAGGGGAGAAGGAAAGGTTGTAAGAAAAGGAAAAAAGGAAGTGCTTGCTTTTCAAAGGGCAAAGAATGAAACTTGTGTGCCTGATTCATCTCCCTTCTCTTTCTAAGAGATCTCCAGAAACCATGGGATTTCAAAGTCATGTTCTGGAGTTGGAAATTTTGAATGATATAAATAATTCTCTGCAGGAAATAAAAATGACTGATATACATAAATAGGAAAGAAATGTTCTTGGATTGATGTTTCCAAAAGTTTTCCAAACCAGCCTTCACATCCTGGCCTAAGAACATATAATCAGAATTCCCATCCGCTGACTTGGGCCAGTCAGGGCAGAAACAATGGCAGTTTCTTACATCGCCGAAACATGTAGATGGTCTCTGAGAATTTGGCAACATTAGTGGCAGAGGGAAATAATCCAAACACAATACATGTTGCAAAGCTATGGAGGAAAGAATTCTAGAACAGAGTATTTCACCATGATAAGGCCAGCCGAAAAAAACATAAAAATAATGATCAATAGCATAAAAAAAAAAATCACAGTTATATTCGGGGCAGGATCCTTCTGCCAGAATGGAAATGTCACTTTTTCCATAGCAGACAGAAGTACTGGGTGAGTAAGTAAAAATTAACAATAGATGGAAAAACCTGTATTTTCCTTCCTTAAATTTCCCTTATAATTTGGGGATTAGTCTTTATGGCAAAGTGCTATTCTTAACAAGTGGTTCATTCGGAAACTTTGAAGTTAGAATTGGAAATAAATTCTAGTTAAAAAATAAAAGATAAGAGACCTCTCTTCACGTCTTCTCTGCAAACACCGTTGTAAGTAGAGAAGTATCATTTCCCAGGAAAACATAACTCATTCTGCGGCTCGATCGCCCGCATGGGTATTTGGTATTTGATGCCTGGGAGCAGACAGGTAATAGCTCCAAAGCTACCTGGAGTGCAGTTGATTGTACTAAATCTCATCTTTGCCTTCCAAATGATGTTATCTACTCATTTTGGGGGACTCATTTTTTTTTTTTTTTTTTGTGGACATTGTCACCAGTTAGGTGTATTCGTATATAGCTTTCAGGCTTGTGGAACATACAAGGAGGTTTTAAACCAAAGCCCTTAATTATATTTCCAACTTTGGGGAAAACAGCAGCCAGGGAAGCAGCAGGCGAGGGGAAGTCTTGGTTAAGAACCGTGGTGTTACGGGTGCCTGTGTGGCTCAGTCAGTTGAGCGTCCGACTTGGACGCAGGCCATTATCGCGGCTCAAGAGTTCGAGCCCCGCGTCGGGCTCTGTGCTGACAGCTCAGAGCCTGGAGCCTGCTTCGGATTCTGTGTCTCCCTCTCTCTCTGCCCCTCCCTTGCTCGCACTCTCTTCTTTCTCTCAAAATAAATAAACATTAAAAAAATTAAAAAAAAAAAAAGAACAGTGGTGTTACAGCAACCTGCTTGACCTTCCACCCTGGTCTTTCCTAGGATGAATTACACTTGTGGACTCAGAGCACACACCTGTTTTACAAGGGAAAGCACCGTGGGTCAGTGGGTGTGCATGATCTAGATGTGTTGTGCCGACTTTGACTCTGTCCCACGGATACCAGTGATGGGAGTTCTGTTTATCTTCCCTTCATCTGGCCTCTGCCTCGGACCTTGGCACCTCTGTGTTAGCTGGGACCCCGTTGCAGTGATATTCCTTTGTTACTCCAGTCTCTTCTCAGCCCAGAGTCATTGTTCTCCTTGCCTGAGTCCCTTCCCCAAATGCCTGTTAGTTGGATGGCCTTCAGGTCTCATTCACCCTGATGTCCTCAACATTACGTCCATCAGATCTTGGTTAGGGTGATAGGTTTTCCTAAGTTACATACGGTAATGTCTACAGCCAACAGAGAGAGCCAGGAGGGTTTGATAGGAGCCAGTGTCAGAAAGTTCCTCCTAAATGTTGTTTTCTATGTACTTTGGTGATTCTCAAATAACTGCTGTGAACAAGTAGGATGCTTATAATAAATGAAAATGCCAGTGTCTGTTTTGGAGGAATATTGTATTTTCTGTCTCCCCAAGCCATGGCACAAGCTTACCATCATAGTCTAGAGCTGTGCTCATTTTGCCGAACTTCCCTTTCACAGATGGAGATATTGAAACAGTTATTGATCACGAAATACTGAGCATTCGGTCCTCCCTCTCCACTGTGTGGAAATACATCTTTTCAAAGAATCACAGCCAATTGTTCAAAACAAATTTATGATCATTTTCTTGGTAACACAAAAGAAACAATACTGGTAAATTTTCTAGGTGAAAGAGGGAAATTCTGTAAGTCAATTTAATCTTTTTGTTTGTTTGTGCTTTTGGTATGGTTCACAGACTGTTTATTTCTTATGAAATGGATACTCTGTTATTCCCATCATGGCTAATTTTATGTGTCCACTTGACTGGGCTAAGGGATGCTCAGACAGTGCGTAAAAACATTCTTTTTAAATGTGTGAGGGAATTTCTTTTTTTTTTTTAATTTTTTAAAATGTTTTATTTATTTTTGAGAGAGAGAGGGAGGGAGAGAGAGAGACTGCATGTGAGCAGGGGACGGGCAGAGAGAGAGGGAGACAAAGAATCCAAAGCAGGCTCCAGGCTCTGAGCTGTCAGCACAGAGCCTGAAGTGGGGCTCAAACCCATGAACCACGAGATCATGACCTGAGCCAAAGTCAAATGTTTGACTGAGCCACCCAGGTGCCCCTGTGAGGGAATTTCTGGAAGAGATAAACACCTGAATCAGCAGGCTAGTAAAGAAGATGGCCCTCCCCGGTGTGGGTGGGCCTCCATCCAGTTAGTTGAGGGCCTGAATAGAACAAAAAGGCAAATTTGGTTTTGCTGACGCCGAACTTGACATCTGTCTTCTCCTTAGACAGCGGTGTTCCTAGTGCTTACGCCTTTGGAATCAGATTGAATTACACCTCTGACTTTCTTGGCTCTCCAGCTTACAGAGGAAGGTCATGAGCCTTCTTGGCTTCCATAATTATGTTTAGCAAATTCCTGTAATAAATTTCTCTCTCTGTTTATATATTATATATACATATGGATGTTATATAATATATATATGTGTTATATACTATATATGTCTGTTATATAATTATGTAACACATGCTTATGTTTTTATAACACATAATGTGTTATATATTTGTAATATAATTCAGCCCCCTCCATTTTTATTTCTCTTTTTTTTAATCTTTTTTTTTTAAAGTTTATTCATTTTTTGAGAGACAGAGAGAGACAGAACATGGGTGGGAAAGGGGCAGAGAGAGGGGGACACAGAATCCGAAGCAGGCTCCAGGCTCTGAGCTGTCTGCACAGAGCCCGGCGCGGGGCTCGAACTCACGAACTGCGAGATCATGACCTGAGCCGAAGTCGGACGCTCAACGGACTGAGCCACTCAGGCGCCCCTTTATTTCTCTTTTCTTACGAGGGGACTCCGTGTTTTGGTGGTGGGGGACACCCCTCTAACCACATGCGTTTTTTCTGTTGCACTTCAAAATGTATACAAAGCCGTCGATAAGGTCATGAAATGGAGCCCGTCCTTCCTAACCCGGTCTAATGGCACCATCCACCAGGTGAGGGATGCCTTGTAAAAACCAGGTGAGCTCTTGTTTCCCTAGAAGCAAGGAGTCAGTGCCCTTTAAGTAAGGTCCCCGAAGCGTAACAAGGATTGCTTTATCCAAATAAAACCAGTATATGAAAATAAGAGTGGGTGGCTCATAAGTACCTCTATGTTTTAAAAAGACTTCTTTTTATTTCTTCTAGGTTGTAGTAAGAAATAAAATGATGCTGACATTCACAAGTCACTTACGTAGCTTTAAAGTTAAATTATTATTTTGAGGGACTCTTCTCTGAGAACCGTATCTGTAGTCAGTTGAGTGCATTCTAGGCAAGGAACTCTAATAAGAGAGATCAACAACACCTAAGTCTATTTTAACTACCTGCTCAGGGGCGCCTGGGTGGCGCAGTCAGTTGAGCGTCCGACTTCAGCCAGGTCACGATCTCGCGGTCCGGGAGTTCGAGCCCCGCGTCGGGCTCTGGGCTGATGGCTCAGAGCCTGGAGCCTGTTTCTGATTCTGTGTCTCCCTCTCTCTCTGCCCCTCCCCCGTTCATGCTCTGTCTCTCTCTGTCCCCCAAAAAATAAATAAACGTTAACTACCTGCTCAGATAAACGGGGCAGGGGGCACACACACGCGCACACACATGCGCACACACACACACACACACACACAAACTGGTAAAACTTGGGACTTTGAGGTAAATGAAGGGAAGCTTGAGCGCCATATTGAGACACATCAATTTTCTTGTCACTAAGGGTAATAAACAGAAGTTTTAAAATAGGAGAAATGAGATAACAGATCTTTGGTGGTTGTGGTGTAAGGGTTTACTAAGATGCGAGACTGAAAGTTTGGAGGCATTTGTGTAGTTATTTTCGCAAGAGATGGTGGAGACTTGAACTGGCAGAAACGGCAATGGGAATAAGAATGACAATGAACTGATGGACAGCCCATGGGACTGATAGTGTGTTGTGTTAGGATTTCGGTCAAAAAGAAGTAAACAATCACACCATGTCTATCTTGGTAACTCTGTGGTTGGTGCATTGTTAAAACAGACTGGAAAGGAAAATTGGCCTGTGTGGAATACCCATTGGGTATTATCTAGTGGGCAGATGAACATACGGTGTGGACTTGAGGACAGCCACTAGTGCTAACAATGGAGGTGATTCTCAGAGCCTTAGAAGTTGATGAGAATGTTCAGGGAAGGTTGAGAAGGGGAAGGGAGAACATTGGGAAAGGCATGCCTTTAAGCAGGAGATACAAGACAACGGAAGAGTCGTAAGAAAGGTGGGAGAGACAAGGGGGAATCAGAAAGCCGGCAGTCAAAGGCAGTAAGTACAAGGGTTTGAAGAGGGTGAAAGGGGTTCCAAATTAAAATAAATAAAAAATCCTAGAGGATGATAACCGAAGAGAAGATGTTGAACTGATGATTGGGGTATTGATGGAGACCTCTTGTGAAGGAAGGCACAGTGCCATGGTAGGGGCTGAGGGGTGGGTGCAAGGCAAGGAAAGAGGCCAAGGAGATCCGGTCCACTCTTTAAAACAGGCTGGGGAGAAGGAAGAGTCAGGGCAGCGGATTGACAATAAAACTGAATTTTTCATTTATAAATGGGAGTAATTACATCCACATTGAAGGAGTTTTGTGAAGCTTACCTAAGGTTAGGTAAACACATAATATAGTGCCCACTGTGAAGTAAGTTGTAAATTTCTGTCTTTGTTAGTTTTCTGGGGTTTTTTTTCGATTTTCACTGTTATTAATAAAACTAACAGTGAGTTAAAAAATTGATGATGCTGTGTAAAAGGAAGCAGAAGAAATCACTGCCGATACTAAGGGACTGGGGACGTCTATTGGGGTGAAGGGCGCATTGGGGAAGTGAGAAGGAGTTGAAAAAGAGAGCCACTGAACTGGTGTTATGCTTCACAACATTTCTGACCCCAACCGTGTGGTTTTTCCACACCAAGCAATTCTCTAGCTGTCGGGACACCATCTGGGGGGTGCTATAATTCAGTTCCATCCTGACATTAATTACCGGGACTTAGCTCAGACCTCACGGGGTAAGGACTCAGTCCCATAGGAGTGCTCCCCATTTGAGATGCCAGTCGCCAAGTACTGGGTGCCCAAACGCTTCCGTCCAACATGGCTGCTTGTTGGGTACTCTCAAAACATGCCCTCTGCCAGCTTCCTGAATTTGCCTGAATGGCTGTCAGAACTCCAAAAAGCACTTTACTTACTATTGCTGGTTTATTACACGTGGATGCAGCTCAGGAGCAGCCCAGTGGAGGAGATGCCCAGGTCAAGGTGCAGGGGAAGAAGCCCAGAGGCTCCCTGCCCCCCCGTGAGTGCACCACCGTCCAGTACCCTGAGGTGCTCACCAGCCTGGAAGCTCTCTGAATCTCTGCCTTTAGGGGGTTTTACGGAGATTTCATCACACAGGCGGGGCCGATTAAATCACAGCCCACTGGTGACTGAACTCCACAGCCAGTGGACCTTTCCCCAGTGGGTGGGAAAGGTCCAGGCCTGCAGTCATGATTTGGCCTTTCTGGTGATGAGCTCTCCTCTGAAATTACAAGGGGCCCCCACCTCTCAGTCCTCTCATTAGTATGCAGAAGACACACATCGCCCAGCGATGCTGAGAGCGTTAGGACCAGCATGCCAGGAACTGGAGACAAAGACCGAATGCGTGTTTATCACAGTCGTTAATTTGGGAAGGAAAGAGTGTGTGTGTGTGTGTGTGTGTGTGGCATCATGTAGGGGTAGGTAGATTTGAATCAAACAAAATGGAGAAAGGCTTGTTTGCAAAGTTGAGGGACAAGCAAGCTAGCCGAACGTCTGAAGAGAGTCCTGTTTCTTTGACGAACCGCTCTTCTGCTTAAACTACAGGGTGAGGTTTATGACTGTTGATTTGGGGTCCTAAATCAGGGTGGGTTCAGTGGAGGCTGTGTGCTACAGCTGAAAACAGTTGTATGTAGAAAGACGTAAATTACCCATGAAGTGCTTATGTCGCAGCAAATACAAGGATCACAAGAGACGGCAGCTTGGAGGTCTCTAACGTGGTGTCCCTTTCATCCCGGAGAGTCTGAATGAAGCTGCAACGTTCACCCCTTAAGAACCACGGCTGACCTGCTTTCCCCTGGGCTCGCCTGTCCTCAGCGTCACGATTCTGACACTGGCGGTGAGTGGCGGTTGTCTCTCGAGTCCCGGCATCACGCGGTGGCCTCAGTGGCCTCAGCTTGATGCCCTCGTGCATCACGCGTGCGCGCGTGCGTGCTCGGCGTGTGCACGCCGGGGCCGGCTCCACGGCAGGCCGAGGGCCCCAAGGCGGACCTCTCGGGAGAACAGTGGAGCCCGGCACCACCCGGCTTCGAGTGTCCAGGCACAGGTGGGGCTGGATCCGTGAGTTCTTAAGAGGACCGCGGCACTTTCTCAAGCCTTTCTTCTTGGCTAAGCATAGCAGCAGCTAAACTTGGATTTCTTTTTAATCACATCGGATTAAATAGGACACAGGCCTCAAGCTGGGAGAGCACTCTCCCACAGCTCACCTGCTCTCAGCGGGATGCGCTATTTCAAGAGCATCCTCAGGCCGACTCTCACGCCTTTTTGTGGACAGGCAGCTTGAAAGGACCACGTCCATCTTCCAGTGCAGAAACCATTTAGTAAAAACTGGATCTGCTGAGGTTCTTTTTATGTAACCCTCAGCCTCGCGTCCGAACGAGGGAGTTCCCCAAAATAGCTCCGTCTGTGAGCCCCTCGCTGGTGCCTCTGTGAGAATTTCCTTGTAACAGAAAGGGCTGGCAGCTTGTTCCAGGATAATGTGAGGTCTAAATAATGGTTTAAAGTAGACTTCGTATTGAGATAGCACATAACTTAACAAAGAAGAGTGCCTATATCAGCAAACCTGTGCATGGTGAAGTCTTTCCATGAGCCTTTTGGGAAGTCTGAAAACACGATTCATTCTAGAAAATAAATTTTCTCCTCTATGGCAAATTATTTTATGGCTTCCTTCTTTCCTGAAGAATAGCCCTCACCTTATAAATACCGTTAACTTAGCACCTTCCGTACTTAGAAGGGTAAGTATGGGAGTGTCACTCAACCTTCATATATCCTATCTCCCCATTGATATTTGAAGCGCACGAGAGTGTAATGCTTGTCAGCACAGAGAGAAGCTTTTAGTAACAGTGGGGCTGATTCCTCCTCCAACAAGTTGAAGGGAACAGGGGTGGTTTGGAGACCGGCTGGCCAGTGGCTGGGATGAATGGATTTGGTGCAGAGAATTGTTCATTTCTGCCTTTTTTCATCTTTGCAGCCCACAGGCTGTGCCTGTCTGAGTGACCCAGAAGGGGGCTATGACCCAGGGCATTGGGGGCCATCCCCTTAAGTGATGGGGACTCTTTTCATGACCTTCTATCCCAGTGCCCCACAAGCCCATCTCTTCTTTCTTGACAATCCCTCCAGGCCTCTGTGCTTCCCCTAGGTTATGACATCCTCCAACCTCCACACAGGCGTCTACACATCCCACTGTCCCACGTTACCAGCCCTGAGTTCTAGTCCCTTAAAACTCGAAAGTAGCAGGCGGGTGTCCGGCTACTAAGGTTTGCAACGACGGAAAACGTCTTGATGTGGCTCATCGTGAGGGCGTTTGCTTTCTACCGGGAGGCCCGCTGTGGACGCAACGCCCGGCAGGCTGTGTCTCCGATAAAAACGTAAGTTGCTTTCATCACAAGCACCCTTTCCTGACTTCCTGTGATATACCCAGAACATGGAAAACTTAATTTGACGATAGCCCTGTGTGCCACAGGGCACTATCATGACAGTTTTCATAAAAGGAGGCTTTGGGTCAGAGCGGGTAAGTGACTTGTCCAAGGTCACACAGCATGGCCGTGACACTGACAACATAACCTGAATTCAGGTTCCCAAGCAGCAGGATATATTGAAAGACAGTGTTTTGCTGACTCTACAGAGGCCCCGGGGTTATACCTCAGGGAGGTGTCACCACAGTTAGGAATTCCCTTACCTCCTGCTACAGATTGTTCGTCCCCCGGAAGGAGACTCCCTCACCAGGCATTGCTGTCACACCCTTCTTGCACAGGAAGGAAAAACTAGGCCCACTGAAGAAAAAGAACAAAGGTTGTGCTGCTGTGTCGCCGTGGTCATAATCAGAAGACTTAACAAAGTGGGGACATTTAGGGAAACCGTGAAGACAGAGAAAGCTTCCTTCCTTCCACTGTTTATACCCAGACCTTGCACGGGAAACCTGGGACTCAGGAACACTGAGAAGCATCTATGGTGGCCGAGTGCCCCCATGCTGGTTCCCGACTGCTCCCATAATTAAGCCCAGATTCCCCCCATCACGCACAAGGCCCACCTCAACATGGCTGAACCTGCCTGTCCAGCCTCCCGTGCCGCCCTCAGCACACAGCCTCCTGGAGCATCTGGCCTGGGCTACCTTGATTTTTGTTTTTTGTATGTTCACTATTTCTTTTTTTTTTTTAATTTTTTTTTCAACGTTTTTTGTTTATTTTTGGGACAGAGAGAGACAGAGCATGAACGGGGGAGGGGCAGAGAGAGAGGGAGACACAGAATCGGAAACAGGCTCCAGGCTCCGAGCCATCAGCCCAGAGCCCGACGCGGGGCTCGAACTCACGGGCCGCGAGATGGTGACCTGGCTGAAGTCGGACGCTTAACCGAATGCGCCACCCAGGCGCCCCGTGTATGTTCACTATTTCTAAGTATTTAGTATTATAACGTGAATTTCCAAACTTCGATGCCTCTGATTGGAAATCACTCCTGACACCTTGTAGAAAGTACTCGCTTTTTAAAAAAATTTTCTTGTGACGTTTATTTATTTTTGAGAGAAAGAGACAAGAGTGGGAGCAGGGGAGAGGCAGAGGAGAGGGAGACACAGAATCCGAAGCAGGCTCCAGGCTCCGAGCAGTCAGCACAGAGCCCGACGCGGGGCTCGAACCCACGAACCGCGGGACCATGACCTGAGCTGAAGTCGGACCCCTAACCGACTGAGCCACCCAGGAGCCCCGAAAGCACTCACTTTTTAAGATTCTCATGAGTCCTGGTTCAGCACTGTCCTGTGTGTCCTGGGTGGGCTGAGGGGTCCCCGGCAGCTGGTGTATCCTTTCTCTCACTGATGAGGGTTCCTGCCACACATTTACAGACAGAGTGTCTCTTATGCACCATGGGCTGTACTCAGTTTATCCCATTTAATTTTATGTGATAATGTCCTGGGGGCACATTGTTATCCCTACATTATAATTCTGAAATTAGATTCGGCGGGGGTGGGGGGGGATGCTTAATATCCTTATGGTGACAAAACCAGTGGTTCCAGAACCAGGCTTCAAATCCAGCTGGTTCTGCCTCTACAATCCATGAAAATAGTGAATGATAGTCCCCAACACACATCTCATCCAGGGTAGCTAACTCTGCAGGTATAATGCTAGCAGAACACTTGCTCGTATATGCTTAAGGTAACCGAGGGAAATTCAGGATCTGTTTGGCCTCTTTTCCCGGATTAGAACCTTCCCGTCTAGGCTGCCATGTGGCCAGACTGAGAGCCGGGGGGCCAACAGGAGCCGCAGCTCCCAGCCAGCAGCCTCACATCCTCTGGGAATGTATCAGGTGTGCAGACTTCCAGCGCCACCCCGGGACCACACGGTCAGAACCGTGTGAGCGAGGCCCCTAAGTCTGTTTCAACGGGGCTCCCAGTGAACTCTAATACCTGCTCAAGTCTGCGAGCCGCTGAGCTGGGGAAGGGAAGCAGAGGTAAAGTGCGTGCAAAGCGTCCCCTTTCATAATCGAGAGCTCAGCAGGTGTGCGTCTTGGACGGTGGTTCCTAGACTTGGCCGCACGTCGTCGTCGAAGACCCGAGCGCCTGGGGAAGTTGCCCCGCCCGGCACTGGGGGTACTCTACCGTCAGCCAGTTCTACTGTCGGAAGCCAGTTGTCTGGAGAAGGCACAGCGCTCCACATTTTCATCAGAGCAAGCAGGGTGCCCAGAAATCACCAGGGTTACTGAGTGGCAGCAGGTTGGTCTGTTTTTGGAGGGCGGTGCCAGGACGCCTTAGCAGGTTTGTAGAACCGTTGAACCCAGATCAGTCTCCTCTCCTGTGTCCCAGGGTCTCACGCAGGGTCTTTTGCTGCGTTGTGCCTGCACGATAAAGATTCTTCTCTTGTGTATGTTGTACTGATCCAGGAGGGGATCCAGAAGGGACTCTGTTCCGTGGGAGGAGGAAGTCCGTACGAATAAAGCGCATAGTGAGGTAGCAGACTTAGGGAACGGGGAGGAAGTTGACAAGACCATAGGGAGAGACAGGCGGCAGACCAGGGGACGCATTCGGCCTTCTTCCAGGACTGAGGAGCCAGGCGCGCCCCGGGTTGGCCCCGCGGGGTGGAGCCCCTGGGGGAGGAGCGGGCAGGGAGAAGGTCACACAAGGGAAGGTGCTGGCCGTCCCCGGCCCTCCTCACCCTCTCGCTGGGGGGCCAGAGCCCTGGAGGGTGTGTGGCAGACAGAGGGGGCAAACCGGCCGCCCTGAGCCTGCAGATGTGTTCTCCTCTGGTGGACCTCTGTGGTCACCCTCTGGGTGAGGCGGCTTCTGTGAAACGTGCTGGTGTCCACTCCCCTGGCTGGGCCTGGCAGAGCAGCTCAGGAGGCTGAAGGGGGAGCGGCGAGCAGCCGGCCTGCCTGCCTGACCATCAGTCCCGATTCTAGTGCTCAGCTGGCCTCCAGCGAAGCCTGGCCTGCCAGACACGCCTCTCCCCCTCTCTGGCCAGGGCCCTAACTGGTGATACAGGACTTAGACTAGATCAGGGCAAGAAACCTTCTCCAGGTTTAGTTTTTTAAAATCTGCATCGTGGGGCGCCTGGGTGGCGCAGTCAGTTAAGCATCCGACTTCAGCCAGGTCACGATCTCGCGGTCTGGGAGTTCGAGCCCCGCGTCGGGCTCTGGGCTGATGGCTTGGAGCCTGGAGCCTGTTTCCGATTCTGTGTCTCCCTCTCTCTCTGCCCCTCCCCCGTTCATGCTCTGTCTCTCTCTGTCCCAAAAATAAATAAACGTTGAAAAAAATAAATAAATAAAATCTGCATCGTGCCTGTGATACGCAACCATTCTGTTGGGCACTAGGCCGGTTGGACTGATTGGCCATTCAGCTTGCAAGGTAGGTGTTAGCTTTGCCTCTGACACTTTCTCATAAAGTGATTCTACTAGAATTCTGGGGGGGGGGCTTCAGTCCTATAAGTAAAATTGGGTTTCATTAAACTTATATACTTGTAGGGTTTATACATTCTTATCTTTAAATGTATATTCATTTTTGAGACAGAGAGAGAGAAGGCGTGTGAGCATACGGGGAGGAGGGGCAGAGAGAGAGGGGGAGAGAGAATCCCAAGCAGGCTCTGCACTGACAACTCAAAGCCTGATGTGGGGATTGATCCCACAGACCGCAAGGTCATGACCGGAGGTGAAATCAAGAGTTGGGTGTTTGACCGTCTGAGCCACCCGGGCGCCCCATGGCTTGTGAATTCTTAAGAAGGACACAGGTGGGCAGTAATAATAACTGGGTATCGACTACTGTGTGCCTAGGGTTTGACATAATTCATTTCTCATGACAACCCTAGGTGGCGTAGAGGAAGTCGTTAATTTGCTAAAGTCGCCAAGTCAGCACATGCTGGTGACGGACACTTGGTCTGCTCGGGTGTGTCTTTCCCTCATCTTCTGCTAATGCCATCTCTTAATTTGGGGAGTCGCCTCTGTCAGCGCTGGGGGGCTTCCGAGTGAAGCCGCCACCCGGCCCCATGGGTGGGCGCTTCCTGACCGTCTGGCCGGTTCTGTGTCCCTACGGGACATAATGGTTGGCCCAAAGATGACCCCATGTGGGCGTGCCAAAGCCCTCCCCGGGACTGTAGAAGTGGCCACTGGGACAGGTCTGTGCTCTCCCTCTGGTGGAGTCACCAGGCTGCGCCACGGTCCCACCCCAAGCCTGCAGGAAACCACCTTCTTCTGCCACAGGGACAAAGAGGGAGGGAGGAGGAGCCTGAGATACCTTATTCCCCAAATAGCCAGGCTTTCCCAGCCACCGAGGAATCAAATCCCTTTTCAGGTCAAGGTAGTGTGAGTTGGATTGCTAACACATCCAGTCAGCGTCCTGGCCAGACCCTGGGCGGGGTTGGGGTGTGACCTTCTTGTCTTTGTCCTTAAGCACAGCTCTAGGTGAGAGGAGGAAGCAGGAGTGAGAGTTGTCGCCGTGGGGTTTGTACCCGTGGACCCAGTGTCCGCAGCCAGCACGTCCGGTGGGCACAGCACTGCCTGTCCTGGGCTTTGGGGAGGGAGGACAGTGGCTCAGCTGCCATCTGGCCTGCAGGACTGGTAGCCACAAGGGGACAGCTTTCCACGTGTTAGGTGGTTGTAGGTCAGCCGCATTCTACCATCCCAGCCCCAGGTCAAAATCGTCTTAAGTTCTCTCTTTTTTCTTGTCTTTTTAAGTTTAAATTCTAGTTAACGCACAGTGCAGTATTGGCTTCAGAAGCAGAATTCGGTGGTTCGTCACTTACGTGCGACATCCAGTGCTCATCACAAGTGCCCTTCCTTGTACCCATCACCCATCTAGCCCATCCCCCCCCACCTCCCTCCATCAACCCTCAACCCTTAGTTTGTTCTCTATCATTAAGGGCCTCTTGTGGGGCGCCTGTGGCTCCGTTGGTTAAGAATACAACTCTTGATTTCTGCTCAGGTCATGATCTCACAGTTTGTGGGCCTGAGCCCCACATCGGGCTTCCCCTGGCAGTGAAGAACCTGCTTGGGATTCTCTCTCTCCTCTCTTTCGGCCCACCCCCGCTCTCTTTCTCAAAATAAATGAATAAACTTTTAAAAAAAAGTCTCTTGTGGTTTGTTTCTCTCTTCTCTTCCCCCTCTTCCTAAATGTTCACCTGTTTTGTTTCTTAACTTCCACATATGAGTGAAATCATGTGATACTTGTCTTTCTCTGTCCGACTTATTTCGCTTAGTATAATACCCTCCAGTTCCGTCCATGTTGTTGCAAATGGCAAGATTTCGTTCTTTTTGATTGCTGAGTAGTGTTCCACTGTATGTATAAACCACATCTTCTTTATCCATTCATCTGTCAGTGGACATCTGGGCTGTCTCCATAATTTGGCTATTGTTGATAGCCGTAAACACTGGGGTGCACATACCCCTTCACATCTGTAGTTTTGTATCCTTTGAGGAAACGCCTATAGTGCAATAGTAGGGTGGTTCTATTTTTTGAGGAACCCAAGTTTTCTAATAGAAAGTTATAAATATACGTCCTGTCATTATGTAAGAGTCTTTTTTTTTTCATTCACCAAGGCTAAGGATTTGCCTGCAGTTACTATGGTTCCTCACCAAACACGCATGTAGGTGTGCACGCCGTGAGCCACATGTGCACACACTCTTACCTTTATAACAATAGAAGCAGATTAAAATAAGCAATTTGAGTTTGGGAAGAAATAAGAGCATGGCATGTCCTGGCTCTGAAGAGTCCTTCAGGCCCTGAAGTCTGTCTGTGGGTGGGGGAGATAGGAAACAAGGAAAAAACCAGATGTTGGTCCTTAGCCTTGTTTGAATGGGAGCCACAGATGCATTGTGGAAACTCCCCTCCTCTGCTGCTCCCTTCCAGGCAGGTGGTGGGTTTGTGTTTCCTCTCACTCCTAAGTCAAGATCAAGCAGTGGTTCCCAAACTTTTGCACATACCTGGATCATCTGGGGAGTGTATTCAAATGCAGATTTCTTTCTTTTAATAAGCTCTGAACCCGATGTGGGACTTGAACTCATGACCCCAAGATCCAGAGTCATAAGCTCCACCGACTGAGCCAGCTGAGCACCCAAAACGAAGATTTCTGATAGAGCATGTCTGGGATGGGAGCCAGGCATTTATCTGCCTTAACAAGCCCCTTCAGAGATTAATTAGGTTGTGTGTGACCCTTTGCATAGTTTAAAAACCCAGGCCACAGGGATTGTCTGGATATTTTGCTCCCTTCCGATGCTGCATTTGGCACTTCCTCATCTCAAGGAAAGGTTGAATGTCTCCGGTTAACCCCAGGCTTTTCCCTTCTTACACCTGTATTTTCATGGTTAACTCTTCCCCCATCACATCAATTTCTGAATTTCATATTTCCCCAACCTTGTCTCCTATTTTTTTAAAGTTTGTTTGTTCATTTTGAGAAAGACAGAGAGAGAGAGAGAGAGAGAGAGAGCACGTGCGAGCATGTGCACAAGTTGGGGAGGGACAGAGAGGGAGAGAGAGAGAATCCCAGGCAGGCTCCACACTGTAAGTGCAGAAGGGCTTGAACCCACAAACTGTGAGATCATGACCTGAGCCGACGTCGGACGCTTAACCAACTGAGCCACCCAGGTGCCCCGATTTTGTCTCCTATTTTTAACTTGGAAAAAATTTACTACTGGGGGACAGCTGATGAGTCACAAGGTGGGCTAAATGTTCTGGCATTACCTCCCTCACTGGGCTTATTAATATGCCTGGAAGTCTTGGCAGTGAAGACTGAGGTGCCTATGGGGTTCTGTGTGTGTAACTAGGTGTTAATGACTTTGCTTCCTATTGGCATCAGCAGATGCTCGCTCTAATAATGAAGTAATGAAGAAGAAGCATTCCTGGTTATTATTGAGAATTGTGTTTAACTCTGGAAGAACCGATCAATAAACAATTGATAAAGAGAAATGACCTTCCCAAACCGCATCCTACCATTACTTTCTTTCATCAGGATCAAATGTATGTCTTAGTTTGTTGTACGAAGGTAAGGGCAAAGGTTTTTTGGTTTTTTTTCCTGTATCATTTCCCTCGTTGATATTAGGAAACTCTCTTGTAACCTGCTCGCCAAACCTTGCTTTATGGCTGGCATAGTTGATCTATATTTCCCTATTTCACATTGGTTTCTATCCAAGAGTATGTGTTAGCAGGAAATGGCTTTTGCAGATGCAAAGTGTGCAGCTACAGGAGCCAAAATTCTCTGGAGATTCCTAGTATTTGTCTACATCCACAAAAATGTCTGAGTTAGAGAGCTGCATCTCTGGTTCTCACTAGACTATGCTTTGAGGCCCAAGTGCTGCCTGGAGTCTGTCCTGTTTTCAGGGACTCGCTGGCATCTAGCACAATGTCCAGCAAATAGTTGATATAACTGCATATTTATTAAGTAGGTAAGTCTTAACTGCATTTATAATATGAATATGGGCATCACACTCAGGGCAAAGGGAAAATCTTACTGTCTTCCAGAGAGAAAACAAACAGGTCAACATAAAGCAACAAAGGTGGAAAATATTCAGAGTTCTCAACCAAAACAGTGGAAACTGAATGACACAGACAAATACCTTTCAAGTCCCAAAGGAAAGTGACCTTGAACCAGGAATTTTATACCCAGCCCAAGAATTTTTAAGAATGAGATTAAATAAATATGTATTTGTGTTTAAATAGGCAAATACTCAGTATTTGCCTTCAGGAATCCTCTCTGAAGAAGTACTGACGAATATACTACCCCAAAGGGGAAGGAGGCATAGACCAAAAACAGGGGTTCCAGTCCATCGGAGAGGTAAGCTCCCAGGATGCTGGTGAGGGAACCAGGGTGTGACCAGGCATAGAGCATGGCCAGTGTGTACCGAGGCAGGGCAGAGGGCTCCAGGAGGTGTCTTCAAAAAGACAAAACTGATGAGATACCTGATCCATCTGACGCAATAGGGAGATTTGGACAATGAGCAGAGTGTTTGGGGTTAAATGTGTGGGAAGTATAGACAGCTAAGTGTTGAAAAAAAAAAGAGATAATTACTAATTATGAAAACCACGGATAATAAAATGTCCAGGAAAATAAAAGTCCTCATATTATTCAACTTGCCTCAACCCTGGATAGCGGTCACATAATTACCACAGCAACAGAGTATTGATAAAACCAAAATTCACTATATTAGGAAGAAGGAGGACAGGTAGGGTGTGTTTAGATGGTCGAACAGTGTGGTGAAAGACCGCTAAGCCCTGTTTTCCAGAGTGGCTACTGAGATCCTGCCTAATTCTAAAAAACTGAGAAGTAACAATATAATAAACACACAAAATAATCAGCCAAATGACACGGAGATTGGTTGCTCCGAGAAACAGGGAGGATGTTGGGGCTACTGTTCTTTTCCTAATAATCTCTGTAGAAATCTTTACAATACTAAGATCTAAAAAGCTGTTTTTAAAAATGTATAAATAAAAACCAAGCCAGCAAAACACTTGCATCATATGGACAACTTTTAAGACTGCACACAATTAAATTTTTCTTAAATGTTTATTCTTGAGAGAGAGAGAGAGAGAGAGAGAGAGAGAGACAGAGTATGAGCAGAGGAGGGGCAGAGAGAGGGGGAGACACAGAATCCGAAGCAGGCTCCAGGCTGCGAGCCGTCAGCACAGAGCCCAACGTGAACCAACGAGATCACGACCTGAGCCGAAGTCGGACGCTCAACCGACTGAGCCACCCGGGTGCCCCAAGACTGCACACAATTATAGGAGCCCCTTCAGGGTTCATGTGTGGGGAGCTATGGCTCCCTCTGTAGCCCCTGGGCATACCCTCCAGAATGGTCCGGCCTCTCTTCAGAAGGTGGTACATGAACAATTGGGAATAAACTCCAGCTGGGCCATAAATTGGGAATAAATGTCCAGCTGGGCAGGCGTGATGTTTTTGACTCTTATGCTACCACCGTTGAGCCTGGGGACATTTTGACATGACTTAAAAAAGACATCGTTAAGCGCTCAGCTATTTTTATTCCAAGTAATGGGCTCAACAAACACCCTCTCCACTCCCCATGGGCTCAGCCCTTCCTAAGGCTCCCCGCATCTTATGTAAGGATGATTGTAGGGGGAAGGTCAGCGAGAGAAAAAAGGATCCGGTCGTCTTACTGATGACGTGTTCTGTGTTGACATCTTGCAATGCAGCGTGTGGACACCGCATGATTAGAAAGAGCTCTCTGAAAATGGATTACCAGCAAGCCGTAAAGCTCGCACAGGGAAGACAACACAGGGACGTGTACCCGTCACAGAGGCGCGGTGCTTTTGGTGCTAAGACTCCATTCTGCCTCGTCATTCGAGAGCCCTTGGGAAGCAGAACAGAGCGAAGGAGAGCGTTCAGCTTTGGAGTCACATCGGTACCCAACTCCTTTAGCAACTTGCTCTGTGACAGATTCTCTGCCTTTCATCTTTCTCGTGTACAGAATAGAAATAACTGTTTTGTCGCAGGATTACCGTCAAGGTAAAACCGAACTGCTGCAGCTAATTGCCGAGACCGACATCTTGTTCATCTTGGATGACTTCTAGAGAAGACGTTGCTCCGCACACTGCCGGTTGAAAATAAGAACCTGTCAAATGAGCATGCGCTGAATCGATGAGCACAGAGCCGGGGAGTGGGACGCGTGTGCCAGTCTCCGTCTCTTGGGTCTCCCTCAGCAGCCCCGCCCTCTTCCTTCTGGCCACGAAGAAACGGAGAGCCCGAGACGTTAAAGGGCGTGTTTGACTTGCTGGCGGAAATTGAATTTGGACTAAGGTTGCCAGATTTAGCAGAGAAATAACACAGGATGTCCAGTTAAACTTCAACGTCAGGTAAACAAGCCATAATGAATACCTGAGACATAACACTAAAAAAAAAAAAAAAATGGGGTCTACCTGCAATTCAGCTTTAACTGGGCATCCTGTGTTTTATGTGACAGCTCTCACTTGCATCAAAACCGTCGTCTTAGAGTCCAGCACCCCTTCTCTGCTTGTCCAGGGAAGCAAAGCAGTGCGATGTCAGAGCAGCGGGAGCTGGCCAGGCTGCGAGACTGCGCGTGTGCGCGCTCCGTGAGCGTAGCGATGTGATCGCAAGACCCAGTGCACACGTAGCAGTGTGATCAAGTGCCCTGTGCCTGTGCCGAGGCTCACAGCACTGCCGATTGTCCCTTGAAGCCCAAGGGACGCGTGGCACAGCCCCGCCGGCTGGGAAGACGTGTGTCTGGATAGCAGGAGCACTTGACGCACTCTGAAAAATACGCAGCTGGTTGCTCCGTCCCCGGCTTCTTGGCGGCCCGCCTGCCGCGCTCTCGGGTGTCGTGAAAAACAAAGCTCGCGACGTGTCCCGCGTCACTGCCGCTTCCCCTTCGCTCTGGGGCCCCTTTGACCGGGTTCTTCCATCACGCATCTCGTCGTTAGTCTGGATTACTCGTGGGGAGCACCGCAGCTTCCGTGGACGGCATTCTGCAGCCCAGGCAGGGAGGCCAGGTTTTCCCTTTGCCGTTCAGTTCACTGCTTACTCCGTGGGGGGCACCAGGCTGAGAGTGTCGTTGCTTGGGGTGGCCTCAGACCCTGTGAGACGAGTGGGAGACCACAGAAGACATCTCTTGTCCTTCCCCAGGGACACGTACCTTCCATTAGATTCAAACCAGCAGAGGCGCAGTAATATGCTACGAGCCCTTTTCACAATCCCCTATGAAATGACCGGACTTGGTGCCCAGGTCCCAGGCACGATGTCCTCTGCCCTGAGACACGCCTCGCACTGTGGGGCTGCAGGGGAGAGGCTGTAAAACAGGGTTAGACTTGAACCGCAGGTAAGAAAACAAGTCAGTGCGGGAACAACAGAAACTTCCCTTCTGCCAGGAAAGATCAGCAGAAACTATGAGTAGGAAAAAAAAAAAAAAAAAAAAAGAACTTCAAGGTAAATGGACCGGTTTCAGCTTGAAGAAAGGCTGATTGTTTTCACGAAAATCCCCACAGACCTGGCAGCGATTATTAAAGAAGTGATTACCGAGGATCGGGGCACGGAGATTTCAGATGAATATACAAACCACCAAAGCCATGTTCACTGCAGAGAAGTAAGCAAACAGTAGAAATAATTAAAAGCTGTTAAGGCATCTGTCTGTTTGGCTGACACATATGTTATTAAAAAACAAGAGAGTCTATTGCCAGTTGCCTCTAAGGGTCTGTCTTTGCTGCAAACCATTTCCACGGGTAATAGTGTGCGATAATATTTCACATCCATGGGGTGCCTGTTGTCAAAGACATCAGGGTTTCTACACCGTCTTGCCCTTCAGCACACAGACATGCACCATGGAGGTAACTCACCTCTGGCCTTTTCGAAAGCCTCTGGCTTTGGTTACCTGTTCCAGACAAGTATTACTTATCTACAAATGGATGATAGGACACCAGGAGACCCCTTCCTGCCACCCTGCTAGCTGGACACCTGGCTTGCCTTCCCTTGAACCCCTCCAGCTGGAAGGAGGAAGGGGGAGGACGGGATGCCCGCCCCATCGGAGGCAGTTATTGGAAGCCGCACCTGCTCCCCTGCTTACGCAGTGGGGTGGCGTTTAGTCACCCAGATACCCCTGGCTAGAATGTCGTCTTTATTCTGAGAGGCTCTGTAGTTTCTTGAAAATCAGAAGTTCTATTAATAAAAAAAGAAGGCACAAATATTGAGGAACAACTGTGTATATTTTCATTCAGCAGGGCCTCCAAAATCCTCCAGTCACCTGGGGTATATGCCTGAGTAACTTAGGTATTGATACATGATGATTCCCCTGTGAGTGTAGGGACATGAATGTAACACTATGCCCAAGGTGAAGGATCCATTTCATTTTCTCTGTAAGACAAATATAAACTGTTGCAGTTTTAGATGATACACTCAAATATATGCTTCTAGTAATTAATGAACTTAGTTAATAATTTAATTTATATTTAAAATCACTTATATAAGGTGATTTGTTAATGTAAGTAATGCTATTTTGACTTCCTTTTTTTCAATATTTATTTTGAGAAAGAGAGAGAGAGAGAGAGACAGCATGAGCAAGGGAGGGGCAGAGAGAGAGAGAAAGAGAATCCCAAGCAGGCTCCACACTCAGCACAGAGCCCAATGTGGGGCTCGAAGCCACGAACCGTGAGATTATCACCCGAGCTGAAATCAAGTGTCGGACACTTAACCGACTGAGCCACCCAGCCACCCTCATTTTCCACTTCTGTTTTATAAAGCAATTATTCAGGATCAAGCTGTTCATGAGTGTAGCTTGACATTTATTGATCTTGAGCTGGAGTTTCTAATAGTACCTATGAAGGACTTTGAGTTATCAGTGGAATTTTGACTGTCAGTTGGTTGTTTGAATCATCACCACCATCAACATGGCGGTCATATCTGTTGAGGTCTTATGCGTTGAGGTGATGAACATGACTTCTCGATCTTCCTAAGTGAATCAAGAGTCCCTGGAGATCAGAAAATCAGTTTGTTCAAGTAGCCACGTACCATCATCACTCTGAGAAGAAAACAAGGGTGCTGGTGGATGGGTCTGTTCTGTCGTGCCGTGTAAAGAAAGGCACGCAGACCCGTGCCGCCATAACTCGGTATTCTGCCTTCCCTGCTGGTGTCAGAAGGACGGTGAAACTCATCACAGCCATGGCTCTCGATGGGACCGTCCTTGAGATAGTAGAGCCCGGAGAAGCAGAAGTTAAAATTCCTAATTTTATTAAGTTGACATATTTTATTACAAACATAATCTAAAATTACACATTTGCACTATTCATTAAATAGTCGAGAGTAGTGGTTCTTCCGTCTGGCTGGCGATCGTAATCAGTTGGGCAAATCTGTTTTTAATTACAGGCTCCTGGGCCATACCTAAGGCCTATTGCATAGGGATTTTTGGGACAGGACTCTAGAATCTCCATTTTTCCAAAGCTCCTGAGGAGACGCTGTGGCAGCCAACCTGGCATTACTCCTTGGAACAGGATTTGGGAAACATTGGCTAAAACTTTGAAGAATATCCTCCTCAACGTTTGGACGGCGGGATCAGAATTCAGGAGGCAAGGCTCTTTGGCATCAGTGGGAGAAAGGACACTTGAATAAATATTTATTTGTAAATATTTTTATTATTTATTTATAAATATTTATTTGGGTTTCTTTTGTTTTCTGTTTTTACTATGCAGGCATATTCTACAGCAAGCATATTCAAAGGGATGCCTCTAGCTTGAACGCTTCCCAGTATCGGATGGATTTTTCCTTTCCTTCCTGTGCCCTCCTGCGTTCTAATGGCCCTTGTAATAAACAGCCTCTTGGTTCCAGTGCATCATGCTGTCTCCCTTCACTTTTATAAATGCACAGTTGAATGACTGGGTCTTGATTTAGGACTGAAATTTGGCGGAGAGTTCAATTGCTCATTTATGCAGTGTGCAGGTTATCAGGGAAATCAGTTACTTCATATATCAAAATCTTGGACGGTCCTCCACCAACGCCCACCACATACCTGACTTATTTGAATAGTAGATCACAGTTCCAAAATGAAAAGGTTATACTGACTGAATGGGGAATTTATGTAAGGTGATCTTACTCCTTGTTCCAGACTGGAGTCACGTAGAATACGATCTAGAAAACTCAGGGTGAAGTTTTTTCTGTCCGCTGGGTCGCAGAACTTGGCCATTTCGTCTTCATCTAGCAATAAGGTCTCCTTACCTTTGAGAGACTGTCAGAACAGGCAACAGTGAAACTGAGGGTGGTGAGGGGGGAAGCTCGGGGGACCTCACCTGAGCCGCTGCGCTGAGTGGTGCAGCATCACCTTACCGGGATGTGTTCCTGTTTGCAAGGAAGAGGAAGGCAGGAGTCTACACTCGTATGCCATTCCTGTCTGTTTCTCCCTCAAAACCCTCTGCTTCTTTGAGGTACATGGTATCCTCTCCCATTTCTCTCTCTCTCACTGAAGACGGGCTCTTCACTTGGGGAGCCCAACCATTGGCTTTCTCCTCAGCTGCCCCCCAAGCAGCCGCTCACTGACAGACAAAATCACACTAGGCTTCCATGGAAATTCACACTCATAAATGCCAGGTGGGCACTTCCTGCCACCCAGCAGGCCTGTTTTGTTTCCTACTATTTGTCTTGTGGTCCGGAAGATCTTACAAGTCACATGACCCTTCTTGCTTGTCCTTCCTTCCGGCCCATCCCTCACCCCACCCCATCGCTCAGTTATTTTGGAATTGGTTGTCTAATCTCGCTGTCTCCAATTTCTTGTTGACGTCTCCAAATCGCCTTCCAGTCCGGGTGACCTCGCGTCCTCGTTATCACAGAGACCTTTTTCCCACTCCATGTTCGTTCACTATGGCAGTCCCAGTGTTGACCGCTTGACCACCACCTCTCTGTCGGGGCCCCCTGGGACCTGACTCTTCTGTCTTTCCTGCAGACTTTCTGCTCTACCAACCCCAGAGCATGGTCTTCCTCTTTCTTCCCTACACTCTTCTTTTCTAATGGTTTCATCCTGTTTCCTCTGTGCCAATGATCTCCAAATCCCCATCTTTAGTGTAGACCATCCCCAATTTCATTCTTGACATCTCCTTTCCCCTGAGTAATAGACATCTCAGAAATGGTATTCCAAAATGGAGGTCTTAGTGGATAGCCTCCACCCCCAAATTGCCTCCATGTTTTTCTTCATTTTCCTTATCTACAGTCAAAGCCAACGCGTCCTGGATTTCACACCTTTCTACCATCACATACATATTTTAAGGGAAGATTAAGATTATATGAAATGAAAGTGTTAGAAATCAAAAAGAAAAAAAGTATGTCAAACTAAGATAGAATGAAACGAACACTCAGAAGGCCAGAATACATGGTGATTGAAGTGGAAAGGGTGTAATGGTGACAATTTGTATCAAATTAACAGAGTAAACATTTTGCAGCGAGCGCCCATATTCAAAGATATCAGAAGTGGCTATTTGTGCCAATGGGGCATTCCAAGTGAAGAAACAGCCACAGCTCCATTTAGGTTTTCAGAGGTGAGTTTTGCATAGAGAACCTTGAACCGAACCTTGAATTGCATTAATATGCTCAAATCACAAGAGAGCATTGAGCTTTTTAATGGGATATAATTAAGTTTCTTCCTGCAGGTTTGATGATGCCACTGGGTCAATGCTTTTCTTGAATAATCTGGCTTCAAATACCTTTTCTCCTTCTCATTCTAAATGCAAGATAAAATAACAATGAGGGTTGCCTTTTATATCACCATAAATCATCTTCAAGATGATAGGATAATGGCAGGCGAAGGGAGAGATGTGGAATCACATACCTTGGCTTGGAAGCGGCTGTGACCGTGATCGCCAACCTGTAGGCTGCAAATGCCTGGTGGCCGTAAGGGGATGTGTGCAGGGGGAGAGGGAGTACGTTGTGTTATAAACAGGAGTCCACAAATCCCTATGTGATGTTACTTATCTCACAGGTGTGGGGTCCTTTCCTTTCTGCATTTGAAAGTGCTGTATAAAGTTTAGAGCTGAATTTGGAAATTACGTATCTTTTTTTAGGTGACAATCAGTAAATAATTCCAAAACAAAAAATGTAACTGCTCTTGGGAGTTGGTTCATGAGATTTTTGAACCTCCACAGGTAAATCTGAATTCACACCTTGTGCTTTGGAGTGGAATAAATTTCAGATGAATGCAAGACATAAATACAAGGTATAATAAATAAGTCTGTAAGAAAAGACGCCGGAAATCATCTAAATGTCCATCACTAGGTCAGTAGCTAAACAAGCTAGGAAAATCCCTACGGTGGAATACTAGGCAGCTATAAAGAAGGGTTATGACCCTTTTCATTAGAAATAGGGAATTATCAGGGCGCCTGGGTGTCTCAGTCACTTAAGCCTCTGACTCTTGATTTGGGCTCAGGTCGTGATCTCACGGTTCACGAGACTGAGCCCCATGTCGGGCTCTGTGCTGACAGCTCGGAACCTGCTCGATTCTCTCTCCCTGTCTGTACATGTCCCCTGCGTGTGTATGCTCTCCCTCTGTCTCTCTGTCTCCCTCTCTCAAAATGAATAAACATTAAAAAAATTAGCATGGCATTATCTCTTCTTTTATACTGTTAAGTAGAAAAAAAGCGGTATGCAAAATAGCAACACACGGTCTGTCTCCGTTTGTGCAAGAGACGAGAAAATAACACATCTTCTTGTATATGGATAATACAGCTTGGAAACATTAAATGAGAATCTATTGATCCTGCTTGCTTCTGGGAAGGAGAACCGGGTGGAGAAGGGGAGCTTTCATTGTGTATCCTCATGCACATTTGCATTTTTAAAGACAAGAGAGTCTTATAAAGCAGACCATAAGGGGAAGAGTTTGACAACCGCAGCTCTGGGGCGTTCCCTGCTTTCAGGCACAACGTTAAGAGCTTGGGAAGGGGATGAAGTTCGCTCAGCGTCAGGCAGCTCAGTTGTGGGGCTGCAGAAGGGTCATTACACGCTGCCTAGGCCTCTTCCCCACATTGACCGTTAGGCAGGAGACAGACTAGGGATAGTCAGTTCCAGGATTTGGAAACTTCCAGAAAACCATGACCGCAGGCATGAAGATCAGAAAACAGGGGCCATGTCGAGGACCTAGCGAGTGGGAGAAGCAGGCAGCATGGTGTGAAAAAGAAATGAAAAGAGAAGCGGTGAGCCCAGAATGTCGTGAGGCTGGTGCAGGGGGTGTGCAGGAAGAGGAAGGACTTAAAGGGTCTTCCGTGGAGTTGGGGCTCTCTCACATGTGGGCCGCAGACGGCCGAGGAGGACTTCTCTCGCTCAACCAACGTGCACAGATGTGGACTTGGCTTTGGAAACACTGTTCTTTCCTTTTTAATTTTTTTTTAATGTTTATTTTGGAGAGAGAGACAAAGCGTGAGCAGGGGAGGGGCAGAGAGAGAGGGAGACACAGAATCCGAAGCAGGATCCAGGCTCTGAGCCGTCAGCACAGAGCCCGACACAAGACTCAAACTCACAAACTGTGAGATCATGACCTGAGCCGAAGTCGGATGCTCAACCGACTGAGCCCCCCAGCCGCCCCTGGAAACCCTGTTGTGATTACAGTGTGTTATTGGACTCATGTCAAAAACACACAGCAGGCAGCCTCAGGTGATAGCACAGGTGGGGCTCCGATGTGGCAGACGTACTTGCTGGCGATTGATGAAAGTTCATCTTTCTATACTTTCTATGCTGTTCATAGTTCTGAACAAATGAGGGCTCATAACTACATTAGCTTTGGTAACACATCTAAGGACTACTGAATTGCTACATAAAAGCCTTGCACCTCTAAGAATGACTTGTTTTTTGAAGGATTATCGCTAGTGTTTTTCTTGAAGTCCGTAGCAATCAGCCCTTCCCAATGCCCGCCTTCCCATCGAGTTATTTTGTTTCTTTATTAATTGTGCGCTGTTGTAATGGTTGATTGTGTGCGCCGACTTGGAGGGTGTTTGTGGATGAGACCGACATTTATTTATTTATTTATTTATTTATTTATTTATTTATTAAATATGAAATTTATTGTCAAATTGGTTTCCGTACAACAGCCAGTGCTCATCCCAAAACGTGCCCTCCTCAGTACCCACCCTCCCCTCCCTCCCACCCCCCATCAACCCTCAGTTTGTTCTCAGTTTTTAAGGAGACTGACATTTAAATCTGTGGACTCTGAGTAGAGCAGTTGCCCTTCCTGATGGGGGTGGGCCTCACCCAATCAGGTGAAGGCCTGAGTAAATTAAAAGGACTGGTCTCCTCAAGCAAGAGGGAACTGAGCCGACGAGCAGCCTTTAGACTTTCATCTGCACCATCGACTCTCCTGGGTCTCTGTCTGTTGGCCCACACTACAGATTTGGACTTGTCGGCCCCACGAATCTGTGAGTCAACTCCTTATAATCAATTGTATATCAAATCATATTTGTAATAAATCCTGTAAAACTTATATATCCTCTTGAGTCTTTTGGTTCTGTTTCTCTGGTGAACCCTACTATGGCTATAACATCTCATAATTCCTGCATCTCCAGTAAGCAGATTTTTTTTAAGAGAAGCAAAACTCATTTTTTTAAGCACCTAAAAAATACTCTTTAAGACGATAAACATCGAGGTGCCCGGGTGCATCGAGGTGCAGTTGGCTAAGCATCTGACTCTGGGTTTCAGCTCAGGTCATGATCTCACGGTTCCTGGGATCGAACCCCACAAGGGGGTCTGCACTGACAGCACAGAGTCTGCTTGGGATTCTCCCTCCCTCTCTGCCCCTCCCCTGCGTGCCCTCTCTCTTTCTCCTCTCTCTCAACTAAATAAATAAAACTTTAAGAAAATGTAACAAAAACTTACAAACATTGAAACACACAGGAAAACATGCCCAGATCCTAAGTATACAGCCTGATGAATGGTCACAATGTGAGTAGACCAGGATAGCTGCCTTCCAGGCTGAGAAAGTGTATGACCACACGAGACTAGTGCCCTCTCGTTGCCTTTTGGTTCACCTGGCTCCCAAGTGACCTCTGTTCCAAATCTCTAGCACCCTGGTTGGTTGTTACCATTTCGAACCTTGCATGAACAGGACCTCACAGCACATGGACCTTTTCATCTGGCTTCTTACACTCAGCATCACGCTTGTGAGTTGCTTGTGTGGCTGTGTGGAGAGTTCTGGGTCTTCTCCTGGTGGACATCCGAGCTGTTCCTGTCCGGGGGCTATTACAAGAAACGTGGCTATGGGCATTCTTGTATCTGTCTTTTGATGACACGCATGCACATTTCCACTGTGTATGTACCCAAGTGTAGGACTGCTGGGTCATAGGATGCGGGTATGTTAGACCTTTGCAGATAGTGTCAAAATGTCTCCCACTGTCCTCGTACCAATGTATAATCAGAAAGGCAGAGTTCCAACAGCTTCACATCCTGGCCAACACCTGTTGTTGTCAGTGTCTTTATCTGAAGGCATTCTGGTGAAAATGTAGATGTATAATATTATAAGATGCCTCATGACATTTGAATGTCAGATAAACAAAATACCTTTAATACTTTTTAACATAAGTATGCCCCAAGAATTGCATGGGACATACTGATATCAAAAATTACTTGTTGGGACACCTGGGTGGCTCAGTTGGTCAGGCATCCGACTCTTGATTTCTGCTCAGGTCATGACTTCACAGTTCATGAGCTCGAGCCCCGTGTCGGGCTCTGTGCTGACAGCACAGAGCCTGCTTGGGATCCCCTCTCTCTCTCTCTCTCTCTCTCTCTCTCTCTCTGCCCCTCCCACTCACTCTCCCTCTCTCTCTCAAAATAAATAAACTTAAAAATATTACCTGTTTATCTGAAACTCAAGTTGAACTGTGTCCTGTATTTTCCTTTGTGAAATTGGGAGATCCTACCTTAGCAGATCCACGGTGTGTCCTAACAGATTTTTATTTAATAATACATGTGTTTTTCACAGTGTGTCTTATTGAGTTGTAAGGCGGGGCAGAAACCAGATAGTTGGGTGTTGCTGGAGAAAGAGTCTCTTCTCACTGTTTTGCCAGAAGTTTTTAACCCACTTGAGAATTCTGGAGGACTGGACATACCTCATTTCACTCTTGTCCCCTTGTGCCTGACACGCTGAGAACCAGAATGAATCATTGCCCAGATGGAGAGGAATTAAACAGTCCGCTTTCTACCAAAACACACACCCATCTAACATTGCCGTTTGCCTGTGTCGTTAGCTCATTGTGACGTGACTAATCTCCGTGAGTGAGTGATGGACATCCGTCGCCATCTTGAAGTCAGTAGAATTCTCCTAGCATGCCTGAAGCCTGTGCGTCCATTTTTTTCTTTTTCTTTTCTTTTTTTTTTTTTTTTGTACATATGTTCCAGCACTTGGAATTGTGGAGTTCTTGATTTTTCTATTTTAAATGGATTTTCTCTCTTTCCTCCTTGTGAACTGGCTGGCTTTCTCTTTTTTGTTCAAGGAGCAAGTCTAGAGATTAGTCCCACTTACTGTTACCTAACAGAGTGAGAACTGTAGGTACATGTTAATAGTGTCGTTAACACTCATCAAGGGCAGCCACATGGATTGTGCACAGTCTTAGAATGAGGGTTTGGACAGCCCAGGCTATTTTATTGTTCTGAAGTCATAATGGGTTGAGGACACTTTACTGCTTAAAGAATAGAATGATCAGTAGCTTAATTGAGCTGAACATAAACGGCCCTATTTAAATCTCTTAAAATCTGCAGAGGAAACAAATCTCTCCCTTGTTGAATGTGAAATTGAGACAAATTGTTAAGGGATTTCTCTACATTCTTTTAGCTTACTTTCCCCCCTTAACCAAATCAGAAAAAAAAAAATAAATAAATAAAAGAGCCTTATAATTAGGGGTGGGGGAAGGGCTCTACAAGTAAAATACGGAGTGTGATGCAAAACTCAAGGTAAGTGTTCCTAAAAATAAAAAAGAATTTTAGCTTAAGGAACTTTCTGAAGGTCCTGAAATGCCAAGTAAAATTACTACGAGAAATTACTATAATCCAATGGATGCTGTTTTCGTATTTACAGTTAATCAATCTAGCTTTTCTTAAGCGCAAACTACTCCCAGATTGCCGTATTACCTTTTTCTTTAGGACACACTGCAAGCTGTCAAAGACTAATTAGGTAAATCATCACTAGTATTTTAGAATAATTTATCTCTTTATTCTTCCCTTAGGTCATTAAGTGATAATCTCCATGTGTCCCTCTCATTCTCCTTCACAAGCCTCTAGGCTACTTGTTTTAAAAATGCAAATGCAAATTTCACGCTCTGAAAGAGTGACAGGATTTCTCAAAGCACCTGCCTCTCTGCCAGTAGACTCCAGACTGTTCCAGAGACGCAGACGGGAGTCAGTACCATGTGAAGCCCACCCAAGGGCCGATCAGGCTCCAGGACGTTTCCCATCTCAAATCTGTTACCTGGAGCTTTTAAAAGCATTGGTTTTTAGTTATGTTATTTCAAAAGCCCTTTTCTGGGGTCGCCTGGGTGGCTCAAGTCGGTTAAGCATCAGACTTCGGCTCAGGTCACGATGTCACGGTTTGTGGGTTGGAGCCCCGCCGTCGGGCTCTGTGCTGACGGCTCGGAGCCTGGAGCCTGCTTCGGATTCTGTGTCTCCCTCCCTCTGTCTCTCTCTCTCTGCCCCTCCGCCAAAACAAATAATAAAACATTTAAAGAAAATTGTGAAAGCCCTTTTCTTCCCTGAATAGTAGGGAACTGGCTTGAGAATCAGCATCTTGACGCCATTTCCCGAGAGTTCCACGCGGATGAAGGTGCGCAGGCTGTGAGCCCTTGCTGTGTTCGTGGCCCGCTTCAGCTTAGCGTGCACGTTGGAGCTGTGTGTAGGTGGGAGTTTGGTGGCTTGTCCGACATGCCATCACGTGTCATTCCAAGTGTTGGTCGGAAAGCTTCTGACCTCTTGCACCATGCCAGGACCTCCCTTGGGAAGTCGTCTTTGTGCAGATGAACTCCTTGTGCCCGGCGGGGCGATGCCCCGTGATCGCATTTTGTAACCCACGGTGGTTTCTCATCAGCAGTAGCTCAACGCACAGAAATGGGAAAGAGCGTGAAAGCAGGAAGCTGTCTCGTGTAGGAGCATTATCAAAGTGTACTTAAACGGAACGGAGGACGGCTTACTCATGTCCTCAGATTAAATTAAAAAAAAATTTTTTTAACGTTTTTATTTATTTTTGAGACAGAGACAGAGCATGAATGGGGGAGGGTCAGAGAGAGAGGGAGACACAGAATCGGAAACAGGCTCCACGCTCTGATCTGTCAGCACAGAGCCCGACGCGGGGCTCGAACTCACGAACCCGTGAGATCATGACCTGAGCCGAAGTCGGACGCTTAACCGACTGAGCCACCCAGGCGCCCCTTAGATTAAATTTTTTTATTGTGTTCACCACTTACCGCCACTCACGTCATTGCGAATTCTAAATTTTAACTTTGTCTTTATAGCGCGTGGTATTGCTGCTGCGGAATTCTCTGTGTTGGGATTCTCTTCAAGAGAGGGAGCTGGGAGCGTGTTCTCAATGTGTTCTTTGTTGACTCTCCCAAGAGTGAGATTCATGTTCGTGGAATTCATGGCGTCTTGTAACCTTTTTCCCTGTCCCTCTATTTATAGCGTGTGCATTTTTGCCAAGCCTGGGCCAAGAACTATGTCAAAAATTCAAGCAATGTTGCAGTGTTGAATTCCTGAACACAGATCGTTTCTCCTTGGCTTTGGTTTCGTAACTGTCGTGTCCCCGTGAACTGAAGGTTGATGCTTCTATTTTGAACCAATCTGTTAGACTTATTAGCATTCCCGGACGCTTGCCCTACATAGCTGGCACTGTTTCCTTCTTTAGGTGTGAGAGCAACAGCTGTGGAAAATATTCAAATTAAACCGGTGACCTTGTTAGCAAGGAACCCGCGAGCACATTCACCTCCGTCGGCACCGTAATTTATAAAAATATAATTTGGCCACCGAGCTAGTAAAATGGGTTCACGATTATTTTTATCGTCCGGGCTGTTTCGTTGTGTCATTCCATATTTGTTATTCCAATTGCCATAATAAGAACAAGGCGTTTTACTGGTCTCATTACAAGCCATACAGTGTCTAACCCAAGCAGTGATTTAGAAGAAAAATTGGGAGTGTAGGATGTGGTAATAGCAGTGAGTTTCTTTTACGAGTAAAATAAACAAAGGAGAGAAGAGCCCTTTCCTCGCCATCCTGGGGTCTCCTCGCTGCTCCCTCTGACGACCGTCCCCCAGCCCCCCGGTCTGTCTCGGTGCCTCGGGCCAATGCTCTGGAAGCACGGTCCTCGACGCTCAGGCCTTGACTTAGACTCTAAAGTCCACGCGCCTGGGTGAGGACGCAACCAGAGAAGGGAGGAAACTATCCCACACACGGAACACGTCAGATGTCCTCTGTCTCCGAGGAGCTTCGCTACAGTCGAGGAGGGGGCGCTTCGGGCTCTCTTGCTCACCGGTCTGCTCAGCGGGATGGTGTTCTTTCCGCAAGTCACGCTGTTCTCCCTCCGGCCCGGAGCGTCCCCCCCCCCCGCTCCGGCGGGGCTCTCGGGAGCCGGGCCCCTGAGGATTGCTGGTCTGGGATTCCACGCGTCCAGGCGGGGTGTGGCGCCTCGGCTCACCCGCGTCTGCCTGCGCTTTTGCTTCTGCCCCCACGGTCACACGGGCCCGGCCTCGCCGGGTCTGCACCTGCCGTGCCGCCCGCCTCCCCGCCCGCCGTCTACACGCTGCTCTCCAGGGTGCCAACGCCTTTCGCTCGCGGGGGCCCCCCCGACTCTGCGGCCTGGGCCCCCGCTGCCTCCCGGCCCGAAACCACTTTCACCCTCGCTCCCTCACGTGGCCCGTTTTTAAATATTTTCCCCGGCGCCTCAGAACGTGAAGGTATGAGGGTATTAATAGGATTTTACCGACCGATGAAACGTGCACAGATAATGTGCTGGGAAGGGACTGTCTGCTGTCTATCGGTTTGCTGCTTTTTCAAGTCATTTCAGATTAGTTTTGATTTCAGATTTGCGAGAGGCCGAGCACAAATTTCAGCGAGGGCAGGTGACCAGGGTAGACACTGAGGAAAATGGATTCGAGATCTTGAAAATCTTAAAGCTGCACATTCATTAGGGAAATAAAATGGTGCACATACATGCACACGTAACTTTTTTTGTTTTTTTTTTTGTTTTTTTTTTGGCTAGATTCCTGCTGCTGATGCCTTTATGGCAGCTTACAAACCTGTAAAGTTTCTCTGTGTCCCCCAGCCAGCTCCGAGTACCTTGTGGGTCCCCAACAGAGAAAGGGGAGCCTTGTGCTTCTATCCTGCCGCGCCCTGGGCTCCACGTCTCAGCCCTCCATTCCCCCTGCTGCACTCTTCTGTTCCAGTGTCTCTCAGAAATTCCACATCGCAATCATATAGACCTGCTTCCGGGCCACATCCTGACACGTGCCGCGTGGAAGTGAGCTCTCAGGTGGTTACTCCTTTCCTCGCTTCCCCTTTTCTTTCTTTTTTTTTTTTAAATGTGTTACATACTCTCCTTCTTTTAATTTTTTTTTACTTGTTTTTGAGAGAGGGAGCGAGCAGGGGAGGGGCAGAGAGAGGAGGACAGAGGATCTGTGCTGCCAGCAGTGAGCCCGCTGTGGGGCTTGAACTCATGAGCCGCGAGATGGCGACCTGAGCCGAAGTCGGAAGCACCACCGACTGAGACCCCCAGGGATTCCCCTCACTTTCCCTTCTCAGGTAGTATGTGGGCACACGTGCGTGTGTGGGAACGCGTGGGTGTGTGTGCATGCTGTGTGCCCTTGTTCGTGCAAGGACACAGACGTGCATTCTGGACCACTGCAAGGAGCACAAATCGACCAGGTCTGTGTTTGACACACACGAGTGTTTTTAAAAGCAGGGAGGGCAGGGAACGCTTCTACTGGCTGTAGAAATTAGTTAAAAAGGGAAACAAACTGCTAAATTTGGAGTGGCCTCTTAAATGCAGTAGTCCTCGGGCGTCTGGGTGGCTCAGTAGGTTGAACGCCTGACTCTTGATTTCCGCTCGGGTCGTGATCCCAGCGTTGTGGGATCGAGCCCTGCGTCAGGCTGTATACTGAGCACAGAGCCTGCTTAAGGTTTTCTCTGCCCCTCTCCCCTGCTCACACATACGCTCTGTCTCTAAAATGAAATTAAAATTAACAAATAAATGCAGTAGTCCTATCTGGTTATCACTAATTTCGACCTCAAGTTTGTAATCTAAAGAACATTTCATAAAGTGTGCCCACCTCCTGTTAATAAATGTAACCCAAAACTAAGGAAATCCTTAAAAAGAGGTTCGGTGGCAAAAACACCTTGTGAAATCCCGGGTTAACCGTGACTAAGATGGGCTCTTTTCCGCAGGGCTTCTCAGTGCTTCTAACCTGCTGGATTGTCTCATGACTCTGTAGGGTGGGGGGTGGGGGCCGGGCTCTGTCGTGGACTGTAGCCCATAATTATTTCACCATAGAATAGTTTTTTACGATGTGTTAATGAAAAGTGCCACTCTGGGAACCACACGCCTGGAGAGCCCAGAACTACCAGGGGTTAGGAAGGATTCGTCGAGGGGAATATCCCACCCCTCCCACCGCCCCCAGCTGGAAGCCCTGCACTGTGCCTTGTGCCGTGTGCCCAGCCGCATGTAGCTCAGCCCTGCTGTTAATTTATGTCCCAGATGTTTCTAACTCCTGTCTCTGACATTAAAAGGTCAACATTTTCCATAACGTAAAGCTCTTCAAGAATGTACCGTAACCCCCGAGGGAAACTGTCTGAACTACACCATCTTTTCTTGTTTAAGTTCATCAGAGAGCTGCATATATCCTTCCTTTCTCATTTTATGGAGTATTAAAATGGAATATACAAATTTGCGATAAAACCCACACAATTTATGGTCACCTTTCCTATGAGAATTGTTAAAGACGCTCGTAAATCCAGGGGGTTTCCTTGTGGCGGGAGCTTTTGCAGGCCACCGGGAGCCACCAAGCTCTCGCGGGCGGAGAAGAGCCATTGTGATTCAAGGCCACCCTCACCTGGGCTTAATAACACCTTGTAGCCAAATTAATTGACTTTTCAAATTCCTGTTGCCATAACAACTCGGTGCTGCTGGTCATGTGACTTAATGAGATTCCAGAAGCAAACGTTCTAGAGGGACCCCAGAACAAATGGAGATAACCCACCTTTAGGTACTTGTATTTACACATTCGTTGAGAGTTGAAGGAGACGCTTGCTGCGTAAGGAGAGGCACAGACCTTTGTTCTGGTCTTTTCTTTGTCCTTTGATCCCAAGGCAGCCATTGTTTTCTCCTCTCCTCCTTGTTCCGGGGTTTTCCACGGGAAGCTGTGCATTTTAACTGGGGGTGAGAGCAGGCTGCAATGAAATGGAGATTATTTTGATTACAAAAAATAAAGCTTACATCAGTGTATCTCTTCTTTTATTATGCAGCCTGCTAGTACAGTCCAAACACGTTACCTTTGGAACAGGAAATATGTCTGCGGTAAATTTCACCTACATTCTTCTTTTTTTCTTGTTGGAAGTGTACATACTGTCCTAAAAATATGATACATCAGCTAAAAACCTGAGTTTGGGTTGGTCTTGTATTGGGCCACCCAAACCCAAATGTCACTTTTCTTTCAAGCTTTGTGACCCATTCGTCCAACAGGGAATAAAAAGTGGAATTTTAAACATGACAAAAACCATCAAAAGGGTTTTTCTTGGGGCTCCTGGGCGGCTCAGTCGGTTAAGCGGCCGACTTCGGCTCAGGTCATGATCTCGCGGTTTGTGAGTTTGAGCCCCGCGTCGGGCTCTGTGCTGACAGCTCGGAGCCTGGAGCCTGCTTTGGATTCTGGGTCTCCATCGCTCTCTCTGCCTCTCCCCCACTTGTGCTCTGTCTCTCTCTATCAAAAATAAATAAATATTAAAAAAAAATTAAAAAAATTTTTTTTAAGCAGTCAAATAGGTGGTAAGGTCAGCAAGTGTTGTAAATCCTTCTTCGTGTGTGGGCCTCCGTCTGAAATGCTGCTTTAATTTCTTAATGAATGGAGAGGACATACATGTGGTTGAAAATTTGAAAATTTGGAAAATATAGGAAAAAAAGATGGGGAAAACTTGCTTAATCTCATCATCTGGAGATAATCATGTTCTATAATATATATCGGTCATTCTGGAAGAGAACCTGTCCATTTAACAATTAAACATCCTTCCATGGTGAGTCTTGTAATGGTGGTCCAAATTCTTTTGTGTCGTTGTAGAACAGATATTCTAGTCAGTCTCCTGTACTAAACATTTAGAGTATCTCCATCTTTTGTTTTCGTGAATAATTCTGTAAAACATATAATGTCTCCAGGTTTTCAGTGAATCTCTGGTCCTGTAGCTGATTCCCTAGGGATCGAATTCTTGAGTCAACACACACGAATAGGTTAAGTCTCTGGGTACGCACTGCCGGCTTCCTTGTGCAAAGGCTGCACCAGTTTTCCATTGCACCGGCCTCGTAGGAAAAGGCTTTCCCCCCACCTACTCACTGCTCACACCCATGGTAGAGATTATCATTAAAAATGTTCTCTGACACACTTACTAGAATGGCCCCAATCTGAATACTGACAACACCAAGTGCTGAACAGATATGGAGCCCCGGGAGCTCTCATTCCCTGCTGGTGGGAATGCAAAATGGTGGGGCCACTTTAGAAGACAGTTCGGTGGTTCCTTACAATACTAGACATTCTCTTACCGTGTGCTCCATGGTTATCGTGCTCCTGGTATTTACCCAAAACAACTGTGAATTTATGTCTACACACAGACTTGCTCATGGATGCTTATAGTAGCTTCATTCATTAATTGCCATAACGTGAAGAGACCAAGATGTCTTTCGTTCAGTAGGTGAATGGATAAACAAACTGTGGTCCGTCCAGACAATGGAATATCATCTGGCACTAAAAACAAAGGGTCTTTCAAGCCATGAGAAAAACATGGAGGAAACATTACTAAGTGAAAAACAACAATCTGGAAAGGCTACACACTGTATGATTCCAACTCTGTAACATTCTAGAAAAGACGAAACTATGTAGACGGTAAAAGGATCAGCGGTTACTAGGGGCTGGGGGTGAGGGGGTGGGGAAGGATGAATAGGCTGAACACAGAGGATTTTAACGACAGCCTGTGTGTGATATACTCTGTATGATACCGTGATTATGGAATCATGTTGTTATACATCTGTCCAAACACATAGAAAGCACAACATGAAGAACGACCTAGAATGTAAATCATGGGCTCCGGGTGGTGATGATGAGTCAGTGTAGGTTTATCAGCTGTAACAAATGTACCATTTGGTAGGGGATATTGGGGGGAAGCAGGTATATGGGAACTCTGTGCCTTCCCCTCTCTTTTGCTGTTAGCCTAGAACTGCTCCAAAAAATAAAACCTTAAAAAATGTTTTCCACTTTGATAAGTGAAAAACAAAATCTCACTTTGTAGCACGTTCCATTGATTATCAGTACCCAGTTTCACTTTTATTGGTATGTGAAGCGCTGAGATCCATCCACTGGTCCTCGAGTCCTCAGTCAGTATGGAAGGGAGCTTCCCCCAGGCCACAGAGACATGAAGTTCAATGTGTTTCACTTGGTCACTTCTGGCTGGAGCTCCAGCCTCTTTTGATTTCTTGGGTTCTATGCACACGGACCCAAGTGGGGATCACAGACCCCACCTCTGGGTATATGTGCGCTCACTGAGAAGTGCGCATGGGACGTTGACGTAGCTCAGAGAGCACCTTGGAAGAGCCGGGGAGGAGATTTACACTGTGAAAGTATAAACAAGTTAAGGAGAAGATCACACCTCCCTGTTGTAAAAAGCATCTCAGCCCCTCACTACTTTTTTTGGCCAGCACGCTCTTTCCAATCTCTCCTCTCGCCCTCGTCAAGACTCCCGGTTTCTCCCCACGTTCTTAGGTGTGGCAGATGATTCCCGTGCACTCCACACCCCCAGCGGCTGCGGGTTGCTGCTTTTCTGTGCCCGAATGCACTCGCGTCCACCAGGGACTACCCGCCCGTGCGTCACCCTTTTGACCCACCCAGCCTCAGAACGGGGAGGGAGGACGACGGATATTCCCTGTCTCCCACGAAGTATTGCAACTTTCTTAGGAAACAGAAGCGGCTCGAGTTTTCAGTAACGAAGGCCGTGGACTGGGGTGAGGACAAGGTTGGTCACCGAGAGCCACACGAGGATCAAGGACCTGGAACACACTCTCGAGAACCAGAGTTAGCAGCTGCCTAGCAGAATCACCCTCAAGAGGAGGCTACGATTTGGGTGTTCAGGTTGCTGCAGACATCTCCTTATGTTGAGATGAAGTCTACCTCCCTGTGATACTGAATCCCCGGACCTCATCTCGCTCAACATTTCACAGATAAAACCACAGTGTTTAGAGGTCAGATCTGTACGTTTACTAAAAAAAGAAAAGGATTCGCCTGTACATCTGAGACAGAGACTGAGACCAGCACCTCCACGTGGTGCTCGGGATACCGCTTCTGTAAGATGCCGATCATGGGAGCAAAAGGCCAGGCCAGGCCGTGTGCGCCCGTCACCGTGGCAGATACTGGGTTGAGCGCAGCACTCCACAGCGGCCGTGCTCGGGCGTAGGGGGACATTGCCATCCGTGCCGCGAGGCTGGCTGTGACCACGTAGGCTCTTTCCAAGGGGCGTCTCATGGGGCTTAGCTGTCCACAGCAAATCCTTTGGGGAGAAGTACGTGATGTGGTTAGTACCACATCCTGAGCATCATGCCTCATTCACTGTCTCCTTCAGCCTTCAACAGCCTGACAGCCAGACCCTCCCCCCAGCCCCCGCACCGTCCCCATCGTCAGTCCCTGCCTCCGCCAGGTAGCGCGTGCCCGTAGATTTTGCAGGTTTCCTGCAGACTCCAGCCCTGGCCGGCTTGCCTCCTCCAGTACCCCATAGCCTAATTCCATCGGCAAACACGGGTTCGCGAGACACTTACTGGTAGTTGAACGCTCCCCTTACAACTTCACGTAATTAGGTCTGGTTATTTCTCTTCATGGTTGCTACCCTTCGGGCTCTGCGATTTGACCTGCGTTATGGATTCGTCAACGTATCGATGGTTCAGGTCACAGCGGTAATCTATTCTGATTATTTTGGCCATGATTTACTGTCTTCCTATTAATAACCATCACCCAGGAGGTTAAAATGTCCCACATAGCTTAGGTTTTTAATATGTTCTGTGATTTCCCCGTATATAGCTTTCAGATTGTCCAGTGTGCTTGGGAGTCTCTGTTTCCAGAACCGCCCCCGTGCCCGATCCCCATTTTGTTTTTAAAATATTTCGTGTAGCTCGCTACATGTCAATAGCATGAAAGCCAGATTTTCTTCCCTGATGTTTTTCTCCAGTAGAATTTTCTCTGTCTCACGTATGTTTCTCCATTGACTATAGTGGAGGTTGGAGCCGAATACCTCCCCTCGCACTGCGTCTAAGTCACAGGAGTCTTAAGGAATGTGGTGTAATTCGGGGCTGGGGGTGGTTTCTGTCCCTGGAGGAAGAGGGACCTGCAACAGAAACTGAACTTGATTGTAGGGAAAGATAAGACATTTCTCCTGCCTCTGAATGTTATGGCCTGTTACTCAGCCTTGCTGAGTGTCAGGGGCCGCCCGGGGGCCCCCCGATTCTCTGTGGGACCACGCCTCTTCTCAGCTGATGAAAAACTTGGTTTGAATGGGAGTCCACATTCAGGCGGCGTTCATGATCCTGTGCACAGCTGGCGACACAGAAGAAAGACGGGGATGGGGACCACCAGAAGGTGAGCTCAAGAACACTGCAGAGCGCTTTACCTTTCTGGATTTGAAGGGTGTTCCGTGGAGGAACGAGGAGCTGACACGGACGCCTCTTGGAGTATGCACACGAGACTGATCTGCGCCACTGAGATTTTGCTGCCGAGGGATTTCCACACGAGAAAAACATGGCTACTGAGCCCACCCAAGCGGAGGGACCCTACTGTCTGCATCAAAGTGCCACGCACTCGGGTCTGCACCAGCAGGGGGTCCGGGGTGCTTGCAAGGACCCTGGGCTTAGGGGAAGACGCCGGCTTGCCCCATGCAGAAGGGTGACACTAGACCCAGGGTACAGGGGCCCTTCCTTTTGTGCTGTTCGGAGAGAACGCAGACTTTCCCCGGGATAGAGCTACCCATGGAGAGACCCCTCATGTGGTACACAGAGGGCCAGGGTGTCCCCAAAGCCGGGGAGAGATCGGCAGATGCTCGCAGCCAGTCAAGGCACAGAGGTGGGGGGGGGGGGGATCCCCAGAGCAGCCAGGAGGCCTTGCTGGGATTGGAGATCCAGGCTTTGTAACCCAGCGTGTGTCATTATCGACTCAAGCGCCAAAGAATCGGCTGGTTCCTGAGCCCCGGGCTGAGGGTTCTGGGAATGGAGTGCTTGTTGCATAGGACTAAGCTTCTCCAGAAAAGGCTAATGAGCCCAGCATGGGGACTCTTCTAGCGAGCGTCCTGGTTTCCTCAAGGGCTTGCCAGTCCTGGTGGGAATAGTACCCCATAGCCTTACACTCTCTGTAATGTCAGCATTACCATTGTGGGGAACCCGCCAGGGACAGAGAGCTGCCTCCCATCCTCGCATAGCATACAGACTGGAGGGGGACAAGGGTTTAGGGGACACAAAGATTGATGGGGTAGGAGTGTGCCCTGGTCAGAACATTCAATGGTCACTGACCTCGGGGAGACAAGATCTAGGCGTCCGGCTTTAGAAAGTGATGATCTGGTCCTGAGAGGTCAGACTGCAGTCAGACAAGGCCCCTGGATGTGAACATGGCCACAATAAAACCGAACTTGCAGATTATACACCATGGAAGACAAACGGGGCCCCACGAGGAGCTGTCCGGGAGACGGGAGCTGCGCTTGGATACTGTGCTGCTTTATTGGGCCGTTACTAAAAAGGATTCCATGGGAATTTGCTGCTCTGGTGGCAGGTGTAGGGGCAGAATATTACCTGGAGTCAAGATAAGAAGCCTCACTGAAGACAGCACTGGGAAGGATTCAGTGGCTTCTTAATTCTCTCAGAAAGGTAAGACTTGTTCACAGCAACGTGCGCATCTGTGTGTTTACGTCTTAGAATATCAGTAAGATTTAATAAAGTAAGAAAATTCTGTTTGACAGTCAAGATTTGTGACATTTAAGTAAACGATACATGACTACCCGGTTATTTAGAGCTGGTTCCGGTAGTGGAGCTAAAACCTCCTTGTTCCAGAGGAAAAGGGGAGAAAGAGAGGAGAAGAGGGAGGGAAGGGGCAGGAGAGGGGAGGAGAGTTGGGTATCCACGGATGTTCCAGAGATAAGACCTTCGTCCCACTTCCCTAACACCCCCATCTTGGCCTGCGTCTCGGGTGAAGGTCGTCTAAGAGGATGCGATGGACAGATCCTCCATTGGGCACTTGTACCCAGCAATGTTCAGGGAGGCTCCAGCATTTCTTCAGTGTCCGGGGGGGACAGACAAGTATTTATAAAGGAGATACTTTGCATTTGCTGGAATAAGGACAACGGTGTGTGGGACCCAATGGCTGGGGACACAGAGGAACTTAAGCATCTCCCAAGGCATTAGTGTAGACGGGAAACCTTTTCCAGTGACCAGATTCCCCTCTCCCCACCCCAGACTTTGGCAGTCGTGTGTCCCTGAAATGTGGGCACAAACCCAGATAAAATTGGCTGAGATCATCCTGAATTGGCCAAGCTCAAGTTTCTATCGTTTGTTGAAAATGAGGCTCAATAAAAGGAATTAAATTGAGTCTCCTGTGTTTGTGTTTGGAAATTCGTACATGGTCTAGCTAATGAAAAACTACTAGAGAGCTCTTGGATCCCAGAGACTTACCGGCATACGCCCAGGGTTTTAGGCACATCTGATGGAATCGCTGTCCTTAGAACCTGGCTAAGAATCACTTAAGAATGACATGACTGTTCGAGTGCTCTGGAGCAGAAGAAACGGGGGCAGGGAGAGGAGGGAATATCTCAGTAGGGTTCCTGAAATATTTGGGTGGATTTTAACAGCACGAATACCGGGAGGAAACCACAGAGGGGGTGATTGCCACTTATGGGTCATCCAAGGGCAGTGCGCATCCTAAATGAGAAGAAAAGGAGGCAATTTGCCATCGAAGGCCCTGGTGTTTTCTCCTTGTGGTCTCTTCCTCTCTCAGACACCCGCTAGATCCACTGGTGTCACATGTCTTCTTCCTCCTCCCTGTGTTTCCTTGTGTCCTGTGGTCACACAGAGGCAGATGACACAGTGGAAGGCACTTGGATGTCTGGAAAGTGGCCATCATAATGCGTCTAAATCTGGCCGTGTGGCATTACTTCCCTCTTATTGCTGTCATTTAATGGTTTCATTACCTAATGGAAACAGACCTATGGAAGTATTAAAATATTTTTATGTAGCATTGCGCATTATCCACCAGAGGGTCTGATTTAGTCCGTGTGGGCAATAAGAGGTTAAAAAAACCCAAGTTCTATACATTAACTCGAGTTTAGTGTTTACTCATTTTCTCCTATCTTTGGAACTTGGGAATATAACACAGCAACTTGGCACTTTACATTTCAAAACATACTGGAGTGTATTTTGATTCATTAGCATGGAGCAGAACTTTAAGAAAAAAGATGTATGATAACTGCGATATGTTCCTTTTTATAATAAAACAAACCACATTTTCAAGTTTGGAAAATGTTTAAAGGCACACGGTTATTACAAATTCCCTAACGTTGCACTGACCAAAGGCAAATTTGGAACGTTTCCAAATCCTCAAGATATTCTGCATGATCTTCATACTATAGAGCATGAGAAAAGTCCAGAAGAAATGGTATTTGCATTTCTACTGGAGATCTCATGATGATACTCTTTGCTGCAGTCGTGGTATATCTTCATGTTCTGCTTATTGTTTTCCAAAGGTTCCTCTGTAAAGAGACACAAAACAGCCCAAGTTCCGCCATCTTGATTTTATAATCACTGGTCAGTTAAGTGTGAAATTCGGATGCAGACTTCTGACTCATTCTCAGTGCTTATGAAAAATGGCAGCATTGGGCAGAGAAGTGCTTTTCTTCGGGATGAGCTGGCAGATAGCCATATCCTATTTAATAATCTGTTTTCCACCTCTCCTTTATGGAATCATATCTCAGATCCAGACAGAAGATACTGAGATGTAAGGATATGATCATTCTCTCGTTTCATTCAACTGGTGCCTTTGTCACACGCACGGATAACAGAATTTTTCAAAAACACCCTCAACTTGTACCAAAAGCTGATCTGCTGGCTCAACTGAAAAGTACTGCTTGCCTTTGGGTACAATTCTGTCATAAAGGAGGTAGTTCCAACCTTTCCTTTCTAACTGTTTAGCGGCGAATGCCTTGTCATTCATTCGCTCAGGAAATGTTTCTGAGTAAGCCTCCCGCATCAAGAAAACCATCGCACTGCTGTGAGCCTCCTCTCTCTGCAATCTGGTTAACCTGTGATGAGTTTCAAAAAAAAAATCTCCAAGACCTACAGGAAGATGTATTTGTATAACCAAATGGAAGATGGATTTTACCATATCTTCTCAACAAATCCTTAGTACAATTCTCTTTCTCTCTCTCTCTCTCTCTCTCTCTCTCTCTCTCTCACACACACACACACACACACACACATACAGGAGTTATCCTACAACATGTTGTCATGGCAACAAAACCACTAGGCACACTGGGAGAGAAAACACTTGGAAAAAATTTAAAAAATTGAGCATAATTTTAGGATGACTTAAAATTCTGTGTGTGTGTGTACACACATATGTGTGTATATATAAAACTTTCTTGTTTTTTTAAAGTGAGGGCCTTAAAATAAATGCAAATGAAATGTACAAGTTTAATAAAAAAACAAATACCCTTTATTCTAAATCTGTGATTTCTGTAGCTCTTTAATTTTGAATGCTTCTTTCTGTAATCTAGTTTTCTGGGAATTTATTGTGCTTTTATCTTTGGCCTCCAACTCATCCAAATGATTACTGTAATTCCATTCATACTGGCAAGCATCTGGCCCTGACTTTGCATTTTCTATTTTGTTCTCACTTTTGTGGATCTTCCCTTGGTCTCTCATGCATTTCCTCACCTCAACCACCTGACATTAAACAAATCTCTACCCTTAAAAATTGAGCACAAAAGGCAAGCCCACAGCCACCCTCCTCCAAAAGCTTTCAGCTGGGCGGCTGGCTTATTTAAGTAATTAACTCTGTTGTGCTGTATCTGTTTCATTCCACAAATCCAACCACATTTTTTCCCCCTAAAAAGAACACTAATGTACAATCGAACTCATCTTCCAGTACCTTCCTGAGGCCAAGTCAGATATATCAAACAAGATGAAGGATGTGTAAACAGGATGAGTTTACAGATTTCCCTTTTGTGTATTTGCCAGATTCTAAGGAGACAACTGATTTAAGAATGCAGGTAAATCTTTGCAAAATGTTTTACTCCATGGTCACAGAAGTCAGAAAACATCACATGCTCTGAAGGAGTCAATGGAGCGTAATACAGAAAGTGATAGGATCCGAGGCGCCTGGGTGGCCCAGTCAGCTAAGCATCTGACTCTTGATCTCAGCTCAGGTCTTGATCTCAGGGTTGTGAATTCCAAGAAAAAAAGTGATAGGATCAGATTTGGAAAGGACTCTTAACAAACCTGATTCTAAGCCAGCTTCTGGTTATTAATACTAGAAGGGGTTCTAACCAATGAGGTCAGTGTGTTTGTCTGGGAATGGAAAGATTTATCTGATACATTTTTTAATTGAGTCTTAAGTTTGTGTACAAAGAAACACATAGATATTAAATGTGTAATTTCATTTATTTTTTAAAGTGAACTCTATGCCCAACATGAGGCTTGAACTTAGCACCCGAGATCAAGAGTCTCATGCTCCTCCAACTGAGCCTGCCAGGTACCCCAAATTTCATGTATTTTGATGACTATATATGTCCACGACCAGTAACTCAATCAGATACAAGATATTTCCATCATCCCAGGATTTCCTTCTCTGTTCCCTTCCAGTAAATTCCCATTCCCTATTGGCCACAACTGTTCTGATTTATATCACTAGAATTAGTTCTGTCTGTTCTTGAAGTTCCTATAAATGAGATCATACAGAACATTTCCATTTGTGTCCAGCTTCTTAGAGCAACATGTCTTTGTGATTCATCCATGTTGTTGCATGAATCAGCAATTTATTCATTTTATTGCTGATCCGAGTTCCATCATATGATTACAAACAGGTCATCTGTTCCCCGGTTGATGAATTTCGGGTTGTTCTCAGTTTGGGACTATTAGGAATAAAAATGCTAAAAACAGTCTCGTGCAAATGTTTTTATGGACATTTGTCTTCCTTTCTCTTGAGTAAATACTCACAAATGAAATTGCAGAGTCACAAGGTAGGAGTGTGTTTAACTTTGTAAGGAAATGCCAGTTTTCCAAAGTGGCTCTACTGTTTGGCACGCTCGTTATTAATATAAGAAAGTTCCCTGTTCCTCTCCCTCGTCATCAGCACTTGATAATAGCACTCTTTTTTACCTGACTGAGGTCATAGCTCCTTAAGTTTTTATTTGGTCTCTCCCTGGTGGCTAATGATGTGGAA